>NW_023596805.1:20163050-20257172 GCF_011947565.3 Pollicipes pollicipes | reverse complement strand
ACTGGCGAAATATATATATAGAGATTAATAATATATAGATATATTATAGTATATATCTAAATATATATATATATATAATAAATATATAGGTAGATAGGCGTATATATGTACATCTCTCTCTCTCTCTCTCTCTTCTCTCTCCTTTTCTCTCTCTCTCTCTCTCTCTCTCTCTCTCTCCTCTCTCTTCTCTCTCCTCTCTCTCTCCCTCTCTCTATCTCTCTTCTCTCTTCTCTCTCTCTCCTCTCTCTCTCTCTCTCTCTCTCTCTCTCTCTCTCTCTCTCTTCTCCTCTCTCTCTCTCTCCTCTCTCTCTCTCCTCTTCTCTACTCTCTCTCTCTCTCTCTCTCTCTCTCTCTCTCTCTCTCTCTCTCTCTTCTCTTCTCTCTCTCTCTCTCTCTCTCTCTCTCTCTCTCTCTCTCTCCTCTCTCTCTCTCTCTCTCTCTCTCTCTCTCTATACCTGTATCTGTTTGTTCATTTCATAGTGTTAAGGAGCGAGCCTAATGAGATTTTCACCGTCGAAGCGGCTACTCCAAATATAATTTTTGAGCTTTTCAGAAGGATGCAAACTGGTAGCACCCCTCAAATCGGACACATGTGATCTAACTATGCGTGAAAAGTGCAAAAAGGTAGGACACTCCCTTTAAATGCGTTCCACAGCGATTTCAGTTGCCCCTCAAATCGGACACGTGTGATCTAACTATGCGTGAAAAGTGCAAAAAGGTAGGACACTCCCTTTAAATGCGTTCCACAGCGATCCAGTTGTTATCTGAAGTGTTTGTTCAGCAATGCAATGCAATGTGCAGCAAATGCAATGCAATGCAGCAAAGCAATGTTCAATGACTTAAGCCGTGCCTCACTATAGTCACATGCGTGCACAAATGACTTTTCACCAGGCCCTCAGAACGGTCTGCAAGTATTCGCTGCGTCATTGGCTGCACGGACAACGGCCTCCACCGCCGGGAAGACGGGACTGCCGAGCGCGCGCCGGGCCGGTCACGCCGCCACCGATGCTGTCACCGGCCCGGGCGAGACAACGGGAGGGCGACCGCCGGCCGAGCCTGCGGCCAGACTGGGACGATTTCCGGACTGGCCGAACCTGCGGCCAGACTGGGGCGATTCCGGACTGGCCGAACCTGCGGCCAGACTGGGACGATTCCGGACTGGCGTCGCCGCCGGCTGTGGACTCCGGAATCAGAGCCGGCCGGCTGCCCTGAATCTGTCCGCAGTGAGCGTATCCTGCGCTGGTCCTCACGGCCAGGCGCTGGACCAATGGCTGGGGAGGGTATCGCCGAAACTTAGACGGAAATTTCGGTTGTGTCGGTCGAGTTCTGTGCGGTGTGCATACAAACCGCATGTTTGTTCGTAAAGGGAGCCCTGCTCCATACCATCGTTGCGTGATGTCTAGTTTACATCATTGTGCTTGACTCTGATGCAACAGAATCATTTCCTACTTTGGATTTTCATGGGATTTCATAGGATTTTCACAGGATTTTCCATAATGCAACACGACATTTCCGACAGCGATACGACTACGCCTGTGCATTTACCACCTTGATTCATAACCTGTAGGATTGATTCTTGGTGAATTCAAGCCGCGCAGGACACTTTTGAGTCGGCTTTAATCTTGACTCAAAGAGACGTGTCTCATTTCCAGAATTAACGTCAATGGATTCGATTTCAGTGGCAACAGTTTGGTAGATAACCTGTTCTGAAATATGTAAGAGCCTACACACTTCTGTGTAATGCTGATTAGTGTCATGATGATGTGTGCTATGGTGGTGTTTGTGATGATGTGTGTAGTGATGATGCGTTTAATGATGATTGGTGTAATTATCATGCGTGTAATGGCGGTGGGTATGATGTGATCATGATACGCGATGGTGTTGCTTCGTCCTACGATGTTGGTACAGTTTTTCAGTTATGTATGCAAATATTAGCAAGTTGATATAACAAAATTATTCACGACACTTTTGCTGCATTTGCAGTGGCGAAAGCTTCGAGAGCGCTTCCTCGTTTTCTTGTAAAATGGCCCACTACTGAACAGCTTTCAAACGACGCACCCTGCCCCAACCTGGGATAGAATGTACCACATGGTGAGGTAGCTTTTTTGCATCGCTGCATCGCAGTAAGCTGAATGTGTTAAGACACGTCAGCAAGAGACGTCGCTGTTCCAGAATTCGCTGCGGTTGCAGCATGATAACT
Source organism: Pollicipes pollicipes (assembly GCF_011947565.3). NCBI lineage: Eukaryota > Metazoa > Arthropoda > Thecostraca > Pollicipedomorpha > Pollicipedidae > Pollicipes > Pollicipes pollicipes. Next base: position 20,254,972 of record NW_023596805.1, on the reverse strand, counting down.
GACTGCTCTTTCTTGCCATTTAGCGTTTATCTTACACTACTGCCACCTTAGCTTCGGTTGCTCAGGTAAGAACTATGAATCTTCATGGGAAGTGTAAATGCCGACTCATTGTCTGGACGATGGAATGCCATGGCAATCACGTCAGTGAATCACTGACAGTAGACAGTAATCACTACAGATTGTCAGTCAATCACTGACAATCACTGTCGGTTCATTGTATCACTGTTACAGTTGGTACGACACTTACCGCCCGATACTTTGAAAGGAAGCTCGCGCCACCCCAAAATTCTTGGCAAGCAGGCGTCAAATGTTTTTCGGCATATACGACATATCTACTTCACACCACTTTTGATAGCATTCAGCTTAGTCGGGTTATATCGTAAGACCCAAACACGGCTTCCGCCGACTGTTAAAGTTTTCAGCGATGCGCAAACATACTTATCATCCTCACCCCAATTGGCGTGCACGTATACACCGTAAGTACAATGAAAGATATAACACGCCGCTGTGCGTCAGCCGAGTGACTCAAGACCGGCATCTGTCGCATACATTTAGAGTAAATCGATCTGGCACTACTTGGACATGATACAACTCGCTCAACTCTCTCCTATGGTTGTGTTCCTTCTGGACCACATGTAAACAGGGACTGTGGAAAGATCGTATCTCCCATCTCCACCTCAGTCGGCTCACCAACCACTGGGCTGGACGACAGAAAGATTTAGCTTCGACTTCTTCTAGCACAAAAGTTTCAAGGGAATCGACTTCATCGCGATTCATCCATAATTTGGCTGACTCCACAGCCGACTCTGATCCCCCCGAGCTCAACACGCAGGTCCGGTAGACAGTGCTGCAGAAGTGCAGGATATAGTTGCATTTTTCCACTTGAGGTGGAATCCCCATTTGACCCGGTGGATGCGGCAATCCCGGTAGCGCCACTCATCGTCGCGGAATCCTTCGGGTTCTCAGAGCACATCACGGGAACGGGGCACCCCAAACATGTGCCGGTATTGGAAGACGATTTGGGTTCGTTTTCTTTGCTTGATCCATCTGCCCCGCCACCCCTGCCCGTCTGCCCCTGCCCGTCTGCCCCTGCCCATAGCGAGCACTCCTTATCTAATATATTCCAGACATTCGAACTGCACCTGACATTGCATCCGGGCAAGCGTCTGAATCGCATCTGGTGAATTATATGTCATGGAGTAAAGTCTTATACGTTACAAATGGCCTGTCGGGGTCCGATACTGGGACACAGGTGCAGAACCTTGCATGAGATTAACCCCAGCGGACGTCCAGCGAGCGCCGTCCCATCCGCGCCTAGTGAACGCTGTCCCATCTGCACCCATTGAGTGACGCCATCCCACCCGCGCCTAGTGAACGCCCCTCCCCATTCCGTGCCCCAGTGTACGTCTGTGTTCCCATCCGTGCCCAGTGTACAGCTGTCCCCATCCGCGCCTTAGTGAACGCCCGTCCCCATCCGTGCCCAGCGAGCGCCTTTTCCATCTGCTTATGAAGTAGGCACCAGCCGCTTCAGCTGAAAGAAAACGCCATCATGACTGAAGCTTGACGCATGCATTCCCGAATGTCTGACGCAAGTGGTTCAATATTTTGTGTCTTGTTTTCATGCTAGTGTTGGTTCCGTGATAATTTATGAAAGCGATTCTGGAATCGCCTTGACCGGCGGGTCCGTGTTCCGGATCTTTACCGAAAGATTGGTCAATCTGATAAGTTGCAATTATTCAGAGAGAATCTTCAAGATAATAAACGCCCCGTGTCGTAAGGCAGATAGTGAAGAGCCAAAAGTGCGATGTTACAACTCTGTGGAAAGGCCTAGCGGAGAAACATTTGTCTTAACCGGGACTTATAAGTTGCACGCTTTACGCCACAGATATTTGGAAACCCGATCGAACAGAGGCTCTTCAACGAAACCCTAGGTTGAAAATATACGCGCAATATCACGAAAGCTGGCCTTCAACGTCGTCTTGAGTGCAGGGCAGAGTTATGATCGATGACGTCATTGCTCAGCGTTCCCCTCGTTTGCATGCAGCCTCCACAGAGCAGGTGGCCGGCGAGCGACTTCGGACTCAGGGCAGGTGGTGAGCGAGCGATCCCAACACAGATCAGGTGGTGAGTGAGCGACTTTAAACACAGAGCCGGTGGTGGGTGAGCGACTCCTAACACATTGCAGGTGGTGAGCGAGCGACTCCCAGCACAGCGCAGGTGGTGAGCGAGCGACTCCCAACAAAACAGGTGGTGAGTGAGCGACTCAAACACAGAGCGGCGATGAGCAAGCGACTCCCAACACAGAGCAGGTGGTGAGTGAGCGATTTTAAACACAGAGCAGGTGGTGAGCGAGCGACTCCCAACACAGAGCAGGTGAGCAGGTGGTGAGCGAGCGACTCCTAACTCAGAGCCGGTGGTGAGCGAGCGACTCCCAACACAGAGCGGGTGGTGAGCGAGCGACTCCCAAAGCGGTTTGCTTTAGCCGTATGCAGATTTGCGCGCCTTACCTTTTGTGACCGAATGCATGCTGCTCTCTGCATTTCATGAGAGATTGCTTGTCAAATTGGGCTGACGTTGCACCATGTTTTACCCGTGCTCAAGTCTAGTTTATGGCTTGTCTTTTTCATTAGATCCGCGCTGGTCATTCGGCTCAAAAATTTTTGTCGCCGTGCAGATTAAAGGATTCAATGTCGAGTACAAGCTTCGGTGTTCTGGCCCTTGGGAGTATAAGATGTCACCGACGCGATAAGCAGCTGTCTGATTCTGCGACCAAGTTTCTTCAGACTGAGCGGCCAGATAGCGGAATTCCCTCAGACTGAGCGGCCAGAAGCCTGGTTAACCCAGGCCGTTGTCATCCCCATGCCTCCGCGTGTGTTTGCACGATTCAGCCGATTGACGTTCCCGGGATACACGTTCACGGTCCATTAGAACTGTAGCGGTGGACCATGTGTAGCAATAGATCATGCCCCAGGACAGTGTTAACGTAGGGAAACGGTCACGGCTCAGGGGCGATGCGTCAGCCCGTGGACGCGGTGGGGTGGGACGCGGTGATAACGGCGAGTCGCACGCCGATCGTGTTGCGGGTGGGCTTGGAAGGATTATAAGAGGTGCTGCTCGCGGCGCGTAGAGTCTCACTGTCGGCGTTGCGTGCGGCAGTTCGCCGTTGTGTGTGGGGTGGTCCAGCCGAGATGTGATCCCCGAATACAAGCACCTCTCTTTCGATAAAAGTGAAGCCTTCTGTGTTTTTTGTGCATTCTAAGTCTACTTTCATCAACTTCAGGGCTTTTCATCACTGTGAGTCTTATACGTTTCCATTCAGACTTTGCAATGAATTATGATCCGCTACGACGGATTACAGCACTTTTAGGCAGTTTTTGTCGACAGTTCCATCGGTTGCCATGGGCGACGGCGTGACGCCATCAGGCAGACGTAAGGACGGCTGAGAGCTGAGCAGTGAGTACAAATTGTATGAAGTATGGAAAACATTGTAAGGAACGCTATTTCAAATCGTCAATCATTTCACCGTGGCAAAGCTGGTATATATTGTGCAGTGTGTCGCAGGGATAGTGCGATCTTTGTCTCGGAAAGAAGCAGTAACGGTGGAGCGTGTATGGAGCGGGGAGGGGGGGGGGAGGTTGAATCGATTTGTGCCTATGATTTGTACAATGATTTGCGCCTCATTCCCCTCGATGCACTGTCATAGGGTAAGTGTTCAATGTTGTCCAAAGTTGGATGGGAGGGCCTGCCCCTCTAAGCCGCTACCCGCAGCAAGAACCACTGATGCTTTGGCTCCCGGCTGGTGGTTTACGTTTAAGAAAGGATGGGAGGATTAAGAAAGGATTGAAGACTCAGAGGGTCCTTTGCGCCGTTTGGGGAGCCTTTAATCGATAAGGGCCTATGTGATGGTCTGGCGCCACCAGTACCGTACAGTCGGCTCCGTGTTGGGGAGAGGCCTGAGGGCCCACTTTCAGAGCAGCGACCAAGCTGGGGCCAGCGATTTACCCTGGTCAGGGCCCCTGCATGTATTAGGGGCCTACAGTGCCTATCGGAGGGTCCTGTAATGGCAAGAAGTCCCGAGTTGACCAAGAGCAGTGTTCAATGAGGTCCGAAGACGGGCCTGGGTGGCCCACCGGAAGCGACGGTCAAGAACCTGATTGAAAGGCATAAGAGCCTAGATAGCTGGCTGTATGTTACACAAAAGATCACAGCCCGTAGGGCTGTGACCTGCCATACCAGACAAAGGGCCTCTTATACCGATTGGGGACCCCTGAGACATTGCAGGCGTCTATGCTGGTCAGGGACAACCAACACCGAACAGTTGCTCCGTGTCGGTCTGAAACCTGGGATCCCATTTCCGTGTATCCTGGTCTATGTGCCGGCAAATGGTGTCGGGTCAGTCACGGTCTTATTTGAGGAAGCCCGAAGAAGGACCGAAGGTCCCTTCGGAACCAAAGTTCAAGGGCCTGATTGGAAGGCTGAAGGGGCCGAAGGGCGTGAAGGACTCGCCGTAGGTCACATTAAGGACGCCCTGCCCGTTTGGCCGTGACCTCAAAGCCAGTCAGAGGGCCTCTGCCTCGATTGGGGATCCGCGGGACAGTTCGGGCCTCTTTTCCGGCCAGAGACCATCAACACCGAACAGTCTGGTCCAAGTCGTTCTGAGCTCTGGTGGTGCATTTTCCAAACACGAGCAAGGTCGGGACCACCCTTTGTCACGGGGTCGGGGTCCCCGAAATAATGATAGTGTCTGTCAGGGGCCCGCAGTGCCAAAAATGGAGTGCCGTATTTGGCATTGGCCGAGGTAACACAATGTATCTTCAGCTTCCGCTTGGTTTCATTCTATGTCAGCTCTGCAGGTCTCGATGTTCTTAAAGTTTCACTGAGAGTCATAGGTCAACACTCTGCAAGCGTCATTTGAACACCCCACGAATTGGGGGGTACTCTGATAGCTCGATCCAAATTTGCTCATACCAGCGTTTGAGCACTTGGCACCAGTTTGTGCCTGTTCAGTTCTAAGATAAACAGTGTGGCCAGATGCGTTCGCATTGAAAGGGGGAGCGCTTGGCTACGTTTCTGGTGTCTGTGCTGGGTATTTAACAACAGATAAGGCGGATGGAAAAAGCTGCGCACTCTTCGGGTCCCCATCACCCAGGCGTCCCGTGCTGCGCGTTTTTCACTGTTGGAGCTTTTGTCATCCTCAGGCCTGAATCATCACCGGGAAGCGAGCAGGTCCGTCTGACTTTCGGCATATGAAGCCATATGCCCAGCACCGAATGAGCCGTCTGAACTAGCCTCAAGGATTGCTCGCCCACCGCGCCAGGTGTGCGAGCTCCTGCGGAATGCTCGGGATCCGCAGCACGTCCAGACCGATGGCATCTTCAGCCAGCAGCAACTCAGTCACTCAACTTAGCAACTCAGCCAGCGTCGACTGGCCAAGGGTCGATGAGGTATTGGGTGTCGCCAATACTGTCGCACCACACTATCAACCAGAAGATGTATGCATTCGCCAAGCATGCACGAACGTCCCCTGCCTTCAAACAGTACGTTTTCAAGGTGGATGCGTGGCCTCCAAGTCCCAGCTCAATGCGGTCCCAAGTCCCAGCTCATCATCCATGCGGCGCCCCGGTTGCTGAAGTCGTCGGTGGAGACCATGGGCCCGCTGGATTGCATCTGATCCTGCTTCCGCGCTAGCGAGATGACATTGCACAGTCGGCAGTCGAATAACTAAAGCCTGTTGTGAAATGAGGAATATCGTCGCTGATTCATCTGCTGCATTCAGTTTGAAGAGCCAAAAGCTTATGAACGTGGATTGTGATGCGCTCTTAGACTGCTGGTTTTAGGATCAAGCGAGTCTTATCCAGTATTTGCCGAGCAAAGGTGGAGCAGACCTGCGGTACCCTTTGCATCATGAAACTAGCAGCCATCAGGGCCCAGCTCTGTTTAATGACTAGGCGCCAGCGTGCATCGACTTGACTGTTCCCGTTAGATGGAGCCGCGCAAATGTGCTTGGCCAGTTCCGGGTCGGGAGCCCGGTCGAGGAGCTTGGGGCGCCTTATAAGCTCCTTGTGCTGCTATGCCCGACTGCTCCCCAAATATATATCAGTCAGGAAGGTGGGAGATACGCCCGCACTCGCTCCGGTACGCCGCCCGAGGCTACATCGATGCCGCCACTTTATCCCGTCGGGTGATCTGCCAAACCGGGGCCAAATCCAAATGCCAACTGGCAGCCAGAAGTTCCATGGCTTGGCTTGGGGTAAGTTCCCCGGAGGGCAGTAGTTGTGATGCACAAAATGAAGTGGCAACCGGGGGATGCAGTCTTGAGTCCATCTGGTGCCTCCGAAGTCATAAACAAGTTCTCACACCGAGTGCTTCTTTGACGTAAAACGCGACGAATTGTCCTCGAATGGCTTCGAGTCGAAATACTTCCTGAGTCCTATATCACCGCCTCGGTTCTTGAATTACCTTCAAAATTAGGCTCAGGTGCAAAGTTTTTTCATTCATTCGTAGTTTCTTTGATCCCACATATCATTCCACCGATCAAGCGTACTGTAATGCGTCCAATCTCTCATGCCCGGTACCGCACGTGCGGCCGTCCCAGCGCTAAAGGTGTACCCCGGTGACGTCACACGGGATCTTTGCCGTGCAGTTCGTTACCGGGACGATTCCACCTGGTGTATATTGCCTTGGGTTAACCAGATCTTTTTGAATAGCTATGTTTTAATCTCGACGAGACCGACCAGTTCTGCATGTCTTTCCCACAGCGGTAGGCTATTCGAAATTTAAAGCCCCCTTCCCTTGATAATCACCTTTGAACAGCTCCTGGAAGCTTTAAAGATGATACAGACATGAGCACGTTCGATTGGACTTAGCGTCGCATAAAACCACAAAAGCACGGCAGGTGAAGACATGTCTAAAGATGAAGACCCGATGAGATGAAAACGCATTGACAGTCTGGTGCCCTCTGTCAGCAGCAAACGTCTCAATGAAGGACAGCACTTTGTCGCAGATCGATGGTCCTTTTGGCCGCTAGAGGCTCGTAATTCGTTTCGGGCCCTTTCTCAAGATTTAGCCAAGCGAGACGGCCTTTGCCATGGGCTTCAAATGTTCTCTGGAAATCTGGATCCATAAGAATCTTTGATCATTAATGACTTCTGCAACCGCTCGGCCATCTTTATAAATTGCCCAGATCTCTTAGAATTAATTGACCCTTGGAGGTGCCATGAATTCTGGGAATACAGCGCCTCTGATGTGTTTGGGGATGGCTCCAGGATTCTGTAGGCATCTCTGAGCTTCGGAGATACGTGCCACGTAGCTGGCACGTGTCGTGCCACGTGCCGCCACGCTCTGTTCGCCAGTCCGCAGACGGTCCGATAAGAGTCGAGAGCTTGTTCCCATGCTCCAGAAGATCTTAGATAACCGTGAAGATCTGTTCATGCCATACATGTATGGTATGAACGGATCTTTTGTGCGTGCATACTATATATGTATGGCATGTGTATAGGCTCTCCCAGATCTGCGGGCCCGTTGGGAGTGCAAAGAACCGACATTTCAGGTGGTCTTTGCCCAATCCACCCACTATCCATGTGGCTGTACCCATCCGCTATCTCCTCGATATCAGTTGGTACTCACCCGTTTGCAATTGTCCAGCACTTCAGGGACCGTCATGAATTATGTTACGCACTTTTGGCTATTTTTGAGACCTACTTCCCCATTGTTACGCACTTCTTATGCTGGACGAGCTCCCCATCATCCTGGCTATTCTGTGCTAAGCGTAACGTCCCAAAAATAGAAATTTGTTGGTTTTTAACAATCTGGAGACGCGAAGCAAATATAATGTGTGTTTCCTGTCATATTTCCTTTCCTGTCCTGCCACGCCGTAAGCCTTCCAGCAGGTTCACGGCGTCCGCCTGCAAAATTTTAAAGTTTTTGTCAGATTTTAGCGTGAGTGGCAGCCACACCTGAGCAAAGCGTTACGCTGTCCGGAATCTCACTCTCCCTCCCTTGTTACACTTCCGTTACGCTTCATCATTGCGAAAGCACTTTCAATGGAGTTGTGTATAACTAACAGAAGTGCAAATAGTTACAATAAGTGACATTTCTCTAAGCATCTATTTGAGTGTGGTAAACGTCTTGTGCACACCTGTGCCGGTAATATCCGTATTTTTTTCAAGCCCGTCCGCGGCACTGCCCGTTACCCACTCCATACGGATAACTCTGGGTTTGTCCACCCCATGTAGTACCCTACGTGGACCCATGTGGGTAAAACACGATGTAACGAATCTGCTCAAAAGTCGATGGGGTGTGGACATCAGTCACTCCAACGGCGGATATTCTAATTTTACGGTCATTCGCCGGCACGGCAAGGTGATCAAACTCCAGCTAATGCGCATGCGCCGCAAATAAACACAACTTGGCTCACTTAACGGCCGCAATACGGGTAATACCAACACATCCACCCAACCTAGTTTGCTCAAACGGTTCGGTGCCAGCCTGCATTGCCGACGGCTCCAACGGGCAGCCAATCAGCGCAATCGTTCGCATTGCGTCACCAGTCCGGTCTACACCGGACTGAACTGGCTCCGTCGGTGGGTCGTCTCTCCGCGTCTCCACTCGGATCCGGGGGGAGACCTGACCCATCTGAACGCCTGCTCCGCCCGAACTGCAGCAGGAACAGGCGACGGTGCCAGATTACCTTTGACCGATGTACCACTTCTATCACTCTCCATCAGAAAACCTAGAATCGACGTAAACCGATTCGATTCTCGATCGGCGGACGCCTTAACGGAAAGCTCTTGAAGCAGGCCAATTGTTCAATATATGCCACGCATTTCAACTAGTCGTATTCGTTAAAAATATGGTTAAGTCAGTCGTAATGCAAAATTGTGTAATTCAACTTAGCAGCTTCAGAGCTAATGGGGAGATATTTTTCGGCATTTTTTTCGACGAGTCGTTTCGTTTCAACGAGTCTATTCGCTAAGAAATATGGTTAAGTCGGTCGTAATGCAACAGTTGTGTACTTCAGCTTAGCAGCTTCTGAGCTAATGGGGTATATCGTTCGGTATGAGTAAGTACTTTGAAATTAAGAGTATGACCATTTGGATTTCATCAATTTCTACCTAACTCAGTACGTTTTCTGTGTCCATGCAAGGCAAACATACGAACAATGTCATTTCAGGAATGTAGCACCGAATATGCCTTGCGCCTGGGCAAGCATGAAGCTGTTTCAAACAAGTGCTAAGTTAGGGAGCGAATAGTAAGCAACAAACATTTCTTGCACATGCCATAACCAGAAGGCATTCATTGTCAGTGTTAATTAAATAAGCTTTCAGAGGTAAGCTCACAAGAAATCTGGGTAAGGCATGACGAAAGTATTTCACTACAATAGGCTGCCCAGGACAATTATCGCAAACATATAAATTATTACATTTCATAATATTTAGATCACTTCTGTCAGAATCGGAAACCTGGAATATCCAGAACAAATCCAGTGTGCCAAAACAACTCATGAAGGAAGACAGAGGTTGTAGACAACTGACTGCAGCAGCGACCAGCTGTCATTAAACCGTCTTTAACGGGAGTGCTGAAATAGGAATGTCAGTGGCAGAAGATCGTGCCGGGTTTTGCGATGTATTTATCTGACGTTCGGCCGTCAGATAGCATATTTCTAACTGCCAGTCGTAAGTGTGCAGTTGGTGGGAAGCTCACGTACAGCACGCCTAGTGGTTGCTGCTAGCAATATCTTGATTTGTGCCCTTACTCGGTGTAACACAATGTAGTTCGATGAAGTTATTACAGGGTAGCGTAGGCAGGGCCGGTCTTTACATTTCGGGGGCCAAAATTCAGAGGTTTTGTGCTCAGTTTGCTGTATTTTACTGAATTAAGCTGTCGTGTTAACAGCATACAGATTATTACCGCTGTGCTATTGTTGTATCAAATGAATAGTGCAATTATGACTTACAGCAGTTTTTGTGCCGGGTGGTGTCCAATAGCCATACTGCGTAATGGATAGAAAGAAACAAGTTAAGAGAGGCCTCTATTTCAGTCAGCGGGCTGAGACCGCTAATACGAAAGGGCCGGTTCCGTGCCGTTCTGCTCCCTAGCGTGCCCCTTTCCGAAGCAGGGGCAAGGCCGGGGCCTGCAATGCAGTGGTCGGGGCTCCTAAAACAGTGAGCGACCCCACGGTGTCTAACAGGGCACACTGTGCCGGCAACAAACCCCAGGTCAGTCAGGGTAACGCTCGCTGAGCAGGGACAGTGGGATCTCGAATGTCAAAGGGCCTCTTGCGTTGGTCGAAGCCCTCTTGACAATGAAAGAAGATATGAGGATGCAGGAGTTTGCATTCACAATGGCAGTGGAAAGGCCCTGTCTCAGTCAGAGGCCCCAGTACCGAACGAATGGTTGACCGCACCGGTCCAACCAGGGGGCGATAAGCCGAATTTTTGTATCAGTACCAATTATTGTACTCCTTGCGCCGGTAAGGGATTCTTTTGCATCAGTGAGGGCCCCTGCGTCGATCTGATCCGAAATGTCTTGGTCAGATGGCCCGTCGTATCAGGGAGGGGCCAGTGTATGATTCTGGCCTCTGAGGACTTCCGTGGCGAGTCGTACTCTTCCGTAGTAGTAGTAGTTTTCCGTAGTAGGCCACTGTCCGCCGGGCGACGGTGTTTTTTTTTTCTCGCTGACGGCGAACGCACAAGCTTAAAACTATTTTAAAACATCGTCCGGCAGCCACTAGGGGGCCCGGGATAGGACGGCATCCTTTCAGCCCCCGGTTAGAACATCTTACTTGTGCGCTTTCGAAGTTGAGTATTCTCGGAACAAAGTTGGCAGTTAAAACACGAGAACGAGAGATTACATCGTTGCGTCACGAGTTCGTGGTGCCGTACGTAGTAATCAGTCCCGAGTATCAATCTGGAAACCGCACGGGTGAAATCGCCCAGGACACCTTCTATACGCATATTAACTGATTTCGTAAAGCCTGGGAGTACCAATTTCCAATTGGTGGTCGTCTCCTCACGTCCTTTGACCACCGTCGTGTGTTGCCAAGTGGCCAACGTCGCGCGACCCCATGGAAACTGCAACGCCGGGCATCAGTGTTATTTCACCCTAACGTCGAACGCACTTGCTTAAAGCTATCCATAATATTTTCGCTGATGGATTCTAAAGAAAGGATGGGCTCTTCCATACGAACGAGGGCTGGGTATATCAATGTAATTGCTTAACCTTGTTTTGATCTACCCTGGCGTTCAATCTACGGCCCCTCAACATCTTCAGAAAACCATGCGAAAATCCAGCAACGTAGCCCTGGAAGTAAATGTTTAATAGAAAAGGGCGAATGAACTAGCACAATGTGAATAATGACTGGTGCTTACTTGGTGCAGTTATTCAATTCCTATTCGTTAATTTCATCTGCTTCAAAAATACGTGATTGATTACCTTCTCGTAGCTTCTGGATTCTCTTTCATTCATCCGACCCTACTATCCTATTTCTTGCTTCCTCCTGCATCCCCGCTACGCCCACCTGATGCGGGGCAGGCTGTATGTGCCAGCCACGAGTGGGCCGAGAGATCCCTTGGAGGGGAACCCGACAAGGCACGCAGCGCACACCCTGCGGAGGGGCCCATGCGCGAGCTAAGATTTGGCGGGTGGTCCCCCCCCCCCCCCACTCCCCCCAGGCGCAAGTGCTCCTACCCTACCGTTATCCATTCTCCTTCATCCCACCGCCCTGAAATGATCATTTCTGGCTCCAAGGGCACTAATCCAAACAATAACCAACCATTTTTTAGTCAAATGTGTTAATAATAAAAATAAAAGCGACCCCTAAAAATAAAGCGGGGTTAATCCGGCGGGCCATTCTGGCGACAACTTTTTTTTTACTGATTCCAAGATACTAATCTGAAAATAAAGCAACCAATATCCGGAGACCTTTTGTGACGGGTGGGGGGACAGCACCAAGTTCTAAGGGACACCACAGCGAGGCGTGACTCCTCCTTTCACGAAATCCTGGATCCACCCCTGTATGTAGCTGCTTTTGAGTGCTCCAGAGACGTCAGCTCTAGCACAAATTGCACGGCTCACCAGTAAGCCAAAACGTGTTCATTCTCGGCATACCAAGCATCATATCCTGCTCAGCACATTCTCCCCGTCATGTATGCAGATGAATTAAGCACAGGTTGCAACTAATCCCTGTTTCGCCCGAACCGCACCGGTGCCAGCAGGCATTTGGCGACCGGTGCGGCTCAGACACGTTAGGATATGCCGCAGAATCCATGGAATGCCGCCTGTCGCGTGCGCCCCGAAGCCTTGGGAAGGGGGAGCGGCCCGGGTCGGGGGAGGGGCGGGGGTCTCTGCCACCACGGGGCCGGCGTGATCCATGTAAGGCAGGCGGACTCCGATCTCATCCCGACCCTGCCGCGGCTGGCGCGGGAACATTCCAGGCGAGACTCCGCGCCTCGCCTCCCCACAGCCACACCTAATCTGTCCCGGGGTCGACTCGCGGCCGTCGCATGGCACCGCGGCGAGCGATCCGAGGCGCTGCAAAACAGGCGCCGAAAACGGACACAGGCCCGACCGGTCAGTCGACCCTGCTAGTGGACACACTCCAGACGCCTCACCTGCGAACTGTTGCCATGGACGCCCAGCTCATTGGCTGATGCCACACTCCGAAAGGCCTAGCGTACCACTCGGCGCACACATCCAGTGCACACATCACATCTAGTCCAGATGACCGCCTCGGCCGTTGACGTCACACCGCCAAGATTTCAGCCCAGTAGCTGAACACTCAATGGCGCATTAAATCAAAACGCAGATGTTTGGCCAGGGACGTATACAAGGGGGCACCGGAGACATGTGTTCCCCAGCCCTTTTCAAATTTTAGCATGCATTATTTTTTCTGTGAATAGGTACCGAGGATAAAAAAAATCGATGGAGACAGCTAAAAATAGGTAGATTCAAAACAGGCGACGCCGTGACGCACCAAGCACAAATCGTGTGCGCCTGTGGTGCGCTAGAATGTGTTTCTACAAAACTAGTTCCCAGTCGTGCCCCGTTGTGAAGTCCTGCATGCGTCCCTGTGTTTGACGCTTGCAAGCAATGGTGTGCACTTGATACAAAAGGACTGTAACCAGACTTCCTGTGCCGCACGGCAGCCTGAGCCGCCACCGGGGTATCAAACGCAGCGTCGACGTCGTTCGCAGGGCGGCACGAGCACGCTTTGCTATTGCGACAGCAGAGACGCGACCAAAGCCCTGCTTTTTAGGTTGGGGCATAATCACTGTGGTTTCAGTCATCATAACATTAAAGCCATGTCATTGTTGACGGGGTGGGAAACGCCAGCTTAAGGTGAAAGCATGCCAGCCTTTTCGATTCGAGCTACATGTGTCGCTAACTGCCAGCGCCACTTCGAGACGGGACGCCTTTGTCAGGCACAGTGTGGGATGCAGCAGTGGCGCTGGCGGGACACGAACCCGGGACCGAACAGTCCCGCGACGAGTACCGTAACAATTACACCACCGCTGTCAGTCCACCACCACGTTACATCACGCACGTCAGTCTGTTGCAATGGGCAAGGAGTTGTTAGATGACCACTAACACACCAACGTGGCGGTGTAGAGTGGCAGCCGCAGGTGTCTTTTAACCTGTCAGTCCATGCTCCGGCATCTTAACTTGCTGGTACTGATCTACCTAACCGAACCTCATGTCTTAAGCAGGGTGTGTGTTGCTGCCATCCGTCTCTGAAAGCTATTGGATCATTCAGCCTGCCGCAAAGTCATAAGGTGACGCTATGTCGCGAGCACACTTGTTTGGTCAAGCTAGACTGGCGTGCTATTTCAGCTCACCTATCGCCCCTTAATGAGAAGACCAGTGCACTTTAGCGGTGGCTGATTCGCCGCGGCGCTGGAATGTCTTCTGCTGGATTCAAATTCACGTTTGCACACAACATTACCTGTACTTACGACCATGTCATGTGGACAAGATCATTTGGCTAATGGCCCGGGCCTTCTGGGCAAAGCCTGAAGCAATGCAAATAAAATGTAAGCTGATGCAAACGGCGACCGGTCCGAGTGGCTTTAAAGCCACACATTGCTTGCAATTACTAAGCCATCACGTCGTTCTGCGCTGAGAAATGATATAGCTTATCAGCTTCATTTTGTTCCGTTACGCAACGAAATGAAAAGGTTGTTTTGATTGTCATTATGACATCACATATATGAGTGAAAAGCGACCTTCCAAAAATGCAAACCATAGGTTTTCTAGCACCGCGACTACCTTTGATAGCTACGCTGATAATTCGCTATTCTTAGTTCTATGCTGGTTGGGTACTTTAACACCCCAAAATATTTGCAACTCATTTTGTTTTCAGTTTGAACTGTATTCCATTTTCTGACACGTAATAGATCGCAAGGCAATGACTACTTGCTATTTCCGTTTTGATTCTTCATGGTTTATACTTTGCAATGTATTAGACATTACGTCATGATCAGAGTAACGGCAAAACAATATTAATTATTTTGCGGCCGAAGGTTTCAGATGGCAAATGCGTTATCCTCAGTAAAATCCTACAAAATTCCAATGCAAAGAGAACAGAGCCCACGCTTCGTTTTAAGTAGGAGTCGCCTTTGTTTTTTATGGCAAATCAGCGAGCCACTTTGGTGAAAAAAATGACGTCACTAACCATGAATGTGAAGTTATAACGTATGTAGTAATGGCATGCACCTTCCCGTGTCTGCAGAAAAGCGGCGAACCCAGCGCGGGTAGCGAAGCATATGACTGGAGCTTTCCGCGGCCCAAGGATGAGTGGAACTAACTCTGTGAGAAGTTTTGTAAGTGACCAGTTTAATCAGGACTTTGACCTGAAACAGTGATGCTCCCCCTGCCTTTGAACGAATGCTTTGTAAATGCGGAACTAGGGTGCAGCAAATCCGCTCCTGTCACCTCATCAGACATGTTCCCCGTCCCCGCTACCTTATCAGGCATGTTCCCCGTCCCTGTCACCTCATCGGACATGTTCCCCGTCCCTGCCACCTCATCATACATGTTCCCCGTCCCTGTCACCTCATCATACATGTTCCCCGTCCCTGTCACCTCATCGGACATGTTCCCCGTCCCTGCCACCTCATCATACATGTTCCTCGTCCCTGTCACCTCATCGGACATGTTCCCCGTTCCTGTCACCTCAACAGACATGTTCCTGCTCTTGCCAAGAAGGCGCGGCATACAGACGCCAAGCTAGCGTGCCCTTTGATCCGAGCATTTGACCTCGTGTACATATCCTCACCACCAATGAAATACAGCAGGAAAACGAACAAACGTCTTTGCCACGATCACGCCGTCGCCTCATGGAAAGTCAAAGATGCATCAGGCGCTTAGCTGTGACTGTGTGCCAGCAAAGCGGCTTCCACTCCGGTAGTATCAAGAGCCGGTCTCGGGAATGCCGTTCTCCGTGTGGTCACCGGCCTGGTATTTCGTCGTCAACCGCTACAATCAACGTAAGACAGCGACACCGCGACCCAAAAAGCTGGCTCCGGCCTGCAATGTCGCGTGACGTTTCGTGAGTGCAAGAGGGGGAGGGGGGGGGCATATGCAGCCTATGGAACTGAGTCCAAGATGAACAAACGTCAAAGGGAAAGTGGAGATGTGCGGCCTGCGACAAGCCATGAACAGGGAGCGATAACAAGGAATATGTCGGGAAACTCCGGTACCACCTGTTTTTTTATACCTGAATGTAGTTTATGATGGAAGCGATGACTCTAAAGCAAAGGGAAAGTTTCAATCCAATCGACGACATGCAAGCAGCTTCATGTCAGGAAGTCTTTCGACAGCTTCGTGTGGTCTCCGCGCATGCATGGCTTTAGCTCTGACTATTGTTGCAATTGACAGACAATTGACTGACTTTTTTATTGACTGACTGACTGACTGACCGACTGACTGATTATCTGACTCTTGTCTCAATTCTGAGCACCGACGCATGTACGCATCAAACGTCTGACGAAGCCCGGCGTGTCTCAAACGTTTTGCAGCCAGCTGGCAGCAGTGATGTATGTCCCGTTTGTCCTGTTGACAGCACAGCCCGGCGTGATCAGGCAACATCTCGCATTCCATTTCTTTGCCTCTCCTTTCTTCGTGCATAAAATATGAAGATGAAAAATGCCATGCAACAGACACTGCAGAAGAGTAGGTGGAAGTACGTTTCGCGACCACGAGCAATACAGTACCAGTGCCGTGTTTTATCTAGCGTCGGCTCAGCCAAGTGATTACGTCGATGTGAGCGTTCTCATCAAGTAAATAATGCCAATACGTAAGAAAATAGTGTCAGACGCCTTTAGGAAATGACACAAGCGGGCATTATTGATGGATTGGGATATGCGGCGTTAATAACACCTTACCAACCCAAGAGTGTGCCGGGGTAGCGAAGCGCTAGTAAACGAATCACATTGACTGAAGATGGCGGGAGAATAAGAGACCGGCATAATTATCAGATAAGCGCATACTCGAATATGGCTTAACCAACGGATTCGACTGGTTTGTCACACCATGGCAATAGCCAACAGTGGGCGTTCATAAATTACGTTACGCATGCGGGGAGGGAGCTTTTGATGGAGCATAACTGAAGCGCAATAAGGTCGAGGGAGACAGTATGATGTTCCGCTCAGATATGGTTTTGAATTATGCTAAAATCCCCACGGCAAATTTTTACTGGGTGTGAAAGATTGTAAGTGCAAAAGCAGGTTACTCAGTCCTCAACGAGCGGCGAAAGTCCGCGATCACTCGATGCACCATAATGAATTTTTATGTTCCAGTTCCGAAAATGGTGATCTAGTTCGGGTTAAAGCTCGTCAGTTTCACATATTCTTAAAATAATTGTTTGCGAACAACTCAATTTTTTAAGCTTATCTGTTCTATCGACACGAAACATTCACCATGCAATGCGCCACGGTCGCTTTCCACTTGCTGTTCCAAAAATGGCGACTCGAGGTTAGGACAAATAAAATATGTTTTCCAAACCGGTTTCTTGTTATTTTCAAACTTGATAACCTGTGATCTGACCTGGGATTATCATTGTTGACACCGTAAGAGGACACCAACGCCTTGTGCACATCAGATGGTGGTGTTACCGGGACGAACAAGCAAACACTTATGGGCATTACTGACCTTCAAAGTGACCTCTAGTCACAGGTTTTGAAAGCACAATGTAAGTTCATGATGGGACAGCGGTTGGCGAACATCTCATGGACACCGAATGAATAGATTGTGACGGCTGAGTCGTCCGCAAGGATAGGACTGAATTCGGCGAGACATTACGACTTGACCCGACCTGGTTGCGTCGTTTGGAGGATTGATAGAAGACAGCGACTGTGTTGTATCAAATGATGACTAATTCGTGACCATCAAACTCAAAGATTATGAGAAGTGTGTTGTCTGCAGCAGTCATTTAGCAATTTGGCGAAATTAATCAGCCTTGATCGAATTCGGGACGCGACTATTTGCCACAAGAAGGAATACACGCTGAGCGTCGAATGGCGGATGTCTTGTGATGATGGAATTGATGGAGTCTGAGAACTGAACTGTTTGTAGCTTCAGAAATTATAGGTTTACTAAATTCATAACTTTTGACCAGACATCGGGTAACAATTTTGGAAAAATGCAGGGAGTATCAACTGTGCCGTATCGGATGGTAAAGACCTTGTGATAAATGGGTGAACATGTTCTGAAAACAGAGCTGTCTGTAAGCAAAGACTTCCTGATTTCGCGAAATTATCTACCTTCAACTTAGCCTACGGTCACCATTTTTGACGCTTTAAAAGAGAATCAACTATAGTGCATCAAATTGTGATGGTTTCGTGATGAGCTGATCTTACGTTATTGTGGACGGAGCCAAATGGTTTTGTACGGAATATTCCCCCTGTCCGTTTTTAAGGGTGTTCCGCAAGTGTGCCGCCATATTATATATACATATATAAGTATGTCGCCATATTGTCATCGAATAGTCAACTTACCGTGACAAACCGTTTGGTAAATGTTTGGAAAAATATTGGATGAGTGTTTTCGAGCATGCTGACAAGCTATGTCACTTTTAAGGTGTGCTTTTGAATTCCGGCTAGTTATATGTATTCAGCAGATAATCAATAAATTCCTTTTTATCTACGTCTTGGGTGGCTGCTACCAAAGTACTGTAAGGCTTGCATCATTGTACACTAAAATGGTGTACAAATGCATCGGGACATATTTTGGTCAGAAGCCTATAAGGCTGCACGCCTATCGTTCCCGAACTTTTTCCGTTTTTAATGACCCAACCCTTTCGATTTAGGACCCAACGACTTATACTCGACACCAGATTTTAGAAACGCAACGTAAACGCTTTGTCGGCGTATACGGCATCCTTACGGATCGGCTGGTGCCGAGAGTTGGCTGGGCGCTCTGAAGGTGGTTCATTCTGCTACGTTATGCAGCTGGTCTGTTCCGGCCGCCGCGGTTCTGTCCCGGATCAGGTGGACGCCCAGGCTGTGCCGGCGTGCGCGGCTGGTGCATGTGGTGACGTGCATTTTGTGTCAGCCCATTGAACGTCCGTTTACAGCCTATTCGTGTTCGATACCTGTCGCTGTGATGCCAGATTATCGAGATCTGGGCCCGGCTTATGCCTGCGTTACGCCCCTTTTCTGAAAGGTCCACTTGCACGTTAGCCGTGTTAATTAAATTGAGACGTATTTTTCACGCTGCAAAACTGCGCAAAATGGTAGCTGACCGACTGGTTTGCGTGCGCCTAAGTCGTGAAAAGATGAGGACAGAAAAGAAAGAGCACAGCTTTGAAAAGCTGCCTGTCACTGAAAACTGCATGACCGTTCAATCAGCGATGGTAATCAGTTAAGATATCTCGTAACCGAAGATTTGAGCACAAAGTGATAATATCCAAAGCTACGTTATTCGAAGGTCCGTGTACAAAAGAATGTGATGCCAAGATATGTCCTGAAATCCTGCCACGCAATGGATCGATGGGTAAAGTGGGGACCAAAACGATTCGTGCGTTTATCATTTCCACGCAATACCATAGGGTTCGTGCTGCATGCATTGATCGTGATCTTTTGCAAGCAATACAATCTCCCCGGACAAATTATATAACGTAGTTGTCCACGGCCTTCCCCGCCCCTTCTCCCCACCAGTCCCACCATCCAAATAGCTTTCTGCCCTCCCCTCCCGATGTGGCCTTCCCCCACACTCATCCGGCGTCCCCTCCCCTGACCGCTGTCCCCTGCTGAAGCCGCCGCTTCAAAGGCCAGGCCGGGGAGCGGTACTCTGCGTGCTCCGTCCACATGCTTTTAGCGGCCGGTCAGCTGACGCTGGTGCCGCGGCCGGGACTGCGGGGGGGGGGGGGGGGGGGGGGCAGCTGAGGATTACGCTGGGACGGTACGAACGCCACTTTGATCGGAATGTCAGGTAATGAGCGAAGGACGCGGGCGAATCCAGACATTCGTTTCAGAGCTGCTGTCGGAGTCGGAGTCCGACATTGCATCACGGAATTTCGGGGACGCTCGCATTTCTCAAGAACAATCCCGCCAGGGTAGCAGCATCACTGGTTCAGACGTTTTCAACCAAAGCGTATAACACAGCGGCCATGGCCCAGAATAGAGCATTCCCTTTGCATTCTCCTCGAATTTTTTCATGAATGCTATTAGACTCAAAGTGCTGGTTAAACAAAGCTTGTTGCACACATCCTGAGCCTATTACCTGGGGAGTGCCGTCTAGCTCACCGCAAGGGGTTCACGTGCCGCACGTTGCTGCAGCACGGCCGCCCCGGGCCCCGGTTGATCCTCGTTGACCAAGTGCCACCTGACCTTTTCATGCATGCTTGTCCACACGGCGGATCGCCGTGGCACGCCCGCTCTGGGAGTCATACCCGGTGTCGCCGGATGCCAGCGCCGCCTTTGTCTCAGACTGTGGAGACAGCACGATCTCCTCGACCACCCCTGTCCTGTTGCGGTCTGCATTGTCGCTGCTGCGAGGGCATAGCAGGTATGTCGTTTGTATCTCGGGTGGAGTACACACACATTTTCCTAGAGAGCGGACAGTTTGCAGATGGCTCTGAGAAATATAGGGTGATAAAATGCTAAAGCCGGTCGTCAATGACAAGCCACGTGCTTAGTGCGATTCGCTCAACCGGTTATTGAGCAGCTGACATCATCATTTCAAAACTGCGCAAATTTCTCAAGTCCAGAACTGCGCAAGGTCCCATGACCGATTCAGACGCGAGAAGATGACGCCGAAGCCGTCGGAAAGCTAGTCCCCTTCACCTGGCACCTGTCCCCTACTTCTCTGAGTGCAATACGTGAATTCTTCGTGATTTGTGTGGTGCATTCTGTCGTACGTAAGCATGTTTCAAAGATAATTAGCAACAAAATATGATTAGCAATCCTTGTAAAAATAAAAAGCAATCTTTGTAAAAATAATTGGTTAACTATGAGCGACATATTCTGACACCATAACTATACCAAACCGGCCGTTGTAAGCACTCTTGCTCTTTACCTTCTCTCTTCTCCTCTTCGTCACCTACCCATTGTTTACCTGCCTTTCTCCGCTGCTTTCCAACGTCTTTCTTTCCCTGTTTGAGTGTCCTTTCTATCACACCACACGTCCTTTCTATCACTCAGATTTGAGTGTCCTTACAAACCCTGTTATATCCATCCCTTTGTGGACTGGCCGATCACACTACCACGCCAAACGCCACCTCTTCAGCGGCCCAGAGCTCCACGGTATGCGCACACGGCCGTCGTCGGCTTCAATCACCATTAGCGTTATTATAACACACTGTTTCACGCCTGTCATGCCTCGTAATCAAACCAGCCAGATAATATGCTAATGGTCGGAGCGGTGCCGCCTGCTCCACTACCGGCCAGTTAGCGTCCCCTACACCCGCCGCCGGTGGGTCCGTCCGCCGTCCGTCCTCGGACGGGTGCGGCGGCGCCGCGGCGTCGAGCGCCCCCCCCCCCCCCCCCTACCTCCGCGGCGGCGCGCCGGCCGGCCGGGTGGCATCGCCTGCCGTCGGTCGCAGGAGGGGGCGCCACCGGCCGAAGCCGGGGGTGGGGTGGGGTGGGGGGGGGGGGGGCAGGTGGTGTCGACTGGCTCCACCGTCCGCTCACCGGGCAAACGGTTATTGCGTTCTCTTCGCACGCAGGGATGCTGGTGAGAACACGAAGGAGGCACAGCAAGAGTGAGTGGCAACGTCTGAGACCGCTTTAAAGCCTGAGGCGAAGCCGAAAAATTGCAACTTTGATTTCCCGGGTCACCTGTTTCGTGATACACTTCGCAAACGTTGTCGTGAAGGTCACGGACAAGTCCCAGATCATGTCCGGATGCACTCAATCAGGCCGTTTGCACTCTTACGGTAGTGCATGCTCCCGATGACGCACCGGGTTACCATTGGCCTGTGTCCCATCGTAACAGTGGCCACGCATCGCTGATTTAGCGCATGGTGGAAACAGCACACAGCCCCCACGCATCTAGTACTCCGTCATTTTCATCCAGTTCACTTTGTGAACATCATGTACTTCCCGGCCAATGTTCGCACGGGTAAACACTTCCCCTGTGCACAGCCCTGGGCACGCCCCTGGCTCTCAGGGGGACGCTACTTGTCAAAAGGGGGCAGTGCCAGAAATCAATAGGCCGGGACAAATTTCAAGGTCTTTACCGGGCGCGAGCCGTCCCCTCGCCGCGTGTCGCGGCCAGCCCTCTTGTCGGCGTCGCTGACGGACAGAGGCGAGGCAAGGTGTCCTTTGAGGTGGAAGATGACGGCGTACAAGTTTGGGATTACCACCGCACACCGCGCCCTTACCTTGAAGGTCTAATTGTCACAAATCGCCATTGCCCCTGGTGCTTGGCCTGAGCTCGCCCCTGCTGGCGCCACGGAAGGGCTCGGGGCCCGATCCCCACCCGCAGGGGACGCCCGACTGGTCGGAAAATCATGCCGCGCACATGCCGTGAACGAGGGGCACCCGGCTGTGACGTCACTGTTTAGCCAGCTGTCCGTCGCGCGGGGCCGTAATTGACGGCGCTCTGCGGGACTCGGCTGTGCGGAGCTTCAGTTTGAAGTAGGAGTATGGGAGTATGCCACACACGAACTGGACAGACCGACTCGAGGGAGCGGGGTCAATTAGCCAGAGAGCGGCATCAATTGCCGACGTGCGTGCCCCTTGAAAAAGCAGGAAGGAAAGGTGCTGAAAGGAAAACTTCGTACAATGTTACACGATAGATTTCGTTTGAATCAGAGCCGTTTCGGCCGGCAATGACCATTACAGACCTAATAGATCAAGGGGAGATGTGAGTGGTGGTCTGTGATAGCGAGCATCGTGAGAAGCACCCACCAACAGGCCTCGCCCTGCACTGAGACCCTTCGTCGGGGTTTGTGTAGGCGCCCGGACGAGGCTCTGGCCAGGGTTTGTGTGGGGCCCGGACGAGGCTCTGGCAAGGGTTTGTGTGGGTGTTCGGACGGAACTCCCACCAGGGTTTGTGTGGGTGTCCGAACGCCCTAAAGCCCCCTCCCCCTCCCCCACCATTACATACTCGGCTAAGGTGTTATTCTTAAGCTATTCAATGTGAGCATTATTTCCGTAATAACTAGCAATTATGTCTAACTTCCTATATTATACAGCACACAACGTGATGTGTAATTGAAACTTGCACAGTTTGCCCAACATTGATTGAGAGCTGATGGATGTCCACTATGCTTTTTTTAAGGTGGCAACATGTATTTACAAGCACATCAAAAAGCACTAAACAAAACACTCACGCACGCAGCAATCACACTTAAGTTATGAGTAAGCTAGAGTGTGTGTGTGTGTACATAGGAGTAAGCGTGAGTGTGCTTGTGAAAGAAAGAGGCAGAAAAAGCATATCAGCTTAAACATACGGTGGTTTATGTCTGTGTGTTGAACCGTGCGAGTGTGGGTGTGTGTGGCTGTGGCTGTGTGGGTGTGGGTGGGTATGGCTGTGGATGTGTGGGTGTGGATGTGGGTATGAGCGCGCGCATATATTATGTAGTGGTAGTTGGTTCTTCCTGGGTAATATCTGTCACAGGGAATGGGCTGTTTGTCACTCTGTCATCACGCGGATGTTTTTGAGCTGTCCCCATTTCGTTTCACATGAGTCTTGCTTGTGAGGTAGTTTTGCGCTGAGGTATTCTCTTTTAGCATCACGTTTCAGTTTGGTTTCAAGTGAGTCACCGTAGGCCGCGTTTCTGCATGCCGTGACTCGTAAATAGCTAGCTTTGCTAATGATATTACAAGGACTTTTATTGGTTTTAGGTCAGTCGGAAGCAGCCAGGTTTTAGCATCTATCATTAAGTCGTTTTGATAGTGTATTAGGATTTCAGTCTTGATGTTTTGTATGTAAGCTTGACCCCTAGGACATTTCCAATAAATAGAGGCGAGTGTTTCAGTCTCTGATTTATAGAAAGTGCAATTATCATCCTCTTCCACCTTATGTGCACTTGTGAGAAACGTAATGCACATAGATAAGGCAGTAGTAAAAGCCTTATTTCTCATAGAAAAATCTAGAACGGCGAGCCACAGTTTTTGGACGTCACTTACATTCAGGAAAGTAAATGAGGAGCAATTACCAGCAATCACTATGGTGCAATCCATACCCAATTGAGAGTTAAAGTGCTCTAAAAATGCATCTGAGTGCAAACAAATTCAAAAACAGGCATCACGCATCACACTTCATTGAAACATGCAAGCGAGTTCGAGTAAACAAGCATCACATATCAGGCATCGGTTATACATGCAAACGATTTCACTAAAACAGGCATCGCGCATCACCCGTCAGCGCTCACTTATACGTGTAAACAACGTTAAGCTAGCACACATCACACATCAATTCATATATCATGTTCGTATAATCGTCCATGAGCCCTGTACGTTAAGGTTTGGTCGCCGACTATTTGTAAGAATAGATTCTCTTATTTTCCTATCTGGATGGTCTTGTGCTCTGTACACAACTTTCTAAAAGGCTGGTACGGTCCATATTTCCCTGGATTTCAGCCTGTGCGTGTTTTGCCAAAAAGTGGTCACCGAAAGGGTCATTCCTTGTTTTGTTTTAAGCGCAACAAAAACAAAACACACTCAGGCTGAAATCCAGTGAAATATGAATCCTATGCCCCTTTTAGAGCTCAAAGTCATCTACAGAGCACAGGACTACCCAGACAGGAAAATAGTGATTTTTTTTCTCATAAAAAGTCGGCGACCAAACTTCAACGAGCAGGGCTTCAACTTCTTGGCTGATTATGCGAGCGTGATATGGGCATTGATGTGTGGCCCGTGCTAGCTTAAAATAGTTTACATGTATGAGCGATACCTGACACATAATACGCTATGCCTGCTTAATTGAAATCGCTTGCATGTATAATTGATGCGTGATGTGTGATGCCTGTCTGTTTGAACTCGCTTGCGTGTTTGAATGAGGCGTGATGCGTGATGCCTGCTTCTTTAAGTCGTTTGCATGCACACGTATTTTTTGCGCATTCTTATCCTTAGTTAGATACGCACTTATCGTAGTAGTGGCTGGTAATTGCTTCTTGTTTAATTCCCTGAATGTTGGTGATTGTAAAAACTGTGGCTCGATGTTTAAAAAATGCCTGGAAAATCGAGTAGGATTATCGGCAGGTAATCTTGAATTGACTTCTGCTGTTCGTTCGCATAAAGGCATGCTGCCGGAATACCAACGCATCTTTATCTCCATTCTCCTGTTTTTTTTTCTATGGGGAGTAAGGCTGTTACTATTGCCTTATTCAATTGTTTTAAATATATGTTGGTTGTAAGAACGCCACTGGTGTCTATCGTGAAAAATTAGTATGCGTGTTGAATGTGTGACATTTATGACTTCTGTGATGCCATTTCCTTCGAAACATCCCATGTCCCTTGTTCACTTATCTGCTTGGCTTTCGTTTGCTCGACGTATGCCACTACGTTTGGATCCACGTATGCATCGTACGCTAATCGTGAAAATTCTGGATGATTCGTTACAAGATTTCTTCCCAATGGCATGACGGCCTTTGCAACTATCATAGACGACGATTCATTGACGCACTGGAGACTTCTTATCAAGTTTTCATAGCATAGGAATGTCACCCTTATTTCAAATTAATCTTGTAAGGCTTTCTTTGCATGTAGCTCCCCTGTGTTATCATCTCCTAGGTCAGCAAGAGACCGGAGGCCTTTTCAGTCTCATCCGCTTATGATCGTACGCTTGAATTTGGTGTAGTTAGAGAACCAACCAGTTTCATCAAGAATTTGTGGCCTGTAAAGAGAGAAGTCACGGTTTAGCCATTTCAAGGCTTCAGTAACGCCTCTCCAAAAAGTTTTTTTTATTTCGTTGTAGGCCTTTTGCAGCTTTGTACTTCCGAGGCACATATGCTTTGAAAGGACGATGATTCATTTGCGGCTCACTGCGCTCAGACTGCATCCGAGGCAATTAGTCTCCTCAGTCATGTAATTCTCAAACTGCTTGCAAACGCCTGTGCGTCAGCTATGCGTCAGCCAATCTCCGACTTTGGTACTTTCAACGGAAGAGTGCTGATTCTACCATTAGTAGCATCTTTTTATCTCGCCAAAGTAACGCCCATCAAAGAGGATCAGGGTGACCATACTATTTTGAATGTTTATGAGGGGACATACCTCTAACATAAACAGCTTTGATGACGAGCAGACTCCTCCGGTCATCACAGTGCCAATATTGTGGCACTGAAGACGAGGACGCTACGCGTGACTCGTCATGGCGGCCTCTCAGATGTCACTTGACCCGCCACGCTGCATCGTCAAATAGCTACTGAGTTATTCCGTTGCATGCCAAAATGGTATACGCAACGCATTGCGCAGTTCTTGTGGATGCATGAAACTCGGTTCACTTTATTTGCCAGGTTCAAGGGGTCAGCATCCCATGAACATGCGTTTCACAGCAAGCATTAGCAAGAACAAACATTACATCAGAAAATGTCTGCGGGTCCGGTAGTAAATGGCAAGCAGCAGACTTTTCTGCGGTTGAAGTAACTGGCAGTTCCAAAGATTAATAGCCAGGGCGGTGTGAAGTGAAGTAGAATAGTGAAGGATGCCCTTTTCCTCCCTCCTCCAGGCTACTTTAACAGTGTTTCTGTAGAAGTCGGATACCACAGATGGCTCGATTTCGCTTTTCTTTCTCTTGTGGAGACATCATACCGTAGATGTTCAGATACATAATGCGCATTTCCAGCGAGTATCTGGGCACTATAAGATTGGACACGTCTATGGGTAAAAATCTTAAGCCGGACCACTCATTGAGGCCTATCGCATCGCCTGTCCTACCCCGACGCGCCGACAGCGTCATTCATGGTCATGCTTATCACATAAAGGATATTTGACCTTAAGAAACAGCTTAGGCTATGACCTATCACTCTATCACTAGGTCACTCTGACCTATCGTCGTCCTGACACGGGCGATGTGTCGAGCTCTCATGCAGGGACAATAGCAAAGTAGATTGGCTGGTACAGCTTTTTGCACTTTAAACTGGTGTTACTTTGTATGATCTTTGGGCTGATAGCGCGCTTTTCTTTTTATGTAAAAACTATGTGTTTAAGATGAGGCATGATGTAATGATAAAATGCCATGGCCTGCCAAGAAGCTGTAACGCCGCCATAATGCTGTCCAAAGGGGTCAGCCTGGGATGACTTATTTCACACGCGGCCGGACCTCCATGAAAAGAAGGCATAGTCATCACACGATCCGTTTCCGCATGTCTGGGCGCATTTGCTGATAGACCGACAACGGCGGCAGTAAAAACTACAGCAGAGATGACGCGATCACGTTACCCCGACCAGATGGGCCTTCCCTCGCATTCCATTAATTTTTAGAGTAAATTGTTAAGAGCGAGGCCGCTCAGAAAATGAGCCTTACCTTATCTGGCAGGACATTTTTCCACTCGGCTGATCCAGTTAATCTCACCACGACTCTCCACTAACTTAATGCGTCCTCAAGCTACGTGTTGAAATACGTTCATACGAGCCTTTATGAGTCCTTATGAGCATAAACTTGCACATTCATTCTACCGAGACCAGCAGCCTTATGGTATTTTGATCAAAAAACGACCCGTCGGCGAAACCTGCACGATTTCGCCGAGAGTAATGAATGTGATAATACAGAACTTCCTCCAAAAACGTTGTTTCGTGGCAACCAGTGTGTGAACAATTCACCAGCGCGTGATTCGTGTCGATTCTGGATCAAAGTTTTAGGGATCCGAATCATGGTTCGACTTAGAGGCACTATGCAGACAGAAATATTGCTGTGCTATAAACAATACTATGATTTAAACGGTACCATAATGCAAACAGTGTCATAATCTTAACAGCACAAAAACAGGAACAGTAATATACTTCAGGCCGTAGTGTAAGGGAGTCAGTACTATAATGCAAATTTTACTATGTTGTAAACAGTACTATAATGTGTGAACCTGTCCGGTGACTTCGCTGCCACTGGATGTTTTTGCCGTACTGCGCTTCGATGAACGTGCATGGCGTGGCTGCCTCTCACCCTGGCAGGAAGGCCGGGCGCTGGGGGGAGTCGAACCCGTGTCTCTGGTCTCGCAGACGTGCACTGAAACAGCTGCGGCGTCGTGCCTCATGTAGCGGCTGTGGTGTTTTCAAGGCGTTTAAGCAAGCAGATGGGTTTGTGGCAAACTCATTTTAGTCGGGCAAAGTGTTATGGATGCCGACCAAGGCTCACCCAAGGGCAGACGTAAAATGATGGTCTGGTCAGTATGTGAGCATGACACCCTGTGAAACGTGCAACCTATTTGCTTCATGTATAACTTGCAAGATCACGGAGGCCGCCGTCACGGAATATTTTGAATGTCACGACACCCAGCTTGTATCTGCCCACCTGGTCTTTGCAGCATGGTTGGAATCACAAACTATAAGGGCGTGAACAGATGTTGAGCCATATCGCACATCATCACAGTTTTTGCCAACATTACGATGTCCACGTAGGTCCTGTGCAGAACATTAACCGCAATAAATACTTAAAACCCGCAAACTGACCACAAGCCGTTTCGATGGTTCAGTTGGTTAGAGTGCCTGCCTTGCTGGGTTGGGTTCGAGTCGCTTTAGCCTCTCGCTGCTTGCTCGTAATTGGGATGGTCTCCGGCTGTTGGCAACAGTCGCGCTAAAGGTCAGGTGGCGTCAGAGAGCAGGGCAGTCGGTGGCGAACGTTAAGACACGTGCGGCTTCCGCCGCAAAATTCTATCGTGGATCTGGAATCTCACGATCGGATGGTGGGCCTGGGCTCACGCAACAAGCACTGCATAACGTGAGCACTGATCTAAGTAATGGGCCCAATCAAAAGTCTTGGACCAGGTCTAAGAGTGCATTGTTTTGCCAAAGTTGCCGAAGAGACTGAGCGGTATTTATAACTATTGGTAATTGCGGTTGTTGCCAGGAGCAGCGGTGCTTCACGTAATATTTCTGCAGATCTCCAATAAAGCCTAAAATGACACTATCCGCCACTCGGCCTTCCCATCCAACGACATGTTGCTCTTCCCCTGTCTCCCTCCGTACTTGCTCCATGTCTCTGATGTCCCTCTGGCCACCTCTCCCCCCACATCACTCCTCCAGTTACCCCCTCGCAACTGTTATCAGCCCCAGCAGTCTCCATCATGTGTTCTCAACTGCTCTTGCCCCCCCCCCTCCCCCCCGGCCCGAATCCTAGCCAGAATGCAGTGCCGCGCAGTCGCTGGAGAGCGCTCTCGGCTGGACACGCAACTTCTGCTAAAATATCAGTCCGCAGCCTGGCCCGGCCCGGCCAACCAGGGATGCGGCCCGCAGAAGCCCGCTGTGGTGTCATGCTGACCCAGCACGAATTCGCGAACATTGAGCTGAAGGAAATCTGTATTCTTCTCAACTGTCACCTGTGTATAAAATGTACGGTTGTTTATAAATCTGTATTCTTTTTAACGGTTGTTTGCATATAAGATGTACATAAAACACGTGTTTTAAGGCACATATAATGTACAGCCTTGTCTACTAAAAGCCGGTAGTAAAACGCATCGTTAAACAAGCATCATACATCACTAAAACAAGCATCTGCACTGCTTATCTAGTTCATTACGCTGTACAACAGCACACAAAACAGCCGCAATTTCATAACCCGGATTTATGAGAGGAATCCATGTTCTTGTATAGTGTGTGTCGCCTTTTAATGAATACTTCATGTGACGGTACAGAATGATTCCCGCACGACAGGTTTGGAATGATTCACATTTTCCTGTTACCACAATACATATTACCTTGCAGAATGTCAGCTACCGCGCTTTGTGAGCCGCTGCGTACAGATAAACCAATCATATTTTGGCAGATGATTCTGCTCGTGCTATAATTATTAGCATCATTTGGTTAACATTATTACCAAGAGCAAACATCATTCGTTTTCAGCAGTGCCACAAAACCCGGAATTGTTGTTAAATGGTGGAGCAACAGTTCGACAAAATGGAAGTCTGAGCAGAGTTTGTCTAATACATCCGTTCACACGGTCTGATAGCAGTAACTTTCAAAACTATACAAAATTTACACGTTAAAAATAGTGGCGATCTCAGCAAGGGTGTGGTACATAGCATATAAGAGTTTTTGCTATCGCTGTGGTAAATTGCACGCTCTGGCGTGTACGCAGGCATAAATGAACACACTCTAAAGCATCACTATTCGTGTTTAGACAACTGTGACGCATCTGATACGCAGGTACCCGCGGGCTGTAATGACAGTGAGCGAGGCTTGAGCATTGAAAGTCACAGGGCTTCGAGATATTGGCTCTGCGCTATGGTCTGTGCATGAAACGAAAAAGTTGGTTGCACCTCACCCTCGCAGTAACAGCAAAGTACAGTATTTTTTCTGCGTTTATACACAGGATCTCGCTGACTACTACTGGATGAACACATGCCAGGGCTGGGAAATCTTGATGGTTATTGTGTACTTTTTGGGTGAAACTTTTCATAACGTTATTATATTTGAGCAGCATGGTTTGTTGGTGTGATGTGTGCCGTGGGTTGTCATGATCCAAGGCCCTTGTTATAAGAATAAAAAATGCTATTATTATATTGTGGGGTGGCAGTGCACTCAAGTTTTTGGGAAGATTTGAAATTCTAAGTCCAGGGCAAAATTTAATAACGAGGATTGCTTAGATTTTTTCCCCCACAAAAGCCGACCAAGTCTGTTCAGCAGGCCACCCATAAGCCCGCGTGCTCCTGCTGAGTCAGATGTGACGGGTTAGCAGGCCAAAAAGCCGCGTCTCTTTTCTGGACTTTGGTCACCACGATCCGTTCCCGTCACTGCGGCCCTCCACCATTGCCCTCCGGCAACAGGCGGGCGGGAGGGAGGCTCGTCGCCGGAGCCGGCGATATCGACTTCCAAATACATGCAGATAACGGCTGTAAGAGCGGACATAGATCGCTGGTTAAAGGTCGGTGTTACGGCGAAAGACCGGTGGCGCATTGGATGCTCCCTGGCGACAGTGCTTCGGGTCGCCTCTCGACGATTACCGCGAGA
The DNA here is from genome assembly GCF_011947565.3 of Pollicipes pollicipes. Lineage (NCBI taxonomy): Eukaryota > Metazoa > Arthropoda > Thecostraca > Pollicipedomorpha > Pollicipedidae > Pollicipes > Pollicipes pollicipes. Next base: position 20,224,427 of record NW_023596805.1, on the reverse strand, counting down.
AGCCGTGACGTCATATTAACTATAACACTTGGCGACAGGGTTCGTTAAGGGGGAGTGCCACTCCCATCTTTGGAGCATACTAAAAAAAGAGCTCTCATGCATTGTTAGGACTAGTTGAGTGTAGTGATAGCACTGGGCAGCGTCACTGCAGCGCCGTCGAGAAATGATAAGGATATATGTCTGAATTATTTTGGAATCCAAATTATGCTGCCCACGCCCTGCAAGAGCACCATCCAGTGCTATTATGCTTCTTTCCTGCAGTCGCGACCACCGCCGTCATAACAACGACCTCGCACACCTCTCTACTGGTGCGAATAAAAGAGCATTCACTGATTGGCCCAGCGGGTAAGAGCCTGTTGCCGAGAAGCTGGTTGGTTGAAATTTGAACCAGTGCGTCACATTATGTGATATACTCGCTTTCGAAAGCCTAAGTGCGCCTCGGACAAAACCCTGCGGTAAATGCCATAGGGAAGAAATCAAAAGCCATAATATAATGTTTCGTTGAATTCGCAGGATAATAGCTTCATGTTCGCCTATCTTTTTATCTAAACAGAGTATCACAAGCTCTCTTCGCATGAAGTACACAAACGTTTCGACACATTAGTGTGTTGCAAACATTGCAGGGCAAACACATTAAAAAGAGCAGGACAAATGAAATGTGGTACTTGCATGGAGGTGAGCAGGGAGTTACATGATATTTCTTCCGCAGGGCCGGCTACTTCAGCACGAAAGTCCTGAGCTTTTCAGAAAGATTTCAAGAAAAGCTGGCATTACCGATCATATTGTACACGCATGGTGCAGCAATGAGTGAAAAGTACAAAAAGGTGGCAGAACCCTATCGAGTAGTGGGCGTGAGCTCTCAGCGAGAGGCAGGGTCATGCTTTGCCGGTTTTTTTTGCTTTATTTTGAAGGGATATAATCACAAGCGGAGACTCATACAATAATTGGGGGAGCGGCAAATGCTAGGTTTTTTCTACAAACGGATTGTTATGTAACTCACCTCGATTTCTTAATGAATCTTCTTAAATTGAATTATTGTTTCATTTTAAGCTTTTCAATCTATTCACTTGTATTTCCACCGGGATATTATTGTCGACTCGTTACGTTACGATACGTTTACGTGCGCATGTTATGTTAGGTTCATAACTGCACCAATTTGACAATGCTCTTTCGTACCCCAGGTGTCGCCCTTCAGTGCGACCATGATTCATATGAATACAGGGGCGCATACAGGACCTCACAATAGTTGGACAGACCTCTTATCCTTTCCACCAAAAAAGTCTGAGCGTACAGCAGGACACACGAAATGTTTTATATAGCGTATAACAACATCGCATGTTTTCAATCTACCCATTTGTACGTGGGTACTTTCATTCATAATGGATAACATTGTTTCACATGCTCACTAATGCGTGTAAAAATGACCTGAGGAGGGGGCACACACCTCTACTGAGGACCCCTGGAGCGCATCGCTGTAGGTTTAAATGGAAAGTGTAATCAAAGGCAGTGGCAATGCCAATGGTGGCCTGATGTGCTCTTCACAGGACAAGCGCGCTTCTGAGTTCCTAAGATTGGAGAACGACGCCGACGAAGCTGATTTAACGCCGCCGGGGACCCAGAAGTCAAATTTCTCAGCAATTTGTAGTACTCACGCACAGGAAAATGATAATACCATTTTTCAAGTGACACGAATGTCAGTGCATTGTTCCTAGTTTAGAGCAGGAAACTCTCGACCACCAACGTGTTCGGTACCGCGCATTTCCCACCTGCTTGCACTGGCATCACGAACGTTTTACCGGTGGTCAAACCGCAAGATAACCGGGATTTTCCCAGAGCTGCGGCCTTGCCACAGTCGCATTTCTGTAGCCACCCAGCTGACTCCGGCCGACCTCCCCAGTTGGTGCGACTGGAGCCGCCTCTGCATATTCCTTTCTATTTTCATCATGGGCGTACAAACAGCGACGAGCGGTCGCCCAGCGTCGGGCGCTCCCCGCACTGACCGAACCACTAATTGTCAGGATGTCTCGCCATCACGGATTCGCCAGCGGTGCGAGCCGGTGCCGGTGCGGGCCAATGAGAATGCCCGACACGATTCGGGTGAGTCCAATCAGCCGACTGAGGGGTGGCCGTTATGCGGCAGCTGTCACCAGCGCCGCGGACCGCAGAGGGTCGCGCGTGTTCGGACGGGGTGGGTGTAGCGCGTGTGCGGATAGGAGGAGGACCTCACGATCGAGGCGTTGGTGGCGATTGGTGACAGTTGGTGAACGGTGGTGATTGGGTGGTGTTCGGACGATTTTCTGGGACGGCTGCGATTAACTCAACGGACCAGGTGGTGGCCCGTGCGTGAGCGATTTGAACTCTGAGACGGACTCTTGTGGACTCGTTTGTGCTGATTATTCTACCAGTGTTCTGCCTTGTTTTGGCGATGCGGTGGAGGGGGGCTTCTTAAAACTGGATTCTTCTCGAGAAATGATGTGAGTACAACCGTCGTGAACATACCGCTCTTCCAATGTCACGCTTGTTATGGCCTGTCATTTACCAAACACACTTGAGTGATAACATTTAGGGCTCTGAGGAATTAAGCACATCGTTTTCCCCGCCACCATGGTCGTTACTCGAAACGACGGCCATCGCGAGTCTCAAGCACGCCCCTGGACGATCCGTGAAAGACAACAGCCCACACCGCCATAAAGCCATTCATTCCATTCATTGTGACCACGAGTGGCGTTTTTCCAAAGCGGAGGTGCCCTCGCGGTCGAAGCACGCGCCGCATGCGGCGATGAGCGACCGGCTCTAGCTTCCCCGCAACCTCTCGCACCGGCGTCCACCACGGCCGTGTGGATGGTGTGACTTGACGCCCCTTGAGAGTGTCGAACGGCGTGGCTTGACGCCCGGTGAGGGTGTCGCGCCGTGTTGAGCGGCGCTGAACGCGACCCCGGGTTCCGGAGGCCGTAGGGCCGCTGGCGGCAGCACGGTCACCCGGCCTGGCCGCCGAAGGGGTGATGTCGCCGCCGGTTGGGCCGACAGTGGGGGCAGTCGGCGAGACCAGTCATCCATTATCCGGGACGTGCCCTCGGCCCGAGGGCGGCGCGTGGGAACGGATTCCGACCCGGGGTGTTGAACCCGGCTACTGGCCGCTTATTTGTCCCGTGTTCGTCACGCGGCGATGGATGGCTGGCGCCGAGTGACGCGGTATGCGCGAGGGACGCGGAACTCTCGCCGCCCGCCGTCCTATCGTCCCCTCCGTAAATCGTGGGCCGGCCAACCCTTCCGCACGCATTCTTCAGTCCTCGGGGGTCGCAGAGACGGAACGTTGATGGCGTCTCACCGATTCGTCACATGGACGTAGGAACATGGGGGTCGCGATCCCCGCTCTTACAAAATGTTGATCATTTACGCCATGGTGATGCATGGAAATAATCGACTTCAGAATTGGTATCCCTCCACCCGCATCATGAAGCGTATTCCTACGCCTACGCGTCATGCTCTTCCGACTTCTCATAATCAGCCCCTGCGACTTCTGCACGCGCTGCTCATTACGTCTCCCCCACATACCTGGCGCCCCGTCGGCCACCTTTGAGCCGAGCCGGCGGCGCCGGCGCCCCTCGTTCCCGCACTTTACGAGCAGGCGCCTTCCCAGCGCGGGAGCAGAGGCGGCCCTGCCGGCGTCGCCGGCCCGCGAGAGCTACCGGCCGCGGCGCCGTCCGGGGCCAGTCACCCCGGCGGCCGCTACGGTCGGCGGCGGCGGCCGGCGCCAGGGCACCACCCGCCGACGGTCGGCACCCGAGCTGCTGGGCACCTCCGACGGCAGCAGGCGGTCCCGCCGCCGCCGCACGAGAGCCTTGGTCATCCCGCGACGCCGTGGCCGGCCCCTCCCCAACTGAAGTGCCGCCGCCGAGGCTCGGAGACTGGCCGCCTGGCGGGAGATTGGGTACAAATACCTGCAGGCAGCTTCGGCCTGAACTCGCGCAACAACGGACGTTTTTGTGAACCTGGCGATCGCCTGGCTTTCTCAGCAGGACGGTGCATCGGCCAAGTTTCTTAACGGTATATCATAAACAATTTGAGTGCTTCCCTTTCTTTTGTGAGGGTGAGGGTTTCGTGCTGAAGGGTGTCGGATTTCGATGGGAGGGGATCAACGGCTTCGACGTTGAGCAATAGCGGACTCCAATGTTTTGAAGAGGCGCAGCTGCCGAACTGTTGACAGCGCGAGCGGTTTCTTGCGTGGGGTGTCTGGGCGATTGGGCGGCTCTGGATGCTTATAGCTGCTGCTGCTAGGTGACCATCGGTTCTCAGTACGGAAGCTCGCCGGACTCATTCCCAGCATAGGCAGGTAGTCCTCCGAACAGGTTCGCGTGATAAGGGCGTGTCTTCTGACGTCATAGGCGTAAACAAATGGTTCCCCACGCGGGGCATCCGGCTACCTCCTCCAGCTCCCTTAGCCCCTCCAGCGCCTCCAGCTCCGGCAGGCTCCGGCAGCTCCGGCAGTTCTGGCAGTTCCGGCAGCTCCGGCAGCTCCAGTAGCTCCGGCAGCTTCAGTAGCTTCGGCAGCCTCAGCAGCTCCGGCAGTTCTGGCAGCTCGCAGTTCTGGCAGCTCTAGGAGCTCCGGCAGCTCCAGTAGCTCCGGCAGCCTTAGGTAGCTTTGGCAGCCCGGGCAGGCTGCGGAAGCTCCAGGCAGCTTCAGTAGCCCTGGTAGCTCCGGCAGCCTCAGCAGCTCCGGCAGCTGCGGCAGCCGCGGAACCGCAGCTGTCAGCGGGGCGGACCTCCGAATCTCCTGGACTTGTGCACGGCTGTTTCGCTTCGGCACCGGCTTTCTTTACTTCCCCACACCATAAATCTCGTGATGAGCTTGTCCAGCGCCCGGAAATTGTCAGTCGAAAGTCCCGGAAGTCCCCGTTACCCACGTTTGCGGTCCAACACTGCTGCGGGATGGGTGGGGTGAGGGGGGGGGAGGGGGAGGGAGGGGATGCTGCTGCTCCGGCATAGGGGATGAGTTCGTGAATCTTGGCTCGAACTGTCAGGCTGGCTGTCCGAACAGTCGAAGATGATGCCGAAGATGAAGATGACGGGTTGTCACCTCCGCGCTGCCGCGTGACCGTGGCCTTCCCGCGTGCGCGCTGAACAGGCCGCCTGACGGCTGCACTCGCTGCGACAGCACCCTTTTCCGCCATCGCTGCAACATCTCAGACGGGGCTGAACACGGCGCTGTGGAAATGTGGTCTCGTTCGTTTGTTGTTGTAAGGCGGACCGGACTCGGCTGTACCTTCACACCATAGACAGCTGTGTTTGCCTCCGCTGGTGTCGTCATTGAACTTGTTTTGCACCTGCTGCTCGTGGCGCACAGCTACATATGTGATAGAGCCTATGCATGTAGGATGGCGTCTCCGATCGTACCTGATTGTCGACGGCCGGTGTTCGTTTTTACCCACGAGAGCCTTTCGTAACTGTCGCGCAATGGCAACCATTCGCCCATTTTCCAGAGTCCACTGGATAGGCACTACAACACCATCTGCCCGGCATCCTGCACCCAGTGCAGTACACTATCCAGCGCAGTGCCCTACGCCTTCTGTAGTACGTTGCATCCATTGCAGTACCCTGCATCCAGTGCAGTGCCCTGCACCTTCTGCAGTACCCTGCACTCAGTGCGGTACCCTACACCCATTACTGTACACTGCACCCCGTGCCCCGCACCATGTTTTGTACCCTTCGCGCGGTACGTTTACATGCGCTTACCAATACCTTGATCCCAATAGCCACAGCGCGATGCCTCGCGTCCAGTGTCCCATTACCCCGCTCAGGACGCGTGAAGCGCGCAGCGCACCCCCCCCCCTTCCCCCATGCCAGTGGCCGGCGGCCCCGGCCGGGTGCGTTGGTCGGTGCCACCTCGGTGGCTCCGGCGGCTCCGGCGGCTCCGCGGCTCCGGCGGCTCCGGAGGCTCCGCGGCCGGGCCGGCGTGGGAACAGGCCGGCCCGTCGCGCAACGCCGCCCGGCCTGCTGCTGTCCTCCGGCGGCGGGAGCGGCGGCCGCGGGTGTTGAACCGTGTCACGGCGACACCCGCCAGAGCTCACTCAGACCGGCGGCGACACCCGCCAGAGCCCCGGCGACACCCGCCAGAGCTCACTCAGACCGGCGGCGACACCCGCCAGAGCCCCGGCGACACTCGCCAGAGCTCACTCAGACCGGCGGCGACACTCGCCCGAGCAGGCTTAGACCGGCGGCGACAAACGGTGGAAGGGGGGGGGGGGGGGGGCGTACGGCTTGTTCAAGACCCGCCTGGGTCTGTGGCGTCTTGAAAGCCGGTCGTGCTAATGTTCCGAATCAGTTGCCGTCAGCTCCAGTCGATCGTTACCAGAGGCGTTCAGCCCTTTATTGCCTATTGTTTCGGTACTTTACCTGGCAGCTGGCTGGTTTGCTTGAGGAAGCGCTGGTGTTGACGTCTGCGGCGGGCTCGGACGCCGCGCCCCCTCAGCTGTCGCCGCTTGCCCAGCGTCACCGGCGGCGGCACGCGAGGCAGCCGCACCGGCCATGAACTCGGCACACGCGAACTGTGTGCTCAATGACCACCTTCTCAGCATGACTGCGTATGGCGTGGTCCGTCGTGCGCCTTCACGTGGCTGTCGGCGCCTTCACGTGGCTGGTCGTGAGCCTTCAAGTGGATGTCGGACACCTTACGTGGCTTGTAGTGCGCCTTCACGTGGCTGTCGTGCGTCTTCACGTGGCTGTAGTGCACCTTCACGTGGATGTCGTGCACCTTCACGTGGCTGTCGTGCGTCTTCAAGTGGCTGTCGTGCACCTTCACGTGCTGTCGTGCGTCTTCACGTGGCTGTCGTGCACCTTCGCGTGGCTATCGTGCGCTTCACGTGGCTGTCGTGCACCTTCACGTGGCTGTCGTGCGTCACGTGGCTGTCGTGCACCTTCACGTGGCTGTCGTGCGTCTTCACGTGGCTGTCGTGCACCTTCACGTGGCTGTCGTGCACCTTCACGTGGCTGTCGGCGTCTTCACGTGGCTGTCGTGCGCCTGCACGTGGCTATCGTGCGCCTTCACGTGGCTGTCGTGCACCTTCACGTGGCCGTCGTGCGCCTTCACGTGGCTGACGTGCGCCTGCGCGTTCACGGGGCTGTCGTGCGCCTTCACGTGGCTGTCCGTGTGGAGCTGCTTTCCTCCTCGCGGAGGCGGTGCAGCGTTAACCTCATAAAACGCGGGGGAGTGGAGTCGTGGCCTGCTTGGGGCGGTGTCGTGTTTGTCGGCACTTCAGTCACGTGAAATTCTGCTCCGGGAACATTTCAGGCGTAACCGGTACACACGCGTGCTCTGCCACAGCCGTGTTCAGATTTGTCCGTGCTGTATATAAGCGATCAGTGCACTTGATTCAGGGCAGCCGTCGAAGTTCTCGCTGGCTTGACATCGTTCCCACAGGCGCCGGCTGCGGGCCGACATTCAATGTCATTCACATGGTTTGATCTGCAATGTCACCCGGCCTTCGTGGCATTGTCTTCACTGAAGTTGCCAGTGTCCTAGGCGCAATCCCCTCCGCATTCGTGCGTCACACGCACTCTGTTCGCAGAGCCTCTGTCTGCATCACGTGATGCAGACAGAGGCTCTGATCACGTGGCCCGTCCAATCGTGAGAACCATCTAAGGAAGCGGGGATGGGGCGCGGGGTGGGGAGGGGGGGGGGCCGTTGTTGGTCATCCGGTGTGTAGCCTGCCCTCGCCTCGGATCGATTACGTCCGGAGCGGGGGGGGGGGACGGGGTCGGGGATGTCGTCCACAGGTGGCGCCCGGCGCGTCACAGATGCTCTGTGGCGGGAGGGGGCGGGAGCAGGGGGGGGGGGGGGGGCACGTGCGGCGGGGCCTGGGTCGCGGCAGAGCGCCGGGCGCGGGCACCTGGCGCGCCGGAGGCCGGCTCGCCAGGTGGGGGCCGGCGGTCGCCTGCTGCCCGTCTCCGCGGCCTGGGGCGCGGACGGCGCGCCGGCCGGAGCGGCCGCCCAGCCGCTGCAGTGGGGAGACATGACACCGCAGTCAAACGGCTTCAGGTAGCGACCGGGCGCCTCTGAACGGGTGGGCTGCGCGCGGCACCCGACCGGCAGCCAACCTTTCCTCGGTCTGCAGCGCACGTGCCACCCGACACGCAGCCAACATGTCACCAGACGCACAGCCAACATGTCACCCTACGCACAGTCAACATGTCACCCGAGGCGCAGTTCACATGTCAGCCAGCACGCAGCCAATATGTCACCTGACGAACAGCCATCATGTCACCCGACACACAGCCCACGTGTCACCCGACACGCAGCCCACATGTCACCTGACACAAGCCAATATGTCACCCGACACACAGCCAACACGTCACCCGACATGCGGCCAACATTGCCCAGCATCTTCATGTTTCCCATCGTAAACAGCTGAGTTTCGCATCGTTTGGTCCTGTTGCTAGCTTGTAAGTGTAAACCAGACGTCTGCATCGATTTGCAAGCGATATCGGCCTGGCCAGTGGTAAGAGCTCTCAAATATGATTCCACTGCGCCGTCCCAGACGCAAGGTCTGAGTGCGCGGCTGCCTCAGCAGCAGGTCGTCCGCCGCCCCCGGTGGCAGTCACCTGGCCGCTGACGCCCCCCGCCCCCTCCCCTCCCCTCGCTGACGGCCGCCCGCCGCCGCGGGAGACCATTGTGGCCCGGTTTGTAGCGCGCGCCGGCCCGCCTACCGCGCCAGCCGCCGCCGCCGCCGCCGCCGCCGGCAGGCCAGACGCTGACAGCCGGCCGGCGCGTTTGGGAACCCCAGTTTGAGAGCCGCCGCGCCAGCGTGAGCCTGAGGCCCGGAGCGTGTGGTGGGCGCGGCGGGCGATGAAAGCGCGCTGGAGGGCGGGGGCGGGGCGGACTGAGGTGGTCCCCGGCCTCGGCCCTCGCTCCCGCCACGCTGTTTACCCCGGTGCGACGACGGCGGGCGGCGGCTCGGCTAATTGCCGGACGGACCAGGCGGGTGGCGACCGTGGACGGCTGAGGTGCCCACCCAGTCCCACCCCGCCGTGTGGGGCAGCCCAGCCAATCGCCGCTTGTGTCGCCACGGTGGAATGCGCGGCCAGCCGCGCGGAATGCTACGTCGATCGCTCGCGCGGCCCCGCTGCCCCCTCCCCTCCGCAGACCGCTGTGGGAGCGGCGGCGGCAGCTTTGAGCGTCCGCGACTGCCGGTCGGACGACCTTTGCGTATCGCAACCTCGGAGCGGATCCGGTCCGGCCGCTCGGTATCGTCAACAGGCCGATTGGCGGCCGACGCCTGGCAGATACGGAGGCCGGCGCGCGGCGCTCGTCCCAACGGGCCCGGCCCGGCTCGCCTGGCTCTTACTGCACCCTCCGGACGCCGCAGAGACGGCCCAGATGCGACCGCCGTGACGTGCCGTGACGTCATCGTCTTTTGTGCGCGTCACGTGACGCTGGAGCCCCGCCGAAGCGGTGTTGTGGCTGGCACAGGTCGAGACATAAACTGATAGGCGCCGATTCGGGAGGCTTCGTAAGCAGCAGGAGTCTCTTGTAACAAATCAGTGGACCAAAAACGGCGTGCCCGTGGTCGCACCTGAGCGTTTGCTGGGCATCATCCATGAATGCTTTTAGAGGTAGAGGACTGAAAGATCAGCGCCCACGTGATGTGCAATAACATCGTCGCTGTTTGCGAAAGGCTGAGATATTTATGAATGAAATGCGTTATATTTTTGTCTCCACATTTTCGCTATTTGCTTTATTTTATTTACACAGACATATTCCTATGTCTGCCCATTGGTGCGTTTGATTGAGTCATAAGGTTGTGTCATCCCCCAAACATTTTCACGTCGACCATGTGTGGCCAACTGCATACCGTCGCGTCATACAAGACACCGATGCCGACATTTGACACCAGACCCCGGATGCCGCCACTCTGCCCCGCCGGTCTAGACCCTCCGTGTCCCTGCCGCGCCGCAGGCGTCCGCCACCATGGCCGTCCGGAGCGGGTGCAAACCTGGCGTTGATGTCATCATATGATCCGGTTTGTCTTGCAACGCACCAAGTGTTACCTTGCACCCCTCGATGTCCGGATGCGCCGGTGATGCCTTCCGTACACCATGTACAAACACTCATGCATAATTCACGCGCCGTATTCAGTGTCAATGCCGGGATGCACCCAATCGTACACCGGGTCGGCTGAGTGAGAGCGTGTGCAAAAGCTGCCGTGCGGGTCATTTCTCGAATGCAACTACGATCAGATATTTTTAGCACAGTTTCTCGGTCTTGACTCGGTTTTTTACCACAGTTTTTAACTCAAGGCTTTCGGATCCTCTGTTTTGAACCACCGTGCCATGATCTGTTGCGGGTTGGATATTGCTATTTAACTTCCCCCGGGCTGCGGAGACGGGAGCTGAAGTCCATTCTTGGTCATATGAAGTCTACATCGTGTGTCTTGACATTGATATAGTCTCTCCCCGGGTGAGCCCGTCTCGCTGATGTGATCTCTCTCCGGGTGAGCCTGTCTCGCTGATGTGATCCCTCTCCGGTTGACCCCGTCGCACTGGTGTGGCCTCTCTCCGGATGACCTCGTCTCGCCGTCGTAGCGCACCTGTCGTGGCCGCGTGCCGCCCCCGCCGGCCGGCCCCGCCACGCGCCGGCAGGCCGGGGCACGGGGGACGCGGCCGACCCGGTCACCCCGACCGACCACGTGCCACTGTCCGGCTGCCGGGTCCGGGCTGCCGCGCCGGGGTCGATCTGGCGACGGACGTGGGCGGGGCGGGATAGAGGGGAGGACAAGAGGGAGAGAGGGAGGAGAAGACGGGGAGAGGGAAGGAGAAGACGGAGAGAGGGGAGAGAAGGAGAAGACGGAGAGAGGGGAAGAGAAAACGGAGAGAGTGGGAGAGAGGGAGGACAAGAGGGGGAGAGGGGAGGAGAAGACGGGGAGAGGGGAGAAGAAGCTGGAGAGAGGGGAGGAAAAGACGGAACGGCTGGTCCGTCGGCTGCTCTCATGGGCTGGCCTCTGTGGGGTCTTCGGTCATGAGACGCGTGTCACGCAGTGTAACGGTGTGATCGTAGGCCCGCCCGCATTGTTGCGCAGTCTTTGCTGGTCTTCCATGCGTTCGGATGCCAACACAGATCGCGTGAAAGCCAGAATACCGCGCTGAAGCATAAAGAGACAATATTCTGGAATATGGACCGCACAGTCCCGAGCGGCGCCGTCAGCAGGCGGCGCTGTATCTCTGTCATCTACGCAGCACGGCATTCACTGCGCGTCGCCCGCTGTCGCCGCCGCGGCCCACCCCCCTTCCGCGTCACCGCACACTCCTCACCGCCGTCGCGGCCCCCTCGCCGTCAGCGGCGTCCTCCAGACCGCGCCCCCCACCTCTCCTGACTCCGGCCGTGAGTGGACCGGCGGCAGCGGCGGCCGACCCGGCCCGGTCGGCGTGGCACGGCGCGCCAATTAGCGTCGCCGGAGAGCGGCGGCCGAGGTCAGCCGGCGTGCGCCGCGCCCGCTCAGGTCACGACTGGGTGAAGGTGTCGCCGCCGCCGGCCGGGCCGGCTCGACCGCCCCTGCTGGGACGCCGCTCAGTCGTGGCCGCACCGGGCGAGTTTGACCGCTCCGAGACCGGCTGCCGACATGCGACGTGGTGTTGATGATGCAGTCCCCCGGGTCAATGCCCAGCCCCCCCCCCTCCCGGTCAGCATCGCAGCCCCTCGATCGGAGGTCCAGGCGGTCCGGTCAGTGGTCTGGGCCAATGTCTCAGTCCTTCAGGTCATTGACCGGGGTGTGTGGCCGGCGCCTCCTGGTCCGCCTGTGGCCGGGAGCTGTCCTCAGCGCACCCTCAGACCGTGGCCGGCGGGCTAGAAGGTCGGGAGACCCTCCAGCCCGCCGTCTCCAGTCTGGAGATCGCCAGGCGACTCGGCAGAGATGGCTCGGAGGGCGCACAGGAGATCCTCGGCCTGCCCACTGCCCACATCCATGGGGCAGCGATGCCCCGACCTGCTCGACTCAGCCTGACTCGCAGAGCCCCGAGCCGCCATTTGACTCGACTCGACTCTCCGAGCCGCCGTTTGACTCGACTCGACTCGCCGAGCCGCCGTTTGACTCGACTCGACTCGCCGAGCCGCGTTTGATTCGACTCGACTCGCCGAGCCGCCATTCGACTTGACTCGACTCGTCGAGCCGCCATTTCATTCGACTCGACACGGCGAGCTTGGCTGGCCGCCGGTTTGGATGAATAGCTCGACATAATGATGCTCCCCGCGCGTGGCAGGCAATTGTGTGAGGGCTGCGAGCTTGTGTACACGCCCCACTTCACCGCCGTAACTGAACATAACGTCAAGAAGGCAACAAGGTGGCACACAGTCAATTTTATCGGTGTGGCGATCGATCGATCCATTGGTCCTCTTTAACTGTAGAAGAGTTTAACTGTAGAACCTTAACTGTAGAGCTGCGCATTCGGTCCTAACGTAAACGTGAGTACCAAATGCATAAAATCGCATAGTATAAAATGATATGCTGCAAGATGCATCTAATGCACATAACATGAATCGTGGGTAGCATGTGGATGAAATTCCTTGTGTTTGTTTTTGTATTATGTTAAAATTTTGTTTTACATTTGCAAACATCTTTATTGACAAGAGCCCAGCCGCCGTGTGCTGGGACTCACGCCCAGCAAGTGTGACCAACATCACGGGCGCGCCACCATCTCTCCTTGCCCCTGATCTGCGCCTGGGGGGCTGTCTCACGAGCCGTCGAGTGGAGACTGTCACGTGACCTGCCGCCGGGACTGTCACGTGAGCTGTCGCCAGAGCTGCTCCCGGCGGCGCCAGGGCGGCGAAAGTCGCTCGCGCTGCCGCGCCGGGGCGTCACGGTCCCGCGTCACGGACACGGCGCCAGCCCGGCACGCACTCTGTGACGAAAGGTGACACCGACTGCGCGCACCGCCCGCTTCCGAAGACCTGTCGCAAGGCGCCAGTGGCGGACCCAGTCACGGCAGAGGAGCGGTGCTGGCTCCAGGAGTCAGCGGCGGAGCCAGTGATGGCAGAGGGGCGATGCTGGCTCCAGGAGTCAGTAGCGGAGCCAGTCATTACCGAGGGACGATGCTGCCTGCAGGCGCCAGTGGCACGGTGGCCATCGGCCGGTAGGCGGAACGTCCCCTCTTCATGACCCGGGGGCAGAGACAAGCTGCTGAGCACTGGTGCTGTTACGGCACTGCCCAGGCAAAGACAACGAGACACGGAGGGAAAAGCGACGGTGGTCTTGTATGTGGTTGCATGGATGTAGCCTCCACTAGATGTTATGGTGTCGTGGAGGGGAGATGGAGATTCACGGGTGGTTATGTGACCTGAAATGGTGCTTTTAACGGGATGGAGATCGCGAGTACTCACGTATGCTCAATGCTGGGCGCAAACTCTTGCTATTGCAAATATGGAGAGGGCGTATGTCCCCGAGTCGCTTAGTGGTGACGCACAAGACAGCAAACCGCTGAGTGGCTCAGTTGAGACGCAGTTGGAGTGAAATGAACTGTTGAGAGAGTGGTCGCTTAGAGCGATTAAGCAAGTGGCTTTTCATTGGCCATCGATTGGTTGAATGTATATGTCGCGCTACACACAGAGCGCACCACGAGTGCTCGTACAAAAGGTTTCGAGGGCCATTGACAGGAGGAAGGTGATACCACTTCAGACCGTGCGAAGAGGAGTGTTACGTCAATAGAGCACTTCACGACATGCGGCTGGTAACGACACGAACCCCGGTTTCAGCCGATAGCATGACCACATGCCACCAAAGACCATCGGATGTTCACAAAGCGGCGAGAGGCCCGTCACGATCCGGGCAGCGGCGTCCCCTCCGGCCGACTCTGCCCGCCCCGCTGAGTCTGAGAGCGTGGGCAGCGGGCGGCGCCCCCCCCCCTCCCCCGCCCCACCGGCCCGTCTCCTGGCGACGCTCCTGCCTGCCGGCGGCTTCCACGGCTTTCTAAACAACAATGGAAGCCATTGTGGCGGCGCGCACATTGTGCTCTGCTGCCAAATGGAATGCGATAGGCTGGCGAGGTCCCCCTGGTGACGTCCCCTGCACGGATCGACGGAGGAGAGGGCTCGGATCGGCGGTGGCCCCGGCGCGTGGCAGTGACCTAATTGTCACGCCCCAGGGCTCCGGCGACCTCTCGTGGTCCGTCGCTTGAAGAGGCGCTGCCCGGGGCGGGGCGAGCAGCCTTCATGCGGGGGTGCCAGTCGCCCTGTGATCACTTGAGCGGCTTCTAGCCTGCTGGGAGGCCGGCGCTGGCGCGCGTGCCTCGGCCCGGCGCCGCGCGGGTCGCCCAGCGGGCGGTGACCTTTGGAGGGCGTCAGGCCGCCGGCCCCGGCGGGACGGTGGCTGGTGTGACCCGGCCAGGAGCGCCGTCGGTGGTGCTGTTCCGCTCCGGCTCGCGCCGGGTGCGGTGGGACCGACACGCCCCCGCCCCGCCGGCCGCCTCAAGGTGAAGCCGAGCAGGGCCCGCGTGTCAGACCACCCGTGAACGGCTGAACGGCTGGCTGCGGCCCTCGGAAAAATGGGCCACCCTCGTTCGCTGCAGACAGATGCGTTTATTTTTCATCGCTTCCGAAAATACGGCGGCTTGTGAGGTGCCGTTGTGCCAGGTGACTGAGGTTTGTCCCATCGGGAGCATGTGAATCGGCGTTCATTGAAACGCTTTGCTATTTGTGGCCTGGTTGAATGGCTCCATCGGTTGGTTCATATGGTAAATGGGCCCATTAAATGCTGAACGTCACTGGGTACCGCGGTGCGAAGTTATGATCCAGTGGGTGGCTTCTTGTCGTGGTAGCCAGCATGCCGCACTGCTCCCAGCTCGCGCGGTGAGGATGCTCCCTGGAACCCATCTGTGCCTCAGGTCATGGGTATTCACTATGCTGCGGATGTTTGGCGTCTGGATTACCGCCCGTTTTACGGTCCTATCATCTTGTCCTGTCTTGGCATAACGGCCAGCTTTAATAGCCTCCTAATTTCGCCTGTGCCGTTTAGGCTGTGACTTCATCGCGTTGGCGGCGAACACTGGCGCGTTCCTCCGTCTCGATGAGGACACGCGGCGCCGCCGAGGTCTTCGTGCAGGAGCCAGCGGGATGCATGAGAATCCTCTCTCGGCGTGAGCGGCGCATCGCTGCCGACAGGGCGGCGATCTGTGCCAGGCACGGTCCGTCTCAGCGCGCGCCACGCCCGTCCTGGGGTGCCGCCGACCTGTGACCCGTCGCTGACCTGGGGTCACGCGGGACGCCAAGCCCGGCGGCGGGCGGACCCGAGGCTCCTGTCGGTCAGTGCCGAGCTCTGCACGTGCACGGCTCGCTCACCTGTGACTCCCGGTGCCTGGCTGGTGAGGCTGGGCACGGTCGACTCCTACCGTACCAGCCAGGGCTTGTGAGCGCTTGACCTCTGTGCGAGGGAGAACACGGCTGCGGTCGTGGAGGAGGGGCTGCGTCTCGTGTCTCGACACGCGCTCTGCTTGCAGTTGACAGCAAGCCTAGCGCACTCTGGCCTAGAAGCCACATCTCCCAGTCCATCATGTTATTATTGGCTCTGCTTGATCCGTGGGGAGTTTTATGCGTTGCTATTTCTACATAGGTAATGGAACTGGTGGGAACCCCTTACGCTTTGTTAACTAACGTATTAGAAGCGGAACAACTGAAAGACAGGAGAAGATCAAACAAGGCTTGTCATATTGTGCTACCATATTGAGCAGGTTCGCTTCCAACAACCACGGCAAGTGAAGAGAGTGGGTGCCGTGATAACGCATGATACGTGATAACGTGATAACGTGATGATAACGCATCAGCCTGTCAGCACCTGACCAGCGCCACTACGCGTGCACCAGCTCCACCGGTGGCGCACCCGCAGCAGAAGTACTCACTCGTGTCGGCTCCGAGTCGTGACAATCCCTCACGCGGCCGTGACCTTGACACGGAGAGGCCCGTGTCCCGCCTCCGCCCGGCTGGCGGCGCCGTCGGGCCTGCCCAGCGGCCGTCTCTGGTGGGCGGGGGTCACCGCCCCCCCCCCCCGCTCCGCCCCGGCGCGCGTCACGCGTGACAGCGTACAGGGCGACGTCAGAGTGCGGCGGCCGCCCCCGGTTCATTCAGCGCGCCCGCTGCCGAGCGCGCGCAATTCATTCATCGCGGCGCGTAATTACGACAGCCGCCGGCGCGGTCAGCTGAGCGACGGCCCGGTGACAGGGGCGCCGCCAGCGACGGCAGGGGCGGAGTCAGGCGCCTCGGACGCGGTGCTCGGTTTGGTGTCAGTCGGTGCACCGTGCCGGTGATGTGACATGTGCTGTGCTGCACTCAGCTGATGCAGAGATGATGTGGAGTCGAACGATGATGCATTGTCGATCATTGAAAAGAACGAAGCGTTTCGTGCGGCTGTGGGCAAGATCGCGACACTTTCTCGATCTAAGCGACCCTGTGTTACCTGTGAATCCTGGATCATGCGTATTTTGATCCCGAATACGGCTGTGCACAAGCAGGGAGGGGATCAAAACCTTAAATCACGTGGAAAAATCTGCCTGTCGTCCTTCGCTCCCCCTGCTGCGGGATGTTTTCCGGTGTCCAACGCCGCGTGTGCCGCGCGCTGTGTGCAGCATGTGCCGTGTGTGCCAGCGTGTGACGGCGTGTGACGGCGTGCCTGCGGTCTGTGCCGGCAGTGACTGGAGCTCCGGGCCGACGCAGCAGCATCTCTCAGTCGTCACTACAGTATGGGGCGGACCCGCCCAGCAGCAAGCCCCGCCCACCAGCACCATGCACTTCCCGAATAAGGCGTACCAGCAGCACGGCGCGCCGGGGCCCGCCTACCAGCGCCAGGCGTGAGTACCAAGCGCCGGGTACCGGTACCGGGTACGGGTACTGCCCCTGGCGGTGCGTCGCGCACGTCGACTGACGACGAAGGCCTTAACGCGTCCGGCCTGGCCTCGGGCAGAAGGAGAACGCCGTTGGGGTCCGCACTGGTTGCCTGTAGGGCCTCTGCTCGAATTCCCCGGGGGATTCCCCGGCCCCGTTTGCAGGATGTACGGGGGATGCGGGTGACGGGGGATGTGGGTAGAGAGAAGACACGCGGCGTTGGCCAGATACTTTGCGGCCGCTGCGGTGGATTGTAGGCTCAAACTGGGCAGCCTTGACGAACGTATTTGGCGCGGTCTGAGACGGCAGAATTCTCGCATCACTCAGAAAAAAGCTCGAAGTCGTTGGTCTCAATTCTCACTTACAAATCTGAGCTGAACCTAACTGACAGACTGTTCTCTGTTGAGGGCCGTCAGCCTCAGTCGCTCAAATGTCAATGGGCCAATGACGCTCAGAATGACGCGACGTAACCATGGTAACGCTCTATGCCGCCAAATGCTTCGCTTCAGCGTGATTATGCTTCGGCAAACGGAAGCATCACTGCGCGGTGCGTGCTGCCCAGTGTCAATGGGCACGCCTTCGGTGCCGGAAGTGTAGCGGTTAACGAAGCTCTGCGTTAACCACTATGCGTCTGGGAAACCAGTGGTACGGGGTTCGATTCCCCGTGGTGCTCGCCCTTCCTTGCCAGGGTGAGAGGCAGGCGACGCCAAATGGCCTCAGCAGCTGAGTGCGTCGTAAAGCCCCAGTGACACACACACGCATACATCAATGGGCACGCCGCAAGCGTGCACCGTGCAGCCTGCGGTGTCGTAGTGGGCTGGTTTGGAACCGTCTTTGAGAGCGGAAGGGCGGCATACATCGAGGCGCCAGTGATAGCACTGTGCGGCGTGCGTCTGTCCAGCTTTGGCTTCGGGAGTGGATGCGTGGCGGCCAGATGCAAACCCAGGCACCACATGTCTGGAGAAGAGCCGGGATATGAACATCGGTCCCAAAACTAACGCGCTACGGTAGATCTGAAGAATGAGCGAGTGACGTGGAAATAGCACCCCCATTCCTCACCTGGATGCGCGCGTGGTGTCGGAACTGGTGTTCGCAAGGCCCAACGGACATAATTTCTGACTGCGGCCGGCGTGCAGTGTGGTCTGAATCTTCGGCGGGTGCGGGGTGGAGCGGTCGGTAGGGTGAGCCTGGGACCGAAGAGCCGGGCACGCAGCTGGTAAGGGGCACTTAACACACCGGGGCGCGGAGCTCCCAATGGTCAGCTGACGCAGCTGGAGGTGTCACTGGTCAGTTGACGCAGCTGGAGGTGTCAATGGTCAGTGACGCAGCTGGAGTGTCACTGGTCAGCTGACGCAGCTGGAGGGTGTCACTGGTCAGTTGACGCAGCTGGAGGTGTCACTGGTCAGTTGACGCAGCTGGAGGTGTCACTGGTCAGTTGACGCAGCTGGAGGGTGTCACTGGTCAGTTGACGCAGCTGGAGGTGTCACTGGTCAGTTGACGCAGTGGAGGGTGTCACTGGTCAGCTGACGCAGCTGGAGGGTCACTGGTCAGTACGCAGCTGGAGGGTGTCACTGGTCAGCTGACGCAGCTGGAGGGTGTCACTGGTCAGACGACGCAGAGGTGTCACTGGTCAGTTGACGCAGCTGGAGGGTGTCACTGGTCAGTTGACGCAGCTGGAGGGTGTCACTGGTCAGTGACGCAGCTGGAGGGTGTCACTGGTCAGTGACGCAGTGGAGGGTGTCACTGGTCAGCTGACGCAGCTGGAGGGTGTCACTGGTCAACCGACATGGCCAGGACGTGTCGCTTGTCAATCAACGTGAGCATCTAGGCGTCATATGTAAGAAATCACGCGCTTGTCGCGCCTGTCTCCCTCCTGCCGCCACCGGTGTTCAGTTGACCCAGGGCGCTTCAGCTTCGGTGCAACGCCACACTGAGCCGCGAAGAAAACCTTGTCGGCTCACAAGTCCGCCATCAACAGGGCGGCAGAGGCGCGGCCCGACCACTCAGAGAGCGCAGCGCCGTAGAGCTCCGTTGCCACCGTCCCAGCGGCCTGGCTTTCTGAGCCAGACCCGGACCAGACCCGACGCGGCGGTCCGGGGCCTGGCCCGGCGGTGGCCGCGGACGCCGCCGGTGAAGCGGTACCGCCGGGCCAGTGAGCGCGGCGACGCCTGCACAAAAGCGGGCCGCCGGAAGCGGGCGCCGGCGCGTTTTTGGGCGCGCGGCCCGGCGACCGGTCGCAGCCGGCGATCCGTATGCGTCGGAGCCGGCCGGCCATTTGACTATGCGTGGCCGGCGCGGAGAAAGTGCGGTGATAGTTGTTTTGGGTGGCGTCGGGCTGCCGCCCAGGGCCGCACGTGGGCCCGCCCCCGGGCGGTCCGGATCGCTGGCTGGCACGAGATTGGATGGAGCAGCTGGTACCGCGGTGGCCGCCCGTGCCACGCGACGCATATCTAGCGCAGATCTTCGCACTTTACCCGCAATGGCCCCTTGGGTGAGGCTTGATGGTAAGCGCCGGTGCCGATTGGGATCCGGTGCTTGACGCGTTGGTAGTCGGGTGGCTCCCGCCGCGACGGGTACCGGCGTGTTGTCTGCTGAGCCTCTCCGGTGGGTGGCGGCCTGCTGTTCCGGCTTCGTTTCGAATATCTGAATCCAGAGTGAGCGGGCTGAAGATCGAGCCGGCGATCGCCGGTCCGATCTGACCGGGCCTCGCGCCGGGCTGGGGGAACGAGCGGAGTGCGGCCTCTCACGGGCGGGCCTGTCGCCGCGTACGGCGGGGCGAGCGCGGCGCACACACCTGTCCTCCACACGCGTGGCGCCCAGCGCTGGCCAGTGACGTCGGCAGCCGTCCTCCACACGTGTGGCGCCCAGCGCTGGCCAGTGACGTTGGCAGCCGTCCTCCATGCGCGTGGCGCTCAGCGCTGGCCAGTGACGTCGGCAGCCGTCTTCCACGCGCGTGGCGCCCAGCGCTGGCCAGTGACGTCGGTAGCCGTCCTCCTTGCGCGTGGCGCCCAGCTCTGGACAGTGACGTCGACAGTCGTCCTCAACGCTCTTGCGGTGTCGCACCGCCAGCTGATCGGCGACCGATGCGGAACAGGCGTCGCTTGCGGAGCTGGTCACGAGCAGCCAGCAGCTGCAGCAGCCCGGCGGGGCCGGACACGGGCGTGCTGAACTCGACACCTGCACCGCCGGCCCCCGATCCCAGGGAACTCCGACCTTGACACGTGGCCGCTGGGACCAGGAAGAGAGATGTGGGGGGGAGGGGGAGGGGGGCGGGGGCGGCAGCCAGTCGCCCCGCCGCGGGACCTCCGGGCTCCGAGTGTTGAGTGCTCGTGCACGGCTCGTCGGCAGCCGGGCATGCGCGGTGAGCAAGAACACGAAGACCTTGAATATATTTGTTTGTGTAATGCCATTGTGGTGGCTGCTGCCGTTTGGTGCGCTCAGCGTTGTGATTGCGTCCAGGCCTCGTCTGGAGGTCGTAGGGAGAAGACCCCTGAGGAGAGGAGGGGCCCGCCCCGCCAGGGGAGGGAGGGGGCTGCCAGGGCGGAGAGGGATCCCGCTTGAGAGGAGGGAGTACCCACTAGAGGGGAGAGGGGTCCCACCAGCGGGAAGAGCTGGTCCGCCGGAGGGAAGACAGGACCCACCAGAGGGGAGAGAGAGGACCCACCAGGGAGAGAGAACCCATCAGAGGGGGACAGGACTCGCCATTGGGAACAGGGACCCTCCAGGATAGAGACTGGCATGAGCACCCCGGAAGAGCAGCCAGGGTTACGTGGGAAGGGAGATGAACAGAAGGAGAGTATGAAGAATGACACACGAGTGGGGCACAGAAATTTTTTTGCGGGCAGGCACATCAGAGACAGAAACAACTAGATAGTAAGAGGAGGAAGAGAGAGAGAGAGAGAGAGAGGGGGAGAGAGGTCACCATAACAGACAGGTGAAAGCGTCTTGCGTAGCAAACAAGCCGATAGCAAGCGTTCGTTCCCAAACAAAACATACTCTGCCGACCAGCGAAACCTGCATGCTAATCGCGGAATCCAGTTCGCCGTACCCCCACCCTCCCTCTCCCCTCTCCTCCCCTCTCTCCCTCTCCCTCTCTCCCTCTCTTTCTATCTTTCTCTCCCTTTCTCTCTTTCTCTCTTTCTCCTTTCTCTCTTTCTCTCTTATCTTCTTTCTCTCTCTTCTATCTCTATCTCTCTTCTCTCTCTCTCTTCTCTTCTCTCTCTCTCTCTCTCTCTCTCTCTCTCTCTCTCTCTCTCTCTCTCTGTCTCTCTCTCTTCTCTCCTCTCTCTCCTCTCTCTCTCTCTCTCTCTTATCTCTCTCTGTGGACTCGTCTCGGTCTCTGTCTCTGTCTCTTGTCCTGTCTCTGTCTCTGTCTATGTCTCTGTGCTCTGTCTATGTCTCTGTTCTGTCTCTGTCTTGTCTCGTCTCTGTCTCTGTCTCTGTCTCTGTCTCTGTCTCTGTCTCTGTCTCTGTCTCTGTCTCTGCTCTGTCTCTGTCTCTGTCTCTGTCTCTGTCTCTGTCTCTGTCTCTGTCTCTGTCTCTGTCTCTTGTCTCTGTCTCTGTCTCTGTCTCTGTCTCTGTCTCTGTCTCTGTCTGTCTCTGTCTCTGTCTCTGTCTCTGTCTCTGTCTCTGTCTCGTTCTCTGTCTCTGTCTCTGTCTCTGTCTCTGTCTCTCTGTCTCTGTCTCTGTCTCTGTCTCTGTCTCTGTCTCTGTCTCTGTCTCTGTCTCTGTCTCTGTCTCTGTCTCTGTCTCTGTCTCTGTCTCTGTCTCTTCTGTCTCTGTCTCTGGTCTCTGTCTCTGTCTCTGTCTCTTGTCTCTGTCTCTGTCTCGTCTCTGTCTCTGTCTCTGTCTCTGTCTCTGTCTCTGTCTCTGTCTCTGTCTCTGTCTCTGTCTCTGTCTCTGTCTCTGTCTCTGTCTCTGTCTCTGTCTCTGTCTCTGTCTCTGTCCTCTTGTCTCTGTCTCTCTCTCTCTCTCTCTCTCTCTCTCTCTCTCTCTCTCTCTCTCTCTCTCTCTCTCTCTCTCTCTCTCTCTCTCTCTCTCTCTCTCTCTCTCGCAAACTGCGGCTGTCCGCCGATCAGAGTAGGACTTATTGTTGGAACTCGGCGTAATGACGTCTCAGCACCGGGCGGAGTCCCCGCTGCCCTCCGGCCACTGGTCGGCCAGGGAGTCGATTTGTTTGCCGGCGGCTGCATTGGAGCACCTCACCAGCAGAGCCGCGCTGGGCTGGGCTGGAGTGCAGGTGGAACTAGTCGGGGACGCGTGGGACGGCGGGTCTGGTCGGGAACGCGGAGGGTCGGCGGGTCTGGTCGGGGACGCGGAGGGACGGCGAGCCTGGTCGGGGACGCGGAGGGTCGGCGGGTCTGGTCGGGGACGCGTGGGACGGTGGGTCTGGTCGGAGACGCGTTGGGTCGGCGTATTTGGACAGAAATGACGCTGGTAGCGCTTGCTGTTACACTGCGTGGTTTACATGTGGGTGCACAAGAACGCGGGTCATGTCAAGATTTTGTCAGACGAAGGTATCGAAAAATATGAAGGTGGATCAAGTTTAGCCCGTGATACTGAAATACGGATTCAGTAAACGTTACATGTAAACCACGAATAAGGCTGAAAATAACACAAACACGCCAGGGTGACACCAGATACAAAATACAGACGAGGCCAGCTGCTAATGCGGTGGAAAGCAGACTTCCGTCGCTCCTCTCCCTGACCGGGCCGCTGCCGCCGCTGGAGAGAGCCGGAGCGAGCGCCAGCCGCGCCGCCTCCTCCGGCCGGACGGCGGCGGCGCGCCGCGCTGGCCGCAGTCTGGAGCGCGCGCGCCGCCTTTGTCTGGGCGCTGTCGCCGTTTTTGCGCGGCGGCGGTAATGGAGGTTGGGTCGGCCGAGGAGCGGCGCCGGCCGGCCGGCTACCGTTACCGGCCGGCCTGGCCTGGATAAACCCGGCGGCTGGGTTGGCCGCCGCCGGGCCGCCGCCATGCCTCCGCTGGGGTCGGGGCTGGCCAGCCCGACCGCCGGGCACCGCTGCCGGGCGCCGACGCGGCGCGCCTGAGGGAGGCGGCTCAGTGCCGGCCGCGAATGGAAATCGAGCCAGCTGGGCACGCTAAGCGTGGTGATCCGTGGCGGGGTGCCGGTAGTGTAGCGGTTAACGCGTCTTCGTTAACCACTGCGCGGCTGGGAAACCAGGGGTACGGGGTTCGATTCCCCGCGGTGGTCGCCCTTCCTGTCAGGGTGAGAGGCAGGCGACGCCATATAGGCCTAGCAGTTGAGTGCGTCGTAAATCCCCAATGACGTGACGCGGTGATCCGTGACGAGCTGAAAATGACCCGGATCTGAAGGATATGTCGCCGGTGGTAGCACGACTGGCTGACGGCGGTGTGGGGCAAAATGGGTCCGTTTCAATGCCCACTGCAAATGCGGTCGATAAGTTCGCAAACGTGATATAAATCGTGATCATTAGGAATAGCCTGGATGTGACCCTCAACCATTGCTGTGGACATCGTGACCTCCCGACCTGGCCTGGGATGCCCGCGCCGTGTACTGACGTCAGTGACGGCTGAGAACGGTCCGTCAGTCCCGGCCGGGGGCGGTCCGTCAGTCCCGGCTGGGGACGGTCCGTCAGCCCCGGCTGGGGACGGTCCGTCAGCCCCGGCTGGGGACGGTCCGTCAGTCCCGGCTGGGGACGGCCCGTCAGTCCCGGCTGGGGACGGTCCGTCAGTCCCGGCTGGGGACGGTCCGTCGGTCCCAGCTGGGGACGGTCCGTCAGCCCCGGCTGGGACGGTCCGTCAGTCCCAGCTGGGGACGGTCCGTCAGTCCCGGCTGGGGACGGTCCGTCAGTCCCGGCTGGGGACAGGTCCATCGCCGCCGCGTGGAGCCGACCTTGGCCTGATACGATCGCTACACGGCTGCTGACACCGTCGGCGGCTGCCGGGCCACGCTTCGCCTCTGGGGTGCGCCACCGGTCCAGGCCCGGCCACCGGCCCCGGACCGCCACCGGCCCCGGACTGCCACCGGCCCCGGACCGCCACCGGCCCGGGCCCAGCACCGATCCAGGTCCGCCCACCGGCCCGGGTCCGCCACCGGGCCGCGTCTGCCACCGACGACTCGCCCCCCCCCCCTCAACCGCAACCCCCTCCCCCCAACCGGAACCAGCGATCCACAGTCACGACGCGCGCGGCGTGGATCGGCGTCCCGGTCTCGTTCAGACACCCCTTCCCGCCGTCTGCCGCAGTCCACACCGCCTGCGCGCCGACTTTTCCCGCCACATCCTGCAGGATTGCGCGGGAATGCGGCGCGCGGTCGCCGGGCGCGCCCATTGATTGGCGCCAAGCCGTGCTGGTCCGGGACTGACCCGGAGCGGTTTGGTCGTGCAGCGGTGCAGGCTGTCCTGCCGCCTCCGTCCGCTGGGCGCCGCACACGACCCGTGCAAGGCATTTTCCGCTGGCTCAGGCGGGGAAACAGGTTTTTTTGCGTGTTTCGAAGGTGAAATGAGTGGTGTCAAATGCCATCGTGATAACGACCCAATCGCATAGCGCAAAGCCTGCCTGAGCGCGAGTGGCTTTCCTTGAGGAGTAACGGCCTGGCTTGGACGCATACTGTTGGTGGCAATACAGTAAGGCACTCATCTCGAGGAGAGCCGCTCAGCGCCGTATCGAGTTTGCGCTCTCGAACTGATCCCGCTCTGATATTTGCACACGCACCGGCGCCTGCGCGCGAGCCGCGGCGAGCCCGGCGTCGGCTCCCGTGACCCAGGCGCGGTGCACTGTGCACGGCTGGCGTGCACGGCTGCTGCACTGTGCACGGTGACGGCGCAGGATGCGGTCGCTGCTGCACACCGGTGCGCCACGGCCGCGGGCCGGTTCGGCAAGGTCGTCCGGCGGCCCGCCCAGCCGGGGCGCGACGCAAAGGTCAGCGCCGCTGCCCTGGGGCGCCGGGGTCACTGACCGCGCCCCTCGGCGACCATCTCGTCTCGGCGGAGCGGCGTGCCGGGCATCGATTCGGCAGACGAGCGGTGGCGGTGGCCGGTCGCCGCCGCTCTGTGTGCACCTCCTCAGGCGCTCTGTGTGCACCTCCTCAGGCGCAGGCGCTCTGCGTTCACCTCCTCAGGCGCAGGCTGCCCAGGCTGACCAGGCTGACCGCGGAGATGCGGCGGGCCGCGGCGGAAGTCTCCGTCGTCCGGTCGTCACGCCAGCCGGCGGAGCGGCGATGTCAGCTGCCGGCCAGACGGTTAAGCGCCGGCAGAGGTCGCTCCCCAGGCAGGCAACTGTCGAAGCCACGTGCCGGCCCCGCCCGCCGTCTTCCCCGCCGGTGCCGACGCAGTGGCGCCTCCAGGCACGTGCTGCGGGACCGGCTCCAGATGACTCGTGCTGCTGTCTTACGCGCCATCGCGACGTCACGCGTCAGTCAGCCATCCTCCAGCTCTGCTTGCTGAGTGCGCCCCTGCTGTGACCTGGCCGCCCAGTCGCCGTCCGCATATCGGCCGCGCCGCCACCGCCGCCGCCGCCGCCGCCGCCGCCACCTGGGCTGTCTGCAACAGGCACGGCACGTGGCTGCAGTGTTGCAATCCGTGCACGCTGCAGCGCGGCGAGGCACGCAACCGGGCGACGGCGGTGGCGCTGGCGCTGCGGCTCGGTTCGGTTCGACTCGACTCGACTCGACTCGGCTCGGCTCGGCTCGGCTCGGCTCGGCTCGGCTCGGCTCGGCTCGGTTCGACTCGACTCGACTCGACTCGACTCGGCTCGGCTCGGCTCGGCTCGGCTCGGCTCGACTCGGCTCGGCTCGGCTCGGCTCGGCTCGGCTCGGCTCGGCTCGGCTCGGCTCGGCTCGGCTCGGCTCGGCTCGGCTCGGCTCGGCTCAGACGGGCGTGGAAGCCGGCGGCGGGGACAGCGCGCTGTGGACGCCCCGTCGGTCCCGGCATGAGTGAGGACCGGCCTGTGGGTGGTGGAAGGCGCAGATTACTGGATACACTAGCGAGATGGCGGAACCGTCCCATCCATGACCGATGTTGCGAGTTCGAGGCCCGCTGCCAGAGGATTTTTGACCCCGAACGTTACCGGCGTGCAGCCTGCTGGCCAAGGAGCAGTTGCGTGCTACGCCACACGCCATTGACCGGTGAGATAGCCGGGCGCGCCAGGTGCCGCTCGCGTCGGTGCAGGCTGTAGGCGCGCTGCGTGACGCTGGAGCTGTGACAGCTTGCGGTGACCTGACCTCGCAGTGAGCCCCGCCGTCGCGTGACCCGACGCGGCCCTGACCCCTGACCTGACCTCTGACCCGACCCCAGACGACGCCACGCCCGGCGCAGCGGCGCCGCAGCAGCAGGCCGTGTTCAGGTGCGGGGGCGGCCGCGGCCAGCGGCAGACCCGCTTCGGTCGACATTCCGCCGGGCTCATTTGCTGCAGCGGCTCGGCCGAGCGCGCCGCCATCGCCGCCGCCGAGATGGTCCAGTGACGTCAGCTGCACGCCGCCGTGACGTCACCGACCTGCCGTCCGTGTGATGCCGTGATCGGCGCCTGAGTTATGGCCCAGTGTTGCTGCAGGCAGCCCCCTGAACAGAGCCCCCCCCCCCCCCCTGCTACTGGCTTCGTGCCGGCTGATCTGGCTGGGGACGGCGGGAGGGGGGCTGATATGGCGCGCTGACGGTGCAGTGGTGCCAGCCCCTCACAGGCACTGCATGCATTGGTCGCCGCGAGTGGTGTCCCGCGGCTCCCAGTCCTCGCTGTTATCGACTGGTACCGGCTACCGCCACTGGGACTGGTATCCACGCTTGTCCTGGCTGGTTACAGGCGCCAGCCCCTACTAGTAGCTCATGGCTGCTGCTACTGCTGCGGGCGCTGCTACCAGCCCGCTGCTCATGGCAACACCCATGTCAGGCCATGGCAACACCTGTCAGACCATGGAAGCACCCATGTCAGCCAATGGCAACATACATATCAGCCCATGGCAACACCCATGTCAGGCCATGTCGACACCCATGTCAGCCCATGGTAACACCCATGTCAGCCGATGGCAACGCCCATGTCAGCCAGCTCATCAGCTGTGATGCGCTGGGCGACGCTCGCCTCGCTGCCAGCAGCCAGGCGGGCAGGGCCTGGCTGGCAAGCTACGGAGCCCGTTCGCGGCCTCACAGCAGGGTCGTGGCTGCACGCTTTGTCGCGGCAAACATTCCCGGGGCGGCGGCGGCGGCGGCCGGTGCCGGACGCAATCGGCGACGATCGGGCGGCGGCGGCACGGCGGCGGCGGCGGCGGCGGCGGCGGCGGCGGCGCGGCGGCGGTCTAGGCGCGGCCTGTCGCGGGACAGTGGCCGGGGCGGGCCGCGCCCCCGATCGTATCGATGTGTTTGTTGCCGGGCGGTGTCCTACTGCGGCTGGCCGGCCGGACGGGCGCGTCACCTGCCCGGGGGACACAGCGCCCGCCCGCTGATTATTGTCAGCTCCGTTCAGACCTTTTGTTGTTGTTTATTGGGCGCGCCGAATGCGGTTGCTGGGGAGCGGACAAGGCCGGTCTAGGGTTTAGTTTTGCGATGCATTGCCAAAGCATTAATGTTAACTTTTCTCGAATTGGAGGAGAAGGGGGCGGGGTGGCAGTACTATCGCCTCCCCAGCCTCAAGTCTGCCCCGGAGGAAGATCGATCTTGCACAAATTGCTGGAGATGAAAGCTCTCGCCTGTTTGGTGGGTAGTTGGTGGGTGCAAGGGCGCCGTCCGACCTGCACACACTGAGCAATGCTCTTTCTCAATCTCACTGGCGTCCATATTCCCCATCACAAGGTTGCATGTGGGCGCTCGGATCCAAACCTTCATACGCCGCTGCCACCTGTGACGGCGAATCCCGACCGATGTATCAGCGCGGCTGTCCGCGCTCGCTCAGCCAGCCAGCGCGAGCTGTGAAGCTCGCTGCGCCATCCGTGGTGCCCCCCCCCCCTCCGCCCTCTCGTGCGCGCCAGACGACCTTCACTGGCGCGCCTCCGTGACTGTGCCGTAAGCAGGGAGGGGGGGGGGGGGCGATGTGGGTCAGACGACTCCATGACTGCGGGGCGAGGGAGGGTGCGGCCCTGTCTATCCCGAGATCACGCGCTGCCGGCCGGCGGAGGCACCTCCGCGCTGGAGAGCCGCTCGTTGCCGGTGCCGTCGTCCGAGAGCCGCTCCGCCCGGTGCCGTCGTCCGAGAGCACCGCTCCGTCGGAGTCCTGGCGAAGTCCGGCGCTCGGCGACAGACTCGGCGCGTCCTTTGTCTCGCCGTGTCCGGGGATCCAGCGAATCCGGGACGGCCTGGGGACGCTGGGGAGGGAGAGGAATGTCACCAGCCTTCGCGAGAGAGAGAGGTCGGCAAACGGTTCTGCCGCCGGTCACTGCGCCTGGCGGGCGTACTCCCCAGAGGCCCGCCGTGGACGTGCCGCGCGGCGACGGCGTTTACCGTGCCGTGTTAAGGTGATCGAGGTGGCAGCGGCGTCCTCCCCGCCCTCCCCAGTCTGGGGGGGGGGGGGGGGGCGGCGCGGAACCGAGCACGCGCGTCCCTGTGAGCTCAGTTGAGCGGCAGTGTCGGAGGCCGACTAGTTTTTGTCGTCGGTTCTCTCAGAGGCACAGGCGGGAGGGTCCCACGGGTCCGCTGCGTTTGTGGCGTGAAGCATCGCCCATTCGGAATGACCTCCGTGCAGGTAGAAATGTGCCCCAGTGTGGCTCCCACAAGAACATGTGTTTCGCCTGAGCTTTGCGATGCCCTACACGGCCGGAAGCCCAACCCATAACTATTTTTGTCAGTTCCGGCTGCAGCGTTCCCCGCGTCCCCGCCCTCCCGGACACCAAACCTGCCTGGAACGGCTTCAGGTGTCCTGATCGCCCCCTCCCCATATACAGGCTTGGGTGTTGGTGTTGGGGGCGGGGGGGGGGGGATCGGGGCGCCAAACCGTCACGACGTGCCCGTCTCGGGCGTCCAGCTAGGCGCCACAGTCGGCTGGCTGCACACACGACCGGCCGGCTGGCTGAGTGTCTCGCTGGAAAAACCATGCCGTCCTGGTCCCGTCCTCTCGGAAGACGGGACCAGGATTGGGTCCTGTATTGGGTCCCGTCTTCTCGGAAGACGGGACCCAATCCAGCTGCCGCACTGCCACTTTCGAACTGCGTGGCGCGAAACGGCGGGAACAGCTGAATCGTCCTAAAGCCCCAATAACCACTACCACGGAACGAGAAAGAGCTTCAACCTGTTCAACGCCAGGCGTCCTCTTGTGGACCATGGCATGGCACCGTTGTGCGTCCGTTTGCCACGTTCGTTCTGCCACTGCACTGATTCGACCACGCGATGCAGGTTTGCTCACGTGGCTCGTTGCAACCATACAAAACACTGCCGGAGCGCCCTGGAGACTTCTGTGCGCCGGGAGATACCACGAAAGTACGCCGATCAATGTCGCGGGAGCCACCGACTGGATGGCTCGCGCTCCTCCGAGCAGCGCACGTCATCACTGGCGTCATCACTGACGTCATTGCTTTTTATCTGAGAGAAGTCGGTACACGGGGCTGTCCGAGCTGCGGCACGGTTGCGTTTCACTGACATCGAAGCCGACGTGTTTACGTGGCAGTTCCGCGCGCGGGACGTGCGCCCTCCTCCCCCCTCCTCGCATCCGCTGCCGTCGCGACCCCAGCTCATGCCTACCGGCTCCCCTGTCCTGACCTGCCCTGACCTGCCCTGACCTGCCGCTGCACGCGTGTCATCTGGTCACGCTGGGAACACCGACGTGGAAAGTGTGAAGGAGGCGTCGGCGAGACGTGCCAGGAGTTAGCGCGTGCGCTTGGTTGGTGCAGGAGTTGCTGGGAGTCCCGGGTAGACAGAGCAGCAGTTGTGATGTTCAGATGGGCTGTGGCGTGTGCGGCGGTCCCAGCGAGCCACGCTCCACGTGTGCGGCGGCCACAGCGAGCCTCGCTCCACGCTGTCGACCTCCCAGCCGGCTGCGACCGCGGCGGCCACGGCCGTGGACGGTGCCAGCGGACGGCTGCGGTGCCGCGCGTACCGGCCAGCTCCGGCCGTTTGGTCAATACGCCGACCGCTGGTGAGAGCGGCCGGCTGGTCCGTCCTGTCCCGCATGTCAGTGTCCGTCGGCCTGTGCGCGGCCACGACGGGGAGACCGCGCTCCAGACCATGGAGCGCTATAGACGCTGGCGATTCGAAATGTCGCCGGTCCCCTGGAATACGAACCTGCTCCTGCTTCCGTACCTGCTCCCTCCCTCGGGATGACAGCCGTCCCTCCTGCTCCCTCCCTCGGGATGACAGCCGCCCCTCCTGCTCCCTCCCTCGGGATGACAGCCGTCCCTCCTGCTCCCTCCCTCGGGATAACAGCCGTCCCCCTGCTCCCTCCCTCGGGATGACAGCCGTCCCCTGCTCCCTCCCTCGGGATGGCAGCCGTCCCTCCTGCTCCCTCCCTCGGGATGACAGCCGTCCCTCCTGCTCCCTCCCTCGGGATGACAGCCGCCCCTCCTGCTCCCTCCCTCTTGATGGCATCCGTCCTGCCCTGCTCCCGCCCTCGGGATGGCATCCGTCCCTCCTGCTCCCTCCCTCGGGATGGCAGCCGTCCCCTGCTGCAGCCGCCCTCTGGATGGCTCCCCTGCTCCTCCCTCGGGATGGCAGCCGTCCCTCCTGCTCCCTCCCTCTGATGGCAGCCGTCCCTCCCTCGCCTCCCTCCCTCGGGATGGCAGCCGCCCTCCTGCTCCCTCTCTTCTGATGGATTCCGTCCTCCTGCCTGGATCCCGCCCTCGGGATGCAGCCGTCCTCCTGCTCCCCCTCGGGCTGACAGCCGCCCCTGCTCCCTCCATCAGAATGGTACCCCCTGGGTGAACGGACTCGTCCTGCTGTGGTGCTAGAGCTCCGCCCGCCAAAGGGGCTTAATAGTTCACCACTGCGCGGCCACCGCTTTGAGTCGAGAAGATCTCGCGCTGCTCACCTTGCTCGTATTTCACAAGTGTGCCGGTCACCATATCCTTTCACCACGCTGCTCCGCGGTGAAAAGGGCACACAGAGTGAAGAGCGGACGCCGCGCACTTAAGTGCATATGCTGATAGTGATCTAGCGGCCGAGAGCGTAACGCCGGGCTTTCGCGCGGCGCGTGCTGAGGCTAATCTACACGCGGCCAAGTGGATAAATATGATCAAGTATTAACACACGTCATATAGACTTTTCTTGACTTTGTGCGGCTGGCCGCGCTGGGGGCCGAATGGTTGTCATCACTCTAAACGGCGCCGCCGCCGCTGAAGCTATCGCGTCATCGGATTCCAGCGCCGGCAGCCGCCCTCCGCGCCCGGAGAGACTTAAAGGGCCTGCGCGCCGCTGCACCCGCCAAATATGGCAGCACAGTGACCTCCGCAGCGGCAGCCAGATACGGTATCGCGCCGGTGAAAATATCGCGCGCGGGTGCAGATGTGCGCTGCCCCCGGCGTCCCCGGGTGGGGGTGGTGACGGGGGGGGGGGGGGGGTGAGCCGGTGTCACACGGGGGGCGCCTGGTGCCCTCAGGGCGTCTGTCATCTCGGAGAAGGGCCGAGGTGGCGGTCTAACGGCCGTAAAGCGGTATGCACCCATCACCTCGTCAGCGAATAACGGGAGGCGCCGTGCAGTCCCGACGCTGGGCCCGCTCCGCCGCAGATGTGGCGTACCGTCGGCGACGTCACTGCCGGGTGCGGGTCCTGTTCCCTGCAGACGCCCTGCTCCCTGCACGCAGCTTCACTTCGGTTGGAAGCCGACGACGGTGACAGGAATTATTTGCTGATGAATGAGCGCTGGTGACGCCGGCCGCAAAGGGTGCACACGATCGTCACAAGCCGCAAAAGTTCATCGTCCTCCACTGGGACATAAAACCCCACCTTCTGCTTCCCTGCCAGCAGCCGTCCTATAATTGTTCGGTATGTTTGAATTACAGCCTCGTTGTAAATCTCACCAGCTCGAGATTGGTCACGGATTCACGGCGGTGCACGGGCTTTACGTGTCTGCGGCTAAACATGCAGCTGTACGGGGGCCCTCCGTTCAGGAGAGTCTGGCCCAGCTGTACGGGACCATCTGTTTAGGAGGGTCTGGCCCGGCTGTACGGGGCCCTCCGTTCAGGAGAGTCTGGCCCGGCTGTAGGGTGGCCCTCCGTTCAGGCGTGTCTGGCCCAGCTGTACGAGACCCTCCGTTTAAGAGCCTGGCCCGGCTGTACGGGTCCTCCGCTCTGGAGAGTTTGGGCCAGCTGTGCGAGACCCTCCGTTCAAGAGAGCCCGGCCCGGCTGTACGGGTCCTCCGTTTTGGGGAGTCTGGGCCAGCTGTACGTGGGCCCTCTGTTCAGGAGAGTTTTGTCCGTTTTGACGGTGATGGTGACCAGAACTGACAAGCACGACATTGACTGACACACCTTGGGTCAGGGTCGTCGCCGATTTGTTCGCACGTGGTCACATACGCATCACTCGTCTTTGAAACAGCTATAGAAGTTGCTGCTCGTCCACTTAATAACACATCCTTGAGTGTCCCTTTAAAGGATTGACGGTGAAGGCAATATTTTAATGTCGTTGTCATCACGATTAAAAAAGGATATATGTTGGTCCGGCATTGGACTTGGGCAGGTCTGCTTGCGTCAGCGTTGAAGAGGCATATATATATATATATATATATATATATATATATATATATATATATGTATATATATACCTACATTTATATACATTGTAGGTCTTTCTTTCATGTCATTTTTCTGTGCCTTCTCTAAACAATATTTCTCGTCATTTCAACATCATCACCCCCACCCAGACCAGAAGCCCACCGGAATCCGGTTCCACCAGCCACCCGCAAACCCCCCTGCGTCACTCAGACCCTTCCCACGCCGCCCCGTCTTCTGCTGCCCGCCGACAGCTCGCGCGCGCGCGGCCCCTCTGCGTGACGTCATCGATCGTGTGACCTTGAGACGTCGGTCGGCTGCAGGCGGGGTGTCCGCCGGTGCGCCGCCGCCGTTATCTGGGTCACAGGCAGCCGCCGCCGGCCGGCCGGCGGCGGCGCGCTCGACGCCCCCGCCGCCGGCGCTCCGTCAGCCTGCATCGGTCGACTCTTGCCTCCTGGCGCGAACGCCGGCAGTGTCTGGTCAAGAGCCAGACGAGGTGATGACTGCCAGGTGGTTGCGCTGTGTGTCGGCACGATGCGTTCACGGTGACGTGGTGCCGTGGATCCAGGCATGTGCGATATCCAGTGGGGTATCGCGCATCGTAGTGGTGCTAAGTCGCACGGCGTGACAGTGACGTGACGTGACATATTACGTCTATGTTGTACCGTGAGTTATTCAGCTGTGCGCTGTCATGGACATGCCCATCATGGCGTCCCGCAGTTCGTTAATAGCTTAGATAGGCTGTGTTGTCGAAAACAATGCAGAGTCAGTAAAGCCGCTCCGTCAATGTTGCACATTACAAATCACGTATTATCCTACATGTTGTGAACCCTCAACTTTTGATAACTAAGACATTGCGGGCAGTGCGGTTCATGGGAACAAACGGCTGCAAAGCCCTAAACTTCCACGCGCGTACAATTCAGTCTAGCCACATGCCGCGTACGTAGCTGTGGTGGGTACGGCACACAGCGCACAGCGCTCACTACACAGCACACACGGCACACAGCGCTCACTACCGTGTACAGACGAGAATGGGGGTGGGAGTAGGGGGTGGGGAGGGGTCCAGCAGTGAGCGGTCACTCCAGTCACCGCGACTGTAACTGCAGAGCCGGCCGCCAGGCCAGCTGTCGGCGCCGGGTCTTGAGTGTTTGGCAAACACCCCTCAAGTCCGGCTGTTGATCTTGCTGACATTGATTCGCGAGCTCCCCCCGCGCGTGTGGCCGCTGGTGCCGGGCGGTGTGCAATGGACCGGGCCGTTTGCGAACGATGCGACGTGGACGATGCGATGCGGACGGTGCGATGCGATGCGACGTGGGCGTGGCCAGGTGACCGAGCGGTGCTGTTCCCCTGCCACCGGCGCCGCACGGTTCCGCGGGTCGGCTTCACGTGCTGTGGGTCTACGCCGCCAGTTCTGCCGTCGCCTTCGGGCGTCTCTCGGTGAACACTTCCGCCGACGTGAGGGGGCCGCCTCCCTCACGCCCCGTGTCGACCGTGCGCTGCCAGTGTCCGGAGGCCGAGGCGGGCCTGTACCCGACGCCCCGCGCCACGCGCCGCCCGCAGCGGTCACGGGGCACGCGCTGACACGGCCGCCTCTGGAGGCCGCGCCGCGACCTGGCCGGCCCGGCGCGGCCGCCGCACGCTCGGTGCTGCAGTATTTATGGGCGCCGGGCGGGGGTGGCCTGATCCGGGCGGACTGAGCAACGCGGCGGCCCGCGGCCGCGCCATCGATTCCAGCCGTATGCTAATTTACGGCGCCCGGTGTTGGCGGCCGGCCGGCGAGCCGGCGAGGTGCT
Organism: Pollicipes pollicipes; assembly: GCF_011947565.3. NCBI lineage: Eukaryota > Metazoa > Arthropoda > Thecostraca > Pollicipedomorpha > Pollicipedidae > Pollicipes > Pollicipes pollicipes. The sequence continues at coordinate 20,190,183 of NW_023596805.1, read as the reverse complement.
GCGCCGCCGCGCCCAGCGTATTGACGTGCGAATGGCGCCGGTGAGCGTCGGCTGACACTCCCTGGTGCAGGTCAGCACGACCGGCAGTCTCTGATGCAGGTCAGCACTGCTGACACTCCCGGGCGCAGGTCAGCACGGCTGACACTCCCGGGTGCAGGTCAGCACGGCTGACACTCCCTGGTGCAGGCCAGCACGGCTGACACTCCCTGGTGCAGGTCAGCATGACCGCCATTTTCTGGTGCAGGTCAGCACGGCTGACACTCCCTGGTGCAGGTCAGCACGACCGACACTCCCGGGTGCAGGTCAGCACTGCTGACACTCCCTGGTGTAGGTCAGCACGGCTGACACTCCCTGGTGCAGGTCAGCACGACCGGCACTCTGGTGCAGGTCAGCACGGCTGACACTCCCTGGTGCAGGCCAGCATGACCGACACTCTCTGGTGCAGGTCAGCATGGCTGACACTCCCTGGTGCAGGTCAGCATGACCGACACTCTCTGGTGCAGGTCAGCACGGCTGACACTCCCTGGTGCAGGTCAGCACGACCGGCACGCTCTGGTGCAGGTCAGCACGAGTCTCTGGTGCAGGTCAGCACGTGCCGATCAGCCGGCAGACGCAGACCGGCACGCGCCGCCTTTTGCCCAATGCGGGTGCCGCTTACAGACCTGTCCCCGCCGTCAGCGACGCACGAGGTGTTTGAGGCATCCCAAAAGCCAGCCTACCATTGCATGGCCGGCCGACTCTAACTTTCTAGCAGGAAGCGCCTTTCAGGCGGCAACTGCCCGGCCAGTGGCGGGTCATGCTGTCCAAATTACGTCCCACGTTGGAAACCGGAGCACAGCTGTAGCCAGTCTTCTCTGCGTGATGTAGCGGGCGATAAAGGACTGGGAACAGTTCTGAGCTTTCTTATTTCCAGTGGCGTGTTTGGGAATTCATGAAGTAGGTGCAAAAATGTAACGAATAAGGATGTAGTCAAGCGGTCAGCCATGTTTTATATCGAGCGCGCTTTGTCTTCTCTCCAATGGTGTACTTGAATTATAGTTTAAGAAACCTGTCCGTCCAAGAGGCGAAGGCCCGCGGAGAGCTGATGGCGTCAACTGGGTACAGCGCTGACGCTATCGTCTCCAGCAGCGCCGCCTGGAGTCCGCGGGATAAGGTCTATATGGCCGCCGCCCGGCCAGCAGAGGCGACGCCGACCCCTGTGGCCTCGGGTCACGTGGTCCGGCCGCCAGCGGCGCTCGGCCAGTCACAATCGCCGCGGCGCCAGCTGACACGGCTCCGCCAGCTGACACGGGACTCGGCTCCAGCGGCCGCCCGCACCTGCCTCCGACTCAGGCGTCTCACGTGACCGGTCAGGGTTGTGGCGCACGCGGGAGGCCTCCGACTCGGGCGTCTCACGGGACCGGTCAGGCCTGTGGCGCACGCCGGAGGCCTCTGATTCGGGCGTCTCACAGGACCGGTCAGGGTTATGGCGCACGCCGGAGGCCTCTGACTCGGGCGTCCCTCGTGGCCGGTCAGGCCTGTGGCGCACGCGGGAGGCCTCCGACTCGGGCGTCCCTCGTGGCCGGTCAGGCCTGTGGCGCACGCGGGAGGCCTCCGACTCGGGCGTCCCTCGTGGCCGGTCAGGCCTGTGGCGCACGCGGGAGGCCTCTGACTCGGGCGTCTCACGTGACCGGTCAGACCTGTGGCGCACGCCCGAGGCCTCCGACTCGGGCGTCTCACGTGACCGGTCAGGTTTGTGGCGCACGCGGGAGGCCTCTGACTCGGGCGTCTCACATGACTGGTCAGGATCATGGCGCACGCGGGAGGCCTCCGACTTGGACGTCTCACGTGACCGGTCAGGCCTGTGGCGCACGCCGGAGGCCTCCGACTCGGACGTCTCACGTGACCGCTGTGGTGCCCGGAGGCGATCTGACGGGCAGGGCGCTAATGAGCCGCGGTGCTCCTGTCACCTGGGGAAGTGGCATTGCCCCTTCCGTAAGGACGTCGCGCGCCTCCTGAACTTGTCACCGACACATCTTCGGGATTTTGGAGGCGATTTGTGTGATGTCCGCGACTTTGCAGCCCGTAGGCCAATCGTAGCTCACAGGCAGCCACAGGACGGGCGGGCCTCCTCACCTGGGCAGTCTTAAACATTATTTACCTCATTCCTTTGCCAGGAATGTGTAGGTCTGTGAGCAAGGTCGCCCTGACACATTCTTTGCAAATGGCTTCGATGTGTAACTGTGCACACCAAATGACTTCGATGCGTAACTGTGCACTCCAAATGGCTTCGATGCGTAATTGTGCACACCAGATGGCTTCGATGCGTAACTGTGCATACGTTTATGTAGCGATCGCCAGCGAATGCCTCCACCAAACGGTGAAAGAATCGATCAAATTAATTTCGTTAATGAAATAAAAAAATCGCCATCAATCGAGCTGCACGCAAGCCGTCATATCACAAAGAGACGTGCCTGCATGCGGACATTCACACCGCCACCGCCCATCCTGTGCACAAGGATTGTGTGTCTTGCCGTATGTTAAGTATATGCTACACGCGCTATCATGCCAGATTTCGATCTGCCTCCCCGCCATCCGTGGCTCCTAAATGCTTCCGAGTCAGAGGAGCTGCTTAACGCTATTGCGCCCTCTCGAATGCCGTTGTGGAGTGGCGATGTTTGAGACTGAGTGATTTCCCGTGGGAGTTCGTTAGCGCAGGTCATGTCTGATACAAGCCTGGCTCTCGCGCCCCATCACGTGACCTGCCCTATCCCACACCGGACCTGAAACACTCCCGCCCACCGGAGCTCACCTCGTCCCACCACGTGGCCAGACCCACACACCCTCGCTCCCAGCTGCGGCCCTGCGGCGTTGTGACGCGTCGGCGGCGCTCATGGCGCGCCAGCGGCGGCCAGCCGGCTGAAGGAGCCACCAGACGCTGACGGCGGCCATCGACCGGTCACGGTCGCACCCAGGGTCACGTGCCGAGGGGGGGCGGGGGTCGCACAGCCGTCACTCCTGAGACATGCTCTCAGCCGCGGAGCGAAACATAGACTTCTAGGGTCACGTGCCGTGGAGGCGCGCAACACAACCGTCACTCCTGAGGAGCGGTTGAAGCAGACCCGCTGCTGGCGCCCCGCCGTCGCCGGCCACCTGACGGTCCCGCGCTCCGACGGAGGCGGGCCCGCTTCGGCGGAGGTGCCCCCGCTCCGGTGAAGGCGCCCCGCTCCGACGGAGGCGCCCCCGCTTCGGCGGAGGTGCCCCGCTCCGGCGGGGGCGTCCCACTTCGGTGGAGGTGCCCCCGCTCCGGCGGAGGCGCCCCCGCTCCGGCGGGGGCGTCCCGCCTCGGCGGAGGTGCCCCCGCTCCTGCGGAGGCGCCCCGCTCCGACGGAAGCGCCCCGCTCCTGCGGAGGCGCCCCGCTCCGACGGAGGCGGCCCCGCTCCTGTGGAGGCGGCCCCCGTGCGTCTGGAGGTCGGGGAGGAGCGGCCTCGGAGCGCTGTGAGGCGGCCGGCACGGCTGGGGGCCGGGTCGCGTGACTGATCAGCCCTCCTTCACGGACGGACACGTGCAGAGGCCCCCAGCCAGGGCCGCTCACGGCATCTGCTGCCGACCCGTCGGCGGCAGCTGGGCAGCACGCGGTCTCGCGCTGGCCCGGTCACTGCCAAACCCGTGATCTGTGCTATAATCGGTATAAAATTATCGCCGGCGGTCTAAACCTGTTTCGGCCCATCGTTCGCGTGGCCTCGTCTTCCGTTCTTTGCCAATATATCATGGGTATCATGTTATGTGTCCATCCTTGATCGTCGCTGATTAGTCACTGCTATGAAAACCACATTGTTTCACCTCTTAATCGGGGCGCAAAAAGATTATACTAGTTGGTATGCCTTAAAACTAAAATGTTATCATTACTTTTCACCTCCTTATCATGTAGTCTGTCTTGTCTTCCCTTGATCTTGACCTAATCCTGATCTTTCATCCCCAGATTCAATATTTGCCCGTCCCGTAATTTGCTCTGCGCCAGCCCCTCCTGTCCTCCCGCCGTCAGGTGCCTGGCGGCGCCCCTGCCCCGGCTCAGCCTCTGCTCACTTCTCCGCCAGTGAATCAGTGAGCGCGTGTGTTGTCCCCTGTCGGCTGGCGCACGGTCGATGCTTTCGGCGGCGCCGACGAGCAGTGGCGCGCCCAGCGCAGCCGACAGCGTGCTGCAGCCGGCCAGTCCGGGGGGCTCGAACCACATCCGACGCTGGGCCTCCTCTGCCCACGGCCCGGGTATCCGTAGGGACGTCATTTGTCCTCGTCAGGCCGCCGTGAGCCTGTGCGCTCTCGATCCAGTCGCCACTGACCGTCCGCGCCCCACGCCCGGTCGCCGCGGTCGGCTGATCTGTCTCGTGGCGATGCGCTGCTCTTCATGATCTGTCTCGGCGCGCTAATCCGCTGCCCTGCGGTCCGTCGCGCCGCCGGCGTGCGAGGTGGCCACATTGATTGGGAATCGGCCGGCGCGGTGATGTCTGCACCTCACGCCGCCTCTTAACCGCGGCCACCGGCGGACAGCAACGGCATCACATGAAGGCATTCATTTGTTCATTTTTGCAAAGGGTCGTTTCACGACCGCTTGTTCTGTCTTGGCGGGATGTCGCCGGATATATGAAAGGTGTGTCTGACGCTATGCTGCGGTGTTGAAAAGAAATTATCCGAACACAAGATGAACGTGTGACGATCTTGGACCCGTTGACTGGGCGTAGACATGCACTGGGCCTGGTAAGAAACTGACACCTGTTCTCATCAGTATTCATTTTTAGCAAAGATGTCATGGATTGTCACTGCGTACCTCATCCTGCGCTGGCAAAATGGTGTATCACAGAATGTGATGAGCTCATTGAAAGGTGAGCACAGCAGCCAACAACGTGTTGATTACTGCGATCCGGATCGTAATCCTCGTTGCTGACGCAGATGATGGCTGACTTCTTTGTGTCACCTTGTCACCCAGCTGTGCTAATCGAAACCAGCTCAAGTGCGCATTGTCAGCACCTCGGCGGAAGCAGAGGCGTGCTCGCTGCCTAGGAGTGGGCTGCCATCCAAGCGACCACCACACCAACTTGAGCACACGCACTTTTTGACCCTTCCCCTCTCGGTCTTTTACCCTGCCCTCAAAGCCGGCCCCCCGACTTACGTCCCCCCGTGCGTGGCGCCTGGCGACGCCTCTGCGCGCCTGCGGAGCGGCCGGCAACACTGGATTTACAATATGTCAACGGCGCGCCGCCGCCGCCGCCCGTCGTGGTCTATCGATTGAAGCCGCCGCCGCCAGCGCCCCTGGCGGCGGCGCGCGGCGGCGCCACCCGGTCCATTAGTATATTGGGCGGTGGGCTGCCGGGCGGCGGCGGCGGTGGCAGAGTGAGTCGTCCCCCGCCGCGCGGCCGGCGGCCCCGCCCCCCGGGCGCCGGGGCGCCGCCAGGGGCCGCCCCGCGGGGGGGGGGGGGGTTGCGCTCTACCCACATCGGCCGATGCTGCTTACGCTGATGCTGAAGATGCTGCTGCTGTTGCGTGAGTGTTTTATCGCGCGCCAACTCTGGTCAAATGAGATGACATCGAAGGAAATATATTGTTTTGCACCGCTTTCATACAGCTCCACCTGGCAACGTTGCATCTAAGCGGCATTCAAAACAACAAGCCGAGCGACCCTGCGTCGTGCGCCCGTTCAATGAACAACGGTCCCAGTATCTGGATGGATCCAGGTCTCGGCAATGTTGCGCTAAGCCCCTCACCAGCGTGTCATCAGCTCTGAGCCCCTCACCAACGTGTCATCAGCTCTGAGCCCCTCACCAGCGTAGTCATCAGCACTGAGCCCCTCACCAGCGTGTCATCAGCGCCGAGCCCCTCACCAGCGTGTCATCAGCGCCGAGCCCCTCACCAGCGTGTCATCAGCGCTGATGCCGCCCGCCCGGGCCACATCCCACTGGTCCGCCGCTGGGGCCGTCCCCTCCTCCCTGCGCTGGCCGGCGACCGGCGGAGGTTCGGCAGATAATCGCAACAAGTGCCGCCTGACGCGGCGGCGGCGGCCGCCATCGCGGCGCGGCCGGCCCGGCACGCCGCCGCGCCGGAAATGGCGCCCGTGCAGCGGCTGCAGCGGCGCCTGCGCGCGCGCCCCATTGTCCTGTCCGCAGTCCCTGATCGGACCGCGGCGCCGGAAGGGGGGGGGGGGGGGATATCCAGATCGGCGGGTTGCGGCTTTGGTTTCGGTTCACGTGTCTCGGTCTGCCGTGTGGGGCGCTGGCGAGGGAGGGAGGGGTGCAGACTCGCGACGCCGTGCTCCTCGGGACCTGGCGTGCTGCGGCCCCCCGATCTGCTCTCTCAGCGGGCTGCAGTGCAGCGCCCGTCACTCGTGGCATGTTTTCGCCATTCTTTCCTCATTGACTCGTGACATTTGAGCCGGACGTTTGATCAACAGGTCGCGCCGCCCGGCTGTTTGTGGCATTCCCGGGCCAGTCTAAGCTGCTCGTGGACTGCTATGCAGCTGATCCTGCTCACCAGCCGTGTTTGCGGTGGCCGCGGTGACCACGTGGGGACCTATCCAGACCTGTACCGACGGCTCCAGCTGTACAGGTCGCGCCGCAGCGTGGTCCTCCGCGTCTCACAGACCTACCAGCTGACGGGACTGTCAGCCTCACTACCCCGTCCGCCGTTAGCCAGTTGTGCATTTTTTGTCGGCGACGGAACAAAGCCCGCCTGGTTGGGAGGCGACAGCGAAAAATTGGCGCCGGCTCGCGCGCTCGTCACGCTGCAGAGCCCGCCGGCTGTTTTTCGTCGCGTCGGTAATATGGCATAAATCAGACGGTGCGCCCGGGCGGCCGGGGTTCACATGCGCACGCGCCCCTCGGCTGCCGTGGAGCACGGTCGGCAGGGCGGCGGCCGGCCGCAGGGCAGGGCGGCGCGATCTGAGCGTGTCGGCCGGGCAGGGCGGCGGAGGTCCTGTCCTGCGCCCGCCGCAGAGCAGGGCGGCGCGGTCTGAGCATGTCGGCCGGGCAGGGCGGCGGAGACCTCGTCCTGCGCCCGCCGCAGAGCAGGGCGGCGCAGACCGGCCGGCCGGGCGCCGATAAGGCCCATCAACAGACTCGACTGCCTCTGTCGGCTCAGCAGTCGGCGTTCTCCGCCGCGTCCTCCGTCTGGCGTTACGGTGCGACGGTTCTTGTCGGCCGATGGCGAAACGCTAATGCTGTGGTGTTGGACTAATTAATTCATTTAAGCGGTGAGCGATGGCTGGGCTGAGGGCAGCTTGACTAGCGTGGTGCTGAGACCACAACCAGCCCGGCCGTTGCGCCCGGCAGCGGCAGCTGCTGAAGTGACCGCGAACTCCGCACAGACCGCTCCGCCTGAGCACGAGTGAGCGCCCGGAACCCTAGTCCGATGCGAACATGAGGAATATTCGCCTGACAAGAGGGGACACAGCGAAGCTGCATCATCACTAGCGGGCTAGCAAGGTTTGTCGCACGTGCCTTCCCATCCGGCGGGCTAAGGTGTCCGCTAAAGGCCGGAGCCTGACTGGGTCGCGTTGGCACGTGTCGGACCGTCGACCGCGCGGTGGCATCGACCCCGGGACCCGTTCGTGACCCGCCCCGGCCCCCCCGCCCCCCTCCCCGCTCGTAGCCATTTCAATTTACCGCGCTCCCCTCAGCTAATGAAGTAGCGTCGCTATCACGCGTACTGGGCATACAGCCGGCGGTGATAGCGGTCCCTGGCGCAACCCCCGAGGTCAGGTCAGAGGTCAGACTAGGGTCAGGTCAGAGATCAGGCCAGGGGTCAGGTCAAAGTTAGGGTCAGATGTCAGGTCAAATGTAGGGTCAGAGGTCACGTCAGAGGTCACGTCAGAGCGTCGGCCGCGCGCCCCGTGGGGACAGCCGACGGGAGGCGGCTGTGACAGCCGGCCGCAGTGGGGACGGCTGGCGCGGCGCGGCCCTCGTCAGGCGCTGGGGCCGGCCGCGGGGCTGCCCAGTGACGCGGCCGGCGCCGGCGGCCGGGGCTCTCGCGCCGCGGGTTAGCCGCAACCCCACCAGCCACGTCCGGCGCTCGGCAGCAGCGTGCTGTGTGAGGCCATCTCGTAGGCTGGTGCGCTGCACCGGCTGCAGCGTTTGCAGTCAACCAAGGTTTCGAGTCCGGCACCCAGTGCGTTTACTGTCGCTTGCTCCCCTCTTCAGTCCGCTTGCTTCTATTGTCCTGGCCCGCTAGGCAGTCCTGAGATTTAGGACCAGTTTTGTGAGGTCCTCGGCCGCATTGTTTTTATGCTTTTTTGTTTTTTTCCCTCCTGTAGGAATTTATGGGAGGTGTTTTGATGGGAGTAGATGCGTCTTGGTTGTCGGGCACACGTTCATCAGCATTATAAGTATAACTCATTTTTTGTACATTCATTTGTTGCCGTTCTGACGAGCTGAGAGTTGCCCTAGGTTAGCCACTACTGGTACGACAGGCAATAGAGCGGTATGTCTTTAAAGAATGCAGTTTGATAAGTTAGCTTTAATCCTCATCCGAAAGGCCATTTATACAACCTCGCCGACGAAGGGGAGCCTGGCAGCCCCTCCCCCCTCCCGCCCACCAGCAGGCCTTGCATCACGGAATTCAAGATGATGGTATTCGTAAAAAAAGATAACACCGTGTTTCCGTTGCCAACAAGTGAAGCTTGTTTTAGATTTAGCAAGAAACCTGGCTGACAATGAAGTCAGCTGCTTTTTGCCCAGCAGTATATTTTTTTCCAATTTAATTGGGAGAGCTGTAGTCCTGCCTGCGCCCCACTGTGATGGCACCAAGCCTGTTGAACATTCTGCATTCATATGGGACAAGTCCAGGACTTGGCTCGCATTTTATGTGTGTGCTGAGCTTGTTTGCTCATGCTATCCCAAGTCAGCCTCTCGTGTTCGTCCGTCGCTCAGTTCAATTGCCGGATTCCATTCCGCCAAGCGCGGTTGTACTACGCTGTCAGCTTCTCTTGCCCACTTGTTGAGCGGCGTCATTCCTGGCTGGGGTGGTGCCCAGCCGGGAACAGACAGGGCACCCGGCGAGGGAGCCGGCCGCGGCCGAGTGGGCGGGGTGTCGGCACCAATACCGAGGTGTAAGCCTATTCCGCAAAGGTGTCAACCTATCCTACTAAGGCGTCAGGTGTAAACCTACCCCGCGGAGGTGTAAACCTATCCCGCTCAGGCGTCAACGAACGCCACGCAAGCGGACAATCTCCTCAGAGACCCGCGTTAATTCACCGCCGCGTGCCAGCGCCTGTTCTAGCCCTGGGTGAAGAGAGCCCGGTTAGGTGGGCAGGAGGGGCAGCGGCCGCACAAAGTTTTGCGTGGCTAGCCTGATCGTTGGCATCTTACATTTAAAAGATGCCCATTCCGCGACTCTGCCACACCAACTGTTGTCATCGTCCTCAGCTGGCGCTTCCAGCTCACCTCCGGACAGCGGCCGTGTCCCGCTCCCTGCACGCGAGACGCCGAATCGGGCTCCCACCCCGGTTGCCGCTTCAGTTCCCCCGCTCCCGCCGGACGGCCGCCGTTCCGGCTGGTGGTCACGTGACCGGCGTCGTGCGTCGGCCGCGGGGTCACGTGGGGTCACGCTCGGCGGTGCCCGGCGCCGGCCGGCCTGTGCTGCAGTGTCGTCGTCCCGCCCTGTATGATGCCGCAGCGCCAGGGGTGTCGGGGATACACCATCGGCGTCAAGGGCCTTGCCCGTTCGAACGGCAAGGACGAGGCACCGGAGGCGCACCCGCATCTGGGCGAATTCATAGTTGCCGCTTCGTGACACTTTGAAGACGCATCCTCTCCCGGTGCAAAAATTTAAAAAGCGCGAGTGGAAATTTGTTTGGTCAAACCTGCTAACGGCTCCAAGCCGAAGCTTATACACCATAGCCACAATTCAATGCGTGATATCTTGCTGAGTTTCCAGTAATAACAAAACAGGAATGCCTTAAAGGGTATGCTGATGGTAAATTTTTATGCAGATGATTTATTGACACTTAGATTGTATTATTAGATACACCAATCTGATTACGGCACAAAGCTTTGCTTCGAGATTGCCGTTAATGGCATATCCTTAAGACCTCCAGCAGCATCAAGTGCCCACGTACTGCGGGTTTGAGGCGTAACAGCTTCGATAATTTTGATTTCCGAGAGCCTGCCAAAACTTGGACCGTGCTAGCAATATCCACAAAAAGGGACGCGCTTTTTTGCTCTCGTTTTGCAGACAAGCTTGCGGGCTAGCAAGTGTCAGCTTCAGACGACGCTCAGCTCGTGTTTTCGTTTTTGTTTAAGGTTTCGGAGTGTCGATGACGAAGTCCAGATGCATTGCAACGATAAATGATCTGCTGTATTGTATCCAACCAATGTGTGCCAACCTCTGCCTGATTTGCGTGGAGTCTGATCCCGTCTTTCCTGTACGCGCCCCTGCCGGCTGTGTCCTTGTCTCCTGTGCCCGCCCCTGCCGGCAGTGTCCTTACCTCCTGTACCCGCCCCTGCCGGTGGTGTCCTCGTCTCCTGTACTCGCCCCTGCCCGGCCGGAAGAGGAGGCCGGTCGGTAAGCGGTTCGCAGCCGATAAACAAACTCGGCGCCGCCACCTCGCCGGTTGTCATGGAGACGGAGCGCCGTCTGCCCGGCGTCTGACGTCACCGTCCTGTGCTGCGCGATTGTTTTTGTTCGGCGGCCCGAGCGCGACCCGAGGACCGGGAGGGGGGGGGGGGGGGGGGGGGCTCGGCCCGCACCCAGGGGCGAGGGTGTGGCGTCGCACCGCGGGGCCCCTCTCACCGCGGTGACACCTATCGCATTGTGTCGGCCGTATTCAGGAAATTGTAGCGATGTGGAATGCAGCGTGAGCTCCGACGGGTTGACCTTTGTTTGAGTTGGTGCGAATTGTATCACCTTACTGATAGGCTTGCCAGGTAATTCATCGCCTTTCTAGCGAGATATGAGCTGAATAAATCATTGGCTGGCATCGAAAACCGTCATCTGCCGACCAGAGAGCGTGCATTTACAAAACGAACCGTGTTCGAGTGCTGTAGGCGGTAAAATCCGATTGATAACCGTACGCATGTATGAACATCACCTATATTGCATTAGTTAATAATTTTGTGGCCTCTCCTCCATTATCGCGTGAAGGCCAACTTCCCGATCGATGGATCCGTGACGTCATCGCCTTTGAAAATGTCTCACTCACCTAGTCAGACCACAGTTCAGAGACCATAAATAGTTATGGTGCCGTGCTAAAGCCTGTTAAACAGATCCCCTTCAAGCTCCGGTGAATCACGTAATGGTTGCCGACGCAGAGTCGGGATTACGTACGCGGTGTGTTGCTGGGCGTTTCGCAGCGTAACACACTGCACGGCATGAGACCTTTCGGCTCTACGAGGCTCTCCAAACGGCTGTTACGTGTGTCCTTCCCGAACCTACGGGCTGCGGCCCAGCGGCCTTAGGATACCCCAGGCGGCGGGGGGCAATCAGCCACTTAACACTAGTGCCCATTGATAAGGCTCGTTACGTTCGGCCCATTAGCACTGTTATGTTCTTTCGCGTACGCCGCCGAAGCCACTTGTTCTATTGCCGTTTGTTTAGCACCAGCTAATGAGCTGTGAAGCAGGTTCGCAAAGGTGGAACGGTAGAGGAACGGATTTCCGGTGTGAGTACCCTCTGCGGGCCTGGACACAAGACACGCCGTGTGACGTGATGTGCCGGTGTACGATCCCGCCGCTTGGCACACCTGCCAGCGGCGTTGATTATTGAATAGTTCGGACCGAGTCGCTCTCAACTTAAACCAGCACACATCCAGCGGTCCCCAAACTCGGACCGGCTCCGCGCGCCCGTCTGGCCGCTGGGCGATCATCCGCGGGTGCAGGGCTGAGCGCGCCCCTGCCGCGTGCGGCGCTGTTCGCCCCGCGAGCCACTGATAGTGGCCTCTCGCCACCGCCGCGCTGGAACAAAGCAGAGCCGCGCCAATCGATACGCCGCCTGATTGGCTGCCCGGCGACGCCGCCGGTCTCCCCGCTGGAACTTGCACGCGGCGAGGTGACCTTTGGCCCGATGGCGCGTGCCGCCTGATCAGAGAATGCGACCGACGACGGCGGCCGCGTCGCTGGTAATGCGCCGCGTGTCTCCAGCCGCCGCCTATGAGGTCATAGATTGTAGAGCTTTTCATCTGCACGAGCAGGTGACCTCCTCCATGGGCTTCAGCGGTGACGGTGACGGTGACGGCGAAGGTGACGATGGCGGTGATGGTGATGGTGGCGGTGGCGCTGGCGCTGGCGATGACGGTGACGGCGACGGTGGCGATGGTGATGGCGATGGCAATAACGCAAAGAAGGACGAATGCGACACGTCTCCTAGCTTTCTGCGAAATTCAGCATTACGCGAACTGTAGAGTTTTGCACCAGAAACGGCATAAGAAACTGAATATGCCGCCCAGCGTTTGGCCCTTAGCCGCAGCACAGGCCAGTTCGCCCGATATTGACTGCATCGTGGCGTTGTCTACGGACCTTAATTAAACGCTCGTGTCCCTCATTGATTCCCCTAATAGACTGTCGCTCCCCTCCCCCTCTCGCATGCATGTGCGCTGTGGCGTGATCGAGCCGGCCGGGGTGCGTAGAGCATGCCCAAAAAGGGGCTCGTGATAACAACACAGGGCCGGTGCGTGCCGCTGGGCGCGTGCGGCGCGCGCCTCTCACGTCTGTTGTGCGCCAGAGTGTGGCTCACTGCGCTGCATGTGGCACAACACACCCGCAACAGACCCGCCGCGCAAAGGCGGTCCTTTTGCGCCCAGCATTGCGCCTCCTGAAGAAGAACGGCGGTTTTAGTGAGCAGGTGTTTGATAGTCGCTTATGCCAAGTTTGATCGGACGAATATGCTTGAACAAAATGGCCATGTAGCGTCCTGCCGAGACGCGGCTGATGCCTATTTGATGCCTACTTGATGCCTATTTGACGCCTATTTGATGCCTACTTGATCGAAGTCCGTGGGCCTGAGGCTCCGCGTCATCAGAAATCGTCGGATGAATGTAATGATGAATGGGGCGGCCCCGGAAATGGCTGAGAATCTACACGCGCCTTCATGGTCCGCCACGAAAGAGGCAGCGACGCTTTGGACGCGCGGCTCAATGACCTAGCTGTGGGCACTGTGGGTGATACATTGCATATTCCCCCGATTTGGTGGAAGTCTGGAATGTGATTCTCCAGGAACTCGTCCATCCATGGCTTTGGGACGTGGAAGTCTTGCGGGCCGAGCAGGTACATTGGGCTACTGACGACAAATATTACACTGAAGAACTGAAGAAATTGGACCTCAAGCATCGCCACGCATCCGTGCGCGAATGCCTTCATAATGCCTTCATACGTGTTTGCACAACCCCATCCATAGGTATGCCCGAGCTGCACGCATTGTTTGCACGTAGTCAGTGCCCTATTTTGTGTGACCAGCCCCAGCCAGGTCACTATTCCACCACCTGTACGAGCTCTGTCACTACTCTTTTAATCACAGGAGTTCCCGCGCACTAATGTCACCGTCCTCACCAGCCACTGCAGCGGATGTCTCCCGTGGCATTGCTCCATGAGTCATTACGCCTTTCGGTATTACTCTGCAACACGTTCTTCCCAAGCCGTTGAATCCCCGCGTGCACTTTCCGCCAGAACCCTACCGCCTCTTGCCCTCTCACCTTTCCGTTTCTCATATGCGCACAGTACGGGCGCGCGGCGCGCAATCAATGCCGACCCTAGCGTGCGCCGCGCCCCCGGGCAGGAGGACGCCTGACACTTTCTAGCCGGCGTTCGTGCGTTGAAATCGGCGGCACGTCAGTTTAGATCTCATGACTTTATCGTGCCGCCGCGCCGCGCCACGCCGCGGTGAAAGGTCCGCCGATTGTGAAGAGCCGACAATAGGCGCGCACAGGATGTCTTCAGTGAAGGGCCATTGTCGTGTCCTGTTCTGACGGCCCGTCAAATTGTTTTGGCGCTCGGACGTGTGCGATTGCTCCTGTCGTTCTCGCAGTTGTTCTTCTTTGGGCAGTGTGTCCTCGGCACGTCCCGCCGCCGCACGCGCGCGCCGGGCCGCTGGGCGCTGGCGTCGGTGCGCTGGGCTCGCCCGTGGCCGTCAGTGGCGCACGCCGCTGCGGGGGCGGCTGGCCGTCCGGTGACGCAACGGAGACCGGCGCCGCGTGGCGGCCGCAGGTCACGCCATGGACGGGAGCGGCGGCCGGGCCCGCTCCGCCGGCGGCCGCCCCACCTGCCGCGCCTGGGTCCGCCCCTGCGGGTGGAGCCGAGCGGCGGGTGCAGGGGAGACTGACTGGCGGCGTTTCAAGAGCCGGGCGGTGTTCAGCTTGATTGTGGACGCGGTGGGTGCAGACGACTACCTTGCCGCTGTTGGTTTAGGTGGATTGTGTTATCTGCTGCCGTGTACTTCGCTCCTGCTCAAAAGTCGGCGCGTTTGATTCCGACATGGAACGTTTGGGTCAGACCCAGGGCTGATGGAGACATCTCTTTATCATGGAACCCATCCTGTCCCGATACCATACATGATGTCACACCTCCCCCAAAGCTGGTGTCACCGATACTTATCTGGCCGTGGCTGACCGCAGAGCGGCTCAGGCTGGTCAATGCATGGGGACGCCAGGACAGTGGCTGGGTCCCGTCACTGAAGCGAGCCGCAGCAGTGACCATCGCCATGGTCAGTCTGCCGTCTCGTGAGTCGTTCTCGGTAGGCTGTCAGTGACTACGTCAACAAGTCGACTCCTTTTGTGAAAGTTCACGTGGTGTAAATGTTTCTTTTCAAACAAATATCTTACACTCAGTCCTTATGCTGCTTTTTCGTGTTTCCAAACCGTTACAGCCGTTGCTTTGTGTTCTCGAGTGTGTTCGCACACACGTCTCCTTCGGCACCATCGGGAAGGCCCTGACGCTGGCTGGCGTAGCTGCTCGCCTTGCGAGCTCCAAGTGTGTATGAGCATCACTTCGCTCCCAAATCGAGCAGACTTCTTGCCATACTTATGAATGCTGAGGTGGTTCTGTGAGGCAAACCATTCCACGAGGTCAACTGCACTGTCGTGGCTATGCCACTATGGCTGCTGGCGGTCCTCCGCGCCTGCCAGCCTGCCCCGGCGCGACGGTAGCCGGCCTCGACGCATCAGCCGAGGGAGGGGGGGGGGGGGGGGGGGCAGAGCGTAGGACAGAGCTGGCGCCGGTGCGAGGCGGCCGCCAAATCGACAGTGTGTCTGCCGGCGCATCGCTATCGTAAAAGTGTCGTCAACAATAGTGAAAAAACATGTATTATCAGAGGGCATCGCTTACAAACCTGCTGACCAACGGAGGACAATCCCATCTTGTGAGACACAGATCCCCAGGGGATCTTCCGCGGGGTAAAAGGACGATTGATTTATGGCATGGCTGATTGGGAAAGGTCCAGAAATGGGCACAGTATGCTTCCTAGCTGTTCCCATCGGAAGCATTTCGTCGATGTCGAACGTTCTTGGGACGTTGGATGCACCGTGTCAGGCTCCACGCGCCTCCAGCAATGAGCAGCACCAGTCTGCCGGTCTGCTCCTCCCAGTGGCGTTGGACCGGAGGAGGGGGAGGGGGAGGAGGGTGACAAGCTGTGGCGCCGCCGGTCCGCCGGTCCCGGTGGCGTTGGACCTGGGGAGGGGGGGGGGGGAGGAGGGTAGCGAGCTGTGGCGTCGCCGATCCACCGGCCCCGGTGGCGTTCGGCCGGCTGCCTTGTCCGTTTGTAGTGTGGGCACGTCGGCCGACGCGGGTGACCTTGGGCCGGCGGTCGGGCCCGATACAGCAGCGCAGACGGCCGGCCCGATATGGCAGCGCCGACAGCTGACCCGATATGGCAGCCCGATGACGACCGCCGACGGCGCCGCAGCCGCTGCTGTCGCCCCGTTCCGCTTCCGACACGCTGCCTGGAGCGACTGCCGCCCTGGAGCTGTGCTGGCGACGCCTCTGGCCGAACTCCCACCTGCGCCCCAGTGGTCTGCTGGCGGCGCCTCTGGCCGAGCTCCCACCTGCGCTGCAGCGGTCTGCTGGCGACGCCTCTGGCCGAGCTCCCACCTGCGCCCCAGTGGTCTGCTAGTGGCGACTCTGGCCAAGCTCCCACCTGCGCCTCAGTGGTCCTGTGTGCGGGATTACCCGTCGTCTTCAGTGGGCATGCAAAGTCCGCAGTGGAGGTTTGTGGCGAGATCGAGATTGAGATACACTTGTGCTCGGGACCACCATGCTGGAGAGACCAGCCGGCGAGTCGTAGAACGGGATCACCCACCTCATGTCTTCGCTTCCTCGTACTTTGAGGACAGACAGGGATGACATTTGCTCAGATTTGACCACCCCTTGCTTGTTAGGGTTTAAATATCTGAATCTGATGCCATGCACCGGAATTCACCTTAACGAGCATTGGGAGGTGGACCCACTGGGAGCGGCTGTCCGCCGGTGGGGCCAGATGCCCCGCTGGCGAGGCTTCTGGTGAAGAAGAGGGCACACGCCACCTCCTGAGGGGGTGGCGTGTGTCAGGACTCGGTGTCGGTCTCACTTTTGGTATACGGTATGACGCAATGCTACGGAGAAATCCACGATGATGTATGGAAGCGCCCCTGCAGGGCTCGTACGGACCCCAGCCCGGTCGCCGCAGTCATCATTGCCATGGTCATGGGACGACGCGTGTGATGCTCGGCCACTGAGAGAGGGCCTCGAAGTTTGCGCTGGCGGCACGTCCCGCACCCTCGGGGGGCCGGCCGTGCGGCCGGTGGGCGGTATCGCCGCGGGAGGGTGGGGGGACCGGTCACCCGGCCAGCGCACCCCGCCCCGTCTCACGTCACCCCGTGCACCCCGGCCCCGCCTCCTGTCACCCCGTGCACCCCGGCCCCGTCTCACGTCACCCCGTGCACCCCGGCCCCGCCTCCTGTCACCCGTGCACCCCGGCCCCGCCTCACGTCACCCCGTGCACCCCGGCCCCGCCTCACGTCACCCCGCGCGCCCCGTCGCCGTCAGTCGACCTCAGGCGGAGACCCATAAACTGTCTATCTCAGCCGGATCTGTGCGCCACTATCGCCCCCCCCCCCGCGTACGCCACTATCGCCCTTCCCCTCCCCCCGCAGCCAGCTGACCTCGCCAGCCCCCCCCCCGTCCTGTTCCAGCGGCGCGTACTACCTGTTTAAACGGGAAATGTCCTCCGAAATGTGGATCATACCGTGTTTGGGGACCGTTCAGTTCTTTTCCGGTCTCATCAACATTGTATTGGTTTGCTGAAAGTGTACCCCAAATTTGGCTTCTTCGAAGGCGGTGTTGGTAGTGTAAATCGTGGACTTCGGCCGGACCTCCGTGCGCCATGATACAATAGCTATGCTTCACCGTGCCGTACTTATACTCATTCATGCGCCTTAATTGAGCGCCGCGGAAACAACAAAGGCGTACGAAATGTCGAAATGTGCCGATCATCATACCAGTCGGCGGACTCAGTAATGCCAGAAGCGCACCATACGCGGGAGCCGGTCAGAGTTTGCCGGACCAGAAGTGCCGCCGGGCCGCGGAAGTCATCTGACTCTCCTGCTCTCCCTCCCACCTTGTCCCGGTGGCGGCTGGACGCAGATCAAAGACGGAATCTTATCGCGATGTTTACCGGGCCAGATACGCGCACCCGACCGCCGTCAGTGCGCCAAGCAGGCCGGAGTTAGTGGACTAGTTGTATAAACTTCGCTGCCGTCAATTTGTCCTGGCAATCAGCTGGTATCCTTAACACAAACAGTTTGGTCACGACGATACGGGATAACATGGGATAACTTTCATGCTGCGCTCGGTACCGATTTGCAAAGAGACGTTCCCGCTAAACACGAATGCAACGAAAGGTCATCATCTGTGACATGCTCGATGCGCTTTTGCGTTGCTCTGAGCGCTCCGGTGACGGTGCTGTCTGCTCTGGTTTCAGATCTTACAACCCCGGCATGGGCCAGCCGAATGACTTAAATGCTGCTGCGATGGTGGCGGCGGCTGCCACGGCTACCGCGACAGCAACGGCATCTGTCGTCGCCCTGCGGGACCGCAATGACCAATACGGACAGGTAGGTGACAGCACCGCTGTGCGAGCTTTTTGGGAGGGAAAGCGCTGGGAGTGTATTTGTAGCGAGCCGGGCGGAAAAGAATGTATGCTGCCGATATCATTCATGACGTCGTGCTTCAAAGATTTTGTGGCTTTCGGTGTCTGCATCAGCTCAAGCCGGTTTGCGCGCCCACGATCGACGGCGGGCGAAAAAAAGTGCGTTAAGCATTACGGACTTCATAATTTGCAACTTCCTCGCTTTAGGGCGCATGCGCGCTACATTCGAACAGCAATGGTGATGTCTCGCATGCGCAGTTATTGTCACGAAAATTACGGTAACTTAAACAGAAAACGTCACCCTGCGAACACGTCCGACAAAGACGTCATGACGTCATGTGAAATAGAACATTCAGTGTCGCAGTGCGAGTACAGCAGAGGTCAGTGCGATGCGAAAAATTGTCGTACTCAACTTTGTGAAAGAGTGTGCATTTTCATCTTTCTTCTCTTAGAAAGCTTTCGCTTTCAAAACTTCTCATGCGATGAAAACCTCGAATTGTTGCTATCGTCTGACGCCCTTTTGTGGGCTGTGGTGGGCCGCCCCCTTTGATGACTAGATGACATAGCTGTCTCGGGGAAAGTTGATATTGTGCTACCCATGACGGAAAAACAATCTGAGTCAGACACGGCACTTGTTTGCCCACATAGTTTGGTCGACAGCATGAGCAACCTGCTAGACTTCGCTCGGGCGCCACTAACGGGAAACAGTCTCCGAATCCTGCATTCCACATCGCGTGCGAAATCAAGTGGGTGCATATCCCGCATGTGTCACGACATCGACCTATCTCGGAGCGTGGCGGGCTTTGCGACCAGAAACGTAGCTGCGGAACTGGCCTCAAATGACCTCCGTTATCAGGAAAGGTTTGCGAAAAATTGGCGGCCCAAGGCCCGCCGCGGCACGCCCTTAAGCGCATCTGGCCGCAATGATCCCCAGGAAACTTTGGCGCGTGCTCAGCAATATTTCTAACGTGTGTTTTTTTGCTCGGCGAGAGGCTGAATTACAGCTTATGGAACTGAGCGCCTCTGGAGCGGCGGATAAATGCAAACTGCACGGAGCGTGGCATCGTAAAACCACCTGCACACAATGAGCAGGTGATTTGAGCCGGCTCAATGGCTGTGCTTGCTTTGGGAGGCCATGTAGCGCCATCCCAGCAGGGTTAAGAGTTTCGTGGGTATGCTTTGAGCGCTCCCCTACTAGCTCAGTCGTAGCCCCCCTACTTAACTCCCCTACTCGCTCCCCTATTAGCTCCCCTACTAGCTCACCCGGCATCCCGGACTCCCGGCAGGAATCCGTTCCCTTTGCTGCACGAGCGTGCGAGCGAGCTCACTCCGCGTTCTCTGTAGGAACAGCCGGGGATGATCGTCGCTCCACGCATTGGCTGGTGACGCGAATCAGCTGGCGAATCAGTTGGTTGCTCATACTGGGGTGACAGCCGGCGTTTTCAGTCGCAATTAAGGCCTCTCGTACTCTGGCATGGGCGGAGAAAGGTGTAGGAGGAGAGCAGAGGCAGTGGAAGCTGGCCTCCATTCTCCACGAAAGTTTAACATTATTATTGACACCGTGCTGCGAGAAAAGAGCCGACTTGAACTTGGGCCTCAGAGCCTCAGCCTCAAGCTTCCTGGCGTTGCTAGGCTCCCGTGGCCTGGTGTTACTGCATCGCTGCTACTGTTCTACTACTATACTGTTACTGCTGCTATACTACTATACTGTACTACTGCTATACTGTTCAGCCGAACCCGCACCGCAGCGAGCCGCCGTCTCGTAACATGCATGGGCGCGGCCATGTTTACACCGTCGCGCGCTGTCTATTTCGGAGGGCACCCCCGCGGCGGGAGAAACCAGGGAGCGCCGTCGAACGGTCTCGGACGCGGCCCTCGGTCGGAGGACGTGCTTGCCGACCGGCACCAGGCCCCTGCAGGCTGCCGCCCAGGGTGCTGATGTTTTCCAGAGCGGCACGCGGCGGGGGGGGGGGGGGGGGAGGCGAGAGGGCTCCATCGAGGGCAGTCAGCCTCCAATCATGTGCGGGTACTCTGCCGTGGCACGAACTCGCGCTCCTTCCGGCTTGCAAAAATCCGCTTAGATTTGGTTCGTGTAAATAACGTAGTTGTCTTCTGACGTGCAGTGGCCGTGCATTCCATCGGAATTTCAGGGTGATGCAACACATCTTAAACCGATGATGTAGTCACGTGATATCAACACGAGCGCCTTGCTAAACCGCGGCGGGTCGCGAGCTGCCGCCACCCACCGAGGGAACAAAAAGCCGCGCGGCCACCGGCGCCTCCACCGCCCTGTCATTGGCCGCCTGGCGCCCGGCCGTCCTATTGGTGCTCCCATTGGCGGCGGCGCTCGGGTGGCGCCGCGCTGGCCCCGCTCGCGCCATATCCGGCCGGTTTGCGCGCGCCAGGTTGTTGACACGGCGCGCCGCTTTTTGCCGCTGTCGGTCTGGGCGGAACAGGGACGGGAACGGGGACGGAGACGGAGACGGAGACGGAGACGGGAGGGGGCAGGGACGGGGACAGGGACGAGGCGGGAGCGGGGGCGGAGAAAGGGACAGGGACAGGGCAACGACAGATAATGCTCGGCAAGATTGGACAAGGAGAGACGGGATGCCTTGACGACTCCTGGAACAACTAGCGCCCAGACTGTCGTCAAAGTCGATATTCTGTTGTCCTATAGCGACACTCGGTCGCCTTCCGACGTCGGATCGTGCCCCCATCGAAGGGCCTGGATCCGCCTCTGCCGGGGGACCGGGGACCTTCCGCGACCGGCCGCACAACGCCACCATCAAGGTGATCCAGTGTCAAATCCCCGCCACTTTTGTGGCGGTTACCGAGGAACCGGGCGGGCTGGCAACACCCGAACCTAAACACCCTCCTGCCGGTAGCGCAGCCAAATGGGGTGGGGATGACTCCTTCTCCCAGCGGTGGTGGAAGTCCCTTTTGGGTCTGAAGCACCAATACTTGCAAGCTCAAAACGGGCGCCCAGTGCATCAAAATAAAACCTTGTGCCTAAAAGGTACCCCCCCTTACAAAAAGGGCCATTAAGTGATAATGAGCAGCATCCTTGGCTGGAAAGGCCATCTGGCCCGACTTGTCCCTCTACTGGGCGAAATATTGGCCACGTGACTTTTGGAACTGTATCATTTTGTCCTCAGGGTTGTAATTTCCTGTTCAGTTAGAAGCTTCACCCCCCCCCCCCCCCTCTTCCCTAACATGGGCTCCAGCTCCCTCCCCCAACGTAGGTATGTGTGTGTGTGTGTGTGTGTGTGTGTGTGTGTGTGTGTGTGTGTGTGTGTGTGTGTGTGTGTGTGTGTGTGTGTGTGTGTGTGTGTGCGTGTGCGTGTGCGTGTGCGTGTGCGTGTGCGTGTGCGTGTGCGTGTGTGTGTGTGTGTGTGTGTGTGTGTGTGTGTGTGTGTACAGGTGATGACACCGTCCGTTCGTCGCGCCAGGCTGCCGTCTTTATCTCAGCCGGCGTGTCCGCACCCGCCCTTGGCGCCCCCCGCGACAGGACAAAGGCGCGGTAATTTGGGGCTGGTAGCCTTTCTCAAGGCTCCGTCGGGCCGCGCTCGGCCGGGGACGGACGCCGGCCGCCACCATGCTGTCGATTTGAATGGTGGCCAGCTGGGGCGGCGGCGCAGGTGCCAGCAGCGGAGCCGGCCGCCACTGCGCGTCACAGCTGGCTGCTGTGCGCGGCTACCCGCTACAAGGCCGTGCTAAATATGGCTGCGCTATGATACGCATATAAATGCCCGTCTGCTCTCTCTCACCCGGTCGGGTCACGGCTTGTTTTGCTTGTAACGTGGTCTCCAGCAGAAATTGGTTTCGTCTTGAAAGAGGACGCGTTGTTTCCGCCTGTGCTTGATTGGCATCGGCCTTCCGTGGTGCGTGCTGCGGTGCTCGTGCCAGGTGCGGGGCGGCCTGCCGTCGGCTTCAGCGCCTCTTGCGCGCCGCCCCTTCCCCCGGCTTCGCCGTCGGTGGGAGTTGGGGTTCCCGGGTTGTTTGTTTGCACGGCGCAGGAGGAATGCCGCCAAGTCACATGAACGCGCGCTGGGGCCGCCGCCGAGCACATGGTGCATCACGTGACCTGGGCGCGTGTCGTGCCAGGTGACCCGCGACGCTTCAGCTCAGTTTATACGGAATCCTCCGCTCGGCGGCGCTGCGGCCGGCGCTTGTATCGGAGCTGCGCCGTGCGGTCCACGTGACCGGGGGCCTCCAGTACTGTCCGGTTCACGGCACACGGCACCTCTGAAGGGAGGACGGACCCGCGGGTCTGTCGGTCTGCACGGCCTTACGCCGATGGGCTCGGGAAGATCCACGCAACAGGCGGAGTGGAAGCTGTAAGCATGACCCCAGACGTGATCGGGACGGGACGCGTGGATGCAGTGCGGATCCCCCGAGGATATGGGGACAGATGTGATGTTTAACTGCTTCCTTTCCACTCGGCGTCTTAGGCACGACACGGCACGCCGCCGCCACAGCACCATTGGTACCAGCAGCGATGTGGCGCACGTGTATGGGTTTGTGTGCTCTGCTGTATGTCTGCTTCATGTCCGCCGCGTGGTGTTGCAAAAAAGCCGCCGTGACTGCGAACTCGGAACGAAAGATAGCTGTATTTGAACGTCATTTTTCAAGAGACTGAAAACGCTTCGACTGCGCCCACGACCTGACATCAAGATTGCAGGCTCTTGTTCTGTCTTTTTCTTCATTGAAAGCTGTGCTAAAGTTGGCTAACCGACTCGGAGATGAGGTCCGACTTTTTGCCGGTTGTCTCGCTCAGGCGACGGCGCATGGCCCGGCCGGTTCAGCATCCGTGCCCGCCTCCGCCGGTGGAAGCGGCCTGGAGCCGCGCCTGAGCGCCGGCCGCGTTTTGCGGCGCGAGAGGCCCGCCGCGCCCCTCCGGAGGTGCCTCCATGGGCGGCGTTCCGGGGCCTTTGGTCGGTTTTTCTCCGGGTTTTTATCGAATTATTGAGCCGGGGCCGCCTCCCAAGGTCCGCCCGAGCCTCCGTCTGGACAGATGTTTTGTCATGTTGTGCGAGGTCAGCCGGGTGGCCAGGGCGGCGCGGGATCACGCCAGACCATGGTCAGCCAGGACGGCGCGGGATCACGCCGGACCATGGTCAGCCGGGTGGCGTGGAATCACGCCGGACCACGGTCAGCCTGGGCGGCGCGGGATCACGCCGGACCATGGTCAGCCGGGTGGCGTGGAATCACGCCGGACCACGGTCAGCCTGGGCGGCGCGGGATCACGCCGGACCATGGCGCGGCGTCGAACAGTGCACAGACACAGACGTGGCGTTGGCCCGCGAGCAGATGGGACGGCGAGAGTGCCCACTCGACACTGGACGTTCTCCGTATAGAACGCAGGAGGAAGTACCTCAGGTCTTCTCAGGCCCGGGTCGCATCTCTGTAAGGATGCTTCAGCTACCCTTTGCCCCCGCTGCTACTGAACAATTGTTGCCACGTTTGGTCCTTGAGTGCTGTTCCGGTGCGAGAGCAGGGCGTGTTATTGGTGTGCCTTGGTGCCTTATTGGTGTGCCTCCGATAGATTCAATGAACAAAAATAATGGACACGTATTAAACTTGAGCACTCCGTCAAGTGAATTCAAGCATGCCTTGCGTTTGATGACTCTTGTAAGCTGATTCGAACGTGGCGTGAATATGAGGACTTTGACTCCCCAATCATTTAGATTGGAACCGCCCTTGTGTGTCCGACTACGGGGAAGTGCGCCGGGTTAAGTAACGTGACGCGCGTGACGCTGCGCCGATGGGCAGGAGCGCGGCCAGGAGGCTCAATAAGGGAAAACTTTTTGTGAATATCGCCTTCAGCAACGTGATAAGCACCCACGCCCTTGCATCCCCACTCTTGAGGCACAAGTACGCCCCGGGTGGGTCCTTCCCCACCCCGTGCCTGCCTCCACTGCGTCGGTGCTGGCGGCCCTCCGGTGTCCGCTCCTGGCCACCTGGCTGGCTGGTGACCACCAGACGCCGTCGCGGGATATTCACGTATGGAGCCGATCTTAACTCCCCTGCTCCTCCTGACCTGCCTCCGCCTGGCTGCGCCGGCCGGCGGACGGCGCTGCCCCGACCTGCCGCCTGGCGCCGCCTCTGCGGCGGCACAGGTGGTCGGTCGGGGGTCGCGCGCGATAATGGGTCAGCAGCCGATGATAGATGGTGCCCGCTCGCACCGTTAGCCGCCACGCACGGCCGCCGGACGGCGCGCGGCGCGGCTCAGATGCCGTGGAGAGACCAGCCCGCCGCCGCCTCCGACCGCGCCGGCGTGGGAACTGTGCTCTGCACCGGGGCTGGCACGCAGCACTGCCGGCTGTGGGGGCGAGCTGAGGCGGCTGCCGACCGAGCAGGTCGGTCATTGTCGGTATGCGGGCGAAGCAGGAGACGGTGGCCGCAGTGGGGCAGTGGCACCCTCAATGTGCTTGGTGGTGCGCTGTCCACGCTGGAGATTCATGACAGCCGCCGACGGCGGAGAGCCGGGGCAGTGGCCTGGCGCGCTGCAGACGCGCCCGCCGCGCGTGACGTGCGAGAGCGTACCTGACCTGGCGGTGACGTCACAAGGTCACGCGGTGCACGGCCGGATGGCAAACGGTGCTGCGGCCAACAGCCGGGGAGGGGGAGCTGAAGGTGAAGGCGGGATGTTATCGTCAGATAAGACAGATGCGTATGTTGTGCATTGCCATTTGCGACACAGGCGTGCCTCTCCGTTATATCGGTCCACAGAGCCACGCCCACAGCAAACACGTGGCCAGCGGGCACAGACGCCAAGCCACTGGTGGACGTGATTTGTCTGCGCCGCAGTGTGATGGAGCTGTGATGGAGCTGTGATGGAGGTGATGGAGCTGTGATGGAGCAGGGAGCACTATCCCATAGCGGCTGGCTCCTCTTTCCTTAACAACAGATCGAGTGGGCTCTACTCGCGGCGGTACCGAGCCTGCAAACGGCACGTTCCGGCGGCTTCTTTTTCGCGGCGACCTCCAGGAAACCTTGCAGCGGTCGCATCGCGGCGACGGCGCTGTCCGTGTCGAAGGCGTCCTTAAACTCGGTCGTGTCGACGCCGCCGCTACGGCTCTCATTACCATGCAAACAAGCCGACAAATGAGCGGTCACGCGGCCGCCGCGAGAGCTGCCATGTCTCAAGGTCGCGCCGCTCCGGTCATGCTGGAAACTATTTAAATCCGGGCCGGGCAGCTGCGTTTTTGCCACGCCGCCGTCCCATTGCTCCAAGGCTGGTGCTGCTGGCGCGGCGCGGCGGCGGCGGCGGCGGCATTTTTAGCATTGACGAGCGCTGACGGTCGGCCGAAGGCTTTGCGTGCCCGACAAATTGGGTCAGCGGGGCCTGCGAGATGCGCAAAAATGCTGCGAACCGGTCGGCTGGCGTCGGGGGTCGGGGTGCGACCTGGGCGGCGCGCGAGCCGAGCTCGTGATCGATGCGCCTGATGGCTGCGGCCGATTCTGAGCAAACGTCGATTGGCTCGCAGCCCGGCGCCCGCTGCTCATGCCGCGAACGCCGCTGGATGGCTCTGGGCGCCGGCATTGCAGAATCGCGGCGGCCGGGGCAGTGGATGCGGCGCCATTCGTTAGCAACAGGTGCAACGCATTTGAAGGGGCAAGCGGCGTTAGCAACAGGTCGGCTGAAGTTAGAGTGGCGGGGCGCGTAGCAACAGGCGTGCCGTGGCGGCCACGGCCACGCTGGAGGGCCGGCGGCGAGTTAGCGTCACCAGAGCTGTGTGCTTGACGTCGTGAGTTCGAAACCCAACGCCAGCTCGCTTTTTCGTCCACTCTTGGCGTTACGCGCCAGCCTCAGGAAGCTGACGAAATTCTGAACACAATGTCAGGGATATGCAAATTAAATTCTTGCTTGCATGCTCCCTGTATGTGCGCCATACGCCTAATGTTAACTGGGTGAGATGTTTGAGACGCAACTGCATCCCCAGTTAATAGTCAAGCTACACCCATGAAAGGCAGACGCTTCAAACGTGACCGGTCCCCCCCCCCCCTGTCCTGGAGCGCTCTACCGGCGCCCCCAGCGACAGAGCGGCGTCAATCATCGCATCACGCGCCAGGACCCCCACCCCCCCCCCGTCCGTACATCACGTGGTCCCGCGGCGGTTACGTGGTCTCACCGCCCGCGGCGGAAGACTGTGCCGCTCTTCAATTACCCTAATGGCCGGCGGGGCGGCCGCGGTTTTTTCTGTGTTGGACCCGGTGCGTGGGACGATTTTCCGGCTTTTTTCGTCGGCGGCCGGCGCCGTCGGCATGGCGACGGCCGGGCTCGGTGGATTTCCCCGGTCCGTGCGGGCCGGGCGTCTTTTTTGTGACGGACGGCAGGGGGTGGCCCCGGTGCGGCCACTGACCACACCCCTGGCAGGATCGAAGCGACGCTTCTGATCAATGGCTGTTACAGCCGACGCCTAGCTGCAACCACGAGCGCGGCCAAGGCCGGTGGCCTGCGTTCCAGTGGGTCCGACGTATTTCCCGGGTCCACAGTTACCTTAGTCGGGGCCGACTCCGTGCCGTTGTAAGGACGGGCCGTGCCTGTCCGTGGCCGGGTTTGCAGCGGCGCTCCAGTGAGGGCCTCGTTCACGCGGGTGGCGGTGCGACAGCGGTCTGTGGTGACAGCCCTCACCTCTTCAGAGGCGTTGCCAGGTGAGGGCTTCGCCCGTGCAGAGGCGTTCCCAGGTGAGGAGGCTGAGCCGTGCTTCCGACATACCTGGCCGCGCCCATGCTAACGGGCTTGCCGCGAGAGCTCCGGGTCTATGTCGTCAGTGGCGCGCTCCCCTCCCCCGCTCGTGTGGCCTGGGTGCGCCTCTGCGCCGCTGGGTTGACACTTCCGGCCCGTCCGGGACTTTGCCCGCGGGCGAGGTAGCTGAGGGCGCCCCTGGACATGTGAGGCGTCCTGCGGGTCAGGACTCACATACCGCTATGTTTAACATGGGGGAGCGCTTGGGGGTTAAGCTGCTGGTGAGAACGCTCTCTCGCAGGATGATCTACCGCCCGCAGCGTGACCTTTTCCACCCACGGCTCGGGTGCTTCTGTCCCTTGGCCTAG
>NW_023596805.1:20138778-20162050 GCF_011947565.3 Pollicipes pollicipes | reverse complement strand
TCACGTATTATCCTACTGTGTGAACCCTCACTTTGAAACTAAGACATTGCGGGCAGTGCGGTCATGGGAACAAACGGCTGCAAAGCCCTAAACTTCCACGCGCGTACAATTCAGTCTAGCCACATGCCGCGTACGTAGCTGTGGTGGGTACGGCACACAGCGCACAGCGCTCACTACACAGCACCACGGCACACAGCGCTCACTACCGTGTACAGACGAGAATGGGGGTGGGAGTAGGGGGTGGGGAGGGGTCCAGCAGTGAGCGGTCACTCCAGTCACCGCGACTGTAACTGCAGAGCCGGCCGCCAGGCCAGCTGTCGGCGCCGGGTCTTGAGTGTTTGGCAAACACCCCTCAAGTCCGGCTGTTGATCTTGCTGACATTGATTCGCGAGCTCCCCCCGCGCGTGTGGCCGCTGGTGCCGGCGGTGTGCAATGGACCGGGCCGTTTGCGAACGATGCGACGTGGACGATGCGATGCGGACGGTGCGATGCGATGCGACGTGGGCGTGGCCAGGTGACCGAGCGGTGCTGTTCCCCTGCCACCGGCGCCGCACGGTTCCGCGGGTCGGCTTCACGTGCTGTGGGTCTACGCCGCCAGTTCTGCCGTCGCCTTCGGGCGTCTCTCGGTGAACACTTCCGCCGACGTGAGGGGGCCGCCTCCCTCACGCCCCGTGTCGACCGTGCGCTGCCAGTGTCCGGAGGCCGAGGCGGGCCTGTACCCGACGCCCCGCGCCACGCGCCGCCCGCAGCGGTCACGGGGCACGCGCTGACACGGCCGCCTCTGGAGGCCGCGCCGCGACCTGGCCGGCCCGGCGCGGCCGCCGCACGCTCGGTGCTGCAGTATTTATGGGCACCGGGCGGGGGTGGCCTGATCCGGGCGGATGAGCAACGCGGCGGCCCGCGGCCGCGCCATCGATTCCAGCCGTATGCTAATTACGGCGCCCGGTGTTGGCGGCCGGCCGGCGAGCCGGCGAGGTGCTGCGCCGCCGCGCCCAGCGTATTGACGTGCGAATGGCGCCGGTGAGCGTCGGCTGACACTCCCTGGTGCAGGTCAGCACGACCGGCAGTCTCTGATGCAGGTCAGCACTGCTGACACTCCCGGGCGCAGGTCAGCACGGCTGACACTCCCGGGTGCAGGTCAGCACGGCTGACACTCCCTGGTGCAGGCCAGCACGGCTGACACTCCCTGGTGCAGGTCAGCATGACCGCCATTTTCTGGTGCAGGTCAGCACGGCTGAACTCCCTGGTGCAGGTCAGCACGACCGACACTCCCGGGTGCAGGTCAGCACTGCTGACACTCCCTGGTGTAGGTCAGCACGGCTGACACTCCCTGGTGCAGGTCAGCACGACCGGCACTCTGGTGCAGGTCAGCACGGCTGACACTCCCTGGTGCAGGCCAGCATGACCGACACTCTGGTGCAGGTCAGCACGGCTGACACTCCCTGGTGCAGGGTCAGCATGACCGACACTCTCTGGTGCAGGTCAGCACGGCTGACACTCCCTGGTGCAGGTCAGCACGACCGGCACGCTCTGGTGCAGGTCAGCACGAGTCTCTGGTGCAGGTCAGCACGTGCCGATCAGCCGGCAGACGCAGACCGGCACGCGCCGCCTTTTGCCCAATGCGGGTGCCGCTTACAGACCTGTCCCCGCCGTCAGCGACGCACGAGGTGTTTGAGGCATCCCAAAAGCCAGCCTACCATTGCATGGCCGGCCGACTCTAACATTCTAGCAGGAAGCGCCTTTCAGGCGGCAACTGCCAGGCCAGTGGCGGGTCATGCTGTCCAAATTACGTCCCACGTTAGAAACCGGAGCACAGCTGTAGCCAGTCTTCTCTGCGTGATGTAGCGGGCGATAAGGACTGGGAACAGTCTGAGCTTTCTTATTTCCAGTGGCGTGTTTGGGAATTCATGAAGTAGGTGCAAAAATGATAACGAATAAGGATGTAGTCAAGCGGTCAGCCATGTTTTATATCGAGCGCGCTTTGTCTTCTCTCCAATGGTGTAC
Organism: Pollicipes pollicipes; assembly: GCF_011947565.3. Taxonomy (NCBI): domain Eukaryota; kingdom Metazoa; phylum Arthropoda; class Thecostraca; order Pollicipedomorpha; family Pollicipedidae; genus Pollicipes; species Pollicipes pollicipes. The sequence goes on along the minus strand of NW_023596805.1, from coordinate 20,160,046 downwards.
TTGAATTATAGTTTAAGAAACCTGTCCGTCCAAGAGGCGAAGGCCCGCGGAGAGCTGATGGCGTCAACTGGGTACAGCGCTGACGCTATCGTCTCCAGCAGCGCCGCCTGGAGTCCGCGGGATAAGGTCTATATGGCCGCCGCCCGGCCAGCAGAGGCGACGCCGACCCCTGTGGCCCCGGGTCACGTGGTCCGGCCGCCAGCGGCGCTCGGCCAGTCACAATCGCCGCGGCGCCAGCTGACACGGCTCCGCCAGCTGACACGGGACTCGGCTCCAGCGGCCGCCCGCGCCTGCCTCCGACTCAGGCGTCTCACGTGACCGGTCAGGGTTGTGGCGCACGCGGGAGGCCTCCGACTCGGGCGTCTCACGGGACCGGTCAGGCCTGTGGCGCACGCCGGAGGCCTCTGATTCGGGCGTCTCACGGGACCGGTCAGGGTTATGGCGCACGCCGGAGGCCTCTGACTCGGGCGTCCCTCGTGGCCGGTCAGGCCTGTGGCGCACGCGGGGAGGCCTCCCGACTCGGGCGTCCCTCGTGGCCGGTCAGGCCTGTGGCGCACGCGGGAGGCCTCCGACTCGGGCGTCCCTCGTGGCCGGTCAGGCCTGTGGCGCACGCGGGAGGCCTCTGACTCGGGCGTCTCACGTGACCGGTCAGACCTGTGGCGCACGCCGGAGGCCTCCGACTCGGGCGTCTCACGTGACCGGTCAGGTTTGTGGCGCACGCGGGAGGCCTCTGACTCGGGCGTCTCACATGACTGGTCAGGATCATGGCGCACGCGGGAGGCCTCCGACTTGGACGTCTCACGTGACCGGTCAGGCCTGTGGCGCACGCCGGAGGCCTCCGACTCGGGACGTCTCACGTGACCGCTGTGGTGCCCGGAGGCGATCTGACGGGCAGGGCGCTAATGAGCCGCGGTGCTCCTGTCACCTGGGGAAGTGGCATTGCCCCTTCCGTAAGGACGTCGCGCGGCCTCCTGAACTTGTCACCGACACATCTTCGGGATTTTGGAGGCGATTTGTGTGATGTCCGCGACTTTGCAGCCCGTAGGCCAATCGTAGCTCACAGGCAGCCACAGGACGGGCGGGCCTCCTCACCTGGGCAGTCTTAAACATTATTTACCTCATTCCTTTGCCAGGAATGTGTAGGTCTGTGAGCAAGGTCGCCCTGACACACTCTTTGCAAATGGCTTCGATGTGTAACTGTGCACACCAAATGACTTCGATGCATAACTGTGCACACCAAATGGCTTCGATGCGTAATTGTGCACACCAGATGGCTTCGATGCGTAACTGTGCATACGTCTATGTAGCGATCGCCAGCGAATGCCTCCACCAAACGGTGAAAGAATCGATCAAATTAATTTCGTTAATGAAATAAAAAAATCGCCATCAATCGAGCTGCACGCAAGCCGTCATATCACAAAGAGACGTGCCTGCATGCGGACATTCACACCGCCACCGCCCAGCCTGTGCACAAGGATTGTGTGTCTTGCCGTATGTTAAGTATATGCTACACGCGCTATCATGCCAGATTTCGATCTGCCTCCCCGCCATCCGTGGCTCCTAAATGCTTCCGAGTCAGAGGAGCTGCTTAACGCTATTGCGCCCTCTCGAATGCCGTTGTGGAGTGGCGATGTTTGAGACTGAGTGATTTCCCGTGGGAGTTCGTTAGCGCAGGTCATGTCTGATACAAGCCTGGCTCTCGCGCCCCATCACGTGACCTGCCCTATCCCACACCGGACCTGAAACACTCCCGCCCACCGGAGCTCACCTCGTCCCACCACGTGGCCAGACCCACACACCCTCGCTCCCAGCTGCGGCCCTGCGGCGTTGTGACGCGTCGGCGGCGCTCATGGCGCGCCAGCGGCGGCCAGCCGGCTGAAGGAGCCACCAGACGCTGACGGCGGCCATCGACCGGTCACGGTCGCACCCAGGGTCACGTGCCGAGGGGGGGCGGGGGTCGCACAGCCGTCACTCCTGAGACATGCTCTCAGCCGCGGAGCGAAACATAGACTTCTAGGGTCACGTGCCGTGGAGGCGCGCAACACAACCGTCACTCCTGAGGAGCGGTTGAAGCAGACCCGCTGCTGGCGCCCCGCCGTCGCCGGCCACCTGACGGTCCCGCGCTCCGACGGAGGCGGGCCCGCTTCGGCGGAGGTGCCCCCGCTCCGGTGAAGGCGCCCCGCTCCGACGGAGGCGCCCCCGCTTCGGCGGAGGTGCCCCGCTCCGGCGGGGGCGTCCCACTTCGGTGGAGGTGCCCCCGCTCCGGCGGAGGCGCCCCCGCTCCGGCGGGGGCGTCCCGCCTCGGCGGAGGTGCCCCCGCTCCTGCGGAGGCGCCCCGCTCCGACGGAAGCGCCCCGCTCCGACGGAGGCGGCCCCGCTCCTGTGGAGGCGGCCCCCGTGCGTCTGGAGGTCGGGGAGGAGCGGCCTCGGAGCGCTGTGAGGCGGCCGGCACGGCTGGGGGCCGGGTCGCGTGACTGATCAGCCCTCCTTCACGGACGGACACGTGCAGAGGCCCCCAGCCAGGGCCGCTCACGGCATCTGCTGCCGACCCGTCGGCGGCAGCTGGGCAGCACGCGGTCTCGCGCTGGCCCGGTCACTGCCAAACCCGTGATCTGTGCTATAATCGGTATAAAATTATCGCCGGCGGTCTAAACCTGTTTCGGCCCATCGTTCGCGTAGCCTCGTCTTCCGTTCTTTGCCAATATATCATGGGTATCATGTTATGTGTCCATCCTTGATCGTCGCTGATTAGTCACTGCTATGAAAACCACATTGTTTCACCTCTTAATCGGGGCGCAAAAAGATTATACTAGTTGGTATGCCTTAAAACTAAAATGTTATCATTACTTTTCACCTCCTTATCATGTAGTCTGTCTTGTCTTCCCTTGATCTTGACCTAATCCTGATCTTTCATCCCCAGATTCAATATTTGCCCGTCCCGTAATTTGCTCTGCGCCAGCCCCTCCTGTCCTCCCGCCGTCAGGTGCCTGGCGGCGCCCCTGCCCCGGCTCAGCCTCTGCTCACTTCTCCGCCAGTGAATCAGTGAGCGCGTGTGTTGTCCCCTGTCGGCTGGCGCACGGTCGATGCTTTCGGCGGCGCCGACGAGCAGTGGCGCGCCCAGCGCAGCCGACAGCGTGCTGCAGCCGGCCAGTCCGGGGGGCCCGAACCACATCCGACGCTGGGCCTCCTCTGCCCACGGCCCGGGTATCCGTAGGGACGTCATTTGTCCTCGTCAGGCCGCCGTGAGCCTGTGCGCTCTCGATCCAGTCGCCACTGACCGTCCGCGCCCCACGCCCGGTCGCCGCGGTCGGCTGATCTGTCTCGTGGCGATGCGCTGCTCTTCATGATCTGTCTCGGCGCGCTAATCCGCTGCCCTGCGGTCCGTCGCGCCGCCGGCGTGCGAGGTGGCCACATTGATTGGGAATCGGCCGGCGCGGTGATGTCTGCACCTCACGCCGCCTCTTAACCGCGGCCACCGGCGGACAGCAACGGCATCACATGAAGGCATTCATTTGTTCATTTTTGCAAAGGGTCGTTTCACGACCGCTTGTTCTGTCTTGGCGGGATGTCGCCGGATATATGAAAGGTGTGTCTGACGCTATGCTGCGGTGTTGAAAAGAAATTATCCGAACACAAGATGAACGTGTGACGATCTTGGACCCGTTGACTGGGCGTAGACATGCACTGGGCCTGGTAAGAAACTGACACCTGTTCTCATCAGTATTCATTTTTAGCAAAGATGTCATGGATTGTCACTGCGTACCTCATCCTGCGCTGGCAAAATGGTGTATCACAGAATGTGATGAGCTCATTGAAAGGTGAGCACAGCAGCCAACAACGTGTTGATTACTGCGATCCGGATCGTAATCCTCGTTGCTGACGCAGATGATGGCTGACTTCTTTGTGTCACCTTGTCACCCAGCTGTGCTAATCGAAACCAGCTCAAGTGCGCATTGTCAGCACCTCGGCGGAAGCAGAGGCGTGCTCGCTGCCTAGGAGTGGGCTGCCATCCAAGCGACCACCACACCAACTTGAGCACACGCACTTTTTGACCCTTCCCCTCTCGGTCTTTTACCCTGCCCTCAAAGCCGGCCCCCCGACTTACGTCCCCCCGTGCGTGGCGCCTGGCGACGCCTCTGCGCGCCTGCGGAGCGGCCGGCAACACTGGATTTACAATATGTCAACGGCGCGCCGCCGCCGCCGCCCGTCGTGGTCTATCGATTGAAGCCGCCGCCGCCAGCGCCCCTGGCGGCGGCGCGCGGCGGCGCCACCCGGTCCATTAGTATATTGGGCGGTGGGCTGCCGGGCGGCGGCGGCGGCGGCAGAGTGAGTCGTCCGCCGCCGCGCGGCCGGCGGCCCGGCCACCTGGGCGCAGGGGCGCCGCCAGGGGCCGCCCCTCGGGGGGGGGGGGTTGCGCTCTACCCACATCGGCCGATGCTGCTTACGCTGATGCTGAAGATGCTGCTGCTGTTGCGTGAGTGTTTTATCGCGCGCCAACTCTGGTCAAATGAGATGACATCGAAGGAAATATATTGTTTTGCACCGCTTTCATACAGCTCCACCTGGCAACGTTGCATCTAAGCGGCATTCAAAACAACAAGCCGAGCGACCCTGCGTCGTGCGCCCGTTCAATGAACAACGGTCCCAGTATCTGGATGGATCCAGGTCTCGGCAATGTTGCGCTAAGCCCCTCACCAGCGTGTCATCAGCTCTGAGCCCCTCACCAACGTGTCATCAGCTCTGAGCCCCTCACCAGCGTATCATCAGCACTGAGCCCCTCACCAGCGTGTCATCAGCGCCGAGCCCCTCACCAGCGTGTCATCAGCGCCGAGCCCCTCACCAGCGTGTCATCAGCGCTGATGCCGCCCGCCCGGGCCACATCCCACTGGTCCGCCGCTGGGGCCGTCCCCTCCTCCCTGCGCTGGCCGGCGACCGGCGGAGGTTCGGTAGATAATCGCAACAAGTGCCGCCTGACGCGGCGGCGGCGGCCGCCATCGCGGCGCGGCCGGCCCGGCACGCCGCCGCGCCGGAAATGGCGCCCGTGCAGCGGCTGCAGCGGCGCCTGCGCGCGCGCCCCATTGTCCTGTCCGCAGTCCCTGATCGGACCGCGGCGCCGGAAGGGGGGGGGGGGGGGATATCCAGATCGGCGGGTTTGCGGCTTTGGTTTCGGCTCACGTGTCTCGGTCTGCCGTGTGGGGCGCTGGCGAGGGAGGGAGGGGTGCAGACTCGCGACGCCGTGCTCCTCGGGACCTGGCGTGCTGCGGCCCCCCGATCTGCTCTCTCAGCGGGCTGCAGTGCAGCGCCCGTCACTCGTGGCATGTTTTCGCCATTCTTTCCTCATTGACTCGTGACATTTGAGCCGGACGTTTGATCAACAGGTCGCGCCGCCCGGCTGTTTGTGGCATTCCCAGGCCAGTCTAAGCTGCTCGTGGACTGCTATGCAGCTGATCCTGCTCACCCAGCCGTGTTTGCGGTGGCCGCGGTGACCACGTGGGGGACCTATCCAGACCTGTACCGACGGCTCCAGCTGTACAGGTCGCGCCGCACCGTGGTCCTCCGCGTCTCACAGACCTACCAGCTGACGGGACTGTCAGCCTCACTACCCCGTCCGCCGTTAGCCAGTTGTGCATTTTTTGTCGGCGACGGAACAAAGCCCGCCTGGTTGGGAGGCGACAGCGAAAAATTGGCGCCGGCTCGCGCGCTCGTCACGCTGCAGAGCCCGCCGGCTGTTTTTCGTTGCGTCGGTAATATGGCATAAATCAGACGGTGCGCCCGGGCGGCCGGGGTTCACATGCGCACGCGCCCCTCGGCTGCCGTGGAGCACGGTCGGCAGGGCGGCGCCCGGCCGCAGGGCAGGGCGGCGCGATCTGAGCGTGTCGGCCGGGCAGGGCGGCGGAGGCCCTGTCCTGCGCCCGCCGCAGAGCAGGGCGGCGCGGTCTGAGCATGTCGGCCGGGCAGGGCGGCGGAGACCTCGTCCTGCGCCCGCCGCAGAGCAGGGCGGCGCAGACCGGCCGGCCGGGCGCCGATAAGGCCCATCAACAGACTCGACTGCCTCTGTCGGCTCAGCAGTCGGCGTTCTCCGCCGCGTCCTCCGTCTGGCGTTACGGTGCGACGGTTCTTGTTGGCCGATGGCGAAACGCTAATGCTGTGGTGTTGGACTAATTAATTCATTTAAGCGGTGAGCGATGGCTGGGCTGAGGGCAGCTTGACTAGCGTGGTGCTGAGACCACAACCAGCCCGGCCGTTGCGCCCGGCAGCGGCAGCTGCTAAAGTGACCGCGAACTCCGCACAGACCGCTCCGCCTGAGCACGAGTGAGCGCCCGGAACCCTAGTCCGATGCGAACATGAGGAATATTCGCCTGACAAGAGGGGACACAGCGAAGCTGCATCATCACTAGCGGGCTAGCAAGGTTTGTCGCACGTGCCTTCCCATCCGGCGGGCTAAGGTGTCCGCTAAAGGCCGGAGCCTGACTGGGTCGCGTTGGCACGTGTCGGACCGTCGACCGCGCGGTGGCATCGACCCCGGGACCCGTTCGTGACCCGCCCCGGCCCCCCCGCCCCCCTCCCCGCTCGTAGCCATTTCAATTTACCGCGCTCCCCTCAGCTAATGAAGTAGCGTCGCTATCACGCGTACTGGGCATACAGCCGGCGGTGATAGCGGTCCCTGGCGCAACCCCCGAGGTCAGGTCAGAGGTCAGACTAGGGTCGGGTCAGAGATCAGGCCAGGGGTCAGGTCAAAGTTAGGGTCAGATTTCAGGTCAAATGTAGGGTCAGAGGTCACGTCAGAGGTCACGTCAGAGTGTCGGCCGCGCGCCCCGTGGGGACAGCCGACGGGAGGCGGCTGTGACAGCCGGCCGCAGTGGGGACGGCTGGCGCGGCGCGGCCCTCGTCAGGCGCTGGGGCCGGCCGCGGGGCTGCCCAGTGACGCGGCCGGCGCCGGCGGCCGGGGCTCTCGTGCCGCGGGTTAGCCGCAACCCCACCAGCCACGTCCGGCGCTCGGCAGCAGCGTGCTGTGTGAGGCCATCTCGTAGGCTGGTGCGCTGCACCGGCTGCAGCGTTTGCAGTCAACCAAGGTTTCGAGTCCGGCACCCAGTGCGTTTACTGTCGCTTGCTCCCCTCTTCAGTCCGCTTGCTTCTATTGTCCTGGCCCGCTAGGCAGTCCTGAGATTTGGGACCAGTTTTGTGAGGTCCTCGGCCGCACTGTTTTTATGCTTTTTTGTTTTTTTCCCTCCTGTAGGAATTTATGGGAGGTGTTTTGATGGGAGTAGATGCGTCTTGGTTGTCGGGCACACGTTCATCAGCATTATAAGTATAACTCATTTTTTGTACATTCATTTGTTGCCGTTCTGACGAGCTGAGAGTTGCCCTAGGTTAGCCACTACTGGTACGACAGGCAATAGAGCGGTATGTCTTTAAAGAATGCAGTTTGATAAGTTAGCTTTAATCCTCATCCGAAAGGCCATTTATACAACCTCGCCGACGAAGGGGAGCCTGACAGCCCCTCCCCCCTCCCGCCCACCAGCAGGCCTTGCATCACGGAATTCAAGATGATGGTATTCGTAAAAAAAGATAACACCGTGTTTCCGTTGCCAACAAGTGAAGCTTGTTTTAGATTTAGCAAGAAACCTGGCTGACAATGAAGTCAGCTGCTTTTTGCCCAGCAGTATATTTTTTTCCAATTTAATTGGGAGAGCTGTAGTCCTGCCTGCGCCCCACTGTGATGGCACCAAGCCTGTTGAACATTCTGCATTCATATGGGACAAGTCCAGGACTTGGCTCGCATTTTATGTGTGTGCTGAGCTTGTTTGCTCATGCTATCCCAAGTCAACCTCTCGTGTTCGTCCGTCGCTCAGTTCAATTGCCGGATTCCATTCCGCCAAGCGCGGTTGTACTACGCTGTCAGCTTCTCTTGCCCACTTGTTGAGCGGCGTCATTCCTGGCTGGGGTGGTGCCCAGCCGGGAACAGACAGGGCACCCGGCGAGGGAGCCGGCCGCGGCCGAGTGGGCGGGGTATCGGCACCAATACCGAGGTGTAAGCCTATTCCGCAAAGGTGTCAACCTATCCTGCTAAGGCGTCAGCCTATTTTGCTGAGGTGTAAACCTATCCCGCGGAGGTGTAAACCTATCCCGCTCAGGCGTCAACGAACGCCACGCAAGCGGACAATCTCCTCAGAGACCCGCGTTAATTCACCGCCGCGTGCCAGCGCCTGTTCTAGCCCTGGGTGAAGAGAGCCCGGTTAGGTGGGCAGGAGGGGCAAGCGGCCCGCACAAAGTTTTGCGTGGCTAGCCTGATCGTTGGCATCTTACATTTAAAAGATGCCCATTCCGCGACTCTGCCACACCAACTGTTGTCATCGTCCTCAGCTGGCGCTTCCAGCTCACCTCCGGACAGCGGCCGTGCCCCGCTCCCTGCACGCGAGACGCCGAGTCGGGCTCCCACCCCGGTTGCCGCTTCAGTTCCCCCGCTCCCGCCGGACGGCCGCCGTTCCGGCTGGTGGTCACGTGACCGGCGTCGTGCGTCGGCCGCGGGGTCACGTGGGGTCACGCTCGGCGGTGCCCGGCGCCGGCCGGCCTGTGCTGCAGTGTCGTCCCGCCCTGTATGATGCCGCAGCGCCAGGGGTGTCGGGGATACACCATCGGCGTCAAGGGCCTTGCCCGTTCGAACGGCAAGGACGAGGCACCGGAGGCGCACCCGCATCTGGGCGAATTCATAGTTGCCGCTTCGTGACACTTTGAAGACGCATCCTCTCCCGGTGCAAAAATGTAAAAAGCGCGAGTGGAAATTTGTTTGGTCAAACCTGCTAACGGCTCCAAGCCGAAGCTTATACACCATAGCCACAATTCAATGCGTGATATCTTGCTGAGTTTCCAGTAATAACAAAACAGGAAAGCCTTAAAGGGTATGCTGATGGTAAATTTTTATGCAGATGATTTATTGACACTTAGATTGTATTATTAGATACACCAATCTGATTACGGCACAAAGCTTTGCTTCGAGATTGCAGTTAATGGCATATCCTTAAGATCTCCAGCAGCATCAAGTGCCCACGTACCGCGGGTTTGAGGCGTAACAGCTTCGATAATTTTGATTTCCGAGAGCTTGCCAAAACTTGGACCGTGCTAGCAATATCCACAAAAAGGGACGCGCTTTTTTGCTCTCGTTTTGCAGACAAGCTTGCGGGCTAGCAAGTGTCAGCTTCAGACGACGCTCAGCTCGTGTTTTCGTTTTTGTTTAAGGTTTCGGAGTGTCGATGACGAAGTCCAGATGCATTGCAACGATAAATGATCTGCTGTATTGTATCCAACCAATGTGTGCCAACCTCTGCCTGATTTGCGTGGAGTCTGATCCCGTCTTTCCTGTACGCGCCCCTGCCGGCTGTGTCCTTGTCTCCTGTGCCCGCCCCTGCCGGCAGTGTCCTTACCTCCTGTACCCGCCCCTGCCGGTGGTGTCCTCGTCTCCTGTACTCGCCCCTGCCCGGCCGGAAGAGGAGGCCGGTCGGTAAGCGGTTCGCGGCCGATAAACAAACTCGGCGCCGCCACCTCGCCGGTTGTCATGGAGACGGAGCGCCGTCTGCCCGGCGTCTGACGTCACCGTCCTGTGCTGCGCGATTGTTTTTGTTCGGCGGCCAGAGCGCGACCCGAGGACCGGGAGGGGGGGGGGGGGGGGGGGGGGGCTCGGCCCGCACCCAGGGGCGAGGGTGTGACGTCGCACCGCGGGGCCCCTCTCACCGCGGTGACACCTATCGCATTGTGTCGGCCGTATTCAGGAAATTGCAGCGATGTGGAATGCAGCGTGGGCTCCGACGGGTTGACCTTTGTTTGAGTTGGTGCGAATTGTATCACCTTACTGATAGGCTTGCCAGGTAATTCATCGCCTTTCTAGCGAGATATGAGCTGAATAAATCATTGGCTGGCATCGAAAACCGTCATCTGCCGACCAGAGAGCGTGCATTTACAAAACGAACCGTGTTCGAGTGCTGTAGGCGGTAAAATCCGATTGATAACCGTACGCATGTATGAACATCACCTATATTGCATTAGTTAATAATTTTGTGGCCTCTCCTCCATTATCGCGTGAAGGCCAACTTCCCGATCGATGGATCCGTGACGTCATCGCCTTTGAAAATGTCTCTCACCTAGTCAGACCACAGTTCAGAGACCATAAATAGTTACGGTGCCGTGCTAAAGCCTGTTTAACAGATCCCCTTCAAGCTCCGGTGAATCACGTAATGGTTGCCGACGCAGAGTCGGGATTACGTACGCGGTGTGTTGCTGGGCGTTTCGCAGCGTAACGCACTGCACGGCATGAGACCTTTCGGCTCTACGAGGCTCTCCAAACGGCTGTTACGTGTGTCCTTCCCGAGCCTACGGGCTGCGGCCCAGCGGCCTTAGGATGCCCCAGGCGGCGGGAGCAGTCAGCCACTTAACACTAGTGCCCATTGATAAGGCTCGTTACGTTCGGCCCATTAGCACTGTTATGTTCTTTCGCGTACGCCGCCGAAGCCACTTGTTCTATTGCCGTTTGTTTAGCACCAGCTAATGAGCTGTGAAGCAGGTTCGCAAAGGTGGAACGGTAGAGGAACGGATTTCCGGTGTGAGTACCCTCTGCGGGCCTGGACACAAGACACGCCGTGTGACGTGATGTGCCAGTGTACGATCCCGCCGCTTAGCACACCTGCCAACGGCGTTGATTATTGAATAGTTCGGACCGAGTCGCTCTCAGCTTAAACCAGCACACATCCAGCGGTCCCCAAACTCGGACCGGCTCCGCGCGCCCGTCTGGCCGCTGGGCGATCATCCGCGGGTGCAGGGCTGAGCGCGCCCCTGCCGCGTGCGGCGCTGTTCGCCCCGCGAGCCAGTGATAGTGCCCTCTCGCCGCCGCCGCGCTGGAACAAAGCAGAGCCGCGCCAATCGATACGCCGCCTGATTGGCTGCCCGGCGACGCCGCCGGTCTCCCCGCTGGAACTTGCACGCGGCGAGGTGACCTTTGGCCCGATGGCGCGTGCCGCCTGATCAGAGAATGCGACCGACGACGGCGGCCGCGTCGCTGGTAATGCGCCGCGTGTCTCCAGCCGCCGCCTATGAGGTCATAGATTGTAGAGCTTTTCATCTGCACGAGCAGGTGACCTCCTCCATGGGCTTCAGCGGTGACGGTGACGGTGACGGCGAAGGTGACGATGGCGGTGATGGTGATGGTGGCGGTGGCGCTGGCGCTGGCGATGACGGTGACGGCGACGGTGGCGATGGTGATGGCGATGGCAATAACGCAAAGAAGGACGAATGCGACACGTCTCCTAGCTTTCTGCGAAATTCAGCATTACGCGAACTGTAGAGTTTTGCACCAGAAACGGCATAAGAAACTGAATATGCCGCCCAGCGTTTGGCCCTTAGCCGCAGCGCAGGCCAGTTCGCCCGATATTGACTGCATCGTGGCGTTGTCTACGGACCTTAATTAAACGCTCGTGTCCCTCATTGATTCCCCTAATAGACTGTCGCTCCCCTCCCCCTCTCGCATGCATGTGCGCTGTGGCGTGATCGAGCCGGCCGGGGTGCGTAGAGCATGCCCCAAAAAGGGGCCCGTGATAACAACACAGGGCCGGTGCGTGCCGCTGGGCGCGTGCGGCGCGCGCCTCTCACGTCTGTTGTGCGCCAGAGTGTGGCTCACTGCGCTGCATGTGGGCACAACACACCCGCAACAGACCCGCCGGCGCAAAGGCGGGTCCTTTTGCGCCCAGCATTGTGCCTCCTGAAGAAGAACGGCGGTTTTAGTGAGCAGGTGTTTGATAGTCGCTTATGCCAAGTTTGATCGGAACGAATATGCTTGAACAAATGGCCATGTGCGTCCTGCCGAGACAACGGCGGATGCCTCCTTGATGCCTACTTGATGCCTATTTGACGCCTATTTGATGCCTACTTGATCGAAGTCCGTGGGCCTGAGGCTCCGCGTCATCAGAAATCGTCGGATGAATGTAATGAGGAATGGGGCGGCCCGGAAATGGCTGAGAATCTACACGCGCCTTCATGGTCCGCCCCGAAAGAGGCAGCGACGCTTTGGACGCGCGGCTCAATGACCTAGCTGTGGCACTGTGGGGTGATACATTGCATATTCCCCCGATTTGGTGGAAGTCTGGAATGTGATTCTCCAGGAACCCGTCCATCCATGGCTTTGGGACGTGGAAGTCTTGCGGGCCGAGCAGGTACATTGGGCTACTGACGACAAATATTACACTGAAGAACTGAAGAAATTAGACCTCAAGCATCGCCACGCATCCGTGCGCGAATGCCTTCATAATGCCTTCATACGTGTTTGCACAACCCCATCCATAGGTATGCCCGATGCCCGAGCTGCACGCATTGTTTGCACGTAGTCAGTGCCCTATTTTGTGTGACCAGCCCCAGCCAGGTCACTATTCCACCACCTGTATGAGCTCTGCCACTACTCTTTTAATCACAGGAGTTCCCGCGCACTAATGTCACCGTCCTCACCAGCCACTGCAGCGGATGTCTCCCGTGGCATTGCTCCATGAGTCATTACGCCTTTCGGTATTACTCTGCAACACGTTCTTCCAAGCCGTTGAATCCCCGCGTGCACTTTCCGCCAGAACCCTACCGCCTCTTGCCCTCTCACCTTTCCGTTTCTCATATGCGCACAGTACGGCGCGCGCGCGCGCAATCAATGCCGACCCTAGCGTGCGCCGCGCCCCCGGGCAGGAGGACGCCTGACACTTTCTAGCCGGCGTTCGTGCGTTGAAATCGGCGGCACGTCAGTTTAGATCTCATGACTTTATCGTGCCGCCGCGCCGCGCCACGCCGCGGTGAAAGGTCCGCCGATTGTGAAGAGCCGACAATGGCGCGCACAGGATGTCTTCAGTGAAGGGCCATTGTCGTGTCCTGTTCTGACGGCCCGTCAAATTGTTTTGGCGCTCGGACGTGTGCGATTGCTCCTGTCGTTCTCGCAGTTGTTCTCTTTTGGGCAGTGTGTCCTCGGCACGTCGCGCCGCCGCACGCGCGCCGGGCCGCTGGGCGCTGGCGTCGGTGCGCTGGGCTCGCCCGTGGCCGTCAGTGGCGCACGCCGCTGCGGGGGCGGCTGGCCGTCCGGTGACGCAACGGAGACCGGCGCCGCGTGGCGGCCGCAGGTCACGCCATGGACGGGAGCGGCGCCGCTGGCGGCGGCCGGGCCCGCTCCGCCGGCGGCCGCCCCACCTGCCGCGCCTGGGTCCGCCCCTGCGGGTGGAGCCGAGCGGCGGGTGCAGGGGAGACTGACTGGCGGCGTTTCAAGAGCCGGGTGGTGTTCAGCTTGATTGTGGACGCGGTGGGTGCAGACGACTACCGTGCCGCTGTTGGTTTAGGTGGATTGTGTTATCTGCTGCCGTGTACTTCGCTCCTGCTCAAAAGTCGGCGCGTTTGATTCCGACATGGAACGTTTGGGTCAGACCCAGGGCTGATGGAGACATCTCTTTATCATGGAACCCATCCTGTCCCGATACTATACATGATGTCACACCTCCCCCAAAGCTGGTGTCACCGATACTTATCTGGCCGTGGCTTACCGCAGAGCGGCTCAGGCTGGTCAATGCATGGGGACGCCAGGACAGTGGCTGGGTCCCGTCACTGAAGCGAGCCGCAGCAGTGACCATCGCCATGGTCAGTCTGCCGTCTCGTGAGTCGTTCTCGGTAGGCTGTCAGTGACTACGTCAACAAGTCGACTCCTTTTGTGAAAGTTCACGTGGTGTAAATGTTTCTTTTCAACAAATATCTTACCTCAGTCCTATGCTGCTTTTTCGTGTTTCCAAACCGTTTACAAGCCGTTTGCTTTGTGTTCTCCAGTGGTTCCGCACACACGTCTCCTTCGGCACCATCGGGAAGGTCCCTGACGCTGGCTGGCTAGCTGCTCGCCTTGCGAGCTCCAAGTGTGTATGAGCATCACTTCGCTCCCAATTGAGCAGACTTCTTGCCATACTTATGAATGCTGAGTGGTTCTGTGAGGCAAACCATTCCACGAGGTCCACTGCACTGTCGTGGCTATGCCACTATGGGCTGGCGGCGGTCCTCCGCGCCTGCCAGCCTGCCCCGGCGCGACGTTACCGCCTCGACCATCAAGCCGAGGGAGGGGGGGGGGGGGGGGAAGCGGAGGCAGACTGGCGCCGGTGCGAGGCGGCCGCCAAATCGACAGTGTGTCTTGCCGGCGCATCGCTACGTAAAAGGTGCCGTCAACAATAGTGAAAAAACATGTATTATCAGAGGGCAATCGCTTACAAACCTGCTGACCAACGGAGGACAATCCCATCTTGTGAGACACAGATCCCCAGGGGATCTTCCGCGGGGTAAAAGGACGATTGATTTATGGCATGGCTGATTGGGACAGGTCCAGAATGGGCACAGTATGCTTCTTCCTAGCTGTTCCCATCGGAAGCATTTCGTCGATGTCGAACGTTCTTGGGACGTTGGATGCACCGTGTCAGCTCCACGCGCCTCCACTGGCAATAGCACCCAGTCCTGCCCGGTCTGCTCCTCCCAGTGGCGTTGGACCGGAGGAGGGGGGGGGGGGGGGGGGGGGGGGGGGGGGGGGGTGGGGGGGGGGGAGGGGGGGGGGTGTAGGGCAAGCTGTGGCGCCGCCGGTCCGCCCGGTCCCGGTGGCGTTGGACCTGGGGAGGGGGGGGGGAGGAGGGTAGCGAGCTGTGGCGTCGCCGATCCACCGGCCCCGGTGGCGTTCGGCCGGCTGCTTGTCCGTTTGTAGTGTGGGCACGTCGGCCGACGCGGGTGACCTTGGGCCGGCGGTCGGGCCCGATACAGCGCGCAGACGGCCGGCCCGATATGGCAGCGCCGACAGCTGACCCGATATGGCAGCCCGATGACGACCGCCGACGGCGCCGCAGCCGCTGCTGTCGCCCGTTCCGCTTCCGACACGCTGCCTGGAGCGACTGCCGCCCTGGAGCTGTGCTGGCGACGCCTCTGGCCGAACTCCCACCTGCGCCCCAGTGGTCTGCTGGCGGCGCCTCTGGCCGAGCTCCCACCTGCGCTGCAGCGGTCTGCTGGCGACGCCTCTGGCCGAGCTCCCACCTGCGCCCCAGTGGCTGCTAGTGGCACTCTGGCCAAGCTCCCACCTGCGCCTCAGTGGTCCTGTGTGCGGGATTACCCGTCGTCTTCAGTGGGCATGCAAAGTCCGCAGTGAGGTTTGTGGCGAGATCGAGATTGAGATACACTTGTGCTCGGGACCACCATGCTGGAGAGACCAGCCGGCGAGTCGTAGAACGGGATCACCCACCTCATGTCTTCGCTTCCTCGTACTTTGAGGACAGACAGGGATGACATTTGCAGATTTGACCACCCCTTGCTTGTTAGGGTTTAAATATCTAATCTGATGCCATGCACCGGAATTCACCTTAACGAGCATTGGGAGGTGGACCCACTGGGAGCCGGCTGGGCTCCGCCGGTGGGCCAGATGCCCCCGCTGGCGAGGCTTCTGGTGAAGAAGAGGGGCACACGCCCACCTCCTGAGGATGGTGGCGTGTGTCGAGGACTCGGTGTCGGTCTCACTTTTGGTATACGGTATGACGCAATGCTACGGAGAAATCCACGATGATGTATGGAAGCGCCCCCTGCAGGGCTCGTACGGACCCCAGCCCGGTCGCCGCAGTCATCATTGCCATGGTCATGGGACGACGCGTGTGATGCTCGGCCACTGAGAGAGGGCCTCGAAGTTTGCGCTGGCGGCACGTCCCGCACCCTCGGGGGGCCGGCCGTGCGGCCGGTGGGCGGTTATCGCCGCGGGAGGGTGGGGGGACCGGTCACCCGGCCAGCGCACCCCGCCCCGTCTCACGTCCACCCCGTGCACCCCCGGCCCCGCCTCCTGTCACCCCCGTGCACCCCCGACCCCGTCTCACGTCACCCCCCCCGTGCACCCCGGCCCCCGCCTTCTGTCACCCCGTGCACCCCGGCCCCGCCTCAACGTCACCACCCGTGCACCCCGGCAGCCCGCCTCACGTCACCCGTCCGCGCGCCCCGTCGCCGTCAGTCGACCCTCAGGCTGGAGACCCATAAACTGTCTATCTCAGCCGGATCTGTGCGCCACTATCGCCCCCTCCCCCCGGTACGCCACTATCGCCCTTTCCCCTCCCCCCGCAGCCAGCTGACCTCGCCAGCCCCCCCCCCCCTCCTGTTCAAGCGGCGCGTACTACCTGTTTAAACGGGAAATGTCCTCCGAAATGTGGATCATACCGTGTTTGGGGACCGTTCAGTTCTTTTCCGGTCTCATCAACATTGTATTGGTTTGCTGAAAGTGTACCCCAAAATTTGGCTTTCTTCGAAGGCGGTGTTGGTAGTGTAAATCGTGGACTTCGGCCGGACCTCCGTGCGCCAGATACAATAGCTATGCTTCACCGTGCCGTACTTATACTCATTCGTGCGCCTTAATTGAGCGCCGCGGAAACAACAAAGGCGTACGAAATTGTCGAAATGTGCCGATCATCATACCAGTCGGCGGACTCAGTCAATGCCAGCAGCGCACCATACGCGGGAGCCGGTCAGAGTTTTGCCGGACCAGAAGTGCCGCCGGGCCGCGGAAGTCATCTGACTCTCCTGCTCTCCCTCCCCCACCTTGTCCCGGTGGCGGCTGGACGCAGATCAAAGACGGAATCTTATCGCGATGTTTACCGGGCCAGATACGCGCACCCGACCGCCGTCAGTGCGCCAAGCAGGCCTGAGTTAGTGGACTAGTTGTATAAACTTCGCTGCCGTCAATTTGTCCTGGCAATCAGCTGTATCCTTAACACAAACAGTTTGGTCACGACGATACGGGATAACATGGGATAACTTTCATGCTGCGCTCGGTACCGATTTGCAAAGAGACGTTCCCGCTAAACACGAATGCAACGAAAGGTCATCATCTGTGACATGCTCGATGCGCTTTTGCGTTGCTCTGAGCGCCTCCGGTGACGGTGCTGTCTGCTCTGGTTTCAGATCTTACAACCCCGGCATGGGCCAGCCGAATGACTTAAATGCTGCTGCGATGGTGGCGGGCGCTGCCACGGCTACCGCGACAGCAACGGCATCTGTCGTCGCCCTGCGGGACCGCAATGACCAATACGGACAGGTAGGTGACAGCACCGCTGTGCGAGCTTTTTGGGAGGGAAAGCGCTGGGAGTGTATTTGTAGCGAGCCGGGCGGAAAAGAATGTATGCTGCCGATATCATTCATGACGTCGTGCTTCAAAGATTTTGTGGCTTTCGGTGTCCTGCATCAGCTCAAGCCGGTTTGCCGCGCCCACGATCGACGGCGGGCGAAAAAAAGTGCGTTAAGCATTACGGACTTCATAATTTGCAACTTCCTCGCTTTAGGGCGCATGCGCGCTACATTCGAACAGCAATGGTGATGTCTCGCATGCGCAGTTATTGTCACGAAAATTACGGTAACTTAAACAGAAAACGTCACCCTGCGAACACGTCCGACAAAGACGTCATGACGTCATGTGAAATAGAACATTCAGTGTCGCAGTGCGAGTACAGCAGAGGTCAGTGCGATGCGAAAAATTGTCGTACTCAACTTTGTGAAAGAGTGTGCATTTTCATCTTTCTTCTCTTAGAAAGCTTTCGCTTTCAAAACTTCTCATGCGATGAAAACCTCGAATTGTTGCTATCGTCTGACGCCCTTTTGTGGGCTGTGGTGGGCCCGCCCCCTTTGATGACTAGATGACATAGCTGTCTCGGGGGAAAGTTGATGTTGTGCTACCCATGACGGAAAAACAATCTGAGTCAGACACGGCACTTGTTTGCCCACATAGTTTGGTCGACAGCATGAGCAACCTGCTAGACTTCGCTCGGGCGCCACTAACGGGAAAACAGTCTCCGAATCCTGCATTCCACATCGCGTGCGAAATCAAGTGGGTGCATATCTCGCATGTGTCACGACATCGACCTATCTCGGAGCGTGGCGGGCTTTGCGACCAGAAACGTAGCTGCGGAACTGGCCTCAAATGACCTCCGTTTATCAGGAAAGGTTTGCGAAAAATTGGCGGCCCAAGGCCCGCCGCGGCACGCCCTTAAGCGCATCTGGCCGCAATGATCCCCAGGAAACTTTGGCGCGTGCTCAGCAATATTTCTAACGTGTGTTTTTTTGCTCGGCGAGAGGCTGAATTACAGCTTATGGAACTGAGCGCCTCTGGAGCGGCGGATAAATGCAAACTGCACGGAGCGTGGCATCGTAAAACCACCTGCACACAATGAGCAGGTGATTTGAGCCGGCTCAATGGCTGTGCTTGCTTTGGGAGGCCATGTAGCGCCATCCCAGCAGGGTTAAGAGTTGCGTGGGTATGCTTTGAGCGCTCCCCTACTAGCTCAGTCGTAGCCCCCCTACTTAACTCCCCTACTCGCTCCCCTATTAGCTCCCCTACTAGCTCACCCGGCATCCCGGACTCCCGGCAGGAATCCGTTCCCTTTGCTGCACGAGCGTGCGAGCGAGCTCACTCCCCGCGTTCTCTGTAGGAACAGCCGGGGATGATCGTCGCTCCACGCATTGGCTGGTGACGCGAATCAGCTGGCGAATCAGTTGGTTGCTCATACTGGGGGTGACAGCCGGCGTTTTCAGTCGCAATTAAGGCCTCTTCGTACTCTGGCATGGGCGGAGAAAGGTGTAGGAGGAGAGCAGAGGCAGTGGAAGCTGGCCTCCATTCTCCACGAAAGTTTTAACATTATTATTGACACCGTGCTGCGAGAAAAGAGCCGGACTTGAACTTGGGCTCAGAGCCTCAGCCTCAAGCTTCCTGGCGTTGCTAGGCTCCCGTGGCCTGGTGTTACTGCATCGCTGCTACTGTTCTACTACTTTCAACTGTTTGCTGCTGCTATACTACTACTTACTATTGTACTACTGCTATAACTGTTCCAGCCGAACCCGCACCGCAGCGAGCCGCCGTCCTCGTAACATGCAATGGGCGCGGCCATGTTTACAACCGTCGCGCGCTGTCTATTTCGGAGGGCACCCCCGGGCGGGGGCGAAGAGATGAAGAAACCAGGGAGCGCCGTCGAACGGTCTCGGACGCGGCCCTCGGTCGGAGGACGTGCTTGCCGACCGGCACCAGGCCCCCTGCAGGCTGCCGCCCCGGGGTGCTGATGTTTTCCAGAGCGGCACGCGGCGGGGGGGGGGGGGGGGAGGCGAGAGGGCTCCATCGAGGGCAGTCAGCCTCCAATCATGTGCGGGGTACTCTGCCGTGGCACGAACTCGCGCTCCTTCCGGCTTGCAAAAAATCCGCTTAGATTTGGTTCGTGTAAATAACGTAGTTGTCTTCTGACGTGCAGTGGCCGTGCATTCCATCGGAATTCAGGGTGATGCAACACATCTTAAAACCGATGATGTAGTCACGTGATATCAACACGAGCGCCTTGCTAAACCGCGGCGGGTCGCGAGCTGCCGCCACCCACCGAGGGAACAAAAGCCGCGCGGCCACCGGCGCCTCCACCGCCCTGTCATTGGCCGCCTGGCGCCCGGCCGTCCTATTGGTGCTCCCATTGGCGGCGGCGCTCGGGTGGCGCCGCGCTGGCCCCGCTCGCGCCATATCCGGCCGGTTTGCGCGCGCCAGGTTGTTGACACGGCGCGCCGCTTTTTGCCGCTGTCGGTCTGGGCGGAACAGGGACGGGAACGGGGACGGAGACGGAGACGGAGACGGAGACGGGAGGGGGCAGGGACGGGGACAGGGACGAGGCGGGAGCGGGGGCGGAGAAAGGGACAGGGACAGGGCAACGACAGATAATGCTCGGCAAGATTGGACAAGGAGAGACGGGATGCCTTGACGACTCCTGGAACAACTAGCGCCCAGACTGTCGTCAAAGTCGATATTCTGTTGTCCTATAGCGACACTCGGTCGCCTTCCGACGTCGGATCGTGCCCCCATCGAAGGGCCTGGATCCGCCTCTGCCGGGGGACCGGGGACCTTCCGCGACCGGCCGCACAACGCCACCATCAAGGTGATCCAGTGTCAAATCCCCGCCACTTTTGTGGCGGTTACCGAGGAACCGGGCGGGCTGGCAACACCCGAACCTAAACACCCTCCTGCCGGTAGCGCAGCCAAATGGGGTGGGGATGACTCCTTCTCCCAGCGGTGGTGGAAGTCCCTTTTGGGTCTGAAGCACCAATACTTGCAAGCTCAAAACGGGCGCCCAGTGCATCAAAATAAAACCTGTGCCTAAAAGGTACCCCCCCTTACAAAAAGGGCCATTAAGTGATAATGAGCAGCATCCTTGGCTGGAAAGGCCATCTGGCCCGACTTGTCCCTCTACTGGGCGAAATATTGGCCACGTGACTTTTGGAACTGTATCATTTTGTCCTCAGGGTTGTAATTTCCTGTTCAGTTAGAAGCTTCACCCCCCCCCCCCCCCTCTTCCCTAACATGGGCTCCAGCTCCCTCCCCAACGTAGGTATGTGTGTGTGTGTGTGTGTGTGTGTGTGTGTGTGTGTGTGTGTGTGTGTGTGTGTGTGTGTGTGTGTGTGTGTGTGTGTGTGCGTGTGCGTGTGCGTGTGCGTGTGCGTGTGCGTGTGCGTGTGGTGTGTGTGTGTGTGTGTGTGTGTGTGTGTGTGTGTGTGTACAGGTGATGACACCGTCCGTTCGTCGCGCCAGGCTGCCGTCTTTATCTCAGCCGGCGTGTCCGCACCCGCCCTTGGCGCCCCCCGCGACAGGACAAAGGCGCGGTAATTTGGGGCTGGTAGCCTTTCTCAAGGCTCCGTCGGGCCGCGCTCGGCCGGGGACGGACGCCGGCCGCCACCATGCTGTCGATTTGAATGGTGGCCAGCTGGGGCGGCGGCGCAGGTGCCAGCAGCGGAGCCGGCCGCCACTGCGCGTCACAGCTGGCTGCTGTGCGCGGCTACCCGCTACAAGGCCGTGCTAAATATGGCTGCGCTATGATACGCATATAAATGCCCGTCTGCTCTCTCTCACCCGGTCGGGTCACGGCTTGTTTTGCTTGTAACGTGGTCTCCAGCAGAAATTGGTTTCGTCTTGAAAGAGGACGCGTTGTTTCCGCCTGTGCTTGATTGGCATCGGCCTTCCGTGGTGCGTGCTGCGGTGCTCGTGCCAGGTGCGGGCGGCCTGCCGTCGGCTTCAGCGCCTCTTTGCGCCGCCCCTTCCCCCGGCTTCGCCGTCGGTGGGAGTTGGGGTTCCCGGGTTGTTTGTTTGCACGGCGCAGGAGGAATGCCGCCAAGTCACATGAACGCGCGCTGGGGCCGCCGCCGAGCACATGGTGCATCACGTGACCTGGGCGCGTGTCGTGCCAGGTGACCCGCG
>NW_023596805.1:20111238-20138314 GCF_011947565.3 Pollicipes pollicipes | reverse complement strand
AAAAGCCGCGCGGCCACCGGCGCCTCCACCGCCCTGTCATTGGCCGCCTGGCGCCCGGCCGTCCTATTGGTGCTCCCATTGGCGGCGGCGCTCGGGTGGCGCCGCGCTGGCCCCGCTCGCGCCATATCCGGCCGGTTGCGCGCGCCAGGTTGTTGACACGGCGCGCCGCTTTTTGCCGCTGTCGGTCTGGCGGAACAGGGACGGGAACGGGGACGGAGACGGAGACGGAGACGGAGACGGGAGGGGGCAGGGACGGGGACAGGGACCGAGGCGGGAGCGGGGGCGGAGAAAGGGACAGGGGACAGGGCAACGACAGATAATGCTCGGCAAGATTGGACAAGGAGAGACGGGATGCCTTGACGACTCCTGGAACAACTAGCGCCCAGACTGTCGTCAAAGTCGATATTCTGTTGTCCTATAGCGACACTCGGTCGCCTTCCGACGTCGGATCGTGCCCCCATCGAAGGGCCTGGATCCGCCTCTGCCGGGGGGACCGGGGACCTTCCGCGACCGGCCGCACAACGCCACCATCAAGGTGATCCAGTGTCAAATCCCCGCCACTTTTGTGGCGGTTACCGAGGAACCGGGCGGGCTGGCAACACCCGAACCTAAACACCCTCCTGCCGGTAGCGCAGCCAAATGGGGTGGGGATGATTCCTTCTCCCAGCGGTGGTGGAAGTCCCTTTTGGGTCTGAAGCACCAATACTTGCAAGCTCAAAACGGGCGCCCAGTGCATCAAAATAAAACCCTGTGCCTAAAAGGTACCCCCCCCCCCTTACAAAAAGGGCCATTAAGTGATAATGAGCAGCATCCTTGGCTGGAAAGGCCATCTGGCCCGACTTGTCCCTCTACTGGGCGAAATATTGGCCACGTGACTTTTGCAACTGTATCATTTTGTCCTCAGGGTTGTAATTTCCTGTTCAGTTAGAAGCTTCACCCCCCCCCCCCTCTTTCCTAACATGGGCTCCAGCTCCCTCCCCCAACCGTAGGTATGTGTGTGTGTGTGTGTGTGTGTGTGTGTGTGTGTGTTTGTGTGTGTGTGTGTGTGTGTGTGTGTGTGTGTGTGGTGTGTGTGTGTGTGTGTGTGTGTGTGTGTGTGTGTGGTGTGTGTGTGTGTGTGTGTGTGTGTGTTGTGTGGTGTGTGTGTGTGTGTGTGTGTGTGTGTGTGTGTGTGTGTGTGTGTGTGTGTGTGTGGTGTGTGTGTGTGTGTGTGTGTGTGTGTGGTGTGTGTGTGTGTGTGTGTGTGTGTGTGTGTGTGTGTGTGTGTGTGTGTGTGTGTGTGGTGTGTGTGTGTGTGTGTGTGTGTGTGTGTGTGTGTGTGTGTGTGTGTGTGTGTGTGTGTGTGTGTGTGTGTGTGTGTGTGGTGTGTGTGTGTGTGTGTGTGTGTGTGTGTGTGTGGTGTGTGTGTGTGTGTGTGTGTGTGTGTGTGTGTGTGTGTGTGTGTGTGTGTGTGTGTGTGTGTGTGTGTGTGTGTGTGTGTGTGTGTGTGTGTGTGTGTGTGTGTGTGTGTGTGTGTGTGTGTGTGTGTGTGTGTGTGTGTGTGTATGTGTATGTGTGTGTGTACGGGTGATGACACCGTCCGTTCGTCGCGCCAGGCTGCCGTCTTTATCTCAGCCGGCGTGTCCGCACCCGCCCTTGGCGCCCCCCGCGACAGGACAAAGGCGCGGTAATTTGGGGCTGGTAGCCTTTCTCAAGGCTCCGTCGGGCCGCGCTCGGCCGGGGACGGACGCCGGCCGCCACCATGCTGTCGATTTGAATGGTGGCCAGCTGGGGCGGCGGCGCAGGTGCCAGCAGCGGAGCCGGCCGCCACTGCGCGTCACAGCTGGCTGCTGTGCGCGGCTACCCGCTACAAGGCCGTGCTAAATATGGCTGCGCTATGATACGCATATAAATGCCCGTCTGCTCTCTCTCACCCGGTCGGGTCACGGCTTGTTTTGCTTGTAACGTGGTCTCCAGCAGAAATTGGTTTCGTCTTGAAAGAGGACGCGTTGTTTCCGCCTGTGCTTGATTGGCATCGGCCTTCCGTGGTGCGTGCTGCGGTGCTCGTGCCAGGTGCGGGCGGCCTGCCGTCGGCTTCAGCGCCTCTTTGCGCCGCCCCTTCCCCCGGCTTCGCCGTCGGTGGGAGTTGGGGTTCCCGGGTTGTTTGTTTGCACGGCGCAGGAGGAATGCCGCCAAGTCACATGAACGCGCGCTGGGGCCGCCGCCGAGCACATGGTGCATCACGTGACCTGGGCGCGTGTCGTGCCAGGTGACCCGCGGCGCTTCAGCTCAGTTTATACGGAATCCTCCGCTCGGCGGCGCTGCGGCCGGCGCTTGTATCGGAGCTGCGCCGTGCGGTCCACGTGACCGGGGGCCTCCAGTACTGTCCGGTTCACGGCACACGGCACCTCTGAAGGGAGGACGGACCCGCGGGTCTGTCGGTCTGCACGGCCTTACGCCGATGGGCTCGGGAAGATCCACGCAACAGGCGGAGTGGAAGCTGTAAACATGACCCCAGACGTGATCGGGACGGGACGCGTGGATGCAGTGCGGATCCCCCGAGGATATGGGGACAGATGTGATGTTTAACTGCTTCCTTTCCACTCGGCGTCTTAGGCACGACACGGCACGCCGCCGCCACAGCACCATTGGTACCAGCAGCGATGTGGCGCACGTGTATGGGTTTGTGTGCTCTGCTGTATGTCTGCTTCATGTCCGCCGCGTGGTGTTGCAAAAAAGCCGCCGTGACTGCGAACTCGGAACGAAAGATAGCTGTATTTGAACGTCATTTTTCAAGAGACTGAAAACGCTTCGACTGCGCCCACGACCTGACATCAAGATTGCAGGCTCTTGTTCTGTCTTTTTCTTCATTGAAAGCTGTGCTAAAGTTGGCTAACCGGCTCGGAGATGAGGTCCGACTTTTTTCCGGTTGTCTCGCTCAGGCGACGGCGCATGGCCCGGCCGGTTCAGCATCCGTGCCCGCCTCCGCTGGTGGAAGCGGCCTGGAGCCGCGCCTGAGCGCCGGCCGCGTTTTGCGGCGCGAGAGGCCCGCCGCGCCCCTCCGGAGGTGCCTCCATGGGCGGCGTTCCGGGGCCTTTGGTCGGTTTTTCTCCGGGTTTTTATCGAATTATTGAGCCGGGGCCGCCTCCCAAGGTCCGCCCGAGCCTCCGTCTGGACAGATGTTTTGTCATGTTGTGCGAGGTCAGCCGGGTGGCCAGGGCGGCGCGGGATCACGCCAGACCATGGTCAGCCAGGACGGCGCGGGATCACGCCGGACCATGGTCAGCCGGGTGGCGTGGAATCACGCCGGACCACGGTCAGCCTGGGCGGCGCGGGATCACGCCGGACCATGGTCAGCCGGGTGGCGTGGAATCACGCCGGACCACGGTCAGCCTGGGCGGCGCGGGATCACGCCGGACCATGGCGCGGCGTCGAACAGTGCACAGACACAGACGTGGCGTTGGCCCGCGAGCAGATGGGACGGCGAGAGTGCCCACTCGACACTGGACGTTCTCCGTATAGAACGCAGGAGGAAGTACCTCAGGTCTTCTCAGGCCCGGGTCGCATCTCTGTAAGGATGCTTCAGCTACCCTTTGCCCCCGCTGCTACTGAACAATTGTTGCCACGTTTGGTCCTTGAGTGCTGTTCCGGTGCGAGAGCAGGGCGTGTTATTGGTGTGCCTTGGTGCCTTATTGGTGTGCCTCCGATAGATTCAATGAACAAAAATAATGGACACGTATTAAACTTGAGCACTCCGTCAAGTGAATTCAAGCATGCCTTGCGTTTGATGACTCTTGTAAGCTGATTCGAACGTGGCGTGAATATGAGGACTTTGACTCCCCAATCATTTAGATTGGAACCGCCCTTGTGTGTCCGACTACGGGGAAGTGCGCCGGGTTAAGTAACGTGACGCGCGTGACGCTGCGCCGATGGGCAGGAGCGCGGCCAGGAGGCGCAATAAGGGAAAACTTTTTGTGAATATCGCCTTCAGCAACGTGATAAGCACCCACGCCCTTGCATCCCCACTCTTGAGGCACAAGTACGCCCCGGGTGGGTCCTTCCCCACCCCGTGCCTGCCTCCACTGCGTCGGTGCTGGCGGCCCTCCGGTGTCCGCTCCTGGCCACCTGGCTGGCTGGTGACCACCAGACGCCATCGCGGGATATTCACGTATGGAGCCGATCTTAACTCCCCTGCTCCTCCTGACCTGCCTCCGCCTGGCTGCGCCGGCCGGCGGACGGCGCTGCCCCGACCTGCCGCCTGGCGCCGCCTCTGCGGCGGCACAGGTGGTCGGTCGGGGGTCGCGCGCGATAATGGGTCAGCAGCCGATGATAGATGGTGCCCGCTCGCACCGTTAGCCGCCACGCACGGCCGCCGGACGGCGCGCGGCGCGGCTCAGATGCCGTGGGAGGAGACCAGCCCGCCGCCGCCTCCGACCGCGCCGGCGTGGGAACTGTGCTCTGCACCGGGGCTGGCACGCAGCACTGCCGGCTGTGGGGGCGAGCTGAGGCGGCTGCCGACCGAGCAGGTCGGTCATTGTCGGTATGCGGGCGAAGCAGGAGACGGTGGCCGCAGTGGGGCAGTGGCACCCTCAATGTGCTTGGTGGTGCGCTGTCCACGCTGGAGATTCATGACAGCCGCCGACGGCGGAGAGCCGGGGCAGTGGCCTGGCGCGCTGCAGACGCGCCCGCCGCGCGTGACGTGCGAGAGCGTACCTGACCTGGCGGTGACGTCACAAGGTCACGCGGTGCACGGCCGGATGGCAAACGGTGCTGCTGCGGCCAACAGCCGGGGAGGGGGAGCTGAAGGTGAAGGCGGGATGTTATCGTCAGATAAGACAGATGCGTATGTTGTGCATTGCCATTTGCGACACAGGCGTGCCTCTCCGTTATATCGGTCCACAGAGCCACGCCCACAGCAAACACGTGGCCAGCGGGCACAGACGCCAAGCCACTGGTGGACGTGATTTGTCTGCGCCGCAGTGTGATGGAGCTGTGATGGAGCTGTGATGGAGGTGATGGAGCTGTGATGGAGCAGGGAGCACTATCCCATAGCGGCTGGCTCCTCTTTCCTTAACAACAGATCGAGTGGGCTCTACTCGCGGCGGTACCGAGCCTGCAAACGGCACGTTCCGGCGGCTTCTTTTTCGCGGCGACCTCCAGGAAACCTTGCAGCGGTCGCATCGCGGCGACGGCGCTGTCCGTGTCGAAGGCGTCCTTAAACTCGGTCGTGTCGACGCCGCCGCTACGGCTCTCATTACCATGCAAACAAGCCGACAAATGAGCGGTCACGCGGCCGCCGCGAGAGCTTGCCATGTCTCAAGGTCGCGCCGCTCCGGTCATGCTGGAAACTATTTAAATCCGGGCCGGGCAGCTGCGTTTTTGCCACGCCGCCGTCCCATTGCTCCAAGGCTGGTGCTGCTGGCGCGGCGCGGCGGCGGCGGCGGCGGCATTTTTAGCATTGACGAGCGCTGACGGTCGGCCGAAGGCTTTGCGTGCCCGACAAATTGGGTCAGCGGGGCCTGCGAGATGCGCAAAAATGCTGCGAACCGGTCGGCTGGCGTCGGGGGTGGGGGTGCGACCTGGGCGGCGCGCGAGCCGAGCTCGTGATCGATGCGCCTGATGGCTGCGGCCGATTCTGAGCAAACGTCGATTGGCTCGCAGCCCGGCGCCCGCTGCTCATGCCGCGAACGCCGCTGGATGGCTCTGGGCGCCGGCATTGCAGAATCGCGGCGGCCGGGGCAGTGGATGCGGCGCCATTCGTTAGCAACAGGTGCAACGCATTTGAAGGGGCAAGCGGCGTTAGCAACAGGTCGGCTGAAGTTAGAGTGGCGGGGCGCGTAGCAACAGGCGTGCCGTGGCGGCCACGGCCACGCTGGAGGGCCGGCGGCGAGTTAGCGTCACCAGAGCTGTGTGCTTGACGTCGTGAGTTCGAAACCCAACGCCAGCTCGCTTTTTCGTCCACGCTTGGCGTTACGCGCCAGCCTCAGGAAGCTGACGAAGTTCTGAACACAATGTCAGGGATATGCAAATTAAATTCTTGCTTGCATGCTCCCTGTATGTGCGCCATACGCCTAATGTTAACTGGGTGAGATGTTTGAGACGCAACTGCATCCCCAGTTAATAGTCAAGCTACACCCATGAAAGGCAGACGCTTCATACGTGACCGGTCCCCCCCCCCCTGTCCTGGAGCGCTCCACCGGCGCCCCCAGCGACAGAGCGGCGTCAATCATCGCATCACGCGCCAGGACCCCCCCCCCCCCCCCCGTCCGTACATCACGTGGTCCCGCGGCGGTTACGTGGTCTCAACCGCCCGCGGCGGAAGACTGTGCCGCTCTTCAATTACCCTAATGGCCGGCGGGGCGGCCGCGGTTTTTTCTGTGTTGGACCCGGTGCGTGGGACGATTTTCCGGCCTTTTTCGTCGGCGGCCGGCGCCGTCGGCATGGCGACGGCCGGGCTCGGTGGATTTCCCCGGTCCGTGCGGGCCGGGCGTCTTTTTTGTGACGGACGGCAGGGGGTGGCCCCGGTGCGGCCACTGACCACACCCCTGGCAGGATCGAAGCGACGCTTCTGATCAATGGCTGTTACAGCCGACGCCTAGCTGCAACCACGAGCGCGGCCAAGGCCGGTGGCCTGCGTTCCAGTGGGTCCGACGTATTTCCCGGGTCCACAGTTACCTTAGTCGGGGCCGACTCCGTGCCGTTGTAAGGACGGGCCGTGCCTGTCCGTGGCCGGGTTTGCAGCGGCGCTCCAGTGAGGGCCTCGTTCACGCGGGTGGCGGTGCGACAGCGGTCTGTGGTGACAGCCCTCACCTCTTCAGAGGCGTTGCCAGGTGAGGGCTTCGCCCGTGCAGAGGCGTTCCCAGGTGAGGAGGCTGAGCCGTGCTTCCGACATACCTGGCCGCGCCCATGCTAACGGGCTTGCCGCGAGAGCTCCGGGTCTATGTCGTCAGTGGCGCGCTCCCCTCCCCCGCTCGTGTGGCCTGGGTGCGCCTCTGCGCCGCTGGGTTGACACTTCCGGCCCGTCCGGGACTTTGCCCGCGGGCGAGGTAGCTGAGGGCGCCCCTGGACATGTGAGACGTCCTGCGGGTCAGGACTCGCATACCGCTATGTTTAACATGGGGGAGCGCTTCGGGGTGAAGCTGCTGGTGAGAACGCTCTCTCTCAGGATGATCTACCGCCCGCAGCGTGACCTTTTCCACCCACGGCTCGGGTGCTTCTGTCCCTTGGCCTAGCCTGTGTCTAAACGTCAACACTTTCGAGTAAATAACTGTGCAAATATGTCATTACCTCGCCGGTACTGTGGCTGAGCGCCCCTCTGTTGATATTTCCAAGCAGTGGCGCGTGCATCAGCTTGCAGCCAGGCGCGGCTGCGGCGGATGCCGCTGACACAATGGCACGTGTGTGTTTGTGTCTGGCCGGCGGCGTCTGTCGGCGGCCGGCCGGGGCGCGGCCGCCGCCGTCGTCCGGCTGGAAAACTACGGCGCAGCGTGGCGGGGTGGCGAGGGGCCCGGCCCAGCCCGGCCGCCGCCGCCGCGCCGCCGCCGCCCGCCGCCGCCGCCGCCGCCGCCGCCGCCGCCGTCGCCGCCCTACCCCGTTACCTGCCGCCACCGGCGCATAGCTCAGAGCGGCTCGTGGCTCAGCACGGCTCATAGCTCAGCACGTTTGAGGCACATCGTGATCACACGTCGCATTGACGATTTGTTTGATTGATTTACGATCCCGAGATTGTGTTGATCGGTATGCGCTAGTTCGGGCTCACTTCAGTGAATTCCGATGTGTTTACGGGAGTTTCAACGCGGGGTCAGATGTGGCCGATGGTCACGTGCCCTTTCTGCCGCTAACAGCCGGCTTCGTCTGTAGGGTGGCGGTCGGCCCTGCCGGACGGCGGGCGGACGGTGACCTGACCCCGGCGACCCCGACGCCCGGCGCCGGGCCGCCCGGTTGACCCCAGGCCATTCGGCTGGTTAGCGCGCTCGTTGTGCACGAATTAATTGCGTGGTGCGCTGATTGGTGGCTGGCCAGACGCCAGCAAGGGAGGGGGCGGGAGCGGTGCACGGACGGAGGGCGGCTCGTGCAGGGCAGCTGGCGCGGCACGCCTGCCGGAGTCGCTCGGTGCGGAGACTGCCCGGCCGGTGACCCGGCGCGGGCGACGGGCTGTACCGGGCCCCAGCCGCTGCCCGCGGCCTGCTGCCCGCCGCCCGCGGCCCGCTGCCCGCTGCCCGCCGCCCGCTGCTCGCTGTGACGGCCCGTGCTAAGATAGCGAGTATTGGCCAAGATTTGCCACCTCCGCCAGGATAAGCGTATATTGGCCAAGGTCAACACGGATCCGGGAAGTGCGGCCCCCGAGGGCGTGGTCGGACGGCTGCGTGGCTGACCGCGTAACGGGCCGAGCTGGTGCAGCGCGCCCGGCCGCCGACGCTGGACACCGCCTGACCTCGGGTCGGGAGCTGGCCGCCGGGCTGCGGCGTGACCTGACGTGACCACGGGTCGGGGACCCATGGCCCACTCAGCTGTGTTGACTTCCGACGCCGCCGCCCGTAAGGGTGGTTCGTCCATCACTGTCGCCGCCGCCGGCGACCTTGTGCGCGGCCGCGGACCAGCCGAGCCACGTGTGACGGCCCGGCGCCAATCTGTCAACGTCGCTGCTCCGATGGCGGCCGACCTGTCATCGGATCATGGACGGGCCGGCCGCAGGTCTGCAGCGGCTGCACCCTGCGCGGCCGGCGGCCAGGCCCCGCAGACTGTCAGGCAGTCGGCCGACACAGGGCCCGGGCGTGCTGCCGACCCAGGCCGGTGAAGCCGTCCAGCCCCGACTGGAGATAGCGTTGCTCTGCTCGCCGCCGTAGCGTGCACTTGGCGCGGCTGGCTGTGGATCTGGGTCCGCGCGATTGGTTTGCTCGCGTGCGCAGTTGCAGTCGTTGGGTGTTGCTGGAGTTGGAAGGCTGCGGCCGCCTGCTCATGATCATACCGATGTACGCACTGCGCGCGGAGGCCACTTATCTCGGCGAAGGCCGCCCCACCGCGCTGTGCGGCTCGCGCGTCGCGCAGAGCTGAGAAGGTGACCTCGCTGCCGCGCGCTGACATCAGTTCAGAGTGCCGGCCAAGCGCATCGCGGGTGGCGCTGGGGTCAGCTAGCGGCCTGTCATCCCGTGCCGCTGCGTTGTCGTTGAAGGTGTTTACGTGGAGACGATTCCGTGTCTGGTGGCTTTCGCGGCCCCCCGCTCAGTCCTCCCCGCGAGTCTGTCACTCACTCCCGGTCTTCGCATCCGCGAGGACTGCTGCCAGTGATGACGTCGGCCACGGTTGCGCTGCGTGGCTGCTCTGGCTCGCGTCCACACTCGAGCACACACTGTCGCCGGAGCGCCGCTGGAGCGCGCGCCCCTCACCTCTCCTGCCCGCCCGCGCTGGAGAGGAGTCAGCTGTTTTTGTGCGCATCTCCGGGACGTCAGCGCGCCGTTCGGATGGCGTTGGGAATGTGCCCTTCATCGACGGCCGCCTCTCGCACGTCGCAGCCCGCGTGGCTGACGTAAGTCGGATGTGGGGGGGGGGGGGGGGGGCGTCCGCGCAGGTCTCTGGCTCCCGCGAGGCCACTCCCCAGCCCGTGAACGCCACGAGACGACGGCGATGCGCCATCCTCCATCCTCATCCAATCCAGGCGTGACTGGTGAGGACTTCGGCAGTCCCCTTCGAGTGGCGGCGCGCCGAAGGACGCGTCGGGTGGACTTGGGCGTCGGCTGCCTTGTTTCCCAGCGAGCTCGGGCGCTGGCGCCGGCCGCTGTGTCTCCCAGCGAGCTCGAGCGACGGGCGGCGAGCTCGGGCGGTGGCGCCGGCCGCTGTGTTTCCCAGCGGGCTCCGGCGTCGGGCGCCGGCGCCGACCGCCGTGTTTCCTAGCGAGCTCGGGCGTCGGGCGGCGGGCGGTGGGCGCTGGCGCCGGCCGCTGTGTTTCCCTGCGGGCTCGGGCGGCGGGCTCGGGCGGCTGGCGCCGGCGCCGGCCGCTGTGTTTCCTAGCGGGCTCGGGCGGCGGGCGCTGGCGCCGGCCGCCGTGTTTGCGTGCGCTCCTCAGAGCCCAGGCATTGTTGGCGGCACGGCGACCTTATGCCGGGCCGCCGCTGACTTGCACGGACTGGGCACGAATGCCGGGCAGAGGCATCGGCTCCATGCCTGGATCTGCCCACCGATGGTGAGGCTTCCTCTGGCGGGAGACGTGCGGCGGCCTGGATCTGCCCGGGCTTCCTCTGGCGGGAGACGTGTGGCGGCCTGGATCTGTCCACCGCCGGTAAGGCTCCCTCTGGGGGGAGGCGTGCGGCGGCCTGGATCTGCCCTCCGTCCGCGAGGCTTCCTCTGGCGGGAGACGTGTGGCGGCCTGGATCTGCCCACCGCCGGTAAGGCTTCCCTCTGGGGGGAGGCGTGCGGCGGCCTGGATCTGCCCTCCGTCCGCGAGGCTTCCTCTGGCGGGAGGCGTGCGGCGGCCTGGATCTGCCCTCCGTCCGTGAGGCTTCCTCTGGCGGGAGACGTGCGGCGGCCTGGATCTGCCCTCCGTCCGTGAGGCTTCCTCTGGCGGGAGACGTGCGGCGGCCTGAGAAGACACGCTGTTGCAGGGTTTGGAGCCGGCTACCGCGTCTGGTCTGTACGGACAGTGAAGTGGGAAAGGTCGGATAGACTGGCAAACTGCTACATGTGAATGTCAATGATGGCGAACCCTGCTCTCGATTCTTTTCTTTGTTCTGCATCCCATCACTTCACATTTCTTCCAAGCAGCATCTTATCGTATCTCCTCAGCTCAAAGCTAAATCATATCATCATCATAAACTGAATCAATCATGAACGACATGCTCTAAGTGCGCCGCTACGAGTTTTTTCCCAAAGTCGGTGGGAGTAAAAAAGTCTTCGGTATTGATATGGCCACGCAGGCTGTTTCGTCCTTTTTTCCTCGTCGTAGCGTTCATACGTGAAAACCCAAAGGCAGCCTGCAATTGACTTGAAAACTAGCGCCAACAGGTCGCATGAAATGCGGCGTAAACGATCCGCTCTGGTTCGCGCTGACCTTCTCATTCACAAGCCTGCGATAGAACGGGGGCCTTAGCGTGTCGCCGCTGACATTAGGACGGCCTCAGCACGCCGCTGGTAGTAGATAGGCCTCAGCTCCTCGCCGCTGACAGCAGGGCGGCCTCAGCGCGCCACTGCTGACCGGCATGCCTGCGCTGGCTGTCGGGTGACCCAGTGCTCTGGCGGGGGCTCAGTGCGTGACTGGACGGGAGCTGGGTGCTGGGCCCGGGTGGCCGCGTGCGCCCAAAAACAGGCGGCACGCTGCATTGGTTGTGCAACGCACGGGAATGCAGCCGCTGATGCCACCGGCGCGGAGAACAAAGCGGCCAAGACAGGGGCGGAGTCAGGGGGCAGGCTGAGGGAGGTCTGGTCACCGAGACCATACCCTGGCCTCGCCTGTCCCATTTCCCCTCCCCCACGGTCAGTTCACCCCCCTCCCAGCGGCCCGGTGTGCACGGTGACCTTGACACGTGCTCCCCGCGTGGTGCGTGCCTGGTTGCGCCTCTGGGAGACGTACCCAGCTGGCGTGTGTAGCCGGCGTAAACAGGCCGCCTGTCCGCGGCGGCCGTCGAAGGTCCCCGAGAGATGGCCCGCTGGCGTCGGCGGCGGTGGCGGGGAGCGGGGGGGGGGGGGGCGTCCGCTCTCTCGGCAGAACAAACAGCGGGCACCCTGCGTCACCCACCGCCGTCGCTGCCGCCGCCGACAGTGGCCAACAGAGTGACGCAACTCTCCTGCGTATCGGAAACAGCGCGCGGCCGTGCCGCTCCGCCGGGTCGCGCGTGTCGGACCGAGGTGCGCGGAAGTGACGCAAGCGACGGCGGCACAGCACGGGGGACGGCACCGGCCGCGCCACTGCCGCTGACGTAACGCCGGTGGCGGCGCCCGATGGATGGGACGCCGGTGTCGTCCGGGCAGCACGCAATGGCGGCGGCGAGGGCTGCGATCGCGCGCGGCCGTGGCGAGGTCATGGCGCGGGCTGAGGGGATCCGAGGGGGGGGGGGGGGGGCGTGCGTCGCACCGGTCCAGCGGCAGGCAGATTGTCCGCCAGTGCAACATCGAGGCGTATACGGGGCACTGTCATTGTTACGTTCACTGCCGCGGGCTGTGGCCGGCCCGGCCCGGTGTTCGATGCTTTCGATACACTGTAATAAGAGAGAGGTGGGAACACACAGAGCCAGGAGAGGCTGAATCTGTGACACAAGCGGCATTTCTCAAGGGAGTCCGCGCCCGCCGGGGTGCCCCGTCTCTGGTCTGGTCCGGGTGTGCGCCGCTGGGTGCGCCGCTGTGGCGCGTCAGCTGTCGCCCCAGGCTGCTGTGCGGCGTCCGCGGCTGCGCGGCCGGACATGGCCGTCTGCGCGAGCGCCGTCACTCGGCGGCAAGGTCGTGACGTCATCGCGGATGTTAGTCGAACGTGACGACATGTGATGTCGGCATGAGGTGTGACGTCACGTGGGAGTTCCGCCGGCTTCGATGGGGGTGACGGGCATGCGATCATGTTTGCGCATGGCGACGCTGCTCGCAGTTGTTCAGGAGTGTATAGTATCTCAGCTCCTGAGTGGCCAATCTGAGCTGCTGATGGCGTATGGGAAGGAACTCACGCTGACTGCGGGGCATCGCATCATTTTAATCAGGGATCAAATCCACCACGGTTAGCTATCATTCTTCAGCTGATCCCATCACCATATTTGGATCAGGGAATCGCGGGTGCTGCTCACGGTGTTCGCGGTTACGCAAAGGAATGTTCAAAGGCGCGTTCATTGAGACTCTCTTTCTCATGGACTGCAATGAGGATGACTAGGCACGCTGGGTCATTTGCAAAGAGAGCGTACGTGCTGAGCGTCGCAGCCAAAGGTTGGTAGCCGTTACTGCCTCGCAGGGTGATCGCAATGAAATGTTTCTACAGCACTCTGATGCAAACCAGTTTTGTTTATGCCCAGGCGATACGAGCCCGTTTATTGGCAGTTTACTACCGCCGTCCCGATTGTTCACAGCACTTTGCGGATTAGGCCAACCGACCAAGCCGCAACACCGGCCGCACACCAGTGCCATCAGCGGTGCCACATCACCGACCGCACACCATTGCCATCAGCGGTATCACATCATCGACCGCACACCATTGCCATCAGCGGTACCACATCACCGACCGCACACCAGTGTCATCAGCGGCACCGCATCAACGGGCGCACACCAGAGTCATCAGCGGCACCACATCACCGACCGCACACCAGTGTCATCAGCGGCACCGCATCACCGACCGCACACCAGTTTCATCAGCGGCACCACATCAGCGGGCGCACACCAGCGTCGTCAGCGGCACCAAATCAGCGGCCGCACACCATTACCATCAGCGGTACCACATCACTAACCGCACCCCAGCGCCATCAGCGGCACCACATCACCAACCGCACACCAGCGTCATCAACGGCGCCACGGCGGACAAAAGGTCCGCGCGTGCACGCTGAACTACTGACGTTAGTGCTCTCTTTGATGTCCACCGGACGGGCAGCTGTTGCCGCGTGAGTGTTAAGGTACATGTACACCTGTCAGAAGACGCTCCCAGGCCTTTAACTCGAACGAATTTCTAAGCTAGCCCGTTGAGTTGAAGCGCTATATGGGCTTTTATGCAAATGTTAAACGTCCGAAAATCAACTGGACATTTTCTGCGTGTGGCCACATATTTCGGGGTATTTTACGGCGCGGGCAGCTGCTGTCTGCGGCGTCCATTATCAGTCACGATCTGCACACCGACTTTAGGGGGGGGGGGCACGGGGAAGGGGAGGGGGGAGAAGCTCTGTGAAAAGCCGTTCAACGGAGGATTTCTTCTGGTGTGATGTTCACCGCCGGCGAAACCTGATCCTCGTTCACTTTAAAGCTTAGCCGGGAAAAAGCGTTTCCATTTGGGGGGAAAAGAGTGCCATGGATGCAGTGTTTGTCCCGCCTGATCGGTTCTCCAGACCCGTGGACAGGTGAGCACCCTCGGTGAAATTGCCGGCTCGGGTCGACGGAGTGACCGGGGCGGCTGAGCACCCGCCTTTCGCAAAAACACCCCACCCCACTCACCGTTTGGAAACACGGAGACTGGCATTGTTCTGATCAATTGCGCCCCGCCGCGTCACGAGGCCTTGTGCAACATTGCACGAGGTGGTTGCCGCGTGATGCAACACCTCGTCGGCCGCCTATTGGCGTTCCTTTTGGCTCCGTGTGCCCCCTGACGAACAACAGTAACAAGCACAATTAGGCGTTGTTTTGTATTGTGGCAGCGGCGGTGGGCGGCGCATTGTTTCCGATGGATTGTGATCGGGCATGGCCGTGTCGGCCCCCTTCGCGCCGCGGCTGTGGCGGCCTGGCCAGGCATGGGCATTCGCAACGTGTGATGAGTGTCGAAAGAAAGTTGGCCGACGAATAAGGGTTACGGCTGAAGATGGTTGCGTGGTCCGTTTGGAATAGAAAGTGCGAACGGGAGCTCAGCGTCCTGCTGCCGGAGAGCCCAGTATCCTGCTGCCGAGGAGCTGAGCTCCTGCTGCCGGGGAACCCAGTATCCTGCTGCCGGGAAGTTTCGCATGTTCTCCGCCCTCTCGTCGCCGGCAGCCTTGACAGCCAGGGAATAGGATCCGGCCAGTCGCGGCTGCTGTCAGCTATGTGCACTATTTTGCGCTGCCACAAACCTGGATACCTGCCATTCTGGCCCAGAGCTGGTTGTCCTGGGATGTTGTCCCTTTAGCTCTCCCGGGTGGATGGTTGTTGACACGGTCCCTCCCTGCTGATTGCTTCTCCTGAAGGCGCGGCCAGCCATCGGATGTAGATATTTCGATTAGCCGGGAATCGTGACCTCGCATTGTTACCTCCCACGCGAAGCCTGGTCCCGTTCGGTAGGCGCGTAAACACGCCGCGAACCGGCAGACCTAGGTACGCAAATCGGCTTCCGGTGGTCCTCAAACCGAGCGCCGCGTCCACCTCGCCGTAGCTCCGCGGCTTTCGGCTTGTGAGCCACCGAGGCAGCGCGGCTGTAAACACGGCGCGACGGAGCGCCGCGGGTCGTGTCAGGGGTCAAAGGGTCGGTGGGCTGGCCCAGTTCTGGGCGGCCGGAAGGGACGGTGGGACGCAGACGGCGCCGGAGGGTGGGACCGCATGCTTCCGGGTGGTGCGCAGGAATCCGGGCCGCTCGCGCCCGCTGCCGCTGCCCGCCTCAGTGGGCGGGTGGGGGGGGGGGCGGGGAGGGGGTGACCCTCGGTATGCCCGACAATGCGGCGCCACATAGACACCACCGAAGGAAAACAGAGCTGGTCGTCGATCATTTCTCGGTGCTTAGTCAGCATTTTCTGCACACGCTTCCATGGATGAGAACTTCTCGGTCTTGATTCAATTAACGCTGATTTAGAACGGATATGTACTCGTAGTATTAGCAACAAGGATCAACAACACACTTGGTATGCGTCTCTTAAACCAAGTATCGCAATAAGCGATGCGCGAGTCCCCACACACCTGCTGACTGCGTGCTCAGCTTGGTGGAAGTCTGTGCGCTGTGGAAGTCTGTCAGCTTTCGTCACCAAAATAGCCATACGGCGAGCTATTTCGGACCTTTATTTGCTGTCGATGGCGACTTGACTCGCTTCGAAGTTGGCCGGGCAACGCGCCGGCGTCCGCGCGCCGGCCGAAGATGCACCTCCTTCACGGAGCCGGCAGCTGCTGCGAGCGGCCGTGACGTCACGCCGCTCCCCCTCCCCCTGGCGCAGCTGCAGGCGGCCAGCCAGGTGCCGCGCTCAGGCCGGGCCCGGTCGGCGACAGTCGACAGGCAGGGCCACGCTGCCTGTGGCACGGACAGCCGCTAAAACACCTGGGGAAATTGCGTCCGTCTTTGTGCCTTCGGTCTGCGGTTGTGTTCGGTCAGTTGGTGTGTTCAGACACCGTCCCGGAGGTGCGCGCTAAATGGCTGGTTATGACCGCCATGCCGCAGTCATGACAGACAGAAATGGCTGGCTCTGACATGACATGACGGACATGTCTGCGTGGAGAGCTCGCTCGTGTGACGGTCTCGGGCACACGCTCGCACGCTTGTGACGTTCTCAGGCGCACGCTCGTGTGACGTTCTCGTGTGACGGTCTCGGGCGCAATGGTGACCGAGAGTTAGTGACCTGCTCTCACTCTGGCCTCCGCCTGTGAGATAGCTTACGCTGGAGCTTGACCCGGCGCCGGCGGTTGTCTCTTCTTCAGCACCTTCGGCCCCTGATCCCTCGGATATTCTCATTGCGTTGTTATAGAGCTATGCGCCCAAGAGCACACCCCGCATTTCCATTGGCGTGATGTTCTCTGGTAACGGGCGCGACTCTTGTTTACGTGCGCGGACGCGAGGTGAACGCGGGCTACAGGGATGCTCGCCACAGGAACGATTTCACGATTAATGAACTCGCCCATAGCTACGACAATAACTGAGATATTTGCCTGGGACGAATAAGAGGGCTTCCTCATTCATGCATTCATTCCCATTCCATTCATGGGGGGCGTTTGGCGTCGCACTTGCTGCTGTGAGGTCTGTGCATGTTGTGAGGCCTTCCTCCAGCACCATCCGGCCGAGATATTCACAAGAGTGTGAGTTACAACAGGAGCGCCGACGAGGTCCGCTCAGCGCCCTAACTGCCCCCGCCGCGGCCGGTGGCGGGGGCAGTTACAACAGGAGTGCCGACGAGGTCCGCCAGCGCCCTAACTGCCCCCGCCGCGGCCGGTGGCGGGGGCTGGAGTGCCCCGGGCCGATTTCATTTCCTTTGTGGGTTCCGGTGCGACACTGGCGGCTCATTGGGTCGGCACCGACTCGCCGGTGTGAGGCGACCGAGTCAACACGGTACGTCCCCCCGGGGTGTTCCCGCGGGATCAGAGCGGCGGCGGGGGCGGCGGCGGCGGCGGCGGCGGCGGCGGCGGCGGCGGCCCACGCGCGTCCGGTCCGACCACGCCGGTGACGTCACCGCGAGGACCGGAGCGCGCGTGGGCACGGGGTATTGATCAGGTCGGGCGGAGATCGGGGGCGGGGCCGCTGTCTGCGGACCAGGCGTCACCGGCCGGAGGTGCCTGCCGCGGCTGCCGCGGCCGGCCACCCGGCCCAGCTGGGGAGGGAGGCCAGACCGCGAGGCAGGCCCGACCGGCCGGCCTCCCGTGCGGTCTCCGGTGCGGCGCTTCCCACCCCGACCTTGGTAACTTATCCGCAGTTTGTGCTTATGCCAGCCATGCCGGTATGTGCTCTGAGATGCAGAGGCGTGGTACGAAGTCTTGATGTGCGTGCATGCGTACCAGTGTGGTCCTAAATGTGGTGCATTAGCACTGGCCGCTTCAGATAATTGTCAGCTAATTCACTTCGAACATCTTATTTCCATAGATATTTCCCTCTCCTTACTCATCTTCGTGCCTTCTTCTATCTTCCCCTCCTCTCTCTCTCCCTCTCTCTCTCTCTCTCTCTCTTTCTTTCTCTCCCTCCCCCTCTCTCCTTCCCTCTCTCTCTCTCTCTATCTCTCCTCTCTCTTTCTCTCCCTCTCTCCTCTTTCTCTCCCCCTCTCTCTCCCTCCCTCTCTCTCTCTCTCCCCTCCCTCCCTCAGCCCCCCACCCTCCCTCCCTCCCTCTTCCCCGTCCCCTCTGTCTGACCTCTCCCAGCCTGCGCTCTCCATTCCGCCGCCCTCTGCCCGCGCTACTGCGTTGTTCTCCGCCGCCGCCGTCTAATCCCCCGCTGCGCCTCGGCGCGCCACCGCCAGCCGGCTCGTTCCCGCCATTTTCGGCGCGGCTTTTCTGCTGATGAGCTACCGGCGAGAGACGCCGCGCCGCCGACGTGTTTTGCCGTCGCCGGCGACGGTGGCGGCCGGAGGACACCGGTTTCGGTAAACAAATCAATACCCACCGTGGCGGCGGCCGCCCATCCGCGGCCGCCCGGCGCCGGCCGCGCGCCTGCGGATCCCCGGAACGGAGGCTCCCTGGAGTGGTGAGCAGGCCCGCTCAATATGTGGCCGCCGAGTGGCCGGCTGCGAGGTGGCGTTTGGCGGCGCGGCACCAGCCGTGGGAGCCGGTAACGGATGGCCGGCGGCCCAGTGGCGCCGCGGAACAGTCGCAGATCTGGAAATAGTCGACGGAGCCGCGCGGTAACGCCGCAGGCGTCACTCATTGTGCAGAGCGGCAGCAACGAGATGGAGACGTTCGTGGGGATTTTGACGACTGCCGTCCGATTATCCGCATTTTTTGACGAGTCTTTTTTCCGGCAATCACATTCTTCCATAGGCTAGCTCGCGAGAGATGTGTAATTGCTTCCGCCGCGTCTTGGCCTCAAGCGGCGTGGCTTACAGCGAGTAGCTGCTGACCCGAACCTGGTGACCTTCGGCCCCGATGGTGACCTGCGGCCCCCGATGTTGATCCGCCCGACTTGCCGCCGCCTGCGCCCCTGAAGCTGGGGGTGGCCATAGCCAAGGGGTTGGCTGCAAGTCTGTACTATTTAGTGGAAGGAAGGAACTTTTCACTTGTGCAGCAAAAACACATTGTTATACCTTGCACTCGACTGCAGTCTCAGACTGGAAGGAAATACTACAAATAAGGCGCCAAATTCGCCATTGTATTTCACTCGAATTTCAGACCGCTGCACAGCATTGAACATTAAGAAAAAGGCACTATATTCACCATTACACTCCATTGTAGTTTGAGACTGCAGTCAAGAGTGTACTACATAATGCTGGCATAGATGCACCGTCTCAGAGAGGGTCTGCTATCGATTGATGACAAATGCACTGTGGTCACGCATACTTCCGTTTAAGGAATTCTGCTTCCTCTCGTTCTACAAACTGCAAGTTCCCACCATCAGGGTGAATTTTTACCGGAATCGAGATGGAGGATACATCATCGACTACTGACCACGTCAATACCGACACTTCTGCCACCTAGCGACCACCTCGATGCAACCAATGTCAGAACTGACAGATAATTTGATGCACTGATTACTTCAGCAGCGTGCCCGCCCTGAAACCACTATTTTCCCCAAATGCATTACTGATACCCACCATGTGATGCGCTTGCCTGCCGACGTGAGGCTCGCAGCCGAAATTACTAACTCTCCGACTCCCCAAAAGCTCGCCTGCCATGTGCCCCCTCCCCGTCAAAGAGGGAGAGGAAGCATCGCATCCCTTCGATGGCGGCTCGGTGCTAAGACGCCCGCCCTCGCCCCCACCCCTGTCGGCTTTATACGTGCAATCGAACGTGTCCGGGCCTAAATAAAACCGTGCGACGCGACACATTACGAGCAGGAATAAACCAACCCCTACGTCTCTGATTAGCTATGTTTGTCGGGGAAACTACCTCGCAGGCAGTTTTTGTGAATGGCAACTACTCTCGCGGCACTAGATATGAAAGACGCCATAAACAGCGACGAAATCCGTGATGACGCCGGACAGGTGCGTGTTTGCGACCATCACCTCTTGATACTGAAAGCAACCATGGAGTGTCGCGCTACTGCAGTATTCGAGGACGTCGTTAGTTATCACAGTTGGCCGATACGCTCTTCATTCAAACTTGCCAGGCTCACCATTGCCAGTGAAACTGCAGGATGGTTTTGAGTACTACCGGATCATGCGCTGGACTACCGGATTATGCGCTGGACTACCGGATCATGCGCCGGACCGCCGGATCACGCAACGGACTACCGGATCATGCGCCGGACCGTCGGAGCACGCGTCAGACCGCCGGATCATACACTGGACCGTCGGAGCATGCGCCGGATCGCCGGATCATGCGCCGGACCGCCGGATCACGCGTCGGACCGCCGGATCACGCGTCGGACCGCCGGATCATGCGCCGGACCGCCGGAGCAAGCGTCGGACCGCCGGATCATGCGCGGTCGGCCGGTGACACCGCCGGCTGCATCCGACCCGGTGTGCCGCGGCCGTGACCCTGAGCCAGACCGAGGGTCCCGCCGTGCCCCAGTCAATCGATGGGCCTCGATACCCCAGCCCCGACCCGCGTCCGAGCCGGCGTAAACAATCGCCTGTTGCCATGGTGACGGACGGACTCGCCGGCCGAAGCCCGCGGCGATCTGACCGCATGCCGCTTCAACGCCCCCAGTGACCGCATGACCTTATCCAGCTGAGTAGGTATAACGGCGGGATGTGTAAGAATAGATCTCACCCCTCTCAACTGTCTTAGAAGGAGATGCTCTTCAGGTTCCTCAGTTTTCGATTGATGTGGTTGATTGCGGTCGTGATATGTCAGAGTAGCCTCAGCCCCATCGTGAGACAACATGGAAATGAAATAAAGCGCAAGTTATTGGCAGCTTTTCGATAAACGCATCTGTCTCATACACGCAGTCAAGACTTTGCCATGTCTTTTTTACGTCGTTGGTTGTAGCCGCCTTGAGAATGAAGCGTCCTCCCAGCAATCATGCTGCCATTGGCCGACATATCTCAGCTGCATCTACGACCAAGTCGTGGGTTTTATTCACTCTCCGCTCGGCCTATTTCTGAACTACGGGGCAAAACACAAGGGTAAGGTAGAAAGTGACACCATGGTTTGGCCAGCCTGCCAAAACCCAGATCTGGTGACACATATTCCTGCTTGACGGCAGGTATGGACGGTGTGTCCCTGCGCTGGCAACCCTTGATCGGCCCGACGCCGCGCTCTGCCGCCGGCTGGCCGCACAAGCCTGACTCGCTCGGCGAGTCTGGAGACATTTCTTTGGTCTGGAGGTCTGGAAATAGGTCTGGAATTGGTCTGGTCTGGAGGCATGGAATTAGGTCTGGGGGCTTGGAATTAGGTCCCTTTGCGTTAGTCGAGGTGGCAGAGCGGAAGGATTTAAGTGAAAGATGTCGCACTTGTTGCGTAGCAAGGACAGTACAAAATTGTCGCTAGATTAACGCCGAAGCACCGCGCGGACGCTGTGAGCCTTCACTGGATAGTGCCCTCCCCCCCCCCCCCTCCCCCCAGCTGAGTGTGTCATGTCTCCAGCCGCCCCGACTGGCCGAGCACCTCCGCCGCTGTTTTGCCGAGCGCGAGCCCGGTGTTCAGGTCTCCGCGAGAGGGCGCCGGTCTTCCTGTTGGAATGATGCGACCGGCGGGGCCGCTGATCGTGGGCGGCTGGACCGGACCAGCTCCGCCACCTTCACCGGACGGCCGGCGTGTTAGGCGGCTGCGCTCAGCCGGTGTTGCCGGTCTTCACTTCTGTTATCGATCGCTTTACTTTGTCTACTCCCCGCTTCTGCTCTGCCCTGTACATTCCCGTCTGAGCATGCACCCCTCTCAGCAGTGGCTGGGCGCGCCTCTGCCGCGGTCGGGAGTCTCGAGCGCTCCCTGGCCGACGCTCCATCTCCCCGTTGTGCGGCGTTGGGCGGCACGTCCGGCTCACCTCCCTGACCTGGCCCGCTCTCTCACCCTGATATGCGTGGTCGCGCACTGCACCGAACGCGCCGCGCGCCACAAAAACGCCCGGCCCCATCACGTCCCGCCGTTTTTGCTGCCGGCAGCGCCACATCCGCGGCCGGTACCACGACGTTACCATGGAAATGCCGCCTTGTTTGTCGACATGGTTATGGGTAGCTAGTGGTAATGCGTTGGATTTTCAGGAGAGCAGTGGCAGTGCTATTGTGCGGAGCTAGCTTGGAATCTGCTGTTTATTGTTTGCTCGGACGGAACAGTTGCGCTAGCGTTCTTGACCTCCCTCTGCTCACGCGGTAGGAAAGTTCAGAGGGAACGTTTATCG
This sequence comes from Pollicipes pollicipes, assembly GCF_011947565.3. Classification (NCBI taxonomy): domain Eukaryota; kingdom Metazoa; phylum Arthropoda; class Thecostraca; order Pollicipedomorpha; family Pollicipedidae; genus Pollicipes; species Pollicipes pollicipes. The sequence continues at coordinate 20,116,581 of NW_023596805.1, read as the reverse complement.
GCAACTAATGGTTCACCGTCGTATCGAGGGATACACCGAGGCATGGGAAATGACAGGTGCTTTGTGGTCTGTTCCATTGTTGCATTTATAGGCAACGTTTAAGAACAATCAACGCCACTGATGGTTCCTGCCAATGGTTACTTGCTTATTAAGCACGCCGGGACGACGCATGATAAATGAGTCGTCCCACTTGTGCCCATTTACCGTCCTTACTTGCCCACCTTTTCACTCCACACCGTGAAAATTGCCGCATCAGATCGCGCCCCGCCGGCTCGCCGGTCCGCGCCACCCCATACTACGCCGTCGTGCGTGGCGGTCGTGCGGCACAGCCTACCGGTGGCGCAGCAGGCGGCTGTCGGCCGGGCTGGCGGCCGACTGGGCGTTGACGTCGCCGTCGTGGGAGCCGCCGCGTCCCGATAGTCAGCTGACGGCGATAGTCAGCTGACGGCGACCGTCAGCTGCGCGGCCGCGCTCGGCGCCGCCGGTAATCAGCTGATGACGGCCGTCAGCTGGCCGGCCGGCCGGCGTTTCCCAATATCTCGGTCCGGAAGCGCCAGGTCGCCGCCGCTGGCCGTTCACCTCGGCCTAGCGCCGGCGCGCCGCCGCCGGCCGCGCGTGACTGGCGGGAAACGGTTTGGCGCGCCGGATGCGCGCGCGCGGCTCGTTTTCCCGAACGGGCCGCGCGGCGCGCCCCGGAGAGCGGGCCGGACACGGCCGACAACCCGGGCGGCCGCGGACGGCCGGCCAACTGTGGGCGACGCTGGCCGACGGGGCGCAGCGGCGCCGCCTGCTGGCCAGCACCGCAGCCTCCTGGTCAGCGGCTCCCGAGCCTCAAACTAGGTTGAACTACGTCAGAAAGCTTATGTTTTTCCGATCTCATCCTTCGCCGCAAAATGATAACAAGTATCAAAAATAAAATTAGTAGCTGCACAGTGATAAAGGTATTGAGATAACGGCATAAATAGATGATTCCACCGTATACCGATGTGCACGTATAAGCGCACCGAGTTCAGTTGAAATCGATCGATCGTCAAGATCCTCCAGAAAATCAATTCTGTGAAATCGATCCTTCGTGAATGCTCCAAAGTGCACACGAAAACTTGGGTGCCTTTGTTGCATTCAAGTGCCTTTGTGAGTACCTATTTTGTGGGCTAGCAGGTCCGTGCAGTTGAGGTGGGATGTGAGGCGCGAGCTCGTCCAGTTGAGATCGGTCCCACATCACACTGCACCGTGCATTTGAGATCGGTCCCGCCTCACTCTGTGCTGCTCACTGAGATCGGTCCCCGCCTCACTCTGTGCCGTGCAGGTGAGATCGGTCCCGCCTCACTCTGTGCTGTGCAGCTGAGATCGGTCCCACCTCATTCTGTGCTGTGCAGGTGAGATCGGTCCCCGCCTCACTCTGTGCCGTGCATTTGAGATCGGTCCCGCCTCACTCTGTGCCGTGCAGTTGAGATCGGTTCCCGCCTCACTCTGTGCCTTGCAGTTGAGATCGGTCCCGCCTCACTCTGTGCCGTGCAGATGAGATCGGTCCCGCCTCACTCTGTGCCGTGCAGTTGAGATCGGTCCCGCCTCACTCTGTGCTGTGCAGGTGAGATCGGTCCCCGCCTCACTCTGTGCCGTGCATTTGAGATCGGTCCCGCCTCACTCTGTGCCGTGCAGTTGAGATCGGTCCCCACCTCACTCTGTGCCGTGCGATTGAGATCGGTCCCGCTTCACTGTGCCCTGCAGTTCAGACCGGTCTCGCCTCACTCGCTGTCAATATCTGGGCTTGGGCGGAGACGTGTGGTTTTATAGCGCCACGGCCATTGGAGCTACGTCTGCGGCGCGTCGACCCTCATGCCACCGCCAGCAAACGCCAGCTTTCGGTCAGACACAGCGCGAGTCAAGCACAGAGCAGCGCGAATCAGGCGCGGTGCAGTGCGAGTCAAGCACCGCGCGGCGCGATTCAAGCACAGAGTAGCGCGAGTTAAGCAAGGCACAGTGCGAGTCAAGCACGACGCAGCGTGAATCAAGCACGGCGCAGCGGGACCTTTGCTTTGTAACCGACGTGGGAATATTGCTGCTTGCCGGCATGCAGCTGATTTCACCAGGTTCAACTGTTCAGCCTGAGCTCTGGGTGAACCATTACATTTATAAGCGACATACTGCACGCAAGTCTGCTCTGATTGGGCAGCCGGCGGAAACTCACGACTGTCAAAATATCTAAGACACGTAATTTGTTTGTTTTTGTCGTAAATGGCTTCTAGAAGTTCGTTCCGCCCCATCCAGAGAGGATCCTGGCTGCGCCCCTGACACCCAGTCCATGAAGCGATGTGCATCTTGCGAGGGTCGCAGCTTAGCGGTCATGGAGTCTGGAGTCTGGAGTCTGGAGTCATGGAGTCGCAACTTACGCATGGAGTCTGCTTCTGAGGCATCCGAGTCACTGTCGGGTGGCGATAGTTTCCGATGACGAAAACACGCCGGCTGTTGAAGTCACCTGACCGTGTTCCAAAGCCAAAGCCCTCTGACCTTTTGCTCCAGACTGGGGCACGATTTGACCTTTCGAACGGGACGGTCGGCCGCCCAGCTGGCCTTCCTCGAGTGTCCCGGACGCGCCGGTCCCGTTCCCACCCGTCTAGGCACGCGGGGGTGCCGGTTCCGCGTAATTGAAACGCCGGCTCGACTCTGCGTGCGGCCGCCGCCGCGCCCCAAGCCAGAGCCGCGCGCCCACGCCGCCGATCGCGGGCCGCGGCGCTCGCGCGTGCCGGCCGGTAAACGGTAGTACGTTCGTTCAACTGGCCAGCGGCGCGTCCAGGCGGCGGGTAAGGGAGAAGCAGGCAGAACGGCGCCGGGTCGGTGTGGTTGGGTTCGACGCCCGCCCGCTCCGTTCCAGTATCCTGGGCGACGGCCGCGAGGGGGACGGCCCCTGGTCAGCTGCCCGGAGTGGGTGCCTGACGCCGCCCCTGCCGGCTAGCCGGGCCGTCGCGTGATTGTGCTGATAGGTGTCGCGGTCGGCAGCGGCGGCGGCTTGCGAGCACGGGGAGCTCGCGAGGTCAACGGAGGCCCGCATCGGCCGCGTCGGCTCAGGGGCGGACCCCGGCCACCCTGCAGACTCAGCGCGTCGGCTGCCTGTGCTTCCCCCCGCAGCGTGCCTGGGCGCGCCGCTGTGGTCATGGCCTCCGTGGGAGCGGGCGACGCGCGGCCGCGGAGAGCCAATCAATGGTCGGCCGGAGACAAAGGCGGCGCGGCGCGGCCGGACGCCGCGATCCATGATCGGCGCCGGCCGGCCGCGGGCCGCGCGCACGCGATGGGAGCACGGTCCTGCCGACGGCCAGCGGCCTCGTGCGGTCCGGTGACGAGGTCGGGGCGGAAACCTGGGGTGGACGGTCACAGGGTTTGGTCCAGGCCCGAACTCAGACGAAGTTCCCAGGGGGTGCACCAGCGGCCCAGCACAATGCAACACTTGGGCTAATCCTGACCCAGTTTTTCCAGGCTAGGACATTGGTTTTAGGACATACGGCACAACTTTTGTTCGCAATATCTTGCATACCTCACCTCCAAAAGGCTGCATGCAGTCTTCGTGACCCCCACATGTCAAGGATACGGTTGCATGAAAGGAGGCTGGGGAGCATCCCAGATTCCAGGGAATGGATGTGCGGAGACCCAGCGCACCCACCTGGCCACGGGCCTGGTTGGTTAAACACGCTCGTTGATGCGGGTTTGGGAGTAGCCGTGGTGCTGCGCCTCGCGTGCTGCTCTTTACTCATGTGATCCAGACCAAGGCCAACAAGGCCCCGCTGGCTATACAAATAATCATCCAGACCGACTGGTTCGAGAGGATTAACGGGAAGATGTTTGCACGCGAGTTGTTTGCATCTGCGGCTTTTGGGGAATGTACGAGGCCCGAGTGCACCGACGGACCGCTCTCCACGGACCCGCTGCGCGGTGGCGCGTTGCCCTGACCGCGTTCAGCGCGCTGGCGCGTGCTGGCGGCCCGCCGGGCTCTCTCGCGGCCCGACACAAGCAGGCCGGCCCGCGCCGCGCACCGGCGGCGCTGGTGGCGCGCGGCTCTCCCACGCGTCGGGCACCTCGGCGCAGGAGATATCTGGGTAACGGGACGCGCCGCCCGCCCTCCGCGCTGCGGCGCCCGCGCCGGCGCCCGCTTTTTGTCGCCGCTAATGTGGGTCGGTGAAGGGATGGTGAGGGCTATCTGGGTTAGCTGCGCGCGTGGAGCCGGGTCGCCGAGGATGCGGCGCCGCTCTGTCGGCGCCAGCCCGGCGACCGGGCGCCGTACACAGCACCGCCGCCGTCCAGCCGTATGTAGGTTCTACCCAGTCCTGTGTTCGATTTGTCTGAGTGAGAAGACAAATCGAACACAGCGTGCGGCTGCTGGGGTCTAGTTTTTTCCGAAGAGTTTGCCACACTCGGGCTCAAACGAGTTACACGGTATTTTCTGGAACGAGTTATATGCCATGTTTACTCAACTTTACGGGTATGGCGATTCCGAAAGCTGGTATTTCAACCCGACAAACGCGGGTAGCACCACTGCAGTCACTTTTGAGGGTTTTGTTGGAGACCGGAGTGATGTCATGTTATGGTGACCGGAATGATGTCATGTTATGTATGGTGACCGGAGGGATGTCAGGTTATGGTGACCGGAGTGATGTCATGTTATGTATGGTGACCGGAGTGATGTCATGTTATGGTGACCGGAGTGATGCCATGTTATGGTGACCGGAGTGGCGTCATGGTATGGTGAAAAGCCGTGGTACCGACGCTGGGGTAACATAGAACATCCTGTGTAGCGCGTATAGAGCCACTTTGAAACAACACCCTTTTTAAACTTTCAGTATGGAGATCAAACGCGTCGCAAATAGGGAAAATCCTGATACAGATCAGGAGATGCTGCAACTCGACATGTGTCTGCTTCTCAGCGAGCACAATCCCTTAAAGAGGTGACAGTTTCACTCATGAGCCCATTCATCTTCTGTTTAGGACTATCGCCATTGGCTTCTGGTGTGTTTCTGCCTGAGGGCTTCTCCAGCGGTGGTGACGCGCTTGGTGCTGCCTGGTGCTACCTGGTGCACCTGGTGCACCTGGTGCGGCCTGGTGCGTCGGGGCTGCCCGGCTCGGCAGACGTCGGGCTCCTCTGATGAGGCGGCGGCGGCGCGCGCCCGTCGGCACCTCATACGGTCATTAGCACCGCTGATAATGTCACCGGCGGAGCGGCGAGCCGCCCGGCCCGGCCGGCTCGCCGCCTGCGGCGCGGCGCGGCGCCGTAATTAGCTGGCCGGCGTCACGTGAGATCGGCCGAGCGCGGCGACTCGCTGCCGAGCGGTGTCAGCCGCTACTGGGCGGTGTCAG
>NW_023596805.1:20007564-20110238 GCF_011947565.3 Pollicipes pollicipes | reverse complement strand
GGGACAGGGACGAGGCCGGGAGCGGGGGGCGAAAGGGACAGGGACAGGGCAAACGACAGATAATGCTCGGCAAGATTGGACAAGGAGAGACGGAATGCCTTGACGACTCCTGGAACACTAGCGCCCAGACTGTCGTCAAAGTCGATATTCTGTTGTCCTATAGCGACACTCGGTCGCCTTCCGAGTCGGATCGTGCCCCCATCGAAGGGCCTGGATCCGCCTCTGCCGGGGGGCCGGGGACCTTCCGCGACCGGCCGCACAACGCCGCCATCAAGGTGATCCAGTGTCAAATCCCCGCCACTTTTGTGGCGGTTACCGAGGAACGGGCGGGCTGGCAACACCCGAACCTAAACACCCTCCTGCCGGTAGCGCAGCCAAAGGGGTGGGGATGATCTTCTCCCAGCGGTGGTGGAAGTCCCTTTTGGGTCTGAAGCACCAATACTTGCAAGCTCAAAACGGGCGCCCAGTGCATCAAAATAAAACCCTGTGCTAAAGGTACCCCCCCCCCCCCCTTACAAAAAGGGCCATTAAGTGATAATGAGCAGCATCCTTGGCTGGAAAGGCCATCTGGCCCGACTTGTCCTCTACTGGGAAATATTGGCCACGTGACTTTTGAACTGTATCATTTTGTCCTCAGGGTTGTTAATTTCCTGTTCAGTTAGAAGCTTCACCCCCCCCCCCCCCCTCTTCCCTAACATGGGCTCCAGCTCCCCCCCAACGTAGGTATGTGTGTGTGTGTGTGTGTGTGTGTGGTGTGTGTGTGTGTGTTGTGTGTGTGTGGTGTGTGTGTGTGTGTGTGTGTTGTGGGTGTGCGTGTGCTGTGCGTGTGCGTGTGAGTGTGCGGTGTGCGTGTGTGTGTGTGTGTGTGTGTGTGTGTGTGTGTGTATGTGTGGTGTACAGGGTGATGACACCGTCCGTTCGTCGCGCCAGGCTGCGTCTTTATCTAGCCGGCGTGTCCGCACCCGCCCTGGCGCCCCCCGCGACAGGACAAAGGCGGTATTGGTAATTTGGGGCTGGTAGCCTTTCTCAAGGCTCCGTCGGGCGCGCTCGGCCGGGGACGGACGCCGCGCCGCCACCATGCTGTCGATTTGAATGGTGGCCAGCTGGGGCGGCGGCGCAGGTGCCAGCAGCGGAGCCGGCCGCCACTGCGCGTCACAGCTGGCTGCTGTGCGCGGCTACCCGCTACAAGGCCGTGCTAAATATGGCTGCGCTATGATACGCATATAAATGCCCGTCTGCTCTCTCTCACCCTGTCGGGTCACGGCTTGTTTTGCTTGTAACGTGGTCTCCAGCAGAAATTGGTTTCGTCTTGAAAGAGGACGCGTTGTTTCCGCCTGTGCTTGATTGGCATCGGCCTTCCGTGGTGCGTGCTGCGGTGCTCGTGCCAGGTGCGGGCGGCCGGCCTGCCGTCGGCTTCAGCGCCTCTGCGCGCCGCCCCTTCCCCCGGCTTCGCCGTCGGTGGGAGTTGGGGTTCCCGGGTTGTTTGTTTGCACGGCGCAGGAGGAATGCCGCCAAGTCACATGAACGCGCGCTGGGGCCGCCGCCGAGCACATGGTGCATCACGTGACCTGGGCGCGTGTCGTGCCAGGTGACCCGCGACGCTTCAGCTCAGTTTATACGGAATCCTCCGCTCGGCGGCGCTGCGGCCGGCGCTTGTATCGGAGCTGCGCCGTGCGGTCCACGTGACCGGGGGGCCTCCAGTACTGTCCGGTTCACGGCACACGGCACCTCTGAAGGGAGGACGGACCCGCGGGTCTGTCGGTCTGCACGGCCTTACGCCGATGGGCTCGGGAAGATCCACGCAACAGGCGGAAGTGGAAGCTGTAAGGCATGACCCCAGACGTGATCGGGACGGGACGCGTGGATGCAGTGCGGAATCCCCGAGGATATGGGGACAGATGTGATGTTTAACTGCTTCCTTTCCACTCGGCGTCTTAGGCACGACTCGGCGCGCCGCCGCCACAGCACCATTGGTACCAGCAGCGATGTGGCGCACGTGTATGGGTTTGTGTGCTCTGCTGTATGTGCTTCATGTCCGCCGCGTGGTGTTGCAAAAAGCCGCCGTGACTGCGAACTCGGAACGAAAGATAGCTGTATTTGAACGTCATTTTCAAGAGACTGAAAACGCTTCGACTGCGCCCACGACCTGACATCAAGATTGCAGGCTCTTGTTCTGTCTTTTTCTTCATTGAAAGCTGTGCTAAAGTTGGCTAACCGGCTCGGAGATGAGGTCCGACTTTTTGCCGGTTGTCTCGCTCAGGCGGCGGCGCATGGCCCGGCCGGTTCAGCATCCGTGCCCGCCTCCGCCGGTGGAAGCGGCCTGGAGCCGCGCCTGAGCGCCGGCCGCGTTTTTGCGGCGCGAGAGGCCCGCCGCGCCCTCCGGAGGTGCCTCCATGGGCGGCGTTCCGGGGCCTTTGGTCGGTTTTTCTCCGGGTTTTTATCGAATTATTGAGCCGGTGGCCGCCTCCCAAGGTCCGCCTAGCCTCCGTCTGGACAGATGTTTTGTCATGTTGTGCGAGGGTCAGCCGGGTGGCCAGGGCGGCGCGGGATCACGCCAGACCATGGTCAGCCAGGACGGCGCGGGATCACGCCGGACCATGGTCAGCCGGGTGGCGTGGAATCACGCCGGACCACGGTCAGGCCTGGGCGGCGCGGGATCACGCCGGACCATGGCGCGGCGGTCGTAACAGTGCACAGACACAGACGTGGGCGTTTGCCGCGCGAGCAGATGGTACGGCGAGAGTGGCCCCCACCCGACACTGGACGTTCTTCCGTATAGAACGCAGGAGGAAGTACCCTCAGGTCTTCTCAGGCCCGGGTCGCATCTCTGTAAGGATGCTTCAGCTACCCTTTGCCCCCGCTGCTAATGAACAATGTGCCACGTTGGTCCTTGAGTGCTGTTCCGGTGCGAGAGCAGGGCGTGTTATTGGTGTGCCTTGGTGCCTTATTGGTGTGCCTCCGATAGATTCAATGATCAAAAATGATGGACACGTATTAAACTTGAGCACTCCGTCAAGTGAATTCAAGCATGCCTTGCGTTTGATGACTCTTGTAAGCTGATTCGAACGTGGCGTGAATATGAGGACTTTGACTCCCCAATCATTTAGATTGGAACCGCCCTTGTTGTGTCCGACTACGGGGAAGTGCGCCGGGTTAAGTAACGTGACGCGCGTGACGCTGCGCCGATGGGCAGGAGCGCGGCCAGGAGGCGCAATTAGGGAAAACTTTTTGTGAATATCGCCTTCAGCAACGTGATAAGCACCCACGCCCTTGCATCCCCACTCTTGAGGCACAAGTACGCCCCGGGTGGGTCTTCCCCACCCCGTGCCTGCCTCCACTGCGTCGGTGCTGGCGGCCCTCCGGTGTCCGCTCCTGGCCACCTGGCTGGCTGGTGACCACCAGACGCCGTCGCGGGATATTCACGTATGGAGCCGATCTTAACTCCCCTGCTCCTCCTGACCTGCCTCCGCCTGGCTGCGCCGGCCGGCGGACGGCGCTGCCCCGACCTGCCGCCTGGCGCCGCCTCTGCGGCGGACACAGGTGGTCGGTCGGGGGTCGCGCGCGATAATGGGTCAGCAGCCGATGATAGATGGTGCCCGCTCGCACCGTTAGCCGCCACGCACGGCCGCCGGACGGCGCGCGGCGCGGCTCAGATGCCGTGGAGAGAGACCAGCCCGCCGCCGCCTCCGACCGCGCCGGCGTGGGAACTGTGCTCTGCAACCGGGGCTGGCACGCAGCACTGCCGGCTGTGGGGGCGAGCTGAGGCGGCTGCCGACCGAGCAGGTCGGTCATTGTCGGTATGCGGGCGAAGCAGGAGACGGTGGCCGCAGTGGGGCAGTGGCACCCTCAATGTGCTTGGTGGTGCGCTGTCCACGCTGGAGATTCATGACAGCCGCCGACGGCGGAGAGCCGGGGCAGTGGCCTGGCGCGCTGCAGACGCGCCCGCCGCGCGTGACGTGCGAGAGCGTACCTGACCTGGCGGTGACGTCACAGGTCACGCGGTGCACGGCCGGATGGCAAACGGTGCTTGCTGGCCAACAGCCGGGGAGGGGGAGCTGAAGGTGAAGGCGGGATGTTATCGTCAGATAAGACAGATGCGTATGTTGTGCATTGTCATTTGCGACACAGGCGTGCCTCTCCGTTATATCGGTCCACAGAGCCACGCCCACAGCAAACCACGTGGCCAGCGGGCACAGACGCCAAGCCACTGGTGGACGTGATTTGTCTGCGCCGCAGTGTGATGTGAGCTGTGATGGAGCTGTGATGGAGGTGATGGAGCTGTGATGGAGCAGGGAGCACTATCCCCATAGCGGCTGGCTCCTCTTTCCCTAACAACAGATCGAGTGGGCTCTACTCGCGGGCGGTACCGAGCCTGCAAACGGCACGTTCCGGCGGCTTCTTTTTCGCGGCGACCTCCAGGAAACCTTGCAGCGGTCGCATCGCGGCGACGGCGCTCTCAAACTCGGTCGTGTCGACGCCGCCGCTACGGCTCTCATTACCATGCAAACAAGCCGACAAATGAGCGGTCACGCGGCCGCCGCGAGAGCTGCCATGTCTCAAGGTCGCGCCGCTCCGGTCATGCTGGAAACTATTTAAATCCGGGCCGGGCAGCTGCGTTTTTGCCACGCCGCCGTCCCATTGCTCCAAGGCTGGTGCTGCTGGCGCGGCGCGGCGGCTGCGGCGGCGGCATTTTTAGCATTGACGAGCGCTGACGGTCGGCCGAAGGCTTTGCGTGCCCGACAAATTGGGTCAGCGGGCCTGCGAGATGCGCAAAAAATGCTGCGAACCGGTCGGCTGGCGTCGGGGGTCGGGGTTGCGACCTGGGCGGCGCGCGAGCCGAGCTCGTGATCGATGCGCCTGATGGCTGCGGCCGATTCTGAGCAAACGTCGATTGGCTCGCAGCCCGGCGCCGCTGCTCATGCCGCGAACGCCGCTGGATGGCTCTGGGCGCCGGCATTGCAGAATCGCGGCGGCCGGGGCAGTGGATGCGGCGCCATTCGTTAGCAACAGGTGCAACGCATTTGAAGGGGCAAGCGGCGTTAGCAACAGGTCGGCTGAAGTTAGAGTGGCGGGGGCGCGTAGCAACAGGCGTGCCGTGGCGGCCACGGCCACGCTGGAGGGCCGGCGGGCGAGTTAGCGTCACCAGAGCTGTGTGCTTGACGTCGTGAGTTCGAAACCCAACGCCAGCTCGCTTTTTCGTCCACGCTTGGCGTTACGCGCCAGCCTCAGGAAGCTGACGAAGTTCTGAACACAATGTCAGGGATATGCAAATTAAATTCTTGCTTGCATGCTCCCTGTATGTGCGCCATACGCCTAATGTTAACTGGGTGAGATGTTTGAGACGCAACTGCATCCCCAGTTAATAGTCAAGCTACACCCATGAAAGGCAGACGCTTCATACGTGACCGGTCCCCCCCCCCCCCCCTGTCCTGGAGCGCTCCTACCGGCGCCCCCAGCGACAGAGCGGCGTCAATCATCGCATCACGCGCCAGGACCCCCACCCCCCCCCCCCGTCCGTACATCACGTGGTCCCGCGGCGGTTACGTGGTCTCACCGCCCGCGGCGGAAGACTGTGCCGCTCTTCAATTACCCTAATGGCCGGCGGGGCGGCCGCGGTTTTTTCTGTGTTGGACCCGGTGCGTGGGACGATTTTCCGGCCTTTTTTCGTCGGCGGCCGGCGCCGTCGGCATGGCGACGGCCGGGCTCGGTGGATTTCCCGGTCCGTGCGGGCCGGGCGTCTTTTTTTGTGACGGACGGCAGGGGGTGGCCCCGGTGCGGCCACTGACCACACCCTGGCAGGATCGAAGCGACGCTTCTGATCAATGGCTGTTACAGCCGACGCCTAGCTGCAACCACGAGCGCGGCCAAGGCCGGTGGGCCTGCGTTCCAGTGGGTCCGACGTATTTCCCGGGTCCACAGTTACCTTAGTCGGGGCCGACTCCGTGCCGTTGTAAGGACGGGCCGTGCCTGTCCGTGGCCGGGTTTGCAGCGGCGCTCCAGTGAGGGCCTCGTTCACGCGGGTGGCGGTGCGACAGCGGTCTGTGGTGACAGCCCTCACCTCTTCAGAGGCGTTGCCAGGTGAGGGCTTCGCCCGTGCAGAGGCGTTCCCAGGTGAGGAGGCTGAGCCGTGCTTCCGACATACCTGGCCGCGCCCATGCTAACGGGCTTGCCGCGAGAGCTCCGGGTCTATGTCGTCAGTGGCGCGCTCCCCTCCCCCGCTCGTGTGGCCTGGGTGCGCCTCTGCGCCGCTGGGTTGACACTTCCGGCCCGTCCGGGACTTTGCCCGCGGGCGAGGTAGCTGAGGGCGCCCCTGGACATGTGAGACGTCCTGCGGGTCAGGACTCACATACCGCTATGTTTAACATGGGGGAGCGCTTGGGGGTTAAGCTGCTGGTGAGAACGCTCTCTCGCAGGATGATCTACCGCCCGCAGCGTGACCTTTTCCACCCACGGCTCGGGTGCTTCTGTCCCTTGGCCTAGCCTGTGTCTAAACGTCAACACTTTCGAGTAAATAACTGTGCAAATATGTCATTACCTCGCCGGTACTGTGGCTGAGCGCCCCTCTGTTGATATTTCCAAGCAGTGGCGCGTGCATCAGCTTGCAGCCAGGCGCGGCTGCGGCGGATGCCGCTGACACAATGCACGTGTGTGTTTGTGTCTGGCCGGCGGCGTCTGTCGGCGGCCGGCCGGGGCGCGGCCGCCGCCGTCGTCCGGCTGGAAAACTACGGCGCAGCGTGGCGGGGTGGCGAGGGGCCCGGCCCAGCCCGGCCGCCGCCGCCGCGCCGCCGCCGCCGCCGCCGCCGCCGCCGCCGCCGCCGCCGCCGTCGCCGCCCTACCCCGTTACCTGCCGCCACCGGCGCATAGCTCAGAGCGGCTCGTGGCTCAGCACGGCTCATAGCTCAGCACGTTGAGGCACATCGTGATCACACGTCGCATTGACGATTTGTTTGATTGATTTACGATCCCGAGATTGTGTTGATCGGTATGCGCTAGTTCGGGTCTCACTTCAGTGATTCCGATGTGTTTACGGGAGGTTTCCAACGCGGGGTCAGATGTGGCCGATGGTCACGTGCCCTTTCTGCCGCTAACAGCCGGCTTCGTCTGTAGGTGGCGGTCGGCCCTGCCGACGACGGGCGGACGGTGACCTGACCCCCGGCGACCCCGACGCCCGGCGCCGGGCCGCCCGGTTGACCCAGGCCATTCGGCTGGTTAGCGCGCTCGTGTGCACGAATTAATTGCGTGGTGCGCTGATTGGTGGCTGGCCAGACGCCAGCAAGGGAGGGGGCGGGAGCGGTGCACGGACGGCGGGCGGCTCGTGCAGGGCAGCTGGCGCGGCAACGCCTGCCGGAGTCGCTCGGTGCGGAGACTGCCCCGGCCGGTGACCCGGCGCGGGGCGACGGGCTGTACCGGGCCCCAGCCGCTGCCCGCGGCCTGCTGCCCGCCGCCCGCGGCCCGCTGCCCGCTGCCCGCCTGCCCGCCGCCCGCCGCCCGCTGCTCGCTGTGACGGCCCGATGCTAAGATAGCGAGTATTGGCCAAGATTTGCCACCCTCCGCCAGGATAAGCGTATATTGGCCAAGGTCAACACGGATCCGGGAAGTGCGGGCCCCCGAGGGCGTGGTCGGACGGCTGCGTGGCTGACCGCGTAACGGGCCGAGCTGGTGCAGCGCGCCCGGCCGCCGACGCTGGACACCGCCTGACCTCGGGTCGGGAGCTGGCCGCCGGGCTGCGGCGTGACCTGACGTGACCACGGGTCGGGGAACCATGGCCCACTCAGCTGTGTTGACTTCCGACGCCGCCGCCCGTAAGGGTGGTTCGTCCATCACTGTCGCCGCCGCCGGCGACCTTGTGCGCGGCCGCGGACCAGCCGAGCCACGTGTGACGGCCCGGCGCCAATCTGTCAACGTCGCTGCTCCGATGGCGGCCGACCTGTCATCGGATCATGGACGGGCCGGCCGCAGGTCTGCAGCGGCTGCACCCTGCGCGGCCGGCGGCCAGGCCCCGCAGACTGTCAGGCAGTCGGCCGACACAGGGCCCGGGCGTGCTGCCGACCCAGGCCGGTGAAGCCGTCCAGCCCCGACTGGAGATAGCGTTGCTCTGCTCGCCGCCGTAGCGTGCACTTGGCGCGGCTGGCTGTGGATCTGGGTCCGCGCGATTGGTTTGCTCGCGTGCGCAGTTGCAGTCGTTGGGTGTTGCTGGAGTTGGAAGGCTGCGGCCGCCTGCTCATGATCATACCGATGTACGCACTGCGCGCGGAGGCCACTTATCTCGGCGAAGACCGCCCCACCGCGCTGTGCGGCCCGCGCGTCGCGCAGAGCTGAGAGGGTGACCTCGCTGCCGCGCGCTGACATCAGTTCAGAGTGCCGGCCAAGCGCATCGCGGGTGGCGCTGGGGTCAGCTAGCGGCCTGTCACATCCCGTGCCGCTGCGTTGTCGTTGAAGGTGGTTACGTGGAGACGATTCCGTGTCGGGTGGCTTTCGCGGCCCCCCGCTCAGTCCTCCCCGCGAGTCTGTCACTCACTCCCGGTCTTCGCATCCGCGAGGACTGCTGCCAGTGATGACGTCGGCCACGGTTGCGCTGCGTGGCCGCTCTGGCTCGCGTCCACACTCGAGCACACACTGTCGCCGGAGCGTCGCTGGAGCGCGCGTCCCTCACCTCTCCTGCCCGCCCGCGCTGGAGAGGAGTCAGCTGTTTTTGTGCGCATCTCCGGGACGTCAGCGCGCCGTTCGGATGGCGTTGGGAATGTGCCCTTCATCGATGGCCGCCTCTCGCACGTCGCAGCCCGCGTGGCTGACGTAAGTCGGATGTGGGGGGGGGGGGGGGGGGCGTCCGCGCAGGTCTCTGGCTCCCGCGAGGCCACTCCCCAGCCCGTGAACGCCACGAGACGACGGCGATGCGCCATCCTCCATCCTCATCCAATCCAGGCGTGACTGGTGAGGACTTCGGCAGTCCCCTTCGAGTGGCGGCGCGCCGAAGGACGCGTCGGGTGGACTTGGGCGTCGGCTGCCTTGTTTCCCAGCGAGCTCGGGCGCTGGCGCCGGCCGCTGTGTCTCCCAGCGAGCTCGAGCGACGGGCGGCGAGCTCGGGCGGTGGCGCCGGCCGCTGTGTTTCCCAGCGGGCTCCGGCGTCGGGCGCCGGCGCCGACCGCCGTGTTTCCTAGCGAGCTCGGGCGTCGGGCGGCGGGCGGTGGGCGCTGGCGCCGGCCGCTGTGTTTCCCTGCGGGCTCGGGCGGCGGGCTCGGGCGGCTGGCGCCGGCGCCGGCCGCTGTGTTTCCTAGCGGGCTCGGGCGGCGGGCGCTGGCGCCGGCCGCCGTGTTTGCGTGCGCTCTTCAGAGCCCAGGCATTGTTGGCGGCACGGCGACCTTGTGCCGGGCCGCCGCTGACTTGCACGGACTGGGCACGAATGCCGGGCAGAGGCATCGGCTCCACGCCTGGATCTGCCCACCGCTGGTGAGGCTTCCTCTGGCGGGAGACGTGCGGCGGCCTGGATCTGCCCGGGCTTCCTCTGGTGGGAGACGTGTGGCGGCCTGGATCTGTCCACCGCCGGTAAGGCTCCCTCTGGGGGGAGGCGTGCGGCGGCCTGGATCTGCCCTCTGTCCGTGAGGCTTTCTCTGGCGGGAGACGTGTGGCGGCCTGGATCTGCCCTCCGTCCGTGAGGCTTCCTCTGGCGGGAGACGTGCGGCGGCCTGGATCTGCCCTCCGTCCGTGAGGCTTCCTCTGGCGGGAGGCGTGCGGCGGCCTGGATCTGCCCTCCGTCCGTGAGGCTTCCTCTGGCGGGAGACGTGCGGCGGCCTGGATCTGCCCTCCGTCCGTGAGGCTTCCTCTGGCGGGAGACGTGCGGCGGCCTGAGAAGACACGCTGTTGCAGGGTTTGGAGCCGGCTACCGCGTCTGGTCTGTACGGACAGTGAAGTGGGAAAGGTCGGATAGACTGGCAAACTGCTACATGTGAATGTCAATGATGGCGAACCCTGCTCTCGATTCTTTTCTTTGTTCTGCATCCCATCACTTCACATTTCTTCCAAGCAGCATCTTATCGTATCTCCTCAGCGCAAAGCTAAATCATATCATCATCATAAACTGAATCAATCATGAACGACATGCTCTATGTGCGCCGCTACTAGTTTTTTCCCAAAGTCGGTGGGAGTAAAAAAGTCTTCGGTATTGATATGGCCACGCAGGCTGTTTCGTCCTTTTTTCCTCGTTGTATCATTCATACGTGAAAACCCAAAGGCAGCCTGCAATTGACTTGAAAACTAGCGCCAACAGGTCGCATGAAATGCGGCGTAAACGATCCGCTCTGGTTCGCGCTGACCTTCTCATTCACAAGCCTGCGATAGAACGGGGGCCTCAGCGTGTCGCCGCTGACATTAGGACGGCCTCAGCACGCCGCTGGTAGTAGATAGGCCTCAGCTCCTCGCCGCTGACAGCAGGGCGGCCTCAGCGCGCCACTGCTGACCGGCATGCCTGCGCTGGCTGTCGGGTGACCCAGTGCTCTGGCGGGGGCTCAGTGCATGACTGGACGGGAGCTTGGTGCTGGGCCCGGGTGGCCGCGTGCGCCCAAAAACAGGCGGCACGCTGCATTGGTTGTGCAACGCACGGGAATGCAGCCGCTGATGCCACCGGCGCGGAGAACAAAGCGGCCAAGACAGGGGCGGAGTCAGGGGGCAGGCTGAGGGAGGTCTGGTCACCGAGACCATACCCTGGCCTCGCCTGTCCCATTTCCCCTCCCCCACGGTCAGTTCACCCCCCTCCCAGCGGCCCGGTGTGCACGGTGACCTTGACACGTGCTCCCCGCGTGGTGCGTGCCTGGTTGCGCCTCTGGGAGACGTACCCAGCTGGCGTGTGTAGCCGGCGTAAACAGGCCGCCTGTCCGCGGCGGCCGTCGAAGGTCCCCGAGAGATGGCCCGCTGGCGTCGGCGGCGGTGGCGGGGAGCGGGGGGGGGGGGGGGGCGTCCGCTCTCTCGGCAGAACAAACAGCAGGCACCCTGCGTCACCCACCGCCGTCGCTGCCGCCGCCGACAGTGGCCAACAGAGTGACGCAACTCTCCTGCGTATCGGAAACAGCGCGCGGCCGTGCCGCTCCGCCGGGTCGCGCGTGTCGGACCGAGGTGCGCGGAAGTGACGCAAGCGGCGGCGGCACAGCACGGGGGACGGCACCGGCCACGCCACTGCCGCTGACGTAACGCCGGTGGCGGCGCCCGATGGATGGGACGCCGGTGTCGTCCGGGCAGCACGCAATGGCGGCGGCGAGGGCTGCGATCGCGCGCGGCCGTGGCGAGGTCATGGCGCGGGCTGAGGGGATCCGAGGGGGGGGGGGGGGCGTGCGTCGCACCGGTCCAGCGGCAGGCAGATTGTCCGCCAGTGCAACATCGAGGCGTATACGGGGCACTGTCATTGTTACGTTCACTGCCGCAGGCTGTGGCCGGCCCGGCCCGGTGTTCGATGCTTTCGATACACTGTAATAAGAGAGAGGTGGGAACACACAGAGCCAGGAGAGGCTAAATCTGTGACACAAGCGGCATTTCTCAAGGGAGTCCGCGCCCGCCGGGGTGCCCCGTCTCTGGTCTGGTCCAGGTGTGCGCCGCTGGGTGCGCCGCTGTGGCGCGTCAGCTGTCGCCCCAGGCTGCTGTGCGGCGTCCGCGGCTGCGCGGCCGGACATGGCCGTCTGCGCGAGCGCCGTCACTCGGCGGCAAGGTCGTGACGTCATCGCGGATGTTAGTCGAACGTGAGGACATGTGATGTCGGCATGAGGTGTGACGTCACGTGGGAGTTCCGCCGGCTTCGATGGGGGTGACGGGCATGCGATCATGTTTGCGCATGGCGACGCTGCTCGCAGCTGTTCAGGAGTGTATAGTATCTCAGCTCCTGAGTGGCCAATCTGAGCTGCTGATGGCGTATGGGAAGGAACTCACGCTGACTGCGGGGCATCGCATCATTTTAATCAGGGATCAAATCCACCACGGTTAGCTGTCATTCTTCAGCTGATCCCATCACCATATTTGGATCAGGGAATCGCGGGTGCTGCTCACGGTGTTCGCGGTTACGCAAAGGAATGTTCAAAGGCGCGTTCATTGAGACTCTCTTTCTCATGGACTGCAATGAGGATGACTAGGCACACTGGGTCATTTGCAAAGAGAGCGTACGTGCTGAGCGTCGCAGCCAAAGGTTGGTAGCCGTTACTGCCTCGCAGGGTGATCGCAATGAAATGTTTCTACAGCACTCTGATGCAAACCAGTTTTGTTTATGCCCAGGCGATACGAGCCCGTTTATTGGCAGTTTACTACCGCCGTCCCGATTGTTCACAGCACTTTGCGGATTAGGCCAACCGACCAAGCCGCAACACCGGCCGCACACCAGTGCCATCAGCGGTGCCACATCACCGACCGCACACCGTTGCCATCAGCGGTATCACATCATCGACCGCACACCATTGCCATCAGCGGTACCACATCACCGACCGCACACCAGTGTCATCAGCGGCACCGCATCAACGGGCGCACACCAGAGTCATCAGCGGCACCACATCACTAACCGCACACCAGTGTCATCAGCGGCACCACATCACCGACCGCACACCAGTTTCATCAGCGGCACCACATCAGCGGGCGCACACCAGCGTCATCAGCGGCACCAAATCAGCGGCCGCACACCATTACCATCAGCGGTGCCAGATCACTAACCGCACCCCAGCGTCATCAGCGGCACCACATCACCAACCGCACACCAGCGTCATCAACGGCACCACGGCGGACAAAAGGTCCGCGCGTGCACGCTGAACTACTGACGTTAGTGCTCTCTTTGATGTCCACCGGACGGGCAGCTGTTGCCGCGTGAGTGTTAAGGTACATGTACACCTGTCAGAAGACGCTCCCAGGCTTTTAACTCGGACGAATTTCTAAGCTAGCCCGTTGAGTTGAAGCGCTATATGGGCTTTTATGCAAATGTTAAACGTCCGAAAATCAACTGGACATTTTCTGCGTGTGGCCACATATTTCGAGGTATTTTACGGCGCGGGCAGCTGCTGTCTGCGGCGTCCATTATCAGTCACGATCTGCACACCGACTTTAGGGGGGGGGGCACGGGGAAGGGGAGGGGGGAGAAGCTCTGTGAAAAGCCGTTCAACGGAGGATTTCTTCTGGTGTGATGTTCACCGCCGGCGAAACCTGATCCTCGTTCACTTTAAAGCTTAGCCGGGAAAAAGCGTTTCCATTTGGGGGGAAAAGAGTGCCATGGATGCAGTGTTTGTCCCGCCTGATCGGTTCTCCAGACCCGTGGACAGGTGAGCACCCTCGGTGAAATTGCCGGCTCGGGTCGACGGAGTGACCGGGGCGGCTGAGCACCCGCCTTTCGCAAAAACACCCCACCCCACTCACCGTTTGGAAACACGGAGACTGGCATTGTTCTGATCAATTGCGCCCCGCCGCGTCACGAGGCGTTGTGCAACATTGCACGAGGTGGTTGCCGCGTGATGCAACATCTCGTCGGCCGCCTATTGGCGTTCCTTTTGGCTCCGTGTGCCCCCTGACGAACAACAGTAACAAGCACAATTAGGCGTTGTTTTGTATTGTGGCAGCGGCGGTGGGCGGCGCATTGTTTCCGATGGATTGTGATCGGGCATGGCCGTGTCGGCCCCCTTCGCGCTGCGGCTGTGGCGGCCTGGCCAGGCATGGGCATTCGCAACGTGTGATGAGTGTCGAAAGAAAGTTGGCCGACGAATAAGGGTTACGGCTGAAGATGGTTGCGTGGTCCGTTTGGAATAGAAAGTGCGAACGGGAGCTCAGCGTCCTGCTGCCGGAGAGCCCAGTATCCTGCTGCCGAGGAGCTGAGCTCCTGCTGCCGGGGAACCCAGTATCCTGCTGCCGGGAAGTTTCGCATGTTCTCCGCCCTCTCGTCGCCGGCAGCTTTGACAGCCAGGGAATAGGATCCGGCCAGTCGCGGCTGCTGTCAGCTATGAGCACTATTTTGCGCTGCCACAAACCTGGATACCTGCCATTCTGGCCCGGAGCTGGTTGTCCTGGGATGTTGTCCCTTTAGCTCTCCCGGGTGGATGGTTGTTGACACGGTCCCTCCCTGCTGATTGCTTCTCCTGAAGGCGCGGCCAGCCATCGGATGTAGATATTTCGATTAGCCGGGAATCGTAACCTCGCATTGTTGCCTCCCACGCGAAGCCTGGTCCCGTTCGGTAGGCGCGTAAACACACCGCGAACCGGCAGACCTAGGTACGCAAATCGGCTTCCGGTGGTCCTCAAACCGAGCGCCGCGTCCACCTCGCCGTAGCTCCGCGGCTTTCGGCTTGTGAGCCACCGAGGCAGCGCGGCTGTAAACACGGCGCGACGGAGCGCCGCGGGTCGTGTCAGGGGTCAAAGGGTCGGTGGGCTGGCCCAGTTCTGGGCGGCCGGAAGGGACGGTGGGACGCAGACGGCGCCGGAGGGTGGGACCGCATGCTTCCGGGTGGTGCGCAGGAATCCGGGCCGCTCGCGCCCGCTGCCGCTGCCCGCCTCAGTGGGCGGGTGGGGGGGGGGAGGGGGTGACCCTCGGTATGCCCGACAATGCGGCGCCACATAGACACCACCGAAGGAAAACAGAGCTGGTCGTCGATCATTTCTCGGTGCTTAGTCAGCATTTTCTGCACACGCTTCCATGGATGAGAACTTCTCGGTCTTGATTCAATTAACGCTGATTTAGAACGGATATGCACTCGTAGTATTAGCAACAAGGATCAACAACACACTTGGTATGCGTCTCTTAAACCAAGTATCGCAATAAGCGATGCGCGAGTCCCCACACACCTGCTGACTGCGTGCTCAGCTTGGTGGAAGTCTGTGCGCTGTGGAAGTCTGTCAGCTTTCGTCACCAAAATAGCCATACGGCGAGCTATTTCGGACCTTTATTTGCTGTCGATGGCGACTTCACTCGCTTCGAAGTTGGCCGGGCAACGCGCCGGCGTCCGCGCGCCGGCCGAAGATGCACCTCCTTCACGGAGCCGGCAGCTGCTGCGAGCGGCCGTGACGTCACGCCGCTCCCCCTCCCCCGGGCGCAGCTGCAGGCGGCCAGCCGGGTGCCGCGCTCGGGCCGGGCCCGGTCGGCGACAGTCGACAGGCAGGGCCACGCTGCCTGTGGCACGGACAGCCGCTAAAACACCTGGGGAAATTGCGTCCGTCTTTGTGCCTTCGGTCTGCGGTTGTGTTCGGTCAGTTGGTGTGTTCAGACACCGTCCCGGAGGTGCGCGCTGAATGGCTGGTTATGACCGCCATGCCGCAGTCATGACAGACAGAAATGGCTGGCTCTGACATGACATGACGGACATGTCTGCGTGGAGAGCTCGCTCGTGTGACGGTCTCGGGCACACGCTCGCACGCTTGTGACGTTCTCAGGCGCACGCTCGTGTGACGTTCTCGTGTGACGGTCTCGGGCGCAATGGTGACCGAGAGTTCGTGACCTGCTCTCACTCTGGCCTCCGCCTGTGAGATAGCTTACGCTGGAGCTTGACCCGGCGCCGGCGGTTGTCTCTTCTTGAGCACCTTCGGCCCCTGATCCCTCGGATATTCTCATTGCGTTGTTATAGAGCTATGCGCCCAAGGGCACACCCCGCATTTCCATTGACGTGATGTTCTCTGGTAACGGGCGCGGCTCTTGTTTACGTGCGCGGACGCGAGGTGAACGCGGGCTACAGGGATGCTCGCCACAGGAACGATTTCACGATTAATGAACTCGCCCATAGCTACGACAATAACTGAGATATTTGCCTGGGACGAATAAGAGGGCTTCCTCATTCATGCATTCATTCCCATTCCATTCATGGGGGGCGTTTGGCGTCGCACTTGCTCCTGTGAGGTCTGTGCATGTTGTGAGGCCTTCCTCCAGCACCATCCGGCCGAGATATTCACAAGAGTGTGAGTTACAACAGGAGTGCCGACGAGGTCCGCCCAGCGCCCTAACTGCCCCCGCCGCGGCCGGTGGCGGGGGCTGGAGTGCCCCGGGCCGATTTCATTTCCTTTGTGGGTTCCGGTGCGACACTGGCGGCTCATTGGGTCGGCACCGACTCGCCGGTGTGAGGCGAACGAGTCAACACGGTACGTCCCCCCGGGGTGTTCCCGCGGGATCAGCGGCGGCGGGGGCGGCGGCGGCGGCGGCGGCGGCGGCGGCGGCGGCGGCGGCCCACGCGCGTCCGGTCCGACCACGCCGGTGACGTCACCGCGAGGACCGGAGCGCGCGTGGGGCACGGGGTATTGATCAGGTCGGCGGAGATCGGGGGCGGCCGCTGTCTGCGACCAGGCGTCACCGGCCGGAGGTGCCTGCCGCGGCTGCCGCGGCCGGCCACCCGGCCCAGCTGGGGAGGGAGGCCAGACCGCGAGGCAGGCCCGACCGGCCGGCCTCCCGTGCGGTCTCCGGTGCGGCGCTTCCCACCCCGACCTTGGTAACTTATCCGCAGTTTGTGCTTATGCCAGCCATGCCGGTATGTGCTCTGAGATGCAGAGGCGTGGTACGAAGTCTTGATGTGCGTGCGTGCGTACCAGTGTGGTCCTAAATGTGGTGCATTAGCACTGGCCGCTTCAGATAATTGTCAGCTAATTCACTTCAAACATCTTATTTCCATAGATATTTCCCTCTCCTTACTCATCTTCGTGCCTTCTTCTATCTTCCCCTCCTCTCTCTCCCTCTCTCTCTCTCTCTCTCTCTCTTTCTTTCTCTCCCTCCCCCTCTCTCCTTCCCTCTCTCTCTCTCTCTATCTCTCCTCTCTCTTTCTCTCCCTCTCTCCTCTTTCTCTCCCCCTCTCTCTCCCTCCCTCTCTCTCTCTCTCCCCTCCCTCCCTCAGCCCCCCACCCTCCCTCCCTCCCTCTTCCCCGTCCCCTCTGTCTGACCTCTCCCAGCCTGCGCTCTCCATTCCGCCGCCCTCTGCCCGCGCTACTGCGTTGTTCTCCGCCGCCGCCGTCTAATCCCCCGCTGCGCCTCGGCGCGCCACCGCCAGCCGGCTCGTTCCCGCCATTTTCGGCGCGGCTTTTCTGCTGATGAGCTACCGGCGAGAGACGCCGCGCCGCCGACGTGTTTTGCCGTCGCCGGCGACGGTGGCGGCCGGAGGACACCGGTTTCGGTAAACAAATCAATACCCACCGTGGCGGCGGCCGCCCATCCGCGGCCGCCCGGCGCCGGCCGCGCGCCTGCGGATCCCCGGAACGGAGGCTCCCTGGAGTGGTGAGCAGGCCCGCTCAATATGTGGCCGCCGAGTGGCCGGCTGCGAGGTGGCGTTTGGCGGCGCGGCACCAGCCGTGGGAGCCGGTAACGGATGGCCGGCGGCCCAGTGGCGCCGCGGAACAGTCGCAGATCTGGAAATAGTCGACGGAGCCGCGCGGTAACGCCGCAGGCGTCACTCATTGTGCAGAGCGGCGGCAACGAGTTGGAGACGTTCGTGGGGATTTTGACGACTGCCGTCCGATTATCCGCATTTTTTGACGAGTCTTTTTCCGGCAATCACATTCTTCCATAGGCTAGCTCGCGAGAGATGTGTAATTGCTTCCGCCGCGTCTTGGCCTCAAGCGGCGTGGCTTACAGCGAGTAGCTGCTGACCCGAACCTGGTGACCTTCGGCCCCGATGGTGACCTGCGGCCCCCGATGTTGATCCGCCCGACTTGCCGCCGCCTGCGCCCCTGAAGCTGGGGGTGGCCATAGCCAAGGCTGCAAGTCTGTACTATTTAGTGGAAGGAAGGAACTTTTCACTTGTGCAGAAAAAACACATTGTTATACCTTGCACTCGACTGCAGTCTCAGACTGGAAGGAAATACTACAAATAAGGCGCCAAATTCGCCATTGTATTTCACTCGAATTTCAGACCGCTGCACAGCATTGAACATTAAGAAAAAGGCACTATATTCACCATTACACTCCATTCTAGTTTGAGACTGCAGTCAAGAGTGTACTACATAATGCTGGCATAGATGCACCGTCTCAGAGAGGGTCTGCTATCGATTGATGACAAATGCACTGTGGTCACGCATACTTCCGTTTAAGGAATTCTGCTTCCTCTCGTTCTACAAACTGCAAGTTCCCACCATCAGGGTGAACTTTTACCGGAATCGAGATGGAGGATACATCATCGACTACTGACCACGTCAATACCGACACTTCTGCCACCTAGCGACCACCTCGATGCAACCAATGTCAGAACTGACAGATAATTTGATGCACTGATTACTTCAGCAGCGTGCCCGCCCTGAAACCACTATTTTCCCCAAATGCATTACTGATACCCACCATGTGATGCGCTTGCCTGCCGACGTGAGGCTCGCAGCCGAAATTACTAACTCCCCGACTCCCCAAAAGCTCGCCTGCCATGTGCCCCCTCCCCGTCAAAGTGGGAGAGGGAGCATCGCATCCCTTCGATGGCGGCTTGGTGCTAAGACGCCCGCCCCCGCCCCCACCCCTGTCGGCTTTATACGTGCAATCGAACGTGTCCGGGCCTAAATAAAACCGTGCGACGCGACACATTACGAGCAGGAATAAACCAACCCCTACGTCTCTGGTTAGCTATGTTTGTCGGGGAAACTACCTCGCAGGCAGTTTTTGTGGATGGCAACTACTCTCGCGGCACTAGATATGAAAGACGCCATAAACAGCGACGAAATCCGTGATGACGCCGGACGGGTGCGTGTTTGCGATCATCACCTCTTGATACTGAAAGCAACCATGGAGTGTCGCGCTACTGCAGCATTCGAGGACGTCGTTAGTTATCACAGTTGGCCGATACGCTCTTCATTCAACCTTGCCAGGCTCACCATTGCCAGTGAAACTGCAGGATGGTTTTGAGTACTACCGGGTCATGCGCTGGACTACCGGATTATGCGCTGGACTACCGGATCATGCGCCGGACCGCCGGATCACGCAACGGACTACCGGATCATGCGCCGGACCGTCGGAGCACGCGTCAGACCGCCGGATCATACACTGGACCGTCGGAGCATGCGCCGGATCGCCGGATCATGCGCCGGACCGCCGGATCACGCGTCGGACCGCCGGATCACGCGTCGGACCGCCGGATCATGCGCCGGACCGCCGGAGCAAGCGTCGGACCGCCGGATCATGCGCGGTCGGCCGGTGACACCGCCGGCTGCATCCGACCCGGTGTGCCGCGGCCGTGACCCTGAGCCAGACCGAGGGTCCCGCCGTGCCCCAGTCAATCGATGGGCCTCGATACCCCAGCCCCGACCCGCGTCCGAGCCGGCGTAAACAATCGCCTGTTGCCATGGTGACGGACGGACTCGCCGGCCGAAGCCCGCGGCGATCTGACCGCATGCCGCTTCAACGCCCCCAGTGACCGCATGACCTTATCCAGCTGAGTAGGTATAACGGCGGGATGTGTAAGAATAGATCTCACCCCTCCCAACTGTCTTAGAAGGAGATGCTCTTCAGGTTCCTCAGTTCTCGATTGATGTGGTTGATTGCGGTCATGATATGTCAGAGTAGCCTCAGCCCCATCGTGAGACAACATGGAAATGAAATAAAGCGAAAGTTATTGGCAGCTTTTCGATAAACGCATCTGTCTCATACACGCAGTCAAGACTTTGTCATGTCTTTTTTACGTCGTTGGTTGTAGCCGCCTTGAGAATGAAGCGTCCTCCCAGCAATCATGCTGCCACTGGCCGACATATCTCAGCTGCATGTACGACCAAGTCGTGGGTCTTATTCACTCTCCGCTCGGCCTATTTCTGAACTACGGGGCAAAACACAAGGGTAAGGTAGAAAGTGACACCATGGTTTGGCCAGCCTGCCAAAACCCAGATCTGGTGACACATATTCCTGCTTGACGGCAGGTATGGACGGTGTGCCCCTGCGCTGGCAACCCTTGATCGGCCCGACGCCGCGCTCTGCCGCCGGCTGGCCGCACAAGCCTGACTCGCTCGGCGAGTCTGGAGACATTTCTTTGGTCTGGAGGTCTGGAAATAGGTCTGGAATTGGTCTGGTCTGGAGGCATGGAATTAGGTCTGGGGGCTTGGAATTAGGTCCCTTTGCGTTAGTCGAGGTGGCAGAGCGGAAGGATTTAAGTGAAAGATGTCGCACTTGTTGCGTAGCAAGGACAGTACAAAATTGTCGCTAGATTAACGCCGAAGCACCGCGCGGACGCTGTGAGCCTTCACTGGATAGTGCCCTCCCCCCCCCCCTCCCCCCAGCTGAGTGTGTCATGTCTCCAGCCGCCCCAACTGGCCGAGCACCTCCGCCGCTGTTTTGCCGAGCGCGAGCCCGGTGTTCAGGTCTCCGCGAGAGGGCGCCGGTCTTCCTGTTGGAATGATGCGACCGGCGGGGCCGCTGATCGCGGGCGGCTGGACCGGACCAGCTCCGCCACCTTCACCGGACGGCCGGCGTGTTAGGCTGCTGCGCTCAGTTGGTGCTGCCGGTCTTCACTTCTGTTATCGATCGCTTTACTTTGTCTACTCCCCGCTTCTTCTCTGCCCTGTACATTCCCGTCTGAGCATGCACCCCTCTCAGCAGTGGCTGGGCGCGCCTCTGCCGCGGTCGGGAGTCTCGAGCGCTCCCTGGCCGACGCTCCATCTCCCCGTTGTGCGGCGTTGGGCGGCACGTCCGGCTCACCTCCCTGACCTGGCCCGCTCTCTCACCCTGATATGCGTGGTCGCGCACTGCACCGAACGCGCCGCGCGCCACAAAAACGCCCGGCCCCATCACGTCCCGCCGTTTTTGCTGCCGGCAGCGCCACATCCGCGGCCGGTACCACGACGTTACCATGGAAATGCCGCCTTGTTTGTCGACATGGTTATGGGTAGCTAGTGGTAATGCGTTGGATTTTCAGGAGAGCAGTGGCAGTGCTATTGTGCGGAGTTAGCTTGGAATCTGCTGTTTATTGTTTGCTCGGACGGAACAGTTGCGCTAGCGTTCTTGACCTCCCTCTGCTCTCGCGGTAGGAAAGTTCAGAGGGAACGTTTATCGGCAACTAATGGTTCACCGTCGTATCGAGGGATACACCGAGGCATGGGAAATGACAGGTGCTTTGTGGTCTGTTCCATTGTTGCATTTATAGGCAACGTTTAAGAACAATCAACGCCACTGATGGTTCCTGCCAATGGTTACTTGCTTATTAAGCACGCCGGGACGACGCATGATAAATGAGTCGTCCCACTTGTGCCCATTTACCGTCCTTACTTGCCCACCTTTTCACTCCACACCGTGAAAATTGCCGCATCAGATCGCGCCCCGCCGGCTCGCCGGTCCGCGCCACCCCATACTACGCCGTCGTGCGTGGCGGTCGTGCGGCACAGCCTACCGGTGGCGCAGCAGGCGGCTGTCGGCCGGGCTGGCGGCCGACTGGGCGTTGACGTCGCCGTCGTGGGAGCCGCCGCGTCCCGATAGTCAGCTGACGGCGATAGTCAGCTGACGGCGACCGTCAGCTGCGCGGCCGCGCTCGGCGCCGCCGGTAATCAGCTGATGACGGCCGTCAGCTGGCCGGCCGGCCGGCGTTTCCCAATATCTCGGTCCGGAAGCGCCAGGTCGCCGCCGCTGGCCGTTCACCTCGGCCTAGCGCCGGCGCGCCGCCGCCGGCCGCGCGTGACTGGCGGGAAACGGTTTGGCGCGCCGGATGCGCGCGCGCGGCTCGTTTTCCCGAACGGGCCGCGCGGCGCGCCCCGGAGAGCGGGCCGGACACGGCCGACAACCCGGGCGGCCGCGGACGGCCGGCCAACTGTGGGCGACGCCGGCCGACGGGGCGCAGCGGCGCCGCCTGCTGGCCAGCACCGCAGCCTCCTGGTCAGCGGCTCCCGAGCCTCAAACTAGATTGAACTACGTCAGAAAGCTTATGTTTTTCCGATCTCATCCTTCGCCGCAAAATGATAACAAGTATCAAAAATAAAATTAGTAGCTGCACAGTGATAAAGGTATTGAGATAACGGCATAAATAGATGATTCCACCGTATACCGATGTGCACGTATAAGCGCACCGAGTTCAGTTGAAATCGATCGATCGTCAAGATCCTCCAGAAAATCAATTCTGTGAAATCGATCCTTCGTGAAGGCTCCAAAGTGCACACGAAAACTTGGGGGCCTTTGTTGCATTCAAGTGCCTTTGTGAGTATCTATTTTGTGGGCTAGCAGGTCCGTGCAGTTGAGGTGGGATGTGAGGCGCGAGCTCGTCCAGTTGAGATCGGTCCCACATCACACTGCACCGTGCAGTTGAGATCGGTCCCGCCTCACTCTGTGCTGCTCACTGAGATCGGTCCCCGCCTCACTCTGTGCCGTGCAGGTGAGATCGGTCCCGCCTCACTCTGTGCTGTGCAGGTGAGATCGGTCCCCGCCTCACTCTGTGCCGTGCATTTGAGATCGGTCCCGCCTCACTCTGTGCCGTGCAGTTGAGATCGGTCCCCGCCTCACTCTGTGCCGTGCAGTTGAGATCGGTCCCGCCTCACTCTGTGCTGTGCAGGTGAGATCGGTCCCCGCCTCACTCTGTGCCGTGCATTGAGATCGGTCCCGCCTCACTCGTGCCGTGCAGTTGAGATCGGTCCCGCCTCACTCTGTGCCGTGCAGTGAGATCGGTCCCGCCTCACTCTGTGCTGTGCAGTGAGATCGGTCCCGCCTCACTCTGTGCGTGCATTTGAGATCGGTCCCGCCTCACTCTGTGCCGTGCATTTGAGATCGGTCCCGCCTCACTCTGTGCGTGCAGTTGAGATCGGTCCCGCCTCACTCTGTGCCGTGCATTTGAGATCGGTCCCGCCTCACTCTGTGCCGTGCAGATGAGATCGGTCCCGCCTCACTCTGTGCCGTGCAGTTGAGATCGGTCCCGCCTCACTCTGTGCTGTGCAGGTGAGATCGGTCCCCGCCTCACTCTGTGCCGTGCATTTGAGATCGGTCCCGCCTCACTCTGTGCCGTGCAGTTGAGATCGGTCCCCGCCTCACTCTGTGCCGTGCGATTGGGATCGGTCCCGCTTCACTGTGCCCTGCAGTTCAGACCGGTCTCGCCTCACTCGCTGTCAATATCTGGGCTTGGGCGGAGACGTGTGGTTTTATAGCGCCACGGCCATTGGAGCTACGTCTGCGGCGCGTCGACCCTCATGCCACCGCCAGCAAACGCCGTCTTTCGGTCAGACACAGCGCGAGTCAAGCACAGAGCAGCGCGAGTCAGGCGCGGTGCAGTGCGAGTCAAGCACCGCGCGGCGCGATTCAAGCACAGAGTAGCGCGAGTTAAGCAAGGCACAGTGCGAGTCAAGCACGACGCAGCGTGAATCAAGCACGGCGCAGCGGGACCTTTGCTTTGTAACCGACGTGGGAATATTGCTGCTTGCCGGCATGCAGCTGATTTCACCAGGTTCAACTGTTCAGCCTGAGCTCTGGGTGAACCATTACATTTATAAGCGACATACTGCACGCAAGTCTGCTCTGATTGGGCAGCCGGCGGAAACTCACGACTGTCAAAATATCTAAGACACGTAATTTGTTTGTTTTTGTCGTAAATGGCTTCTAGAAGTTCGTTCCGCCCCATCCAGAGAGGATCCTGGCTGCGCCCCTGACACCCAGTCCATGAAGCGATGTGCATCTTGCGAGGGTCGCAGCTTAGCGGTCATGGAGTCTGGAGTCTGGAGTCTGGAGTCATGGAGTCGCAACTTACGCATGGAGTCTGCTTCTGAGGCATCCGAGTCACTGTCGGGTGGCGACAGTTTCCGATGACGAAAACACGCCGGCTGTTGAAGTCACCTGACCGTGTTCCAAAGCCAAAGCCCTCTGACCTTTTGCTCCAGACTGGGGCACGATTTGACCTTTCGAACGGGACGGTCGGCCGCCCAGCTGGCCTTCCTCGAGTGTCCCGGACGCGCCGGTCCCGTTCCCACCCGTCTAGGCACGCGGGGGTGCCGGTCCGCGTAATTGAAACGCCGGCTCGACTCTGCGTGCGGCCGCCGCCGCGCCCCAAGCCAGAGCCGCGCGCCCACGCCGCCGATCGCGGCCGCGGCGCTCGCGCGTGCCGGCCGGTAAACGGTAGTACGTTCGTTCAACTGGCCAGCGGCGCGTCCAGGCGGCGGGTAAGGGAGAAGCAGGCAGAACGGCGCCGGGTCGGTGTGGTTGGGTTCGACGCCCGCCCGCTCCGTTCCAGTATCCTGGGCGACGGCCGCGAGGGGGACGGCCCCTGGTCAGCTGCCCGGAGTGGGTGCCTGACGCCGCCCCTGCCGGCCAGCCGGGCCGTCACGTGATTGTGCTGATAGGTGTCGCGGTCGGCAGCGGCGGCGGCTTGCGAGCACGGGGAGCTCGCGAGGTTAACGGAGGCCCGCATCGGCCGCGTCGGCTCAGGGGTGGACCCCGGCCACCCTGCAGACTCAGCGCGTCGGCTGCCTGTGCTCCCCCCCCCGCAGCGTGCCTGGGCGCGCCGCTGTGGTCATGGCCTCCGTGGGAGCGGGCGACGCGCGGCCGCGGAGAGCCAATCAATGGTCGGCCGGAGACAAAGGCGGCGCGCCGCGGCCGGACGCGCGATCCATGATCGGCGCTGGCCGGCCGCGGGCCGCGCGCACGCGATGGGAGCACGGCCCCGCCGACGGCCAGCGGCCTCGTGCGGTCCGGTGACGAGGTCGGGGCGGAAACCTGAGGTGGACGGTTACAGGGTTTGGTCCAGGCCCGAACTCAGACGAAGTTCCCAGGGGGTGCACCAGCGGCCCAGCACAATGCAACACTTGGGCTAATCCTGACCCAGTTTTTCCAGGCTAGGACATTGGTTTTAGGACATACGGCACAACTTTTGTTCGCAATATCTTGCATACCTCACCTCAAAAAGGCTGCATGCAGTCTTCGTGACCCCCACATGTCAAGGATACGGTTGCATGAAAGGAGGCTGGGGAGCATCCCAGATTCCAGGGAATGGATGTGCGGAGACCCAGCGCACCCACCTGGCCACGGGCCTGGTTTGGTTAAAACACGCTCGTTGATGCGGGTTTGGGAGTAGCCGTGTGCTGCGCCTCGCGTGCTGCTCTTTACTCATGTGATCCAGACCAAGGCCAACAAGGCCCGCTGGCTATACAAATAATCATCCAGACCGACTGGTTCGAGAGGATTAACGGAAGATGTTGCACGCGAGTGTTTGCATCTGCGGCTTTTGGGGAATGTACGAGGCCCGAGTGCACCGACGGACCGCTCTCCACGGACCCGCTGCGCGGTGGCGCGTTGCCCTGACCGCGTTCAGCGCGCTGGCGCGTGTGGCGGCCCGCCGGGCTCTCTCGCGGCCCGACACAAGCAGGCCGGCCCGCGCCGCGCACCGGCGGCGCTGGTGGCGCGCGGCTCTCCCACGCGTCGGGCACCTCGGCGCAGGAGATATCTGGGTAACGGGACGCGCCGCCCGCCCTCCGCGCTGCGGCGCCCGCGCCGGCGCCCGCTTTTTGTCGCCGCTAATGTGGTCGGTGAAGGGATGGTGAGGGCTATCTGGGTTAGCTGCGCGCTTGGAGCCGGGCGCCGAGGATGCGGCGCCGCTCTGTCGGCGCCAGCCCGGCGACCGGCGCCGTACACAGCACCGCCGCCGTCCAGCCGTATGTTAGGTTCTACCCAGTCCTGTGTTCGATTTGTCTGAGTGAGAAGACAAATCGAACACAACGTGCGGCTGCTGGGGTCTAGTTTTCCGAAGAGTTTGCCACACTCGGGCTCAAACGAGTTACACGGTATTTTCTGGAACGAGTTATGCCATGTTTACTCAACTTTACGGGTATGGCGATTCCGAAAGCTGGTATTTCAACCCGACAAACGCGGGGTAGCACCACTGCAGTCACTTTTGAGGGTTTTGTTGCGACCGGAGTGATGTCATGTTATGGTGACCGGAATGATGTCATGTTATGTATGGTGACCGGAGTGATGTCATGTTATGGTGACCGGAGTGATGTCATGTTATGTATGGTGACCGGAGTGATGTCATGTTATGATGACCGGAGTGATGTCATGTTATGGTGACCGGAGTGGCGTCATGGTATGGTGAGAAGCCGTGGTACCGACGCTGGGGTAACATAGAACATCCCGCGTGGCGCGTATAGAGCCACTTTGAAACAACACCTATTTAAACTTTCAGTATGGAGATCAAACGCGTCGCTAATAGGGAAAATCCTGATACAGATCAGGAGATGCTGCAACTCGACATGTGTCTGCTTCTCAGCGAGCACAATCTCTTAAAGAGGTGACAGTTTCACTCATGAGCCCATTCATCTTCTGGTTACGACTATCGCCATTGGCTCTGGTGTGTTTCTGCCTGAGGGCTTCTCCAGCGGTGGTGACGCGCTTGGTGCTGCCTGGTGCTACCTGGTGCACCTGGTGCACCTGGTGCGGCCTGGTGCGTCGGGGCTGCCCGGCTCGGCAGACGTCGGGCTCCTCTGATGAGGCGGCGGCGGCGCGCGCCCGTCGGCACCTCATACGGTCATTAGCACCGCTGATAATGTCACCGGCGGAGCGGCGAGCCGCCCGGCCCGGCCGGCTCGCCGCCTGCGGCGCGGCGCGGCGCCGTAATTAGCTGGCCGGCGTCACGTGAGATCGGCCGAGCGCGGCGACTCGCTGCCGAGCGGTGTCAGTCCGCTACTGGGCGGTGTCAGTCGCTGCCTGAGTGGTGTCAGTCGCTGTTGGGCGGTGTCAGTCACTGCCGGATGGCGTCAGTCGGGCCGGCCGGGGGAGCTGACGGGCGGTATCAGTCGCTGCCGGGCGGTGTCAGTCGGGCCGGACGGTGTCAGTCGGGCCGGGTGATGTCAGTCGGGCCGGGCGGTGTCAGTCGGGCCGGGTGATGTCAGTTGGGCCGGGCGGTGTCAGTCGGGCCGGGCGGTGTCAGTCGGGCCGGGTGATGTCAGTCGGGCCGGCCGGCGGAGCTGCCCCCAGTTGCCCCGCCGGCGGCGCGCCCAGCCAACCACCGGGCCCGGGGGAAGAGGACCGCTCACAGAGCGGCCCAACACAAGTGAACAAGCACTATTACCAACAGTCATGTTAAGCCTATGTCGCATTATTTTGTGGTGACGACTCTGGGAGGCCTGTGGTCGCTGCAATGTAATTGCATACACGAGGAATGTAACGCGTTTTAGCAAAATCTGGTCTGCGTTTATACTCCGCGGCATGTCATCACCTTGCCAGTCGCCGACCGCTCCCGACCGCCCGTGCTTGTACGTCACCACCAGGGCCGCTTTCGTCTGCGGCTCCCAGTCGTCGGCGATGGCGGCGGGCTGTTGATCTGCCCCACAGCCTGTGAGCCGGTAGTGATTGCGTCGGGCCATTCTTCGCAGATGGGTGGCCAGATGCCCAACTACGGAGGACAGTACGGCGACGTCCAGCGCCCGATGGTCAACCAGAATATGATGAACATGAACAACATGAACAACATGAACAACATGAGCAGCATGAACAGCATGAACAACATGAACGGCATGAACAGCATGGGACCGATGGGCCCCATGAGCAACATGGCGACCGGCCCCATGAACGGCATGGGGCCGGGCCCCATGAGCCAGGGCATGCAGAACAAGATGGGCATGCAGATGCAGGTAAGGGCGGCTGGGCCCGGCGTCCGGTGTTCACCGGCGCTGGGGGGGAGGGGGAGGGGTGTCACGAGCTCGCGAGGCCCGCCGCTGACGTGACGTGACGTGCGAGCGACAGATAACAAAATACGCTGGTCCGGGGCGTGGCTGCGGCGCCACCGGCGGCCGCAGGGTGCTGATGAAGATTGATGTGTGGCTGATGACGTCGGCGCCCCCCCCCTTCCCCCCCTCCCGGGGTCTGCCTCAGCGAGGTGCTGGACGGTGGCGGGCAGGGTCGGGTTGGCGTTGGACATACATGTCAATGGGGACTCAAGGCTCGATATTTTGTAACGTGCAGTACTTTTTTGTCACATGCATTACGTTTTGTCACAATTATTTCCAACTACTGGCCACGAACGCCGTGGAATTTGTGCCTCTGAATGTTACCTGCCCGTAGTACCATGAATGGCACGTTAGTGCTGAGCTGCTGTCTGGTATGAAGCTATTATGTACTTGTCAGTTGCATAATAATGGCCAAACCTTATTTTCATAACGTACACTATATTTGTATTACATTTTGTAATTATTATGTAATTATACAATTACTATATAATTATCTTTGTTATCCCATATTTAAACAGCTGCCTCAGTTTGCCCGCAGGGTTTCAGGACATGACACGTGATCGCATTCTAGCTTGTTTGGCGCTGCTACTCCCGAAGCTGAGCGCGTGTGCCTGCCCCGGCTGACCGTGCCCTCAGAGCTGGTGTGTGACCAGCGTTGTCCCTCCAGCAGGGCATGATGCCGCAGGGCATGTACGTGCGCGGCATGGCACCTGGCATGATGGGCGGCCGGCCGGCACCCTACCCCAGCCCTGCCATGCACATGGCCCAGAAGAGGGGCCAGTTCCCTGGCGGCATGCCGGCTCAGGTGAGCGTCACCGACACACGGATCACGGGTCAGGTCAGGGACCACGGTTCAGGCCAGGTCAGGTCAGGTCAGGTCAGGTCAGGGTGGTCCGGTGGCCGTTCAAGCGCAGCGGGGGACCGCCACCGGCGCTAGCTTTCTCGGCGGGTGCGGTGATGTCAGGTGTAGGTGAATTATATGTTGCCATGTCTTCTGATTTTACCTCTTGGCGCCTACAGCACGGAAGCCTCTTTGTGGTGTACATTAATAAGCAGTTTGACATGAGTATGGCAGAACGGTGCTTTTATGCAACATTGACACGAGTATGGCAGAACAGTGCTCTTATGCAGCACTTTGGTGCTTTTGTCTTCAGTAATCATCAGTATCTAGATAAGCAGAGCATATTCCGAGGCATCAGTTGTCCACGCGCGCGCATGACCGCCGCCGTCGCCGCCGCCGGCCGCACCCTTCCCGGCTCTGTTCCATAATGCTAGCGGAGGGCATATGCTCTGGGCGCCGTCGGCGTCCGTACGGTCTCTGACGCCGCGCGGTCGATTGCCGCGGGGTACACCCTCTGACACGAAGCTGGCGGCCGGAGCGTGCGCGATTAATTTATGCATGAGATTCGAGAAGAATGGCGGTGCGACGCCGGAAGGTGTCGAGCGATCCGAGGTCCGGAGAGACGAGAGCAACGGCGCCCGGTCGCCGCCGTAAAGCCGGGGCTGAGGCGCGCCGCTTTGGAGGGCGGGCGCGCCATTTTTGAGAGCTCATCCGGCCCGAAGCGAAGTGTGACGCTGCTTAGCCGCCGGATAAAATGCAACGCCGGCAGCGGAGGTGATTTATCAGGATCGCTGGCGCGCGCGAACGCGAATATGTGCCTCGACGGCAGCGGAAAACAAGAGAGAAAAGGATTGTTGGGTGTTGTTTCGGGCGGCGAATGCCAAATTCAGGCGTAAAAGCGACTTTAGTAGCCCGCTCAAACGGTCCCGGCCCCGTCGTAATTGTCCGCTGTACTGGGAGTTCATGCGTGGGCTCCGTCTCTTTAAGAACAGAGGTTATCTGGGAGAAATCTCTCACACTGTCGGCCCAGGGCAGAATACGGTACTGCATTTTGGTGTCGTAACATCGGTGAATTCCTGCCAGGGTGCATGCGGGGTTCTGCGCTGTCGCGTGTTTCTCGTGCCGTGCGTAAGTTGACCGAGTGTGTGGGTTTCAGTACGGCGGGGCGCAGTACGGCGGAGGTCACCCACAGATGGCGCAGCGGGCGGCGCCAGCCCAGTACGGCCAGTACCCGGTGCAGCAGCCACTACCGTCGCAGTTCCCGCCGAACCAGGTCAGCAGCGGACGGCCACCGTCATCACACGCGCACACGCGCACGCGCACGCTCACACATACATCAGAGCGGACTAGTACCCGATTAGCGCAGCGTCGGTTTGGTCCGACCCCACCAGTTAATGGCGGGGAGTGCCGCCTTTCTTAACCAGCTGCTGCGGCCACCAGCGTGTCATAGACCGCAACAGTACAGCTCAGGACAGCGCTCGGTCTCACGGTCGTGGGTCTGGGCTTGCGGGGCTCGATGAGGCTACCGTTAGCCTTCTTTCTCCTACTGACCCGGGCTGGCGCGGCTGCGTGACCTGCCGGGCTCCGCCAGCTGGCGCAGGTCACAGCTCGGCACGGCAGCGCAGAGCTGTCAGTCAGTGCCAGCCAATGTCAGCCGGTGTCAGAGTGTCAGTCAGTCGGCCACGCAGAGCTTTCAGTCATTGTCAGCCAATCAGTCAGTCAGTGTCAGTCAGTGCCAGTCAGTACGGCCTGGTCCTCAGGGACGCGCTGGATCTGATCCTTAGGAATGCGCTGGGTCTGGTCCTTGGGGACTCGCGGGACCTGCTCCTTAGGGATACGCTGAACCTGGTCCTCAGGGATCCGCTGGGTCTGGTTCTCAGGGACGGGCCGGACCTGATCCTCAGGGACGTGCTGGACCTGGTTCTCAGGGACGTGCTGGACCTGGTTCTCAGGGACGTGCTGGACCTGGTTCTCAGGGACGCGCTGGACCTGGTTCTCAGGGACGGGGTGGACCTGGTTCTCAGGGACGCGCTGGACCTGGTTCTCAGGGACGCGCTGGACCTGGTTCTCAGGGACGCGCTGGACCTGGTTCTCAGGGACGTGCTGGACCTGGTTCTCAGGGACGCGGTGGACCTGGTTCTCAGGGACGTGCTGGACCTGGTTCTCAGGGACGCGCTGGACCTGGTTCTCAGGGACGGGCGCCTGCGCTGTGCTGCGCGCGAATGGACTCGCCTGTGGCGTGCACACCGCGTACTCATGACTGGTGCCCCGTGACCCGCACGGCCAGGTACGGCCAGAGCGACGGGACGTGTGCGGCGAGAGGCTACTGAAGCTTGACCTAAGCCTGGCGAGCTTTTGTTCCCAAGAGCAAACACACTCAGGCCACTACATGTTACACAGGCTCGCTAATCCGGCGGTTTTCCGACACGGCTTGCTTCAGGTTTCCATTTTCAATCGCCGCCATAAGCAATGCGCAGATTTGTCGGGCATGAAGGGAACAGAAACAGCTGATTGCAAGAGGAGGCTGTTGCCACGGCCAGGAGTAGCTGGACATTGTGCGCCATGCGGCTAGTTGTAGCTGAAGCTCCTACGACCTCGTCATCCGCGCCACAACATTTCGCCGGCCTGTCTTGCCGCACGCCACTCGTGCTCACGCCGCGTCGGTGCGCTGTTTTGCGCTCTCTGGGCGCCGTGAGCCACTCCAGCGACTCTACTACTTCAGTGACTCCACTTCAATGGCTCTACTCCAGTGACCCCATTCCAAAGACTCGACTCTATTGACCCCACTCCAGTGACCACGCTCCAGTGACCACGCTCCAGCGGCTCCATTCCATTGACTCCATTCCATGGAGTCAACTCAAGTGACTTAACTCCAGTGAATCAACTCCAATAAGTCCACTTCGGCGACTCCACTCCAGTGACCTGCACTGCGGCCGGCCGGCTTCTCCGACGAGACCTGCGCTGCAGGGGTCGGTCGGCCTGTTGGAGCCTGACGCCTGTCACCGCCGTCAGAGGGGAGGCCGTCCACTGTGACGGGCTGTGCAGACAGCGGCTGTGTTTACCGGTGACGCCCGTGCGGCATCGATACCGCCGAGGTCACCGGGGTCGGGAGAGGCGTCGGCGGCAGAGGCGCACCCAGCAAAGGGGTCGGGGGAGGCGTCAGCAGCAGAGGCGCACCCAGCGAAGGGGTGTGGTCTTCAACAAGGGCGCGCACAAGGGAAATGAAATGGGGCATCGGCCAAGAAGTCCTGCAAGAAAAAGTTCATTGGTGGTGGGCTCGTGGCACGATATCGGTTCAATGCCCCCGCAATGCTGTTTATGTTCACGCTCCGGAACGCTACAGTACCATGGTCTGTCCATGGCCGGACAGAGCGTCGCTGACGAACTGGAGCCGGCAGATAACCCGGTGAGCTGACCCAATGTGGCGCACCGCACACAATGAGCCAATATGGCGCACTGTGGGGCTATGTGGCGCACCGTAAGCCCATGTGGCGCACCCTGACCCAATGTGTTGCACCCCGATCCAGTGTGGTGCACGGTGAGCCAATGTGGCGCACTGCGAGCCGACTGTCCACCGAGCCCGGGCGGCAGGCGGCCAGCCAGCCTGTCCTCCGTCGACAGCCGAGCCCGAGCGGCGGCGGTCGCAGACATGTCTCTGTCGTCTCCCGTTGGCATAAGTGGCACCCGACGACGGCGGCCGGCTCCGTGCCGTCCCCGCCGGTCAGACGCAGACGCGGTGCAGCCGCCGGGGCGGTGCGGTCGGCCGGCCGGCGCCGTGCCGTGCGGGGGCGGGCCGGGCCGTCACAGGAGTGCCTCGGGTCGGCCCCGCCGGCGCCCCTATCTGAGCGGCCGCCCGCCCGCCGGAAGCGCCACCGTGATTCGGCGCACGAGCGGAAGCGGGGTGCTGATACTGGCCACGAGCCGGGGGGGGGGGGGGGGGGGCTGATACCAGCCACGGAGGCGGGCGAGCGGCTGGAGACGGGCCGGCGAGCCCATCGCCAGCACCAGCGTCACCAGCAGCACCCTCACAGCGCTGTAGTGCATCAGCTGACGGCGGCCTGATATCGTACCAACTCCGCCGGGACTGTCGTCCCACAGCTGTGCTACAAGCTATTCTACTAATAAAAATCACGACGCTATCGTGTCAGACGCGCCGTTATCATCACCAGCACGCCGTGGTGGCTGGCCGCCAGTGTCATCACGTTTCTACACCTGCCGACATATTCATATTAATTCGTGAATGTGGCCCATATTCGTCATAATCACATGGCTATGATGCACACTAATCTTAAGCACATTAACGTGACACGGTCATCATAATCACTCAGATGTTCAGTATTTTTCATATCAGCATGACTGTCAGGCACGCATATTTTACAACCATTACATGAACCCGTCACACGCGATTATATTTTCATGATCGCAGCTTGCTCAGTACACTCGTAATAATATGGTCATTCGATGATCGGACACCGAACACGCTGTGCCTTCACAACAGCAGGCCGTAGTGCAACTAAAAAGATACGATATAACACAAAAATAGTGCACTAGTATACAATCTATACATGGTATATATATATATATATATATATATATATATATATATATATATGTATACATGTATTTTCATGTTTATATACGTATATATATATATATATATATATATATATATATATATATATATATATATATGTACATCATCCTAAACAAAATAACTGGACTATATGTGAGACACGATCGCAGAGACATGGAAGCAATCATTTCACACTCGAGTCGTAGTCTGCTTTTGTTGTCTGTTCTCTTCGGTTCCGCTTTGTTTTAACTTGACCAGTGTCCCATCCTTGCCTCGCGCGTGTCCTTTTGACCTGCGGTCTGTCGCTGTGCTCTGCATTGTGATGTGGGTGATGTTGCCGCCCGCCGCCCAGTCCGCCACCTGTACTGCGTCTGCTGTGCCTGTAGTGCGCCCCCGGCCCCGGCTGAGCGGCGCCTGGTGCTGTGTCTGTGGTGTACCGCCGGCCCCGACTGAGCGGCGCCTGGTGCTGTGTCTGTGGTGTGCCGCCGGCCCCGACTGAGCGGCGCCTGGTGCTGTGTCTGTGGTGTGCCGCCGGCCCCGGCTGAACGGCGCCTGCTCCTGTGTCTCTGGTGTACCGCCGGCCCCGACTGAGCGGCGCCTGGTGCTGTGTCTGTGGTGTGCCGCCGGCCCCGACTGAGCGGCGCCTGGTGCTGTGTCTGTAGTGTGCCGCCGGCCCCGACTGAGCGGCGCCAGCTCCTGTGTCTGTGTCTGTGCCGCCTGCCCCGGCTGAGCATCTCCTGCTCCTGTTGCAGGGCGGTCTCCGGCCGGGCATGAGGCCGGCCTCGCCGTACGGCGGCCCCATGGCCGGCCAGCTGCCGTACGGCGCCGGCCAGTACGGCGCCTCGGCCGGCGCCGGCTTCGGCTGCGGCCCCATGGACGCCGGCCTGGCCCAGATGGGCGTCATGAACAGCGGCGGCATGAACATGGCCATGCCGGTGGGCGCTATGAACATGAATGGCATGAGTGCGGGCGGCGCGGGCGCGATGGGGGGCGCGGCGGGCGCGGCGCAGGCGATGCAGCAACAGCAGCAGCAACAGCAACATCAGCAGCAGCAGCAGCAGCAGCAACAACAGCAACAACAACAGCAGCAACAGCAACAACAACAGCAACAACAGCAACAGCAGCAGCAGCAGCAGCAGCAGCAGCAGCAGCAGCAGCAGCAGCAGCAGCAGCAGCAGGGACAGCCCGGCATCCCCAGGTCAGTCCAGTGGTAACTGACGTACATGCTCCCAAGTCTTTCGTACTCTCGTAATGTTCTCAACCTGCGTACAACAATGCAATTTGCTGTACCTTCACAAAGTTAGCAATGCTTCCGTATCTATAAAAGGCCGCTGGTCCCGAGCTGGGCGAGCACCGCCCGTGCGCGGCCGACCCTGCTCCCGCGCTGGGCCTCACCACCCCGAGAGCAGCCCCCACCCTCCGGGGGAGGGGAGGGGGTGGCTCGCCGCCGCCCGGCCGGCACCGTTCAGCGCCTGCCAGGCGCTGACGTGCGCCGTCACGGCCCGTCCCCGGCCGCCGGTCGTCTGGCCGCCGCCCTGTTGGGCTTGCGCCACCGTAACGAGCCGGCCTGCCGGAGCCCGCTGGCACGGCGCTAATGGCCGCCCGTGAGGTGTTGACCCGGCCGTCGCGCCCTGGAGCCGCGCGCGCGCCCCAGCAGCGGCGCGGCTGGCCGTTGACCCGTCCCCCCCTCCCAGCGCCGGTGTCTGTCGGCGCCCACTCGTCACCGAACATGCGGCGAGTGCGGCGAGGCCTCCTCTTCATCACGGCGACAAATTCGGGCGGCGCGCGCTGACTGATGGCGTGCTTGGCTTGGCGGGGCGCCGCCGGCTTCCGCGTGGCTGGCCGGTCGCCGTCACCGCTGAGGGATGGCTACACGCCGGCCGCGCCGTGTTCGGCGGCTGCTCGGGGCGGCAGCGGGGCGGAGCACGGGGGACGCCCCCTCCCGACCGTAGGCCCCTCCCTCCTCCCACGCGACCCCTCCCCGCCGCCGCCGTCCGTTGCCGAGGCTGGCACGGGTGCACTGGTCGGGGTCAGGCGGGGGTGAGCCGGGGTTCAGCGAGGTCAGATAGCGGCGGCGGGGATCACTGGTCAGCTGGAGGAGCTGTCTCGTTAGCGGAAGTTGGGGGTTCGGCTTGAGGTCATGTCAGCGGATGTCAGTCGGAGGCCAGTTGGGTCAGGATGGAGGTCAGATACTCGGTCAGCGAGGCGGTTGGGGGTCAGTAAAGCAGATTGGGGCCCATGAGAGGTGAGCTTTCGCTGCTCAGCTTTCTAAAAAAGGAAGGGCTTTGTTTAACGATTAGTGAACACTGGTGGAGACTGTGTTGTAATCACGCGGCCTTCTTGACGAGTGCCGGTCTCTCAACGTGAACGTATGCTAAGACCAGCCAAAACGGTACCGTCACTATTGAAAACACGGGAGACAGGACCGAGCCGACCGGACCGGAAATCTGATTCGGAGATCTCCAACCATCTGACTGTTCACGTGGGCTTCACTCGCCTTATTCCATGGGTAATATTGGGACGGGCCGTCACCTGGGACGTTACTGGGACGTCACTGGGACGGGCCGTCACCAGGGACGTCACTAGGACAGGCCGTCACCAGGGACGTCACTAGGACAGGCCGTCACCTGGGACATCACTTGGACGGGCCGTCACCAGGGACTTCACTGAGACGGCCCGTCACTGGGACGAGCCGTCACCTGGGACGTCACTGGGACGAGTCGTCCCTCTGCCGCACGCTGTCGTCGCTCGAGAGAGTACACCCCGCGCACCTAGAGCTCAGGTCGCCAAAACAGCGGTGCTAGAATCAGGCTCGCGCGAGCGGCCCGCGGGAGGTGGGGGTGGGGGGGGGGGGGGTACAGCTGGCGCCCGCCTGCCCGGAGGCAGATAGAGCGGCCGGCGGCCCGGCCAAATGAAGGGACGCCCACGGCATCACTCAGCCGGCCTCCGTATTTATTAAATGGCGCCATCAGCTGTTCATTCCGACTGACCGATGATTTCAATTAGACTCAATGCTGGCGTATTTATTTAGTGTCGGCGTGTGGTGGCCGGGACGGGCCGGCGGCGCCAGCTCCTGGCGCATCTCCCGGCGCCAGGTCTGAGTCAGGGAGGGGGGCAGTCGGGGGGGGGGGGGGAGGGCGTCAGGGGGGGGGGAGCAGTCGCCAGTGGCGTCACGGCGGCGGCGGCGGCCGGGCTGCCAGATCGCCCGCGCCGGTCTGCCGGTCCGGCCGGCCGCCGGGATCGAGAGACGACGCCGACGCAGAGGCGGCGTCAGGGGAGGACAGCGGCCGCCCACCGTACCACGTGCGGTCCGCGACGTACCGTACAGTGGCACACGAGAAACGTGCTTTGAGTGTGGAAAGGCGATGGTCTGCCTCACATTTCTTTCCAGTTTCTGACGCTTTTCTGAGGATTTCAGCGTCGGATTTTAACCTGTACATCATCTGGGACTTGCTGAGCCAAATCTGTCCTTCCCCTTTACTCGCCCCTGCGTGCGGTACGCTTTCGGTACGTCCACGACGAGGTGCCCCGGACCACCGGGCTGCGGGGCTCCGAGGGGCCGATCCCAGGTCTGAGGCCGACGCCAGGTCTGAGGCCGACGCCAGGTCTGAGGCCGACCCCAGGTCTGAGGCCGACGCCAGGTCACTAGAGCCCCGGCGACAACGCCGGACACAGGGCTGTGAAGCGGTGAGGGGTGTGGGTTAAGACGACGCCCGACATGTCGGACACCTGATGCGCCTGCTGCTGGCGGCGGCGGTCCGGACAGCATGGCGTGGGGACGGGTTCAGTTGATTTGCAGTCCGCAGAGGCGCTGCTGCCAGCCCTGGGCGAAGCTTCCTCCAGCATGTTGGTCCTGCTTTTCCTCCCCTCCCCCGCATTTTTCTTTTCAGCCCTCTCGATTCTTGTGCAAAATCATCATTAAGTCACCGTGCCGTGCCTCCTTCTCTGCAGATACCCGTCGGCTCCCCTTTCCCACCTCTCTCTCTTTCTCTGTGTTTGCCGCTAGAGGGCGCTGCAGTGGGCGCACGTGATTCACTCCCGTCTATCCTCCCAGCCCGTTCCGCCAACCCCCCCCCCCCCCGCCCCTCCCCCTGCTCTATCCTGGTCTCTGCGGCGCGACCGCTCTTTGTCCGCCGCCCCTCCCCAACCCTGCCCGCCGCCGCCGCCGCCGCCGCCCGCCCGCTCGCTCGCGCGCTCTGTCCGCCGGCCGACCTGGACCTGGTGCGGGACATTCCGGGGCGGCGCGGCACTTTTAGAACATCAACACCCTGCCCGTCTATTCTGAGGAATCGGCCCGCGATCTGGCAGCCCGCCGCCGCCACCATATGGCAGCACTGGCGGCGTCCGGGGGCGCAGACTGCCGCCTCCATCGGTTTGTACGCAGCCGTACGACGTGGTCGGAGGCGTATATTGTAGGGATTGCAGCGGCGCAGTTTCGTAAATGAGGGGGGGGGGGGTGAGGCAGTGGTAACATTACGCAAACTACTCCCAATATGCACCAACAAACCGCCTTTTCCCCGGATTTTGCTTAATTTCTTCTTAGGGTGGAGGGGACAGGACCCCATGTTGTGGTCTGGTGCCCTCCAAACAGGAAATGATTTAGGAAACGATTACCGCTGCGCGATTAATATCCAGTTTTTGTCTCGGGGCTCCATTCCTCTGCATCAATGGACGCAATGGCAGTGTCTGGATTTTTTTTTGGAATAAGTGCACTCCCAATTAACGACAGAGCTTCATCTATGAGCATGAAGGCACCGCGGTTTGATTGTTTCTGGCGCCGGTTTTTATCGCACTGGAGGTTTCGGCCCTGCGTTCTCATCAGTTTAGACGGAAATGCTGCATTAAAGATATCTCATGACAAGATGAAGGTGGTGCCGTGTACTGCAAGGTTCATTTCCTCATTTGTGACTGGTTGGCAAAGAGAAGCGACGATTCTGACTGGATGATTTGACGACTCCGGAACAGCATGTTCACCTTTCCGTCCGTCGCCTTGGTAGCTCTCACGTATAAGACTGTAAAAATAAGTGGCATTTCGTCTGGCCGATTCTGTTGACACCATCCATACTGAAATTGTCAAGTCTAGACACCCTTACTCTTCTGAACGAAAGCATCATGGTATGCT
Source organism: Pollicipes pollicipes (assembly GCF_011947565.3). NCBI lineage: Eukaryota > Metazoa > Arthropoda > Thecostraca > Pollicipedomorpha > Pollicipedidae > Pollicipes > Pollicipes pollicipes. Next base: position 20,072,135 of record NW_023596805.1, on the reverse strand, counting down.
GGAGCAGCACGCGACATACTCTTAGCTGTCAGTTTTTTCGTCATATCTCCTAATACGCCATCAAAGCCAAAAATCACCACCAAATATGTTGCGCTTTTCCCAGACCTGCGATCCAACTGTCTGACAACGCTCACTATCTTGAAATTTGTACGAAAACAGCTATGACCATCGTTAGAGTGTTGTGTCACCGGCCTCGTCCTTGCTAGCGCGCCCACTCACCGCCATATACTGTCGACTGCCTCACAGTCCACCCACGCGTGGCCGGGACTGTATGGTCGCCACGACAGTGACTCCATCTGAGGCCGTACGACGATACGCCCATGCACCACACCGCGGTGAGCACCTGTCCCTTCAGTGGCCTACAGTTGGCTGTCTGGCTCGGTGCTCGCTGCGGGCGTCGGGCGCGCTGGCTGGCGGTGCGCCGTCTCGGCTCGTGCCGAGCCCGTTTTCCGGACGCGGGTCGGACCGCTCCGGCCGGCGCCGTACCGTAATGCGCTGCGACCGGCCTTTTTACGCGGCGCACAAAAACCGTACAATCTGGGCCGAGCCGCACCGAACCGAGCGTTGACCAGCTCACCGATCAGCGAGGCGAGGAGGCGGGCCGCAGCCGCCCGGCCCCGAGCCACAGCCGCACGCGCGGGCCCAGCGTGCAGGGGCACGAGAGCTGGTGCCCGTGCACCTGTGGCGGGCTGTGTGCTCCGTCTCCCTGTCGGCTGATTGTCGGTGTTACGCCCCAGCACGCGCTCCTCCGGCACAACCGGTGTTTCAGACAATTTCTCCTTGTGTTGATCATCGTCCACGCCCCCCAAATCCCCTCGGCGTTATTTATTCGTGCTGCTCGTTGTCGGTTCTCGTTCTCCTCCCTGAAGCGCGGCAAGCACCAACCGCCCCTGTCGCACACGGCAGGCAGTGGGCAAACATTACGGTCGAGTCGACAGTAGATTTATCAATGATAGTGACCCTTGAGGCGGCGCCGCGTTAAACGACCGCCTCGTTAGTTGGTGCCGCAGCCACCGGGCGGCGCTAGCGGTCGGGACGGGTGGCGTCGCGCGGGGCCTTGGCGGTACTCGGCGGCATATTTCCGGCGCATGCGAGGGTCGGACCGGATAGGCGCGAGGGTGCGATAACAAGGCCCTGGTCGGGATCCTATCACGCGAGCGCGCCCTGTTTCTGGGCGCTACCGGAGAGCTTGCGGCGCCCTCTCGCGCCGCCGCTGCTGGACGGCGGTGTCTACATTGCACGCTGGGTAGGTCCGTGGTGTTTTCTACAGGCTGCTTACGACAGAAACGGCATTGATGTTCAGCAGCGGCCAGAGAGCTGAGCCCGACGCAAAGGGCCGCTGGCTTTGGTCGACCATCATTCACCATCTGACATCCTGACTTGCCGTCGGCGGCAGGCGTCCTTATTGAGATGGCTGAGCGGAAGGCTAACCTTGCCAATATCAACATTTGCTCGTGTTGTCTTGCAGTCTTGTCTTAGTAGACCCGATCACCGCATTCAGCTGACATCAGCTCCTGCCACAGAGCGTCCAGCGTGTAACGCCCTCGGGCCGGGGTGAACACCAGATCACCCTCTGATACCAGAGCGACACTAGGCGGTCAGCCAGCCCAGCAGTGACCCTGTGCCCAGCAGCTTTGAGGAGGGACGGGCATCAACATTGCGCACGGGTGGGGCACAACGGTGCAAACCCTATCGAAAGCAGCGACCTATGTGGGCTTAACTGGTCTCACAGGATCCGAAATGAACCGTATTTAGCACGGGTTATTTGTTCTGCATCCCTAATGCGTACGTGAGACACATACCTATGACGCTCATTAGGCACCTTTCTATGATACATCTTGTTTCGTGGTGCGGGATGGCCGTAGAAATTAATCTAAGGTTGTTGAGGATTGGTAGCAGTCGCTGCTTAAAATTCTCCCTCTCCGCATCCATCTCAGAGAAGAACACCGCAAAATCAAGAATGACGGAAATCCTTTCGAAATTAATTAACCATTTGATTGCGCTGGCGTTAATTTTGTTCCTACACACTCTGTCGAAGAAAGGTAATTGCTGATTTAGTGTTCGTGTTTTTCGTGTTCTTCAGATGTTTGTTATTTGCGCGTCATGCATGCAAGCGTTATTCGTCACACGTGTGTGACGTCATACGTGTCATGCGTGCGAGCGTTATACGTTACACCGTACATCACCACAATCATATTCCAGACAAAAACAGAGGATTTTTCATCTGATGCAGGGGCGTAGTTCCCAGTTCAGTTAAGGGGGTGGAGCGCGGATCTACCCTCACCCCGGCTTGATTTCTAGCCCCAGTTTTGAGAAGAAAGTGGGCCAAATCTTGGGTGAAATCTTTTGCTTGAATATTTGGGAGTGGGCTGCGTCATTTTTCACTGCTCATCCCCTCCCCCCGTCCCACAACTAATGATGCGAAACTAGGCCCTTGATGTCATGTTGACCCTGATACCCTGAACAACATTCGCCTCAAAGGCAATTATGTAGAGATGTAAGGAGTGACCTTTGGAACCTTTGTGACCTTGACCTTTGCCGTTTGTTATCGGCTGCCCTCCGGAGGAGGAGCCGGCCGCTGATTGGCCAGCCGCTCAGCCATGTGCTGCCCGCACGCCGCCAGTGCGCGGCGGCTGCTGACTGCTGCTAGGCCGCGTGCAACTGGAGGCCGGCCAAGCCTGACTCAACACCCTCATCAGTCAGACCCCCCTCCCTCCTCCTCTCCGGGGCAGTGACCTGCAAACGCAGGAGCTGCCGCCTAGCGGGCGTCCGTCATCGCCGCTGACCGGCGCCGTCGTGTTCTTCTGCCGCACTGGTCACCACTGGCGTCTGGCAGCAGCAGGAGCCGACCGTAAACGACCGGCGGCCACCTGACGTCACTGGTGCCCGGCTGGTCCGTGTCTGTCGGCCCGACCTCCGGCTTCGCGAGGACCTACGCGCGTCGTGCTGATGTCAAGCACTTGTCCCTCCCGTCTTCAGTTCCCCAGCCTTTCTTGCAGGTCTGCGTCTGGCGGTGAGATGATGCAGCACCCGCCACTCCCAAAAACTCATCGCCTCTTTAACATCTCCATCGCATGTGTTGCAGGCCGATGTCTGGTAACACGATGAGCTACCAGCACTCACCAATACCTGGCAACCCGACGCCGCCGTTGACGCCGGCCGCCGGCCTGCCCTACATGAGCCCCGGCAACGACACCAAGCCCAACATCATGATGCTGAACAGTACCAGTGAGTCACCACCCGCCTACTGCGCTGTTCAGCGCACCTTTAGTAGACTATCTCGACTACTACTAAACCACTCAACTACTAAAGATGTCTTTAGTAGATGTGTTTAGCAGGGGTCGTACCGAGGCCAGCCGGCGACGGACGGCGGCTGGCCTCTGGTCTGGTCTGATGGCCGAGGTGGACAGGCCGGGGCTGAGCCTCTCTTGGCCGGCCAGCTAGTCCACCTGTCGGCGCTGGGCTGCGCTGTTTGTGCTAACGGCGGACGAGCACCCGCGCCGCCCTCACGGCCGGCCACCCGCCGGCGCAGCCGATGATTCAACGGGCCAGATCGGCATGTGCGCGAAAATAATCATCGTATGTTTTTAAAAGTTTAGGGGAGGAGGGGGGTCCCGTGAAAATATCGCTATTTTCTGCGGTGACGCGTTGGCGCGGTGCCAGCGGCCCGGCTGGTCGCTGCGCATGCCGGCCCGTCGGAGACACAGTGGCCACTTCGGGGCGTAATCGTGCCCATAGCTCGCGCTCGGCTCCACTGCTCCGACGCCGCGTGACCGACGCCGAGCAGCGGCACAGAGGCGCCAGACACTGACGACGAGGCGCCAGACGCTGGCACAGAGGCGCCAGTTACTGACGAAGAGGCGCCAGACGCTGGCACAGAGGCGCCAGTTACTGAGGAGGAGGCGCCAGACGCTGGCACAGAGGCGCCAGTTACTGACGAGGAAGCGTCAGGCGCTGGCGCAGAGGCACCAGTTACTGACGAGGAAGCGACAGACGCTGGCACAGAAGCGCCAGTTACTGACGAGGAAGCGCCAGACGCTGGCACAGAGGCGTCAGTTACTGACAAGGAGGCGCCAGACACTGGCACAGAGGCACCAGTTACTGACGAGGAAGCGTCAAGCGCTGGCGCAGAAACCACCTGGGCTGGTGCAGGGACGATAGAGCCTGCCACATTAGTTGGAGAAATACAGCGATGTCGGTGGAACGTGAGACGGCATGTCAAAACCGTAGTTAAGTGCAGAGCCAAGGGAAGTCCCTGCAACTTTGAGGGAATAGGCGATAGTCGATTCGGGCGATTTCTTTGCAGTCAACACTGAGGAGGGTTGAGAAGTTGGGGGACCTCGGCCCCCTTTGCCACCACCCCCAACACCCCTGCTGCTGCGCCGGATTCACGTGAATTCATTACACTGGTCTGGGCTCCAAATTGGATGCAAACCCCACAATGGGCTGTGCCTTTCATATGTTTCACAATCATTGCGAGGCCATACGAGTTTGTTTATGCGATTACCTCCCGCCTTTCATTATGTAGCATCACCAATCGGTCCGAACAGCTGGCTCCTTAGCCTGCACTCCCCGAACGCATCCTCATCCTCCTACAGTCTTCCGAACACCCCGTCATCCTCCTGCAGCTCTCCGAACACCCCTCATCCTCATGCAGCCATCCGAACACCTCCTGATCCCCTGCAGTTCTCCGAACATCCGCTCGTCTCCCGCAGCCCTCCGAACACCACCTCATCCCCCGCAGTCCTCTGACCCTTCGTGTCCGCGAGCGCGCGCCGCACGCCCCGCCGACGTTGTTCTCTTCCGGCTGGCTGGCGCCGATCTGTGGCCTGGCGGGGCCTCGCCGGAAGCGGTTTGGAGCCTGGCGATGTGTTGATCCGTGCCCTCCCCGCCTGCCCCATCCCTCTTCCGTGATGCGCACCCTCGGGCCTGAGCTCTCTACATTCTTCACACTTCAGAGTGGTGTGTGTCCAGTGCTGGAGGTTTGTCATCGATACCCGGTCCTTTCGGCCTTTGACTTCCGCATTCTCTCCTAACCCGTCAACACCCTTGATGTCGTCCATGATTGGTCCGCCGTCCCTTCGTCCTCTGCGCGTAGCTCCTGGTGTCCTGCGTCCCTTGCGGCTTCCTCCTGTCGCCTCCGCGCCTGGTCCGCCCGGTCTGCCGTGTCGTCTCCGTGTCTCGCCCGCCCGGTCTGCCGTGTCGTCTCCGTGTCTCGCCCGCCCGGTCTGCCGTGTCGTCTCCGCGCCTGGTCCGCCCGGTCTGCCGTGTCGTCTCCGTGTCTCGCCCGCCCGGTCTGCCGTGTCGTCTCCGTGTCTCGCCCGCCCGGTCTGCCGTGTCGTCTCCGTGTCTCGCCCGCCCGGTCTGCCGTGTAGTCTCTGTGTCTCGCCCGCCCGGTCTGCCGTGTCGTCTTCGTGTCTCGCCCGCCCGGTCTGCCGTGTCGTCTCCGTGTCTCGCCCGTCCGGTCTGGGGCTCCGCAGCCGGGCGCTGCGACCCACGCCGCCCGCCGCCGCCGATATATTTCGGGAGGCGCCCCCCCCCCCCTCCCCCCTGCCGATCGCCGGCGCCGCGGCGCATGCCGCCGCACTATTTTTACGCGGCGAGCCGGCGACAAAGTCAACAATTCGGTAACTTTACTCATCGCGCTGCCAGAGCGCCGGTCGCCGGGCGGCGGCGGCGGCGGCTGCGGGAGAGGGGGGGGGGGGGGGAGCGGCAGGTCGGAGGGGGGCGCCCCGGTATGTGACCCGCCAAGGTCGAACCGACGGACAACCGGTCGGCAGCGCCAGGGTGAGCGTGGCAGCTCCAGCCGATGATTGAGGGCTGAGAGGTGTTTTGGCTGTGTCCGGACGGAGTTGGTGTTAAACGGCCGGTGTCATCGGCTGGTTACCTTCAGATATAATCGCTTACCACTTGAGGTACTATTTGGCGGCCGTGTAAAAATAATTCCATGTGTATCCACAACACCGCGTGATAGATTCAGTTTGCGCCACTTAATTAGGACCAAGGACCATCAACGCCCGCAGACTCAAACGATCGGCAAGACCGCAATATAAATACTGAACAATATCGAGAAAATTACGCAACGGCCTTTACGACCCCTATTCAATAAGTCCGGGAGCAGCGTCACCGACGTATGGGCTCACCCCTGCCTGCTGGCTGGAAAGGATCGGAAAGCTGGAGTTGGTCGGTCGGCTGGTCGGTCGTCGGCCGGGTCGGAGTCGGTTCCGTCGGCGGCTGGAATTTTCGCCGCCGACTGGCGTTCGCCGCCCGCTCTGCCGACCGTCTCCCGACGGTTATTGGTGACTGGCCTGACAGCGGTGCGTTATTTATTGGCGCGCAGTCGACGCCCGGAGAGAATATGGGAATGGATTTTCCGACGATTCCCGCGGTTTGCGCCCTAATTCAGCGGCGCGGTGGCGGGAAGGCCGCTCATTGGTCGGTGGTGGCGGCGCGCGGGCCAGGCCGGGATCAATCGGGATTAAATGAAGTTAGCTGAGGCCCGGCAGCCCGCGGGCAGGGACTGGGCGCGGAGGCGCGGAGAGCGCGCCACTGGGGACGCCCGCTCTCGGCTCTCGGCTGGCACTGCACGACGTGAGGCGGGAGGGGAGGGGAGCTTGGCGTGAGGGCGGGAGGAGACGTGGCGTGAGGGTGGGAGGAAACGTGGCGTGAGGGCGGGAGGAAACGTGGCGTGAGGGTGGGAGGAGACGTGGCGTGAGTTTGGGAGAAGACGTGACGTGAGGATGGAATGGGGCGGCGTTAGAATGGGAGGGGACTGGCGTGAGGGTGGGAGGAGACTAGTGTGAGGGCGTGAGGGTGGGAGGAGACTGGTGTGAGGGCGTGAGGGTGGGAGGAGACTGGTGTGAGGGCGTGAAGGTGGGAGGAGACTGGTGTGAGGGCGTGAGGGTGGGAGGAGACTGGTGTGAGGGCGTGGGGGTGGGAGGAGAATGGTGTGAGGGCGTGAGGGTGGGAGGAGACTGGTGTGAGGGTGGGAGGAGACTGGTGTGAGGGTGGGAGGATACTGGTGTGAGGGCGTGAGGGTGAGAGGAGACTGGTGTGAGGGTGGGAGGAGACTGGTGTGAGGGTGGGAGGATACTGGTGTGAGGGTGGGAGGAGACTGGTGTGAGGCGTGAGGTGAGAGGAGACTGGTGTGAGGGCGTGAGGGTGGGAGGAGACAGAGGCCGAAGCTGAGTCACCTCTGTGCTTAGGAGGGGCTCACGCCTATAAGGTGCTCACAATGCCGCACCGCGGTGCACGGGAAGCTTATCGCGGTGTTCAGCCAGACGCCGAATGGCAGCGAGCAGCTCGGTGTTCCCGGCGGATTTTCATGTAGCGGAACGCTTCACGAATGTCATGGGTTGGGTTGGTTGAGGCCATGGCCATGGGCTGGCCGAAGGTTCATGGATTCAAGAGGAGTTCAACCGCCCTGCACCCTTCAACGCCTTGATTGGGAAACTGCGATACTGAGCTCAACTTGCATCCAGTCTGCTTTGATCTCAGACAGGTCCAATACAGGTTCTGGCCTCGGACCTCACAGTTCGTGTTTTTTACCCCAGTGTTACACGTTAGCACGTGTTCATTGAGTGTCATGCTGTTGATTATGGTGACTTCCGCGAATTTGGCGGCCGCCATAACCGTAGCAGTGGCCACTACCAGTATAATTGAAGATAAAGGTCGTATGGCTGCAACAGATGCGTGAAGTTGATGTTGCACGTGTCGATGGTGTTGCTGACGATTCGGAGCACGGTGAGCTGATGCGGTGACTGCGGTGGCAACATCAGTCCCGATGCTGATTATGGATGCCGCCGACGACAGCGCAGGCGATGCTCACATTCCGACCCCGTCGATGCCGATGCCGATGCTGATGCCGATGCCGTCACTAACAGATCCCCGTTCTGTCTCCGCTCCGCAGAAGATGATGAGCTGCGGCTGACGTTCCCGGTCAGGGACGGCATTGTGTTACCCCCCTTCCGGCTGGAGCATAACCTGGCTGTCAGCAACCACGAGTTCCCTCTCAAGCCCACCGTGCACCAGACGCTGATGTGGCGGTGAGTTCTCAGTTCTCAGAGCTCTCAGTTCCCAGAGTTCTCAGTTCTCAGTTTTCATAGTTCTCAGTTCTCAGGGTTTTCAGTTCCAGAGTTCTCAGTTCTCAGAGTTTTCAGAGTTTTCAGTCCTCAGAGTTCTCATATCTCAGAGCTGTCAGTTTTCAGAGTTATCAATCCTCAGAGTCCTCAGAGTTCTCAGTTATCCACTCAAAGCTACCGTTGCGACGAGCAGTGATACCGTCAAAGCCATCGTACAACATGACCTGATGTAGAGGCGACTGTCCTGAAACTCGCTCTCAGCGGATGTGGGCACTGCAACACGGCGGACGCGTTACGTGCATGCCAACCTATCTTACCCTGTGGACATCACACTGGCCAAACTCCAACCATTCACCTCATTTGCGCGTCGCGCTAACCATTGTCTTTTTAATACGTGCCCCAAAAGTGGTGATGCATTGTCTTTGATGTGTCGCTCTCAGCTTAGGCCATGCTATATTTCCTGAAGGCGCGTTACCGTTCGTTGATGTGGCTAAATCCATTTCACACCATTTCATCATTTCGGATACTGAAATGCATCGTGAAGTTAGGTTCTCCAACCCTGAAGACTCTCTGCTAGGAAGGTGAAGATGCTTAACACATATAATGTCTTCCATCGGTTTTAGATACCATATTATGCTAGTTAATTAGTCGCCTCAACTAATATATTTCATTACTGACAGCGGAAATCGCTGATGACATGGCGCATGTCACGTCCTGTCATCTGCCCCAAAACTACGTCTGTCCCTAAATCCTGGCATCGCATGTTTGGCGTCACGTCCGGCGGGCAGCAATGGCGCCGTTCATCCGTACCGGCCAGCGCCGTGACGCCTCTGGCGTCACGCCTGTCAGCTGACTGGCGGCGGCTTCTGTGACGCCGCTGCCGGCGCCCCGCGGTGACGCTAGATGTCGCTGGTGTGCTACCTGCCGCTCCACCTTGACGCTAGATGTCGCTGGTGTGCCATCTGCCGCTCCACCTTGACGCTAGATGTCGTTGGTGTGCCATCTGCCGCTCCACCTTGACGCTAGATGTCCCTGTGTGATGGCAGGTCGGACCTGGAGCTACAGCTCAAGTGTTTCCACCACGACGACCGCAACATGGACACCAACTGGCCGGCGTCGGTGCAGGTATCGGTGAACGCCTACCCGCTAAACATCGACCGCGGCGACAATAAGGGCTCGCACCGGCCGCTCAACCTGAAGGAGTTCTGTCAGCCGGGCCGCAACACCATCCAGATCACCGTCACCGCCTGCTGCTGCGTGAGTGGCGCCGGCGGCGGGCGCGGACCGGCGCTCAGCCCTCTCTCCGCCGGCCGACCGCGCCGGCCTGCCTGGCCAAGCGATGGTTGGGATGGAGCAAGGACTCCCTTCCCACTCGCTATCGGGGTCACGCGCGGTCTCTGCAGTCCCGGCCTGCCCTCGTACTGCGTCCTCTGCGTGCAGCCTCAGCTGGTGCGATTTTCTCTGTGTAGCTCCACGATATTGAGTACTATACGAACGCGCAGTCAAAGCGCCCTAAAGCCCCAATTGGTACTACTACTACTAATACTAGGTCTCCAAGAACCGTTTGAAACCGAACTGCGTATTCGTGTGACCTCGATTTTGGCCCAAGTGACCTTCCCTGACATTTTGATCTCTGTTTTGATCACCTGGCAACTGCCTCACCTCGGTTTGACCCTTGTTACCACCACCGGGCCCCTGTTTGACCCTGTAACCACCGCCTGGCCTTAGTTTGACCCTGTTGCCATTGTCAGCCTCTGACCTCCCCGTGACCCGGTTGTGACCCCAATGCCCCCTGCTCCGGCAGTCGCACCTGTTCGTGCTGCAGCTGGTGCACCGGCCCAGCGTCCGCAGCGTGCTGCAGGGCCTGCTGCGGAAGCGACTGCTGCCGGCCGACCACTGCATCAACAAGATCAAGCGCAACTTCAGCTCGTCGACGCTGAGCGGCGCTGGTGGCGGCGACGGCGACGGCGTCGAGCAGACCGCCATCAAGGTGCGGACCGCCGGCGGATCCGTGTTGGACACGTCACCGCATACTGCGGAGCACTCTGTGTTCTCTTGGGGATCACTCTATGTTCTCTCGAGGAGCACTCTGTGTTGTCTCGAGGAGCACTCTGTGTTTTCTCGGGGAGCACTCTGTGTTCCCTCGGGAAGCACTCTGTGTTCCTTCGGGAACACTGCTTCTCGGGGAGCACTCTATGTTCTCTCGGGGATATCTCTGTATTCTATCGGGGAGCACTTTGTGTTCTCTCGGGGAGCACTCTGTGTTGTCTCGGGGAGCACTTTGTGATCTCTCGGGGAACACTCTGTGCTCTCTCGGGGAACGCTCCGTGTTCTCTCGGCACTGCTGTATTCCGTGTTTGGCCTTCATGACGTGTGCCTCTTGTACGCGGCTACACCTGCTGAGTCGGGCCGCGTCGGAGTCCGCCACTGCCACGGCGGCGGGGAGGGGGAGCGTGGCCGGCGACGATCCCGCCTCCGTTCGGTGGGGAGAGCAGCTCACCGCCCCTCAGCTGGATCGCCACGGACGCTATCTGCGGACACGACGGCTCGATGCCCGACGTCGCGGACATCGAGTCGATGCCTTGATCGTGGCCGCTGGAGCGATTGTTGACACCGCAGCGAGCCGCTGTGTAGACTGGCGACTGCTGTAGCGAGCGCAGATCCCAGAGCCGGCCGTGCTCCGTGTTCCAGATCTCGCTGAAGTGTTCCATCACGTACAAACGGATCACGCTGCCGGCAAGGGGGCACGACTGCAAGCACGTGCAGTGCTTCGACCTCGAGTCCTACCTGCAGATGAACTGCGAACGGGGCGCCTGGCGCTGTCCCGTCTGCAAGTAAGACCCGGGTAGCGGCGGTGCGGCGCCGCCAGGGCCGCGCCCGCGGACGCCATGGGGGCAGCGCGCGCGTCGCTGCGCCCTCTGGGAGTGGAGACGTCCGTGGCGCGGTCGGACGTATGAGATACCGTGCGATGCATATCTGCCACGCGCCATCAGTGCAGTGCACTGCAGCTGTACAGGGCAGTGCAGTGCACTCTGCTACGCTGCAGCGACCCGGCTCCCGAGTGTCCGTATGCACTGCAGTGCAGTGCATACGGACGTTTGGGCATCAGTGTCTAAATGCGTCTTACTGCTGGTTGAAATGCGTACAGTAGATGGCGTTTGTGTCCGGGAGCCCGTTGCTCCGTCCGTTATGTACCACCCCTGATGCATCTTGTGATGCGTTCGAGCGTCAGGAAAAGCTCTGTGACTTGCCTGAATCCGGGCGGATCAGTCAGTGGAGGCGGCTCAGCGCCTGCCCTAACCTCTGACCTGACTTATGACCTGATCTGACCTGACCTGCAGCAAGCCGGCGCCGCTGGAGGGGCTGGAGGTGGACCAGTACATCTGGGGCATCCTGAACTCGCTGCAGAACTCGGACGTCGACGAGGTCACCATCGACGCCTCCGCCAGCTGGCGAGCCAGCAACGGCACCACGGTCAAGAAGGTCAGTCACGCGCCGGACGGTGCTCGGGTGGCGACTGAAGGGGGCAGCGTGGCATGAGGTGGTGGTGCACAAGGCACGGCCGATGGCAGCACCTGAGCAGACTGCACGATGAATTCGAAAAGGACTCACAAATGCAAATCGTTGGCAAGTGGGGGACGAGCTTGGCTGTTGTATTAGATCGGCAATATGTCTGGGACATGTATAATATGTCTGGGACATGTATAATATGTCTGGGACATGTATAATATGTCTGGGACATGTTTGATATGTCTGGGACTTGTTAATGACGGCTGACTTAAATCCTCGCTTCTGAACTGTACGGAAGCTTCAGTACTGCACGGTCCTGAAAGCAGCATTTGACGCTTCGGCCGTCTGACATTTACTTGACATTACGCCACTACGTAGCGTCCCGTTCTTCTCGTGAGTTTGCGTCCGTAAACTGACATTGTGACGGGACCGTGCTGTAACGGGAGCGTGCGAATTTACAGTGATGTTTCGCTACCTACCCGTCTAGGTGACCCAACCTGACCTGGTGACCTTGCCCGGCAGGAGGAGCCGGACAGCGACCGAGGGGTCAGTCCCTGCACCAAGCAGCGGCTCAAGGCCATCAGTCCAGCCTCCATGCAGATGCCAACTATGTCCAGCTGGGAGGGCGGGCAGAGCATGTCTCCCTACTGTCCGCCTGACATGACCAGTAAGTCCCTCGGTGTCCAGCTGGGAGGGCGTGCAGAGCATGTCCCCCTACTGTCCGCCGGACATGACCAGTAAGTCGCTCACGCGCATGCGCAGGTAGAGGTCGGTCGGGCGGCGGCGGGCCGGCCTGGCTAGTAAGCGGTCATGTTGCGCTCGCGCTCGCCTTCGTTTCAACGAGGTCTGTTTGTGCGTGACCCGTTCAGTGTGCTGACGGTGTTGTCTGTTCGTCGCGCTCTTGCCGCCCCCGCTCTCTTGACTGGCCCACAGCGCAGAGCGCAGATGTGAGGAATTACGCCAGAGGACCCCCGCTGAGGTTGTGCCGCCGCGCTGTAGTCTTCAGCTGTAGTCTCCCGCGGTAGTGTTCCGCTATATTCTTCTGCTGCAGGCCTCTGCTGTTTGTAGTCTTCCGCTGTAGTCTCGCGCTATAGACTTCCATGGTAGTTTTCGCTGTCGCAAACTTGACGCGCCGCTCAACCCCGTTGCTGCTCGTGGCGTTAGGGGTGTCTTGATGACGTCAGGTGGCGTGATGGTGACGTCAAGGGGTGTCATTCCCTGAGCCGCGCCGCGACTGGCTGCGTGTGACACCGACGTTCCCCGCAGGCATCAACAACGGCTCGATGATGCCGTACTCGTCAGCGGGCGGCGCGGCCGGCGCGCCGGTGCCGCCGTACGCCGGCGGTGCTGAATCGGAGCCGAGCGCGCTCAGTCAGCTGAGCGACTCGGTCAGCAACCTGGACCCGCTGGCCGCCATGGAGAAGAGCATGCAGGACACGGTGAGCACGCGGCCGACCAGCGGCGGCCGAGAGCGCGCCGACCGGTCGGCGCGCGCAGAGGCCGCTGGGGTAGTGGGCGACGCTGCTGGAGACAGGGCCTTCCCAGGATAGCGATGCTGGTTGTATGCCATACGGAATGATGCACCGACATGGAAGTCAGGCTACTGCATCAGCCATGCAATATGATGAAGCATGACATTGACAATGCTTTCCGTATGATGAGTTGGCCCCATAAACCAACCTGATGTTTCGCAAAAATCATGTGCCTTTTTCTGTCTATGCGATCCGAATGCTGCGGTGTTTCCCGTCGGCCAACAGCTTCCATAGCAGCTTCCATAGCACGTAGCTCTTGTCAGCGGCGGCCTCGCTCCTGGCCGCGCGTTCCATAACAGTTACGTTTTCCCCCGCCAGATGGGAGGCCTGAGCGGGAGCAGCGGCAGCGGCGGCTCCAGCCTGCCGACGCCGGGTGCTGGCCAGTCGAGCCATACTATGCCCCATACTCCCATGACCCCGGGCTCCTCCTCTTCGGTCACCTCAACGAACGGTGAGCAGCGAGCCGCCGGCCGGCCTGCTCACCTGCCGCGTGCGGTAGACGCGCCGGTTGCCCTGGCAACAGGCGTGGGTTGGGAACTGACACATCCCCTGTAGACACGTGCGATGACGGCAGCTATCTTTGTGTAGTGAATCGTCAAGGACGCATGCCTGGGACATATACCTGTTCGTATTTGAGTTTCAAGGTGCAAAGTCACGGAAGCTTTAGAAGTCGCAACTTTTAAGATGTTTTATTTGCATTTGGTGAGGTGTAAAACAAATGGCTTTATGAATCACGTAACTTATAATGTATTATGGCAAAAGCTGAAGTTAAGTTATCGCAGTCTGCTGAAATTCTACCTGCTATTTTTGGATGGGGTGACGGGGAGGCATACTTAGCACATAAGTATTCGTGGTGTTCCCCTGTAAGAAAGGCCGTTTGGCAGCCGGCCCAGCCGACGGCCGGCCGCGGTGGCTGGGGCTAGCCCTGACCGGCGCGCGCTCAGCAGGCTCGTCCACCGTGACGACGTCGGCGGCCGGCACCAGCGGCGACACGCAGACGACCTCTGGCGGCAGCGGCGAGCCGCAGCTGCCCGACCTCAGCGGCCAGCTCAACTTCGACCCGGCCGACATCGTGGAGGGCGACAGTCAAGGCGGCCCGGAGGCGCTGGACGTGAGTGGGCGGCTGGGGCCAGGTCACAGGTCGCAGCGTGCGGAGCTGGGAGGCGTCAGCCCGCGGTCACAGAGGCCACAGCTCAGAGCCGTGGGGGGTCCTCGATGGGGCATCTAGTACACAGCTCGAGTACACTAAGCGTCGAGGGCTTTGAGTGCCGCCGCGAGTGAGCGCCATGCGAGTGAGTGCCAGTGAGTTTGAGTGCCGCCGTGTGAGTGCCATGTCAGGGCTTGCCATGATTAAGGATAGAGTGTGCGCCGCTGCGGCAGACATCTCACCAGCCAACGCGTGCTACACTGTGCTTCGGACCTGACGTGCCCTTCTTCTGCGCCCACAGCTGTACCCGGACAGCAGCGTGGACCCTCTGGATCTGCTGTCGTTCCTGGACCCTCCCGAGCTGGCCACGCCGCCCAGCAGCGGCGGTTCGTCCTCGCAGCCGGGACCGGCCGGCAGCGGCGGCGGCGGTGGCGGTGGCACGCCCTGCAGCAGTGCCACCGCCGAAGAGATCCTCAGCCTGTTCGAGTGAGCGCGCCGATTGGCCGCCGCGCCCGGCCGCGAGGCGCCGATTGGTCCAGATGGCAGGCCCAGAGGCGCCGATTGGCCGCTGTGCAGCACCGGGTCTGCAGACTGGCCTCCGCGCCGGGACGGGCGCGTTGATTGGCCGACGTGGTCGGACAGCACTGATTGGCTGTTGCGTTGCACGTCATCCGCTGATTGCGTGCACGACGTGCTTCGGCTGGATCGGCCGTCAGTCACGGGAGGAAAGGAGTTGGCGGGCCAATCAGGAGCAGCCCGGTGCGCGCATGGAACGGTCCTGTCGCGGGTGGGCTCGGTACGTGCCCAGAGCAGCAGCTGCCGGCTACTTCGCCGGAAAGTGCAATAGATGACCAAGTCCCGCGTGTGAAGAATTCGCGTGCAAACCGGGGATGGCTGCTTGTGATATACAAAGTAGGTATGCAAAATGTTCCTGTTCGCGCGTGTATGCCGGGTCTTGGGCGTTGAGGGTGGCGACGCGAGCGGCGAAACCTATTTAAGATCGTGTAGAAATCAAAAGATGCGTTTATTGCCCGCCCTCGCTGAGTATGTACAAATTTAGTGAGAAGCCAGGGAGATGCGGAGCAAACCAGGGCCAAACCGGCGCGCCGACGAGTGTGGCGCAGCAGCGTCTGTTAACCAGCAATCGTATTGTTCAGCTGATGGTCCGGGCAGGACGGGCGCCATTTTGTCGCCGCGGTCAGCGCGCCGGCGCACCGCGCCGTGATTGGCCAGTTTTGGCGCGGCCGAGCGTGCGTTTCTGTCTGTATGGTATAGCTTTAAAGGAGGCTGACGTGCTGTCTCTTCTGTTCTGTCCGGCCGCGGCCGGCGGCTCGCTCTTGTTTCACTGATCATACGGCTGTCCTGGTAGCCGCCTGTCGGCTCGCGCGCGCGCATCGAGTGTCGGTCGTCTTCAGCCGCCGAGGTGCCATTTGTTAGTTTTCCACTGATAGAGCACGCGTTTTTATTTTCCCTGTCATCCTCGGCAGCTAGCTGAACTTGTAGTTCCAGTCCCTCCGCTGGCGGCGGCGGCGCTTGCGGTGTTCACTGACGTCACGATGTCTGACGTCACTGACGTCACTGACGCCGCCGATGTCTGAGGCGTGCGCGCTGGTGGGATCGGTGAGTGGTCTTCACGAATTCGAAGAAACAGCGGCGATTGTTTTATCTAATGCAATTGAAGCGTGACAAAAATGCGGTGCGATGTTTGGAATGTCGCGCGGGCATGCCGTACATGTTGCGTTTCCGCGATTTCATGACGACGCGTCCAGCGCGCTGGCCCTGCACCGTTGTCTCCGTTTCTCCGGAGCCATCGCAGGGTTGTTTCGCCTCAGTTCATACCACATGTTCCTAGTTTCAACGACGCAGACCGCCGGTATTTTGAAAGAGCCCGGGTCACGTGTGCTGTCGTCAGCCAATCACTGTTCGGTGTGACGTCATTCGGGCCCCGCCGCCGCCGGATGTTCACCACCTTACCAGTGTACCATCGTTCGTAGCGACTGAATACATATACTCATATGCAAGGTATGACCTGTGTTTATCTTGGCTCTTCCCAGTTGGACCATGATGACGTCACGTTCTATGAGACACGCAGTAATTCAACCAAAATGTGGCAGCTACACTTCAGTGCAGCCAAAGATGCTGGAACAGATGGAGGCCTCAACTATCCCCCCCCCCCCCCCCCCCAGTTGCCGCCTCGGCACCAGCATTTAAGTGTCGTTTGAAAAGAAGCCAGTCGACCCACTCTCGCGCCATCAGCTGAGTTTCTATCAGATTCCGTTGCCCTGGCTTGAGCACAATCCTTGAGGACGCTTCCTGCTTCCGATATACTAGGTGTCATTCCATTTGAATATTAAAGCCTGTTCGAGCGGTCTGCATTTACGCTGTGTGCCACGTGACATACCAGTTTCAAAATTGAAGCGCCACCTGCAAAACTTTGTAAAAGTTTGCATTGGGCAAATTGCTTTTTGGATTTTGTTACGACGGGTCGAGGAAATACTAGTCTTTGTGATGTTTCGTGAAATCGGAAACTCTTCACTGAGACCCCCAGTTTCCGGCCCGTCCCATTCCACTGCCACTGCGACACGTACGCAGTGAAAGGCCGGATGGGGAAGTGTTGAGATGCCACGCAAGACAGGCTTGGGGTTACGCTTCACAAACGAGCCTCACAGATGCCGAGTTTATTATCGCTGGCAGCAGGCACGGCGACAGTAAACACGACCAGTAATTGTCAGACATCCGCGTTAACATGCGAAATGACCGCTCACTGAGCACCGCTGCCGGGCGTCGCCACAGCTTATCCACGTCCGAGAACATTGAAACGGGGTCCGACAGCATTGAAACCACTTCCGAGAGTATGAAACTGCATCCGAGAGCATTGAAACCGCGTCCGAGAACATTAAAACCACGTCCGAGAACATTGAAACCGCGTCCGAGAACAATGAAACCGCGTCCGAGAGCAATCATGCACCTTCGTCACGTTGTCCAACAATGTCGTGTGTTTACGTGCCCAATCCCCTAGCGCGCCGGCACCTCTGCCACAGCGGAGCTGCCTAAGCACAGGCTGTCGCGCGTGTCCAGCAGACTCGGTGGCGCCAAACACGTTCAGGTGCAAGATCCAGAAGGCCTGCTTGGTAGAGCTAGTGCCTGCGGCCAGGGATCAGTATCACAGCGGGACCGATGCCGCTGAACGGCCAGCCGGCCAGTCCGCTGGAAGTGCGCGCCTGTCTGAGCACATGGCGCAGACCGGGCCTCTCTGCCTTGCCGTCAAATGACCAGTTCTGCACCTGGCACCGCTGCAGGGCACTGTCCAAAGCACCCTCCCTGACACTGAGGCTCCCTACAACGAGCTCACGCGCACCGGCAGGCGTCAGGCAGAGTCAATGCTTCGCTGCCGGTATATTTGGCCGCCCAGACGCCCGGGAAGGGTCAGCTTCGCCTTGTACGGTCCGCACGTGCCACTTTCAACGGGTGCTGCGCATGATTGGCGCAGGTTAGAGCCCGTCAGCAGACAGCCGCCTCAGAGGCTGCTTCGTATGGTCGTCCCAGTCCAGCAGTCTACCACCACCTGCTGACCGGGCGCTGCCGTGGCGGCCCATAGCCAGTGTATCCAGGGTGATGTCGGCAGCTTAATGTCCCTGTAGACATAAACGACGCCACTTCTGGCGTAAAAGTGCTGTGAAATTACCAAATTTAGGCAATTTTCTTACCGTGCTGCAAGACAACTGCTGCTGTAAACACAAAAATAGCATGCATAATGAATATGCATTAAACACAGGAGCGGAATACGTGATAGATGTAGGTGTTGTCGGCATGCCAGCAGAACGGAGCAGGGCCAGAGCGAGTCAGGGGACCGCAAAATATACAACGTGAATTGCTTTTGAGCGGCATGGTTAAGATAGAGGATTGTATTGTGGAGGAATGCTTGGCTTTCTCGGGCATGGACGCAGTCGCGTCTCTGAGGTCGCGAGGGATAACTCATGAGTGTGGGGGGGGGGGGGGGGGGGGGGTGAAACTGAGATATGGAGCAGGCAACCTGGCCTGAAACTGATATTTTGACGGAGAAGATTAGAAAAGCATTCCACATGCATAATTGGGAGGGGAAAACCACAAACATTGACATACGGTGCACATAAAGAACAGAACAAAAATCACGCTTGCCTTCCGCCAATTTTCGTCGAGGTTCCGCCATCAATGGGCATGACATGTCGGCCAGAGGGCAAGAGATGACCAGGACAGGAGGTAACAGGACATGACAAGACAGGTGAGCGTCCGGGGCAGGAAAGAGGACACGACGGAGCAGGACAGAGGAGGAGATAATATCACAGGACGAGAGATGACAGAGCAGAACGCAGCACGAGATACATCAGGATGGTGTTGGAGATGACGCGACAGGGCGGGACGAAAAAGATGATGGTAGTGCACAGCACAGCACAGCACAGCACGTAATGAGTGACGACAGAAGAAAATTCGCCAAAAATAAATCGAGGAGAGATTTTGTTTCGGCCTTCGCTCCGTTGCGGTATGAACCACGGCTCCCGCAGACTCCCCCCGTCTCGCTCCTCTGCCTCCTCTTTCCACCTAGCACTGGCCAGTGTCGTCGTCTTCGCTCCACATAAAGCACCCCTGCGTGTGACGAGCATAATCCTCTGAGTGCAGTACCGTCAAAGCATGGTGCGCAGTGTATTGGCGTATATTACTCAGCGTAATTCTCTCACTGATATGGGTGGTCGATGCCCCCCATTGAAGTTTTCTGAGGATTCTTCTTCGGCATGCCGTCCAAATCGACTTTCGCCTATGGAGCATTAATTATGCGTGTTTTGACACCAAAACATGTCTCTAGCATTTGGAAACGGCAGGGGTTGCATCGGCCCCCTCCGCATGAGTCCGCGTTAAAAAACCAGCAAATCAGGGCGAGTATTAATCACTTGCGTGCTGTGTTTCAAGTAACGAGTCATTTTCACGTGCACTGAGTACCCACGCATTACAATGCCGACCTCAGGTTGTCTGCATCGAGTGTCACCACAAATTGCGTGCCGTCTTCTGGTGCGCACTACACACACGCAGACAAACACGCGAATATTTTACACATGAGGTTTATTGTGCGCTGAACAACGAGCATTCCGTGGACATCATGGATCCACATCAGCGCCAGGTCACCGACCTGCGGCGGTCGCAAGGCAGAAACAGGTGCAGCATGCAGCCGTAGAGCGCAATACTATAACGCTCCCTCCTCACTTACCCCCCCCCCCCCCCCTCCCCCCGCCTGCCGTCGAACTTTGGGAGGAGAGTCGGCCAAAGCTGGGGAAAGTTATTTGCTGGCGTAATTTTGGGGTAGGACGTACTTAATAAATGGGGCGTAATTAAGGGCGTTTTTCACTGTTAGCTCCTCTCTCCCAACTAATTTTGTGAAACCACAGCCTTTAGTCTGTGCGGTTTTTTATGAGTTATGGAGGAGTCACTGCATGCTATTTGTCTCCACTCCGTTCACCGTTATTGAGCATGAGCGTCACCAGTATTGAGCGTGATAGGCCAGAAAGGACGCCTCGTAACTCCAAACACTGCGTTTGAGGGAATCCGATGGCTATAATCTGACCAGAGTCGCACACTTGAAAATACTTGAAGTTTGACCTTGTGCAACTCACTCCCCTCGCCCAGTATTTTTACCTTGTTACCTTCCAATCTTCGAGCTGGCGTTAATAACTCTTACGAGTGCTGCCACGCCGTGGCGCACACGCAGCGGTGTATGCTGTTTACGTTTGGTATTTCGCTGTCCTAGCAGCCCAGCAAGAACTTCTCTCACCTGGCAACTTTGAAATAGCTTTTCTCCACGAGTAGCGTTCACATGTCTACAGGAATACACATATGCCGACAGCTTGAACCCAAACAATTCTGGTTCGGCTGATGTTTGCACCTCCATTCTAGAGACAGCCAAAAGTAGCTGAAACCAAATTTATACGGAACCTCGGCTGACAACGTTCACTGGCAAAACTGCCGCCATGTAGGTGCATAATGCCACCAATCCTCATGAATGTCTAATGCAATGCTTAGTAGCGTCCATTGTGGCCTTATGCTAGGGTATTAGATATGTACAGCTGCAACATCCTCAAACCATCCCTCGAGAAGATGATACCATGCTTCGCTCTGCATTCATGAGTGCTGACAATTAAGACGTTTTCAAAGCAATACCACTTTTCACGGGCTATTCATTCATTCCAAAATTATTATCCGAGAAATGATTAACTGGTCACAAAAGATGCAAACTAAACGTCAGCCGACAAGGTCAGTTAACATAGACGCCACAATTTCAAAATCAGAGTTCATGTAAATTATCATATTTCATCTGGTGTGATTAAAATATGCATCGTAAAACTTTCTGGAGATTTTTTGTACAGTATATAGTCTAGGAAATTATGTGACCATACGGCGAATACATTAAGTACTGCGGTCGCAGCATGAAGAAAAGCAGGGTGACAAGACGAAAGGGCTTTTGCGACAAATTTACAGGCGAAATGAAAAGCCCTGCCGGCATTGCATACTTTTCACTTTCCTTTAGATAAGTTCTCGTGTTTTTGAGATTTGGTGCCAAATAAGCACCATGCGTAATATTGTTAGTATACAAAGGGCCAAGGTTAACCTAATTTGAACGCGTCAGTCGCTTGCGTCGGCCATAGCTGCGCCGACTTCCAGCCTGTCCTCCACGCGATCGGCGCAGGCAGGATGTTTGGCGCGGCGCCGCGCTTTGGCGGTCTGGCGGCAGCGCAATAATATGACAGGATGCGGCTTCCAAAGGCGTAAGTAGAGCGAGCTTCCTTGTTTCCATGACGTGGTTTCTCCAGAACAGAGGCTTTCGTTCCTTCCAATGAAGTGGAGACAGTTGCTCCTTTTGCGGAGTCGCCGCAGGGCATTACGGCGCACGTCACGCGGTCTCGCCGGCGCTGAAGCGTGCACCGACGCGCTCTGTTGGGTGTCAATAGCCCGCTCACATGCGCTGCATGCGACGGGGATTCGCTAACCGACAGCGCTTGGCCTAGTTCCGTAAATGCGACTCGCAGGTTCAACTTCTTGCAAATTTGCATGGTGAGTCCACCGGTTTTACCATGTAGCTTTGAGACTGTATCCACCGGTTTTACCAACAGCTTGAGAAGTATCCACCTGTTTTTACCAGCAGCTTTGGGGACTGTATCACCGGTTTTACCATGCAGCTTTGGGACCGTATCCACCGGTTTGTTACCATCCAGCTTTGAGGGACTGTAATCCCCGGTTTTACCATAAAGCCTTTGAGACTGTATCACCGGTTTACCTAAAGCTTTGAGACTGTATCCACCGCGCACCGGTTTTACCATACAGCTTTGGGACTGTATCCACCGGTTTTACCATACAGCTTTGAGACTGTATCCACCGGTTTTACCATACAGCTTTGAGACTGTATCCACCGGTTTTACCATACAGCTTTGAGACTGTATCCACCGGTTTTACCAGGCAGCTTTGAGACTGTATCCACCGGTTTTACCATACAGCTTTGAGACTGTATCCAGCGGTTTTACCATACAGCTGTGAGACTGTATCCACCGGTTTCCATACAGTTTTGAGGCTGTGGATTATTATCAGAAGGCCAAGTATGGTGAGTCAGCCTGGGTCGGATCTTGAACACCGGAAAATGGCTTGACCTTGAAACTGTGTTACTCCGGACAGCGATGAATGCGGCTCCGGAGTCCTGACAACTTGCGGTGAGTCAACGCAAACTCGATTCCTTTCACAATTTGTGAGTTTGATTCGGAGATAAGTCAGCCTTTGCGTCCAATCAACAAAGACTGTGGTTGTCCGTTATTGGACGCAGAAACACCGGACGAGTGTGTCGGAGTTTACTTTATCGGAATCGATTCCGATATCGAGTCATTATCATTTGAGCCAGAATCGGAATGGACTCCAAAGTGTGCCACACTCCTTGGATTCGAAGTCGGAGCCAACTCCATGTGACGGGCGTCCGAGTCAGAATGGATTTTGCAAGAGCTGAGCCAAACACAAGATTGTTTTAAATTACGAAACACAAGAAAAGGAGCGGAGCATGTGCCAGATATATACTTGTGATTACCATGCTTTCTCGGCACCTGCTTTACAAGCCCGCCTTATCGGTAGGTGCTATAGACGCAGCTTTCTCCAAAATATCAGCCCCGCAGCCCAGCCCGCCCGCCAAGCTAGTCATGCAACCCGCAAAAGGCCCGCTAGACTACAGTGCTGACTCGCCACCAAGCCGTAAGTGCTAGGTAATTGCAACATGCGTCTCATCATTTCATCTTAGTTAAAGGCCTGCACATAAAAGTGTGTATGAAACGGCCCGTCATTGCCACCTCATACACAGCATCGTCCGGCTTACACCGCCGATATCGCCTAGAGAGCAGCGATCGAAGTTTCTATAGCTGGACGATGGAGTTTCTATAGCACCAAAGTAGAGGCTGTGATGACAGTTTTCAACCACAAACGAGAAGGATAATGATAGCAATTAAATTTGTCTATCACCAAAATGTACCAGAGTCTGTATTATTCTACCTCATCTCAATAGGCCACAGACCACTTCTTCTAAAATAGAATGCATCAACTGATGGCCTTGCACTGACACAAGTGCTGAAGTGCTGCACGAGTGCTGGATACAAAATATGCTGGATATTTAAAGTCATGGGAAATCTTCTCCGTTTATCTACTCTGTGCATGACCTCAAATGCGTTTGAATGCGCCACAATGGGCACAATTTCATAACTTGCATTGAAGAGCCAGAGTCAGTCACTTGTATGCCGTTTGTTGTCCTTGAGTGGATGCATCATGCAGCAACAGCAGGGTCAAAACCACATGGTGGCTTTAAAGTGATCCACATTTCTCTCTTTTTACTACCCATATTCCATCCCACAACAATCGCTGTGCCATTTGTGTGATGCTGCGTGAAAGCAAGGATAGTAGCAATATTTTGTCCACGAATATATGCCCTTTCGGTGACATCAGTGATCGTCAGCGATGTCACAAAAATGTGGCATATTGTTACACGCTGCAGAAAAAAACTTATATGACAGTTAACCCAACTTGTCAAAAATGAGCTCCAGTAACGCTTTCTACATTTTACATAGCCTGCTGACTGGACCTTTCGATCCTCGTCGACTGATTCATTGACGTAATGTGTTGAGATGTTTTTTTCACACGGAACTCCACACTGATACGAACATTGGAAGCAATGGACAGATCAGAAATAGTAAAAGCTTAGTGAATATCAGTTGAAAAATAAGAACAATCGCAGCAAGGGAGAAGTGTATTAGCCGTTAGTGCCCTGTCGTAGTCGTCGATTGCATGTTGTTCGGACATAAGTAGACAAATTATACGCCACAACTTTTTCAGTGTCGGCTACTTATTGCGCATTTGATGCACCAGTAACTGGGGCTGTTTTAACCAGTGAGTGAATGCGAAGCTATGGCGCTGCAAGGTTCACAGTTCTCCATGCATTTCACTGATCATAAATAATGATCGTGATTTGTGAGGTATGGTTTGTGTGTAAGCCAGGAAAGTTTAAGTGCGCCACACTTTCACAACAGCCGAGCTGTTCTCAACTGTGTTTATATCAATGACCTTTCTAGCGGCTACTGCATGGCATCAGCCATAGTCGTAAACATTTGGGTTATTACTCTTGAGTCTCTCAGTGCGATACTTGCTCAAAGCTGCTCAATTTGTGCAACCTTGTTTACTGGTGTATCATATGTGTCATGGACCTGTCACTGGTGCTCTTGGGGGTAAAAAGTATAACAAAAATTGATCGTTTCATGATTATGTTGTGTTTGAAAGAACGCTGTGGTGTTTGGTGGATCCCAAAACTTGAGAAGTAGCAAAAACTCATAATTCGGCAGGTAAAAATTTTTACCCACAAAAGCTAACCAATTCTGGGCCATAACGCGGCCAAAAGCCCTCAGGTCCTTACGGGTCAGATATTGGCGGGCTTAAAAACAGCATCTCCAGCAGGCCCTCATGCTCCGCCAAAAGCCTGCAGCGTGCCGTTCGTTGACCGGGTCGCCGGCGATGCTCCCGGAAAACAGCAGCGGACGTATACGGCCGATGTTTGGCCGAGGAAGGCGGCGGGGGCGATGCCCGGGCTCAGACTGGGTCAGGCGGCCACGACAGCGCTGCTTTGCGGCTCATCAGAAAGCGGCGGATCACATTGCAGAAAACCGCATGCCGCCGGCCTGCGCCCGCCGCCGCCAAATAAAGAGGCTAACTGCAGCCGCAGACGGCGCGCGCCGCCCCCGCGCCTGGTGCATCGCGAGCCGCTGATGCCCGCGCGGCCGCGTGCCCTCTGCACGTGCTGCTGGCGCTGATGCCGCCATCGCTCATTTCTATGCTGGTCGGAACATGCACCAGAATTCACGTGGTGACGTACAGGTTTAAGCTGACCGCAGTCGTGACTGTAACCCAGATACAGTCAGTATCAGATGTGGACCTTAAGCGTGCTCTCCGACCCGGGGCCGCGCGCCGGTTCACGTCCTGGGTCACGCGGGTCACCATCGCATCATGCATGACCTCTGAAACATAGACAGGGACTAATCATTAAAGGATGTCTGAATATCAGGAGTGGGGGCGACCGGATGTCGCTGTTACAGTTCCATGTAGGCTGTTTGTTGCAATTGCGAAGAACATTACACATACCTAAGAGCAGCATCACTGACATTATTCCTCGTTGAGTAACCAGTAGAATAACAAGACGGAGGCTTTGCGCTGAGTAGGTGGTCTTGAATTTGCATCTCATAATTTTTCGACGAGGGCGTGTGACTGAAATATCAGTACATTTCTCCCGCTGCTCTTTTAGTTACTCAACCACGAACACGCCCATTAGTATAGCTCTTGTTTTTTTCATGGCTTTCGTTTGCTAAGGCATCCTTCATATGGAAAACACAGTTTTGTGTGGTGTAAGGCATGAACGTTATATGCGGTCTTGTAAGCCAAGGATCCTCTGTCACACATAGTCAGGATTCGTAGCACATGATGGGGTGAGTGTGACAAAAGTTCAAATGTAGCAGCATCTAGCTACATTTAAATCTAGCTTACTTACCCTCACCGGCATAAGTTATTGCCAGCTTTTGGTTGTGTACTTGGCTCACGATGCGTTGCTTTGCATGCTGCCCATGGCTGAATATAACAATGATAAGATATGATATTATGTGATTTGATATGATAGAATATAACGCTTGATTAGTAAAATTAAATGATTTCATACCATCATAATATTGCGTTATTAATATAGCAATGGCTTTTGCACTTTTTTACATGGCTATACATTTTACATGACTCAAGGCGAGGTGCCTACAAATGTTATAATTTAGCTAAAGTTTTGATTAAAAGCTAACCATTTCAACGAAGAGCAACAAAGGAGAATGTTTACAAAATATGCCTACAACATCGTTTGATCCCTACGTTTTTTACATATCACACACTGAGCACCAAAGTAATGTGCTTGATGCCCTGATTACATCCAAAAAAACTTCTTCGAATCTCCTCTGAGGAATACTATTGGCATGACTTGCATATCCTTGATTCCCGTCAAATTCCTCTGAAAGTTCTCTTAGCACTCTGCTACCCCTATGCCCTTATTATACCCCGACTCTCTCCTCACGAAAACTCAATCAATCCTTAAGAATGCATTTAGAGAACAATCTGATTAGAACATTAAGCAGTCAGTTTGACACCATTTTTCATCGCAACAGTGGACCAGAAGTGGACAGGCGTGGCACACCGTATCTAGACGAGTAAGTCACAATCGTCGTTGTTTTTTTTGGGGGGGAGGGTCTGAGGAAGGCATATGAGCACCGGAAATCATGTTCATATTGTTGTTGGTGCGTTATGTAAATATGTTTATATAGCCTTTCCATGCCATTGCCAATACGGCGCTGGCCGTCTAGCCTCTGCGTTTTGCTCTCTTGTAGTCAAAGCGACATTGGGAATGGCACACTACTAGGACTGTTAAAAGTCTGATGCCTGTGAAAGTGAGAAAAAATGTAGCATTGCTATTCGTGTGGTTTCAAATGTGTTTTGAACAGAATTACGACAGGACAGCTTTCACTACTCATCGTGGGACGATCAATGGGTTTGTTTACGTTCTCCAAGGGCCCCAAGTCGGCCAGAGGCGATGTTCGAGGAATTTCGAACAGCTTGGAATGACCCCCGGAACCCAAGATTAATGGCCCGAAAGGCCGGCAGGAGGTCGTATTTAGGGGCCCTGCCACAGGGCCTGGCACTCAGATGCCAACTAGAGGGCCCTGCGCGCTGATCAGGGGTCCTTGAGTCGATTTGAGCATATATGTCGGTCATGCGCCACCAGTACCGCACAGTCGGCTCCTGTGTCGGTATGGGTTTGAGGGCCCACTTCCCAACCAGCCACAAAGCCGGGGCCAGCGATCTTCACTGGTCGGGGCCTATGCATCTGTCAGGGGCACACAATACCTAATACAGGGTCCTGTAATCGCAAGGGGGCCCGAGCCGACCAAGGGAGGTGTTCGATAAGGCCCGAAGAGGGGCCTGGGCGGCCCACCTGAACCGACGGTCAAGGGCTCGTTTGGAGGGCATGAGGGCCGAAGAACTGGCTATAGGTCAAATAAAGAATCGCGAGCCGTACGTGTGTGGTCTGACCTGGCCGGTCATGGTCGTGACCTGAAATATCAGCAGAGGTCCTCCTGTACCATTTCAGAAACCCCTGAGACAATGCGTGAGTCTCAGTCGGCAAGGGCCACGAACACGGAGCGGTTCAGACTGATATCCCTGTCAGTCTGAACCGTTTTTGGCCTGTCTGTCTGAACTGAACTGTCTGAACCCTGGGGTCCCATTTCCCAAGCAGGAACAAGGCCAGGGGTCACAATTTGCATTGGTCTGGGTCCCTGAAACAATGTTTCTGACCCTGTGTCGGTCGGTGGCCTCGAGTAGGTCGCGGGCTTTGTTTGAAGAGGTCCGGAGAGGGGCCGAAGGGTCTCTCGAGACCAAACACCAGGGGCCCGGTTGGAAGACTGAGGGACCCGAGGGATCGCTGTAGGTTGCATAAATAATGAAACGACGGAAGGACGGTCGAAATGTCCCCGCCCGTAGGGGCGTGATCCCACATGTCAATTAGAGGGTCTTTTGTACCGATTAGAGACCCCTGAGACAGAGCGTTCCTATTCTTCTGCCAGAGATCACCAACACCGAACAGTCGGCTCCTGAACGGGTTTTAACTCTTGTGCCTATTTCCTAAACAGGGACAAAGCCGAGCCCGCGATTTGCATTGGTCGGGGCCCCTGCAACAATGCACGACTCCTGTATTGGTCAGCGGGCCATTGCCTTACGTGGTGGTTACTGTCAACAACGAGTTTCGAGCCGATCAGAGAGCCTTTGTTCAGCAGGGACGCTGAGCAAAGAGGGTCCTGTGCCAGCCAGGACCACCAGTGCAGGACGGTGGGCCTTTCAGCCTAATTCCAACATGGGCCCGTCAAGCTCAGCTGGAGTCTATGCGCCAATTATTGGGCCACCTACGGGCGATCAGGAATATTTTTGCATCAACAAGGGTTTCTGCGTCGATCCGGGTCCAACTTAGCTGGTCAAAACGCCTCCCACGTCAGGAAGGGGGGGGGGGGTCGATGCCTCATGACGTACCGTCTAAGGGCTTCCGACGACCAAGGGTCGACCCGTGTCGCCAGAATGGCAGCCGGAGGATACTCCGCATTGGAACGGGGTGACCCTTCAGCCCTTGACCGAGAACAATATGTGCCCCCCAGTGTTCTACTCAAGGGGACCCCTTGCACGGAAAGAAATAATGAGCCTCATTCGTGTTGAATACAATGCGTCGAAATGAGTTGGAAAACTAAAGAGACATCTCCTTGTTTACCTGAGAACATTCAGTTTTTGCGGATACGACTAGTGATGCAAATTACATCAAAAGATTTGAGCCTGCACGCCCAAATTCTCGGATTAAAAGCAGCGATGGTCTGCGTTGCAATATCTGTAAAACCAAACGGAGTTAACCGCTGCAAGTAACACCAGGCGGCAGTCGCTATCGTGAAGTGAGGACTCCGAATGCCTTTCAAAGTTAAGTCGCACCGTTCAAAAATTCGAATGGGCACATCATTTTTGCAACTTTAAGTCCGTCCTCTGGACGGAGTAACACTTACAACACGAAAATAGAGATTCTGCCTGTACGCTCCCGGCTCCATCACCCGATTCCAGCAGCATTTCGTAGTGCCGTAAAAAAAAACAATCCGTGTTTATCATCAATTTGAAAATCGCACCGTGAAATATGCGCCCGGATTGCCCTCTATATGTACGCTTTGATGTCCAAGAGCGTTCAATGATATTTTTTTAGGTGCATCATCATTTTCGCCCACCCGCTGGTCGCGGCTTAGTGTAAGCCACGGGACCGATGGCCGCCGGACAGTCTCCATGAGCCGTTGCGTGACCTACAGAGACTGCAACGCTTAGCGTAGAGGCCTAAGAAGACTGCAACGCTTGGCACAACGGCCTGAGGAGACTGCAACGCTTGGCGCAGGGGTCTTTGTTACAAGGTTTGCAAGAGCTCATGTTCGAAAATACGTCACATAGTCTGCATCAACAATCGGTTGTGACTGAATTTTGATAATTTCCAGAAAACATGGAGAGGCATGTTCATGCAAATTGTTGAAGCATTTCAACATGCCTAAAATATATGCCCGCTGGGCTCGTAACATCTCCGAGGAACCCAGATAAAATTTTGACGAAGCTTCCGAGTGTTTTCGGCTTAGAATGAGTCCGCTGCACCATTTGAAAATGGGAATCCCGGCAATCGATTTCATGCAATCGCTTACGCTATGCTTCATTCGGTTTATTAACTGCAGAATCCAGCCAGAACTTGTCTCGCGGTAGCTTTAGGCTCCTTTTCCAGGTATAACGGGGAATGAAAATATCAAAGAAAAGCATGTAGTCATTAGAAATGGGCCATATTCGGCGACCTTTTTGGGGGGCTGTTTCGCTGTCAGGGGGCCTCTTGTCAACTCTGTGCCCCCCCCCCCCCCTGCCAAAGCTCTGCTTGCGCGCCTGGACCCACTCAGGCCCCTAAAAAGAACTGTAATTAGACGTGTACATGTTTCTTTGTGTCTGAATTGCGCAACTGATGTTTGTCCGCTTGCAAATAAGTGCGGCAAGGGAATACGTTACCATGAATGCCGATCAGCGCCGTGGTAAGGCAAGTTATGTGGTTAGGTTATTTACAATGCTGGAAGGGCATTACCTTTTCCCTACCAATCTGAGCCACAAAAATCAACATCTCGGTCGGGCAGTTCTGCGCGGGCTTGTACAGTACCTCCACGACTGTGTGCCAAGATTCAACTGCCTCAGCTGGCCCGGTTTTCGCTCATGCTCGAGCCGCCCACGCGCACCAGCACCGCACGTGGGAAGCTGATCATCGACCGAGCGACGGAGGGCGTCGGCTCTCGGGCGGCGCGGTAACCGAGTTAGCGTGGACGGCGCCGGCGGGCTGAGGAGGGCCGGGCGGCGCCGCCAGGTCCGCGCTGGGGAGGGCTGGACGGCGCCGGCGGGCTGGGGAGGGCCGGGCGGCGCCGCTGGGTCAGGGCTGGGGAGGGCTGGACGGCACCGGCGGGCTGGGGAGAGCCGGGCGGCGCCGGCGGGCTGGGGAGGGCCGGGCGGCGCCGCCGGGCTGGGGAGGGCCGGGCGGTGCCGCCGGGCCCGCTCTGGGGAGGGCCGGCCGCTCGAGCGTCACTAACAGGGTGCACGCATGCACGGGCCGACGACGTGAAAATGTGGAGCGTCACGCTCGTCGCGCTCGGGGCGGGCCTTCCGGTGGGGGTCCGGTGACTCAGTGTCTGCTGGCGGCAAATGCGGCACATGGCCTCTGCCCGCGGCGAGTGTGGCGCACGGTCTGGGCACGTGTGCAGTGGCTGCGGCGCCGTGTGGAATCAGAAGCACACTTCAGCTCGGGCCGGTGCGCTGGCAGCCGGGAAATGTGGATGGGCCTAAGTTGTGATGCATTGTTCATGAGGGCTCATTTCGCTTAATCACGGCGGCTGCAGCTGTTATAATCGTTTGCAGCGTAATATCTTACGCTGATTGCAATGAGTCATAAGTGTCGGTACGGACAGAGCTAGAAATGCTTTGTCATCCAACAGCCGACCTTTTGGATAGCTACTCTGCAGTATCTTGCTCGCATGGAAATGGCGATTCCTTAAATCGGGCGTATGAGCAGGTAATTGATTACCCCATTCGTCGCACTTTCCAGAAGATGCGTGGGAATCGTAAAGCACTCCGAACGCAGGAAATGTCCAGATGTGATTTGTTGCAAGCTTTCGAATGTCACTATCCTTGAAAGTTGACACGGTTAGCTCCTCAGCCGTGGCTCGGTTGACTTCTCATGATGTCGTATCCATCTTCGCGATGGCGGCAATGCGCTCAATCGGGACGCGACGTGTTTAAGGCTGGCAAAATCATTTTAGGGCCGCTAGAACTATTCTAGGCATGACGGTGGCGCAAAAACAGTCCTTTCCGTATCTGGCCGCTTGGAGCCGTAACGCTGCTGTTGGTCTGCCGTATCTGACCCACTGGAGCCGTGACGCTGCTGTTGGTCTGCCATATCTGACCGCTTGGAGCCGTGACGCTGCTGCTGGTCTGCCATATCTGACCGGTTGGAGCCGTGACGCTGCTGTTGGCCTGCCATATCTGACCGGCTGGAGCCGTGACGCTGCTGTTGGCCTGCCGTATCTGACCCACCGGAGCCGTGACGCTGCTGTTGGCCTGCCGTATCTGACCCACCGGAGCCGTGACGCTGCTGTTGGCCTGCCGTATCTGACCCACCGGAGCCGTGACGCTGCTGTTGGCCTGCCGTATCTGACCCACCGGAGCCGTGACGCTGCTGTTGGCCTGCCGTATCTGACCCACCGGAGCCGTGACGCTGCTGTTGGCCTGCCATATCTGACCGGCTGGAGCCGTGACGCTGCTGTTGGCCTGCCGTATCTGACCCACCGGAGCCGTGACGCTGCTGTTGGCCTGCCGTATCTGACCCACCGGAGCCGTGACGCTGCTGTTGGCCTGCCGTATCTGACCGGCTGGAGCCGTGACGCTGCTGTTGGCCTGCCGTATCTGACCCACCGGGGCCGTGACGCTGCTGTTGGTCTGCCCGCCTCCAGTGTGATACCACATGTTCCCGTACAATGTTGGTTAGTGGGTAAATGCCACCAGGAAATCTCATACATTAGCTGGTTTAGTGTAGGTTAACTCAATAAGCGGCACCACCTGCAAATTAAGCCGACGTCATCGCCGTCCATTAAAGGAAACTAGTATGTCAGGTTCAGAATTACTGCCACGCTGGACCGCTTGAATAGCCACAGATCACGATACGGGGAGGTGTGGAACTCAGCACCTACCGCTTCCGCACGCTTTTCTCACGACATACTGATCCCGCACGCTTTTCTCAGCACATGCTGATCCCGCACGCTTTTCGACGGAGATACGCCTTGAGAGGCGTGACCGGTATTGGTGCAAATACGTATCAGTGCCATTGAAGGTAATTTTTCTACCCATCAGCGATGAACGAGTGACACAGAATGCCCGCCCCTGTCCACCGCGGCGCACAGAACCGTACATAAACACCCAAATAAGGAACAGAAAATTACGAAACCGCGGCACTCCCCGCTGAAATAAATGAGAGGTGCTACACATACAAGGCAGAAGAGCGCAGGGGATTAATATTTTCCAGGTGTGTAGCGGGGATTACGACGCGCACAAATGCAACTCAAAAGTAAGAGAGGAATTAAAGAAGTCAGTGGCAAGTATGATGACCGACGGACCTCGGACACCAGAAACCGTCAATGTTATGCTACAAAACTGCGTCTGACTGATGCACTAAATGACTTTGGCTCAAATCTGGGTGTTGGTCTGGCAATGGGCAATAAATGTCAAACATTTGACGGGCTTTTGGTTAAACCGGGCCTGCCAGAAATCCATAGAATCTTACACACGTCTCGCTCACCGACATCTCTGAAAGGGCGTGTGCTGTACCGCGACGCGGTGTCAACCCGTGTCAGGGGTGGAGCCGCCGACAGCCTTTCAGGGCCGCCGAGGGTGCGCACGAAGACAGCCCACCGGAGCTAGGCCTTCCGGGTCGTGACATCATGGAACAAGTCTCCTGCGGCGGTGCGGAGATCGGCGGGCCCGAGGGCTGCACCGGGCGAGCTCGGTGACCTCTCCGACATACTGACAGGAGCCGGTGCATCATGTACTTTAGTGTTGTATTGCCAAGATCTGTGCACGTGTGTGTGCATGCGTGGGAACACGGCTGTTTAACTTGACGCGCAGCCAGAATATCTACATTATGGAGGCTACGGGAATATATGATTGATTGAGTGATTGGAAATATCACTTGTCATGGGCGCCACGTCCAGCGTGACCTTCGAGGCATGATTAGCGATGTGCGCGAGCGTGATCCCATGCTAATAGTTTACGGGAACCAGTGCGATTACAAAAGGCATTGCCATGACAGCCAAGATTGGCGTGTTCCCATCATTCGCGACGAGCAAAATGTCTGCAGCTCATGTTGTCAAGCCTAAGGCCACGGAAACCACGAAAAGTCCGTCGCATGGTCCATGTGATCACCTGAATTGCCGAGTGATTTACCTGAATCAGTGTAAACCAGCGCTGTGTGTGAGAGACAGCACTGCGTACAGGGAGGAGAATGTTGCTGAGTTCGCTACTGCCAGGTGAGTAATGGACAGCCATCCATGCGGGGGCGGTGTCGCATCCTCAGGTGCGCACCGCGCCAGTCAACGTCACGGCCACAAGGAGCATGAATGAGACGCTTTTCAACCTGCTAATTTGATGATACATGACAATGGGACAGAACGACTGCGACATAAAAGAAGTTGTGTAGAAATGAATCATGACGAAATTAGGCTGATGCAGCCAGCAGTAAAGCGCGCAATACGCCCTCCGAATCTAATGGAAGGAACCACCACTTGCTGAGACTCAACCGACAGGAGAGCTTTGTCCGATCCCGTCGTCCAAAGAAGGCCAATAAGAACGAAGCCCGTTGGTGACGGAAGACAATGGCACGCTTTCAGTTCTGCAGGGAAGGCGGGGCGGCTACAGGACGGCTGCTATCTCGCCCATCAGGCGGGGCGGCGGGCCGGGTCAGCAGCAACGGCGGCGATCGATGACGACCCGTCGCCATGCTGCCGACTGAGCGGGTCTCGTGCGGCCGCCTTTGTCCGCTCATGACGCCGAGCTCCAACGGGGACGACCGTAACGGTCGGCGCTGGCGGCCGCTGCCAACGCCGCAGCAGCCGCGCGACCCATCACAGTTCTGCCGAAGCGGAGGTGCCCATGCAAATGTCGGCACGGGGTGAATACGTGGCACAGTTTCTGCGAAACGAAGTGAATGAACTGCCTGGGCCGCCTGGCATGAAAGCTCGCTCGAGGCCTGGGCAGATGATTTCAATGCATTTTTTTTCATCGGTATGGGTGAAACGCCGCCCGTCTTTCAGGCGTACCGTTCAGGGCTGAGGCAAATCACGCTACACCGATGCAGATGATAGGGGTCGACCACGCCGGCGTTGGTGCTTTGATGAACCAGCACAGCCCACTTGTTGCTGCTGGTGACACGTCCGTAAACTATCATCTGGTATGGGAACCGCTTGTGTAAAATGCGTTGTTAAAATTCCTCTCTTCTTGATACAGACTGTTTCGAAGTGAACGAATGGTGTGCGCATATTATTGAAGCATTAGTGCATCAACAATTTATGCCTCCATGAAAATTGCTATTGACAGCTTGTCCATTGACACATAATTTCATTTGCCAGCATTCTCACATGCACATGTTTGTTAAGATCAGTAGCCGCCTCATCATGTGTTCCCGCAGTGTTGCTGCGACGCTCAGCAGGATTTATAAATATCTATTTTCCAATTCCCTGCTCTAAGCTCACGGTTCTGCCATTCCGCGCGACATAACTGGTCAACCAATCACCGCCTGCTGCCAGTATTTGAGCATGCCAGTAGTCCACGCAGCTCGGCCGCAAATACATGCGATCTCTCGTATGGGGCTCGGTAGCAGCGGTTTTCCTCCTTTGATATTATGGTCCGAAGAAGATGGCCCTGTCTGAGTTGTGTGGTATAGACTTCGGGAAAGCAATCCCTGTGCGCCACAGTAATGACTCGACTGAAAGCAAAGTGTCTTGAAGTAACGCACCTATGTAAATGCGGGCATCAATATCGATATCGTTTACCAGCAAGCCACACTTCTGGCACTCATGTGAATGTAGAACAGGATTTAGGGGTTCAACAACTGCCATCATAGCGACTGAAGAACCCGAAGTGAGGTTAATGCATATCACAATAAATGCAGCTACTGAACGGACATTAAGCTGACGAGAGAAGTAGGGTGCATTGGAAGCATGCGCTAACGCCGCGAGCGACGACTAAGAGGTCAAACTCCGTGACCCATAACCTACGTCCTTAGAGCAATCGTCAGAACGCTATTTCAGCGCAGCAGCAATGACAGACCGGTAAAACGCGTCATTTGAGCACGGGTCATTGGTTTTGCATTTGGTCATGGCTCCCGTGCCCTCCAGACACGTATTATGTTCCGCTTGGGACTGTTAACAGGAGATACCATCCCATTCACGATCGTCAAAAGTGGGCCACCTGCTTCTCTCTGCTGAGGGAGGCACGTGCTCTCTCGAACTGGACGCGGGTTCGTGTGAGGGTTGTCTTGCTCCGCCCAGCACGCTGCCGCGGCCGGGGCTCGTGAGCCGATGTGTGGTCTCCGGTGTGTATAGTCGGGATAGAAGTAGGATGATCGTAGCTTTCCAACTCTCTGACCAACGTTCCAACTTTGCAAACTGCAACTAGGCTCCCACCTTGGCTTATATTTTTCGTGACGTAATAAGGGGTTTTGCGGCTGCTGCTTTGTTATCCAGGCCATTGTGCATAAACCGTTACGCATACACGCTATCTCCAGGACTATACTGCATTGAGTGCTACAGTTCACATTCACAACTCGTGTGGAACTAAAATAGTAGGCCTATAGCGAGCACTACAGGTCGTAAGGGCTGGAATCATATTAAAAGACACTCGACGCTGACGCAAATGAGGGATTTAGTAGGATTTCCTTCCAGGTTTGTAGGATCGGTCTAAGGCTCGCACATCACACTGTGGCTAGTAATCTCAGAGCGCCATCGAAAGTCATCGACGATTCACGGCACGTGACTTCGACCCCTTCTGTTTTTGCTTACGACCCACAGCAGATCAGCTGATGTGGATGTCTTGATCCCGGACTGAAGCGGCGCACGTCTCGGTCATACCAAGTGGCCGATTGCCTCTAGGTGCTTATACGCCAACGTCAGATCTTGCGTGGGTATTTGTACAACAGAATAAACATTAACGCGACTCGATAGACACGCTCACTGTTACCCGATCGATTCACAATAAATTGGTTATCAAACTGCAGCTGCCGGTGGCAAGGCCTATCTCAATCAGCTGAAGCTATGAAACGCTGTCCCCTATCCATATTCCACATCCTCTCCCGTTGAAGAGAATGCAGGTGTAATAATGACACCGAAATGGCTCACCAAATGCTGGGTTTCATGCACAGAGTCGTCTATTGCAATACGTTGGGCATCGACTCTCACAGCCGCAAGGCAGCAGTGCTCAGCTGATATTTTGGGGGTTATAGTGGAGTTTGCAGCAGGTGGGCCAGGTTTGCATCTAAGCTTTGCCACCATAGATTGGTAGGAGCATGACATCATTTCGTTCTTCAGTAAAACTAATTACCATGTGTATTCATGTAGCATTTTTGGTGATATGCAGTGTTAAGTGACCCTATTTCTATCGCTAATGAAATGCTTCTTGCCGCTGAAAATCGGATCTTATCACAGACATCAAAGGTGCCTATAAAACGGAGACCTGAGATGAAAAAGACCTTGCAGATGTGTGACGTAGTGACACGGTTGACGTCTTCCACAGGTGCTTCGCTTCCATCACCACTTAATCGCTGCATCATCATTCCAAGCGTTACGTGTGGGCAGGCCGACCCCATGCAAACAGATGACCGACTGGGCCTGTGCAAAATGAGTTATAGCGCTCAGTACCATCCTCCCCTGCATAAGATGTCATCACTATCAGTCTCCGCAAACCGTTAGCGTCTAGTGAGCGTGTAACAGTATGGGCCGGCGGCTCGGCAGGGGCCGAGCTGAGATACGTGTCGCCCAATCGGGGCCGCGTCGCTGCAAGGGCTGGCTGGCTGCCGGCGCCGATGACACAGCCGCTAGGGCGCGTCCTCACGCCCAGCGTCGGCCGGCGGGGCGGCCGGGTCGGCGGCCGGCGCCGCCGCCCCAGCCAGCTGTCTCCACCGGCACTGCCCGCCCCAGCCAGCTGTCTCCGCCGGCACCACCCACCCCAACCAGCTGTCTTCGCCGGTGGTGTCTGCCCAAGCCAGCTGTCTCCGCCGGCGGTGTCCGCCCCAGCCAGCTGTCTCCGCCGGGGCCGATCGCCCCAGCTGGCTGTCTGCCGGCACCGCCCGCGTCAGTCAGCCGCCTCCGTCGGCGCCACCGCCCCAGCCAGCTGTCTCCGCTGGTGCCGCTCGCCCCTGCTGGCTGTCTCTGCCGGCGCCGCCGTCCCAGCCAGCTGTCTCCGCCGGCGCCGCCGTCCCAGCCAGCTGTCTCTGCCGGCGCCGCCGTCCCAGCCAGCTGTCTCCGCCGGCGCCGCCTGCTCAATAGTGACAAAGCGCCACCGTTCAAGCGCGTGTCAATACGAGAAATGGACCCGCCCGCCGCGGCACTGTACCGTTGACCGCTGACCGGTGGTCGCACCTGGCTCCGGGGCCGTAGCGGATCGGCAGCGACCGCCTACGCCTTGTGGGTGGGCGGAGGAAGCAGTGCGACCGGCCTGCGCTGGCGTGCGGGTGCCGTGGTGGCGGAGACGGGCCGGGGCGGTGCTGACGAGGCGTCGGAGCCACGCCTCAGCCCTGTCATTCGCCTGCCCCCCGGCCGGGCTGACCTGGGGACGCCCCTGCAGGGCCGCCAGCGGGAGCCATCTCCCGGCGGGGTAAGGTGCAGCGGCGTGGCTCGCGGCCCACCAGCGGGCGATCCGCGAAGACACTGGGTCAGCGAGGGTCGCGGGGATGGCACCAGCAGCGCCGGACACTGTGCCCTGCTGGAGGCTTTTGGTGCATGGCTGCTTGACATGACAAGTGGACGCTGACCGAGACTTACATGCCCCGACCGCCCCTTCGGATGCCCGGCGCCAGCCAGGTCAGGCCGATTTTAGGTCAGGTTATGGCCAGGTCAGGTCACGGGTCGATGGCCCGTGACCTCAGCCGGGGCACAGAAACTCGTTCGTGGATGAATTCGATTACCCCACATTGCTGGACCAGTTTCTTATGAGTTACAAGGTCCCAGAGGACCACATGTTTTAAATAAGAAGACTTGTGGTCCTTGAACCCCGAATTTTCAGCCATTGAGCATATTACTAATGCAAAAGCTCAACTTCAAAGTAGAATTAAGACATATTGTCCGTTATGGTCCGGAAGTGACCGAAACCGAATATGTTTAGAAAAGCACAGCTGCGGTGCCAGCAGCATAGTGTCATCCATCCGTTCTCCTCCCCTGAGAACCCTGAAGACGCTCCGTCCTCCCCACGTCCTCCTCCCGTCCTCCTCCCGTCCTCCTCCCCCGAGGACCGACCTGACGCCCCGCAGCCGGCCCCTCGCAGGGTCAGCCTCAGTGCAGGGTCGGTACGAGCCTCGGCAGCAGCCGTGGTCGACGGCACTCGGAAACACACACGGTTAGTCTCGCGCCAGGGCGGAGTGGCGGTGTTGGCGGCAGACGCATTGTTGACTGTCGAGCCGCGCTGTTGCGGATCAGCATCAGGGGCGGTGACTGGAACAGGAGCAGGAGCACCTGGATCGCTGGCAACAGGAAGGGAGGGAGCAGGCAGCAGTGCGGGACAAGCGAGCGGGTTTCAAAAGGTCTATGGACGAGGGATCGGCTGCCCCCGATGGCACTTCGACAATGAAAAGTGTAAAAAAGGAGAAAACATGATCGGTTCGTCACCCGGAGACACCCCATGCACAGAGATTCTAACGGGCAGCGTACACGACCGACGCGCGCTCAGACATGTGAATTCTTCATTATTATCTACATTTTCTCCATATCGTGTTCGTATTCCTACCAGGCCGGTTTCACCAATTTATAGATGAGATCACACTGCAAAAGGCGAAATTGATATCCATATTTTGTATCTAAGCTAGTGTTAAGCAAATCGTAAGGCAGCTGTCTCAGACATTATCACATTACAGGATAAGCATTACTTCTACCGTTGCTTGCTTCGGCAGGAAAAATACATATAGATACCCTAATAGCGCAAAAATAGCAACACATCAGTATTTTTTAGCCTTAAAATAAATTGCTCATTACTCACAACATTTTACAAAACGGACCGCCACAGATGTATACGGTGTGTAATTCATGTCATAACTTAAGTCTTGAAGTGAACGGAATATCAGACAATTCTGGGAGCTGGGAAATGTGTACGGATACTCACTATGGAGTGGTGCGTTTACGTTCCCTGTTGGACACGGTGACTGCAGAAGGCATAACGCACTGAGCAACATTCCCAGTTGGACATGGTGACTGCAGAAGGCATAACACACTGAGCAACATTCCCAGTTGGACACGGTGACTGCAGAAGGCATAACGCACTGGACAGCGTTAACGGCCCGCCCTTTGTCGCTTGCGTTTCCGGACTAGAAAACACAAGCACCTTGCAGACAAGGAGAAAGTTAGACCATTAAATGCAATTTGCATACTAACATTTAAAGACAGATTAATGCCGTAAAATGTCAAGATAACCGTACGGCGAATGGTGCACACAATTCACCGGAGCTGCACATCTAGTGCATCACCTACATGGTCCAGTTCGCGAGCAGTGGGTCCTTATGGTGCGAACGCTGGGAAGGGAGCTACCACCACTGGCAATCACTCTGCGTGACACGAGGTCATCACATAACACGGCGGAAACACTGCACAGCATAGTACAATGGCACCGAAACATCTCGTACCAAACGGGTGGTTCCTTATCACTCCCCCCCCCCCCCTCCCATGAAAAGACCGGTGTTAGTGCGAGTGCGAGAAAGACACAGCGTCGAAAGATCACCGAGTAGCGATGGAACGGTTATGGGCTCGCTTTTCACCGTACTCCATGCAGGATGACATGAATACCAGTTATCTCTTGCAAGACCAAGTCGTTTTCGTTATTCCTTCTCAAGGGTGTTCGTCCAGCCATCCGCCCCATGCGTGCAGCGGTAAGGCTGGCTGCCTGTCATTGCGCCCGCGGGCCTCCGTCCGTTTGTCTGCATTCTCTGTCCCTCGGTCCGCCCGTTGGTCCGTTCGTCCGTCCCTCTGTCCGTTCGTCCGTCCCTCTGTCCGTCGGTCCGCCGCTCTGTCGGTCCCTCAGTCCCTATGTCTGTCCGTCGCTCCGTCCCCTCGGTCCGTCCGTCGGTCCCTGTGTTTCTCGGTCCATTCATCTATCCCTCGGTCTGTTCGTCAGTCCCTCAGTCCGTCAGTCCGTCCGTCAGTCCTTCAGTCCCTCGGTTCGTCCGTCGTTCCCTCTGTCCCTCGGTCCCTCTGTCCCTCGGTCTGTTCACCGGTCCCTCTGTTGCTCGGTCCATCCATCAGTCCCTGTGTCCCTCAGTCTGACCGTCAGTCCCTCAGTCCCTCAGTCCGTCCGTCGGTCCCTCAGTCCCTCGGTTCGTCCGTCGGTCCGTCGCTCCGTCGCTCCGTCGGTCCATCCATTAGTCCCTGTGTCCCTCAGTACGTCCGTCGGTCCCTCAGTCCCTCGGTTCGTCCGTCGGTCCGTCGCTCCGTCGCTCCGTCGGTCCGCCGCCGTGCTCGCGAGGCTTCACTCGCTCGGAACGGACCGGCCGTCGTGCCGGGGAAGGAGGAGGCTGGACGACGCCGGCTGGACGGCAGTCGTGTCGCCGCCCCGCTCCGAGGCGCACGTGCCGGTGCAGCTCCCTCAGGCGCTCGGCGTGCTGCTGCAGGAGACGCAGTTACGCGCGCGGCGGCGAGCAAGCGGCGTGGGCACTGCTGCTGTACGCCGGGGAGGCGCGCGCTAGTGGCGACCTCGCTGCGCTACTAGACGTTGTGCGAGGGGACAGCATCGGAGGCGGTTGTGAAAAGCGTAGAAAGAAGAGCAGCATTTGTTTTTGTTGCTAAGCTGAGGTGCAGTTTGGCCAGTACCAGAAGTGCTTAGGTGCAGTTTGGTGAGTGCCAGGGGTGCTTAGGTGCAGTTCGGTGAGTGCCAGGGGTGCGTGGAAAGCGTGGAATAGACTTGGTCCAGAGACCTCCGTCGCCAGGTGAGAACTGTTACAGCACGTGCCATCGGCACACTCCCCCTCCGTCAGTCGGCGAGCGGCTGCTGTGCGCAACAGAGCCAGTGGGAGCGAGCGGGTCAAGACCCAGGACAAGACGCATCAGAACCAGCGGACGCTAGCTCCGCCTGCCCGCCTCTCGCGCACAGCAACGTCAACGTGCCGTGCCTGAGCTAACTGTCACGTGCCTGAGCTAGCTGTCACGTGCCTGAGCTAACTGCTAACCTGAGCTCCGGTCTGCCGCTGAGCGAGAAGGAGCGTAACAAGCCTCCCGCGCTCCGCACGGAGCTGCGGCAGAGCCTCGTCGGTAGCTGCGACCGTCGGCGGCTGCGACACCACCGCGCCCGGCGCAGGGGGTCTCAATCAGAGCGGGAAGCGCACCGCCGCCCGACCGGAGCACCCATGTGAAGAAGTCTGGGTCAGGGGTGCGCCGACCGGAACGCTGCCTGCACGCGCCGATTTGAGGCTCAGTGAGGCGGCGACCGGCGTCCGGGAAAAACGGCACCGATGACGGCCCAGCGGCGGAGGGGCGGCGCGCAGCGCTGACGTGCGCAACGACCCGGCTGTGGGTGGACCTGTCGTGCTGCGGGCTCGACGCCGCTGAGACTGCTGTCGCTGAGACTGCTGCGGCTGAGACGGCCGCCGCTGAGACTGCTGCGGCTGAGACTGCTGCCGCTGTGACTGCTGAAGCTGAGACCGCTGCGGCTGAGACTGTCGTGCTGAGACGGCTGCCGCTTACGTGCTGCGCCGCGTGCCGCTCGGCGGATTCGGAGCCGCGCGCGTGGCGGTTGAGTGCGTGGACGGCTACGGGACCATGAGCACGGCCTGAGTTCGGGTGACGCGCGACTGGACATGCGGGAGCCGAGGCTGCTCTCGCAGCTGCCGCGGGAGGTGCAGCACGGGGTGCAGTTCGGACATGCGCCGGTGGTGCGGTACCGCGCCTCCACGCGGTCGACGCTGGAGCCGGCACACAAGCTCAACGGCAGCCCCGGACCGGCCGCCGGGGCGCGGAAGTGGGGAGCAAGCCATCGGGTCCGGGCGCAGGGCGGCGAAAAGCGGAGACTAGACCATGAACGACGCCGAGCCAACCAGGACCGGTGGCAGCCGGTAGACGAGCGACGCGGGCCCAGCAACGGCTGGCGACGCGTCCACAAGGAGCGGCGGCACCGGCCGCGGCCGCCGAGTCCGAGCCAATGGGTGCAGCGGCACCCCCAGCGAGGCGGCCCCCGACGCCGCCGGCCGCTGGGGCCCCACCGCCTGACGCTGGACAGACACCAGCAGAATGAGGTATTCGACAACGTCAAGACGATGCTGCACGAGGCGAAGCAGGAGAGCAGGATGGGGCAAGGCGGCGAGAACCTGAGTCTCAACAGCAACGCCGCGACCAGAGGTCACAATGCGAAGCTGCCACCCCGTGTATACGAGATGGAGGCGTTCCGGACACGCGCGGACCACGCTGAGGACATCTCTGCGGAGAGCTCTTACACGAGCTACCAGACGGCCGAGGGTGGCGTCAGCCAGGCTGGCAGGGCTACGGCGTCGGAGGGGAGGTACCCCGCGGCCCGGCCCGGCTCACACTATGGCGAGAAGTCGAAGGGGAAGTACGCCGCTGCCAAACCCGGCTCGCACTACGGCGAGAAGTCGAAGGGGAAGTACCCGGCGGCCAGGCCGAGCTCGCATTACGGCGAGCCGCCGGCTCACAATGTCTGGGAAGAGGAGGTGTGGCCAGAGGCGGTGACGCCGCTGCCGTTCTCCGTGGACCCACCGCTGCACTTCCGGCCCCGGCCGGTGGCGTCGCCAATCGGAGCGTGCAACTGCGCCACCTACAACAGCGTCGGCGCGGTGGCCGGCACCACGGCGCTGGTGCTGAACGCCCTGCTGTTCATCCTGCTGGCGATCGCGAACGGCGGCGGCCTGGGCAGGACGCTGGGCGGCAGCCGGGAGCATCACGCGGCCGGGTACGTTGCCGGCGTGGTGGAGGCGCTGCCGCCCCTGAGCCCCGAGATCTCGCACCAGTCGCTCCGGTTCGCGTGCGATCTGATGGGCTTCATCGAGCCCGACTACAGCGGACACCCCAACTTCGTGCCGTCGCGGCCGACGGACCTCGGCGCCGGACTGAGGCGTAACCTGACTGGCACGGTGACGATTGGTGAGGTGGTGCTCGGCAACAGGACGCAGACGACGGGCAGCGTGCACGTGATTCCCGCAGGCGTTCACGTCATTCAGGGCACGCCTGGAGCTGCCCAGGGCCCGGCGGTGTCGGGGGGAGGAGGTCACACGGGCTCGGAAACACACGGCGGGGTTCACGTGCTCACGCCGTCCGGCACTGTCCATGTGAGGCCGGGCGAGGGCGGGGGAGTCCACGTGAACACGCCGGGAGCGAGTGTCAGCGTGCTGCCCGGTCCTCCCGGCGGAACGCAGGGCGGCGTGGTGCAGGTGACCGACCAGTCCGGCGGCAGCCAGACCTTCCCAGGCGTCTTCGCCGGCTCTCCCGCAGCCTCCGTGTCACCTGGTGACCATCACGCGGGATCCGCTGCGGCCGGCATCAGCTTCGACCCCGCGCCTGGCGCGTCGGCGACGGCGGACGGTGGCTCACCGCCCTCCAACTGCCAGGGCCTCTGCATCGAGACGGCGGACGGCGTGTTCCCGATAGGCGGCGGGTCGCGTCCGGCCGCAGACCAGCTCGCTCCGGCCGAGGGCGTCCCGCGACCGCCGGGTCTCGTCACCATCTCCAGCTTCCCGCCAGCCGCGCCCGAGGAGCAGGTGGTGCAGGGAGGGCTGAGCGGGCCACCGACCGTGCCCGGGGAGACCGTGACCGGAACCGTGACCCTGACGACGCTGGCCCGGCCCCGGCCGCCGGGTCTGGTGACCCTGCCCGGTCTCCAGGGCGTGGCTAATGTGGTTGGCTCTGGGAGCGCCACCGCTGTCAGTGGGCCGACCGAAGAGTCCAATACGCCCTCGATTTCGGACCATAACGCCACCAGCCCGGGATCCGCGTCCTCGCCGTCCGTCGACAGCCTCCTGCAAGGCCTACTGTCGATATCTGACCTAGACGGCGGAGATGTGAGGACACCGGCTCGGCCGGAGCCTGCCGTCACCCCTCCGTCGACAACCAGCCGACCTCCGGAGACACAGAAACCGTCTCCACAAGCGGGCAGCCAGTCCAATGTTGTGGACAGCATCATGGGCAGCATCACGTCCATCATCTCCGACATGGTCGACGACGAAGACCTCGGCGTCGTGGAGCGTCCAGTTACCGCGCCGGGGACGACAGGCGGCAGCAACTTCGACAAACGCCCATCGCCGGAGGCGTCTCGCCCGGGGTCAGCGACCCCGTCATCGTTCCTGGTGACGGACGATGTGCTCATCAGTGCTGAAGGCGTGATGACCACGTCCCACGTGGGCGAGGGGACGTGGTTCGAACCGACGGACTCTGCGTCCATCATCCTCGGAGAGCAGCGGCCGGCTAGCCCGACACTGCCCCCGCTGCGACCGCCGGGTGGCGCTCCTCCGGAGGATGGCGACCAG
The DNA here is from genome assembly GCF_011947565.3 of Pollicipes pollicipes. Lineage (NCBI taxonomy): Eukaryota > Metazoa > Arthropoda > Thecostraca > Pollicipedomorpha > Pollicipedidae > Pollicipes > Pollicipes pollicipes. The sequence continues at coordinate 20,027,942 of NW_023596805.1, read as the reverse complement.
GAGTCGGACCAGGGCCTCATCCAGGACATTCAGGAGCACGAGTTTGCCGTCAGCTCCGAGGAGCCGGAGAACGTCGAGCTGCCGATGCTGCCCAACTTTTCTGTGACGGCGACCGAGGAGAACGCGCCCACGGCCACGACCCCGGTCAGCGCGGATCTGCCGTCCACCATGGACATCCTGTCGACGCTCGGAACGGTCGAGCACCTGGACGAGGTGCCGTTGAAGGACGGATCGTTCGAGCTGCACATCCACCCGACGCAGACGGTGCCGACCCAGACGGACGAGCTGACGTTCCGGTTTCCGCCGTTCGAGACCATTATCACGACGACGTACCCGATCTTGGTGACGACGACGCGGAAGACGACCGTTCTCGCGGCAACCACCAGGGTCACGACCACGACCACGACGACGCCAGCATCCACCACCAGCGCCAAGGCCACAACAGCATCAGGCCAGCTGATCACCTTCAACAACCTGGGCTTCTGGAAGCCGCCGACACAGCGGCCGGTGAGCTTTCTCGGCCTGAAGCCGGCCTTGGGCCAGCGGCCGGGCACACATGCACACTTTGGAAGCTCCCATATCAGCGTCCAGACGCCAGGGTCCTCTCAACACTCGACAGTGCAAGTCTCCGGCGGCGGCGGCAGCTCTGCTTCTGATGGTGCCGAACATTCAGTGGACAGCCCGTTCATGGGGGTACCCCAGGCGACGGAGATTCATAGTCTGTTTAATGGGCCAGGCAACGGTGAGCAGGAAGCTGACAGCACCAACATCATCAACATCCAGCAGATTGACCCCAACATGCCCATGATGATGATGCCCGCTCGGGTGAATCTCACCAACTCCCCCATCATCTCCATCGCGCCTCAGATGCACGACTCGGTGCCGTCGACCGGAGCAGCGACCGCGACCTCGGACGAGGTCACGTCCGTCTCGGGCGCCAGGCCGGCGTCAGAGGGGACGGCGGGCCGGCCGGCACCCACGCTCGCCGCCGGAGCGCCGGCGGGAGCGGCCGCGGCGCAAGGCTCCCAGGCGACCTGGTCGCAGCAGACCGTGCTGACGCCGCCGGGTCAGGCCGCGGGCGGAGCTGCCAGCCTCGCGTCGGCGGCTGGTGGCGACGAACTGGACGCGGCGCTCGCAACCTCAAACGACGGCGCGACGTTCAGCACGTTCTTCGCCCTGCCGACCACGACGGAGGAGCCTCAGCGGCTGTCCACGTGGGTCGGCGGAGAGGCGGCTCCGACGATCTCCGGTCCCTTGGCGGGCCAGACGGAGTCAAGGCCTGATCGACCTGGAACGGGTCCGACCAAACGCCCCAGTCACACCGTGTTCAACGACCTGGGCTTCTGGAAGCCGTCCCGCCGTCCCGTGGTCCTCCACAAGCTGAAGCACAAGCACAAGCTCAATGGCGCCGCGACGACCTGGACTGGTGCGGTGCCGTTGAAGGTGGAGCCGGTCTCGACCACGCCACGGACGGTCAGCACCCAGCACAAGAAGAAAGGAGACACGACCGTTTGGACGGGAGCGGTTCCCTGGCCGGTTCAGCCAATCTCGAGGAGGCCGGTGACGGTGTTCACACAGCAGGACGGGGAGACGACAATCTGGACCGGCGCGGCGACGTGGCAGATGAAGTCGACTGCAACAACACCGCGCACCGTGACCACGCAGCAAAGGCCAAAGGGAGAGACGACAATTTGGACCGGGGCCGTCCCGTGGAACGTGCAGACACTCAAGACGACACCCCCACCTATCGGCACGCGGCGCCCCGGGGGCCCAAGCTCGTCCCCGACGCCGCCAAGTCCTTCAACGATTGGTCCGAGAATAACAACGGCAGACATCTCCAACGCCTTCGCTCAGGGCTCGCTCCCGAACTTGCTAGGCAACCTATTTACAGAGCTAGGCGAGGTACCGATGCATCACGGCACGACAGGCACTACTACTCCTGCTGGTACTACTACTACTACTGGTACTTCTACTACTACTACTACTACGCAACCCAAGCGCTCCACCCAGAGACCCACGACGCCGACGCCGATGCCGACGCCGCAGTACAACCGGTTCGGCTTCTGGAAGCCCACGCGGCAGCCGTACCTGACGACTCTGCAGCGTCTCAGGGAGAAGAAGCGGCAGCTGCAGCGGACGACGGCAGCACCGCCGCCCGTCGGCCCGCCGCTGTCGCTGCCCCCACGCGTTTCCTACGTCAACGCCGACTTCAAGCCGCACCGGAAGGGACCGACTTCCGGCCGTGGCCGGCGCGAGGCGCCCGCCCGGCCACCTCCCCCGGCGACGCTGGATGGCTTGCTGGAGAGCGTGGGCAGGAGCCTGGGCGCCGCGCCGGCCGGTGTCGGCCGGGCGACGGACGAGGCGCGCAGCTTCCGCCACCAGTTCCGACCGTCCGGGTGGCGGCACCAGTTCTCCGGCCGCTGCGTCACGCGCTGCTGGCTCGGCACGGTCGGCATCCTGGGAGGCGTCGGCGGCCTGGCCGCCCTCTCCGTGCCCGTGTACGCGCTGGTGGTGGCCTCACTGGCGTCCGGCGGCGGAGGCGGCACCAGCGCCGCCGCCGCCGCCGCCGCCGCCGCCGCTGCCGCTGCACCCGGCGCCGCGACGGGCGCGAACGCCGGCAACGACGCGCCGATCGTGATCCCGCCTGTGCCGATCCCGCTAGGGACGATGCCAGATGTGACAGGCCCGCAGCCGCAGCCGCCGGCGCCGGTGCCGGATGTACCAACCACTCAGCCGCCGGCACCGGACGACCCGCAGTCGCCGGCGCCTCCCGAGCCCGGCTCCGGGCAACCGCCGGGCGACGGCGGCGGCGGCTCACCACCGGCGCCGCCCACCAGCGGCGACGGTCGTGACGCCCGGCGGGTTTCTCACAGGTGAGAGAACGGCGGGGCACAGAGCGGTATTTTCACAGGGATGACGGTGATGGCTAGATACATAAACATGCATGCATCTGAGAGTGGCGCCGTATGCGTGTATATCTTGTAGATGTATCATGCAATGACGCCCGGAACATGCACCTGTAGTTTTTCAAAGGGGAGCGCGGTAAGGCAGGGGAGTTCCTTGCGGCTGAAAGCAGCGCAGCTCAGGGAATTTCGCACAAGCGGTAGCAGTGGCGCCTGGCGAGTTTCTCACTTATGAAACAGCTGTAAATCCCAGAGGGTCTCTGTTGGGTGAGGTGGGTGAGAGCAGGATGCCCAGATTTCACTCTGGTGAAAGAGAATTGGCATCCGATGAGTGTATCGCAGGTCAGAGCAGTGATACCAATAGAATTTCTCTTATGTGATCAGCAACACCTGGGGCAGGGATAACCCGAAAATCTCTTACACGTGGAAACATGTAAGCGTTCATTAGGATTTTTCACATGTGATAGCTATGACGCGCGGTAAATATTCGAGATAAAAGTGAACTTTTTAGATACCGAAAATTCGGATCTGGTTCGTAATTTGGATCAGGTCCGGACTGTGACGGTCGGAGGAGGTTTTCGTAGGTAGTAATGAACACGGCACATCGGGGATTCACACACAGAGGGCTTATGGGACTCCGGGTTTCATCACGGATGCAAACATTTATTTAAAAGGAGAGAATGTTCAATCAGCTTTGATAGACACTATTTATGACTAATATTTAGTTCACTGGCAAAAACGGCATCCTGATATTGATCAGCGACCTCAAAAATATTGCACATGACTGCAACGACAGTGTTGACCTGCAGGTGGTTTGGAAAGCAAAAAAATAGATACCGAGCTGCTCCCCGTGCGTTGCCTCTCCCACTGTGGCGATCACTGTAGGTGAGAATGACTTTCAACCGCTCACTGTGGCAACTCACTGTAAGTGTGAATGGCTTCCAACCACTCACTGTAGCAACTTACTGTAAGTGAGAATGACTTCCAACCGCTCACTGCGGCGACTCACTGTAAGTGGGAATGGCTTCCAACCGTTCACTGTGGCGACTGACTGTAAGTAAGAACGGCTTTAACTGCTCACTGCGGCAAACCACCTGTAGGTGAGAACGGCTTCTAACGGCTTCTTATGTTCTCGGATCGCCCGAGGAGTTTCACACGGGCCCGAATGACAAGTGCGTGGAAGGGTGCGGACTCGGCGAAAGCCGGAAGATGAGCTGACCTGATTGCAGGAGAACCCAAAGCGAGCGCGCTCCGCCGCGGCGCGCGCATTTCATGCACTCCGCACATCCCTCTGAATGACTTGGCTTGTTCCTGTCATGCCAGATGGGCGGTGATAGAGTGTTTAGGGGTCTAGGGCACCGTAGCCTAATTGCGTTGTCACGATGACACGCTTATCCTCTTGGTGCATGAAATTACACACGCAAAAAATTGCTATAAGGAGCGGATGATTGTTGGTTAGTTTTAATTCATTTAGGAAAAAGCCACATAACCCATCAGTTCTGCCAGGCTAATCTGTCAATCGTGTTTAGTCTTGTCTTGGCAATGGTTAGTAGCGCTAACCAAGCATTTCAGAAATACCGGATCATTGCGAGTTGATTATCTCGCGTAGTTCTTTGAAATGACTCACGTAGGTCGGGTCTGACCCTAGCAATCGCCGCTGCGTCCCGCTCCCGCTAGTGGTGCCAGGCTATGCGGCTTGTTCACTATTACAGTGACTTTATCAATGACTATGGGTGGTATTAGACTCATCGCTAACGAAGTTGCTTCTGTTGTGACACCAGACTGTCAGAAATTGATTAATTAAGCAACTCTAAAAGGAGAGTAATCTACATGTGTTGAATCTGTAGTCCGGCTATAAAACAACGCAAGTCTTGGCTTATCAGCTTGTTTAAATATGGAGACTAGCTTGCTTACGTGTGGACAGAGGCATCGCAGGCACTTTTTTTGAGCGATGCTGGTGGGTTCCGCACCAACGAACGCATTTCTCGTCGCTAGGAGTGTTTGGGAGCATATAGTGGCCGCTTAAGACCACCGTCCTCACCTCCGCGAGTCCCGTGGTTCCGCGTGGTCACTAGTCCATCCAACCACCCACTGATCCCTGCCGTCACTTCACTGAAGCCTTAAGGCTCATGGTCAGGCCCCGTCTCCAGCCGTCACAGCCGTGCTCGTCCTGCGCGGGACGGGAGTCTTGGTGCGTGCGCTCGTGCCGATTAGCCGCTGAAACTCCAGAGAACAGGCAATCGTCATGCCGACAATGCCAGACGGCAGCAAAAACAACGCGGGCCTGTCACGTGCGAGTTTTTGTGCGGGCGCTGTTATTGCGTGGATTGAGGGTTGACGGCCGGGGTGGTCTTGCTAGTTAGCCGTCGTTAGAGCAAATGCTTCGTTCAAATGGACAGTGCAACACGGAGTGGTGCTGGCACTGGGTTTGAAATTGGGCAGATGATTTTTCATAACATATGGGCTCCCTAATAGCACACGGCAAAGTACGGCATTGTTTGTTGCACCGCATATCGAACAAGCCTGTAGGTGTGCAGGGTATAAGAATGAGCAGCGCGACACAAATGAGGCAGATCATTTCATTTTCGTTACATGTGTATTCTTATCCAACTCTCGTGCGGTCTTTCGCATAACACAAGTTGCAAGATAAGTTTCACGAATTACTTCATCGCTGTACCCGGGTCCTGCAGTGTCCGCACGACAGGGGTGGACGTAAAGAGGGGGGAACTCCAGGAGGTAACACACCCACTGTTCCCAGGTCCTGAAGTGCTCGTGACGGCGGGCGTAGAGGTGGAGAAGGAGAAGTTTCAGGAGGTGCACGGTGGTGTCGGCCACGACAGCTACTATGTGCCGCCCGAGGTCACAGTGAGCGCGGAGCACAGCACCGAGCCGGGACACCAGCGGCCAGGTAGCACCGAGCCGGGTACACCATCGGCCGGGTGAGCACCGAGCCGGGACACCAGCGGCCAGGTAAGCACCGAGCCGGGACACCAGCGGCCAGGTGAGCACCGAGCCGGGACACCATCGGCCGGGTGAGCACCGAGTCGGGACAACCAGCGGCCGGGTGACCTGACCAGCCGGCGGCGCTGGCGCACCTGGCGCAGATGCCCAGAGCCGCGCTCGGCCGGTCGACATGCGGTAGTATCATCAGTGCTGCCGCCGCCGCCAATACAAGCTGCCACCAATCCCTTTTCGGCAATCGGCGGCAGGTTGTGTTTCTAGTCACCGGAGCGGTTTCACCTGGCGTGATATATCCAGATGACTCTAATGTGACACCATTTCAAATATGTTGCGGATGCTGCACGAGCATTCCGGAGCATGCAGGGTCGCGTGCTACACCACACATATCAATGTGCAATGAGACGGTACCCATGTTGAAGGTTTAGATCCCTTGCATGAGATTTGCTTCTGCTTTGAGTGTCGGGTCACGAAATGTCGCCGGCCCTCGCGTCCGGAGTGACGGAATATGCTCTGATCTGCTCTGGGGTCCACCAGCGTCCCGATTCCGTGCTCTCATGAAAGTCAAATCGCCTGTGATGAGGTGTACGCTAGCGGTGTGGCCCGCGTGGATTCCAGGAGCTGTGGGCGCGCCGGCTGACCCGGATTCTGTCAGCGGCATACTCGGCGAGAGCTTCGGCCCCCTCGCCGCCGACTGTGCCAACTACAAACTGTGCATCCTGCACGCCAAGACCCAGGAGACCAGCAAACGGTGAGCTCCGACACGCGATCACCGCGCCCCGGCGCCGGCACATGGCGCGGTGCGGGCGCGCTGGGACCTCGGTGCCGGCCCATGGCGCGGTGCGGGCGCGCTGGGACCCCGGCGCCGGCACATGGCGCGGTGCGGGCGCGCTGGACCTCGGCGCCGGCACATGGCGCGATGAGGGCGCGCTGGGACCCTCGGCGCCGGCACATTGGCGCGGTGCCGGGCGCGCTGGGACCTCGGCGCCGGCACATGGCGCGGTGCGGGCGCGCTGGGACCTCGGCGCCGGCACATGGCGCGGTGCGGGCGCGCTGGGACCTCGGCGCCGGCACATGGCGCGATGAGGGCGCGCTGGGACCCCGGCGCCGGCACATGGCGCGGTGCGGGCGCGCTGGGACCCTCGGCGCCGGCACATAGAGCGGTGAGGGGGCGCTGGGGACCCCTGGCGCCGGTACATGGCGCGGTGAGGGGCGCGCTGGGACCCCGGCGCCGGTACATGGTGCGTTGAGGGCGCGCTGGGACCTCGGCGGCATAATCCGCTTTGCAACTGCGGACACGAACGGCGGCCAAGTTATGCCAGGAAGCAGCTTGTACCAGGAAATGAACACAGGGCATTAGAACACAGCGGGGAGTTGCATGGATGCTGAGAAAATTATCAACGGTATAGAATGATCAACGATGTATGCCAGAACTTCAGCCATTTGAACTCCGTCCCGGATGTTGGGCACGTATTTATTTAAAAATGTTTATAAAAGTTCGCTTAACGGAAGCATGGCATGCCATTTAAAGCCCATGTTTAGCTGCGGCTTTGTGAGAAACTCAGCGTCGGGTGCAATTCACCGAAGCCATTTAAGTTGGAAAGGCTGGTGACCGGGCATGTCACCAGAGCGTCCGTCGTGTCAGATAGCGCGACCAGCGATCCGGCAAGAGCTCAAAGTTAATTTGACCAGGCAGTGCCTGAAGCTCGTGATTTTTCGACATCATGAATGAGGAGTTTTTTGGAAATAATGAGCCTTCAGTCTGCAAGGTTGAACGATACACCTTTTTGTGATAAAGTCAGGCAGAATATGTATAGCCGAACCGTGCCTTAAATTAATGGCCAGCATCATACTGCGTTGTGCTTCAGCACGCCACCATGACTGCTGAGAAAGCAGTCTTTCTGCCACATGTGCAGAGCTTGGTGCATGCATCTTGTGATCCCAGTCGTCTGAGCGTAGTGGGGCCAAAAATTAATTATTTTGTGCGAGAATGGATACTCAGAACACCGAGTGACGTCCACTGTGTGTGCAGCGCGTTCATGGTTGGGCACAGACATATGTATGCACATGGTATGCATCGATATGTGCACGACTAAATTTTGGTTCTTAAAATTTCAAAGAGACACGTAAAATTAAGTTAAAAAGATGCAGTGATGGTTTCAATACGCAAGCAATTGCACGTAACTACGGCGAGCTTAAATTTGTTTTCATTTTTAGGCTGTGACCCCTCCGCAGGTGCAAAATCAGGCGTGTTCAACAATGCATTAGCTTCGCCACGAAGTCGTTCACAGGTTAAACAAACCAATCGCCCATTTGAAAAAAATCTCGTGATGCTCTCATGATCTGGTGATGCGTGACCAACTGTGCGAACTGTGATCTGCACGAAAAGGCCACGACATCGAGAAGCTTGCAAAGCCTCAGGGTAGCGTGGACTGATGATGCTAGTGTTAAATCCATGCCAGTCCGATCAGCCCCACGGGTCCCAGTGTGTCCAGCTGCAGTATTAGGGTTCACCACACATGTGACGATTGGCTGGGAAAAAATGCACAGGGAAGGGCGCGGCATGTAAGGTCTCTTGCAACCTCTGCTCGGGAATACTGTGTGAAGTTAAAACGAAGCATAGCTTTCGTGATCAGTGTTATAAACACGTTGGAAATGCACGTTCACAGAGGGCGCGCACGCCACTAAGTGATCACATAGTAGGCTGATACGCAGAATGGGGAACGTTACAACAAATACAAGTCTCAAAGAAGGAAGCTTAGGAGCAACAAAACACCGTGCGGATCTCAGGAAACAAAACTTTTTTGGGGGCAGCCGTCACCGTCTCCCGAGGCTGAACATACAACTGCCGTCTTAGGGATTTGACGGTCTTGCGCGTTTAGTTTCTGAGGAAGCTGACATGCTTTTTGAGCGACGCCGTTTAGTCTGTTGCATTTAAAAAGAGCTCGTTAGTCGTGATGAACACTGACACCCGCCGGCAAGTTTCTTTCTGTGCTTCTACTCGGTACATGTCGTGGAAACCTTTTGGTTTATCCGCCTGTGTTTCGGACAGCTTTTGCCTTAGCACCGCGTGCTGAGCGACTGGTCGCGAGACCAGTCGCTCAGGAGTTCTCTGTTCTGGAGTTGATGACTGGATGACTTGGATGACTGGAGTTCTCATGTTGCTCGTGCAATGTAGTTCGTGCAATTGCTGTTTGTGCAATAGTCTTGAAATGTGGCGCTCGCGGCGTGCAATTTGTCAAGTTTATACCTGATTCGCTCACTTCTGCTTTCAAGGCAAGAAGGTGACACATATCACATATCACAGGAGATGACGCATACCACATATCTTCGGTCTGCGAAGCTTTTTACAGTGCTGATAAGCCGAGCGCTGACGAAACCTCGCACGTCAGAGACGTTATCCTCGCTCTCTTAATCTCAAAATGCGACCTCTCGCCGCTATTTCGCATTCAACTAAAGACGTACAGTTTTCTTGTCCTTTAACGTTGGAAATCCGCCCGCGGCTGCCGCCGCCCCAGGCCGCCGCGTCCGCTGCGTGCAGGCCGCCTCCTCCCGCCGGGCCCGGCGGGCACGCTGCCCCTGCCGTCGCCACACGCTGCGCCGCCGTGGCCGGCCGTGGAAACCGTCACGACGGCCCGTGACGCCGGCCGTGACGGCGCCGGTCACGGGCCGTGACGGGCCGCCGCTGTGCGATGCAGCCGCCGCCGCGCAGGTTGCACGCGGAGAAACGGAGACGGCGTCGTTTGCGGTGTCGGTAGCCCAGTGACCGAGCTGGGCGGCGAATTCGGCACGGGGACGCCGGGCGGCAAATTCGGCGCGGTGCGCCGAGCCCGGAGGCGCCGGCTCGCATGACGGCGGCCTGAGGGAGCCTGCTGATCCCTCGGCGATTTGTCTCCGCGCCGGCGGGGTGGGCACCAGGCACGGCGAAGCTCTGGGGAATCGCAATCGAAATCGCGTAGTCGCGGACGTGCGCGGAGTTCAGGGGCGCGGTTTTCGCACGCGCCGACCGGGAGAGAGCTGCGAAGAGGCTCCTGCAGTAGGATGTCGTGCCGACCCGGTGGGCATGGGGCCCACGGCTCTCGAGGCGGCCGCCGTTCCCAGCCTGCAGGCCGATCGCTTCCACGCCTCGATTGCAGGCAATGAAGGGTTGGCTCCGTTCGAGCTGACTAGAGACGCGGCCGATACGGCGCCGGCATGCAGTGTGACCAAGTAGTGTAGGCCGTGTGGCTGGCGATATGGGATACGGGTGAGCGGCTGCACACACCACGAACGGGTTTGTCGCCGCGTCTGGTGTGGGATTGATGGCTGGCACGGGCTAGAGCTGGTAAGCCAGCTCTGGGATCATCTGGCGTCCGTGACAACTCTCCGTAAGCAATCGTAACGGTTGTTGCATTTCAGTATGTTGCCACTTCTGGGAGGTAATTTTGTTGCGGATAAGACTATTTTGTACCCATGATAAATTCGTTCTGCAGCATTAACCAGGTCGTGGACTCTTGGAAACAATATCAATTTATCAACAGTTCCTCGGGAGCGTATACCAACTGACAAGCTGACATCAGACACTCCATCACCGGCAATGTAGCCTGCCGGTAATGTTTGTCTGTGCCAGTTGACAGAGGCCCCACACTCGGCTGCGCCCGGTAATAGAAGGGTGCGGGTCTGTACGACCGGCTGCGGTCCGGCGCACGCACTCGAGCGCCGAGAGTTGCCTCGGTCTGCCTCGCCGCCGCCTGCACCGACGCGCCGACCCGGCGCACGCTCTCGGGAGCCGAGAGCTACCCCAGTCTGACTCACCGCCACCTGCACCGACGCGCCGACCCGGCGCACGCTCTCTGGAGCCGAGAGTTACCCCAGTCTGACTCACCGCCGCCTGCACCGACGCGCCGACCCGGCGCACGTTCTCGGGAGCCGAGAGCTACCCCAGTCTGCTTCGCCGCCGCCTGCACCGACGCGCCGACCCGGACCGCTTCTGACGTCCGACGCCTTCCTCTCGGCGTCGCTCCGGAGTCTGACACTTCCCTCGCTCCGGGCGTCTGACGCCTCCCTCTCGGCGCCACTCTGGAGTCTTACGCCTCCCTCTCGGCGCTGGTCTGGAGTCTGACGCCTCCCTCTCGGCGCTGGTCTGGAGTCTGACGCCTCACTCTCGGCGCCGCTCTGGAGTCTGACGCCTCACTCTCGGCGCCGCTCTGGAGTCTGACGCCTCCCTCTCAGCGCCGCTCTGGAGTCTGACCTACCTCCCGGCGCTGCTGCACATCAGCAGCTAACCCCGTCTCACCTCAGGCGCCGCCGCCGATGGACAGGGGCGGATGGTTTAACATTGTGAGTGGGCGGCTTTCCAAGACCAGTGCCCTACTGCGAGAACCTACCTCCCGCATGGCGTACACCAGCCACATTGGTTTGCATCATATCTGAGGCGATACCATCTCCCTCCGGATTTCATATGAATATCCAGCATAATCATGGGTATCAAAGCATGACACTCAACGCGCCTTGCCACTTTACATCAGCTGTTAACTTCGCTAGTCTCCTCACCTTCCCAGCTCTGATCTCCAAGTCAGTAAGCATCGGAAGTGCTTATGTCTAACGTCTTTAGATGATCACGGCACCCTGAAATCCTCCCTCCAGACAATATACCACCTGGCAGATAGCTGTGAGCTGCCAGGCCGGACCTTCTGCGCCCCAGACGCTGCGCGGCAGCCACGCTGCTCGGCGGCGACGCCGCTCCGTTCTCGAGCCTCACCGCCGCCGGAGAACGCTCCGTTCCATTCGTCGCGCCGCGTCGCCATCACACGGCCGTTCCAAGCCGATGAGTTATGATCAGAGTCGGTCTGGAGTCGGCCGGCCGTCTCCGCGATCGAGCCCGATCCGTCAGCGCGCCAGCTGTGGCGCCTGGCCCGGCCCAGTCCGGCCCCACCGCTAGCGGTCGCGCCGGCTCCCCGGAAAACGCTGGGTCATGCCTGAACTGCGTTTGGGACGGACTTCCTGGTGTGATATGCAGTGTGGCCTGCGAGGAGCGGTACCGGTCTGACCGTGGTCACCTGAGAGAGTGGCGAACGGTGAACGGAAAGAATTTGTAAGGAAGCCAAAAATGCTGCCGTGTGGAACTCGGCACGCAGTTTCACGTACCCGCTCACTCATTAATACGACTGTCGTTCTAACTGGCGGTCCGTGGGCTCTATCCACGATGTTGTCGAGGCACCATCCATCACCTATGCGCCTGAGTATCAACCTGCAGCTGTTTTATGGCATTACACGTCCCTTCGAGGACGCCTTTGTCACTAGAACGTAGCGTTTGTGTTCCTCGCGCGTTCAATCTCGCACCGAGAACTCGTGCTGCGTGCGCTACCTGTCACCTGTTCCCATGGTAATGCGGGCGTTTTCCGCTGACTCGCTGACCGTTTAGAAACAATTGCTCGGCGGTTTCCCCGACGCTTGTTGGTGTCAAACCTCTCACGCTCATTATCAATTAGAGACCTGAAACACAAAACCCGCCGTCGAGGACCACCAAACGTCTCTACAAAACCAGATGCATGTAATGAGCCCGTTTACGTTGAGGAAAATGTGTTATTGATAGCGCGCTTTCGATTCAAATGCATTCCTTCGACAGTGCCAAATCCATCAGCTTAAAATGCGTCGTTGAGTGTTGAACACTGGACTAAACGTTTGCAACATGCCCTCCGGCTGGAGCAGCGTCACCCGCGGGCGGCCCGGTGCCGCGCAGTCTAAGCTGCGGCAGGACAGCCGCCGGCCGTGACGGCCGCCCCCGGAGCGCATGGCGCGACCGACGCGGCACCACCCCGGCCGCTGCTGCTAACTCGGTCAGGCGGCTCGGCCGCGCCACCGCCGCTCCCACGCGCTGCCCGGCCGGGAGCACATCGCCCGGCCGGGAGCACACCGCCCGGCCGGGAACACACCGCCCGGCCGGGAGCACTCCGCCCGGCCGGGAGCACACCTCCCGGCCAGGAGCACACCACCCGGCCAGGAGCACACCGCCCCCAGCCGGGAGCACGCCACCCGGGCGGGAGCACTCTGCCCGGCCGGGAATACACCACCCGGCCGGGAGCACTCCGCCCGGCCGGGAGCACACCTCCCGGCCGGGAGCACACCTCCCGGCCAGGAGCACACCACCCGGCCAGGAGTACGCCGCCCGGCCGGGGGCACGCCGCTCCCAAGTGCTCCCCGACCGGGAGCACACCGCCCCCAGCCGGGAGCACGCCACCCGGCCGGGAGTACGCCGCTGCTTTGCCGGTAGCACACCGCTGCTCTGCCAGGAGCACATCGGGAGGACGGCAAGAGTCTGGCGGGGTCTGTCGACAGTCTGGCGATAGTCTGGTGGAAGTACGTTGGCGGTACGCCGGGAGCCCGGGGGGAGTCTGACGAAAGTACAGCGGGAGTACGGCGGGAGTACGGCGGGAGTATGACGGGAGTATGACGGGAGTGTGGCGAGGTTATGACGGGAGTATGGTGGGAGCATGGCGGACCGTGAATAGAGTGCGGTGGGAACCTCACTCGTACCTGTGGGCAGCGTGGTAGCCAACTGAAGATTAGCCGGTGCTTGGAGCGCATCCCGGCAGTGGTCTTCCAGGAATCAGACGGGAGCCTGTGTGCGAGGCAGCCGGGACGGCTCCAATAGTCGGTGGGTGGCCGCCGCGGCTTGATGACCGGAACTGAATCCTCCAGATTCAGCTCAGCTTGATATCAAATTGAGCTCACTTAAGGCCGACGAATCCGTTTGGACAGTCTGGGAATGGGCAAGATCTTAGGATCACTCGATTTATGTCGGCGCGTGTCCTCACAGCGTGTGGGTACGCATTGCGCGTGCGTGGGTTTGTTTTCTCATGTCATCACCTCTGCTTTAAAGTTTGACACCAGATCATGACTCGCTATTTAGCAGATGGATGGTCTTGCAATCATTCGTTGCTTTTATTGATGCTGATACTTGGTTGGTGCAGTTGTTCTATTCGCCGCCCATCGATCACCCGGCTGCAGCAGTAGCGTTGGGAGGCTGTTGCAATTATCCCATACGCTATTACAATCTGGCAAAAATTGACTCATGTTTGTCAAATCGAACTCGTCTGTGGTGAAACCAACATTTTCTTGCATTTCGATGTAGCTTGGTAATTTAGTGTGGGGTGGTGCACAGAGCTCTGCGTCGCGTCTGAGTCAGGACCGCAGATGCCAGCCATTTGAGGCCGGCCGCACTGGTGAACGGAGCCGCGCCCGGGCTCGGGGTCAGTACCAGGTACGTCCGCCGGCCGCCGCCCCCTTCCCCCCTCGGCGGAGGGCTCCGGCCGTATGGGCCCGGGCGGCTCTCAGGCGGAGGGCGCCGACTCTCTGGGCCTGGCCGGCTCTCAGGCGGAGGGCGACGGCTCTGTGAGTCACGCCGCCGGCTCCCCGGCGGAGGGCGCCGACTCTGTGGGCCTGGCCGGCTCTCAGGCGGAGGGCGCCGGCTCTGTGAGTCACTTTCCCGTCGCGGACCTCGCACGGCTGACCCGGTGATCGCCCCGGGCCGATTAGCGTCAACTAGACCGGGGCGGCGGCGCCGCCGAGCGCCGGCCGGGCGCCGCGCTCGCCCCGTCCAGCAGACTGCCGGCGCACCGCCGCTCTGACAGCTGATACCTCCATAATGGCAGCAGCGTAATTAGCTGTCCCCTTGTGAGCGAATAGGCAGCCGATGGACGGCAGTGGCCGGCCGGTCTCGATTAGGGATGCTCTGTTTGAGGTTGTAATGCCGCCGGCGCGCCAGAGCGGGTGACAGCGATTTTGTCAGAGGGGCACACCCCGTTTAGGTCGCGCGGCTTGCACACTGAGTCTGTGTCTGTCACCGCTGGAGGGGATGAGGTGACATCCGGGTCAACAAGCCGAGTCTATTCGGAAGAATTTTGATTTCGGTCCACTCGAGATCAGGCAAGTTTCAAACGAATATTGATGAATACTACACAGCTGGTCAAGAGACTTCCAAGTGGAGCTTCAGTGTCTGATGTCAAATGTTGCGGCGTATATAGTTTTAAGTGTGGAGTTCAGCGTGGCAGTATGTAAAAGTGAATTATACTGCCAGTATAACTATGCGCAATAAAAAGACCTCTGGTAAACCCACAAGCCTATAACTCGCCTGCGGGGCTCATATCGATTTTTATGTCCCAATGTCTCCGTCCTTCATTTTTCTCGCACACCAGTAGTTGCAGGGTTGTTTTTGCAGCCGAAGGCCGAAATGAAAAGAAAAGAATGCCTTGCCTTCACTTCGCCAAAAAACGTACTGGTAAATTGTGCCGCACCTTATTTTGAAAGAAACGGATATGCCTTTTCAACGAGATTCCTTTATATCAACAGATATCACACTGGTGTCATTCATATGAGTTTGCAAGTCTGTGACATATTTCAGTTATATGCAATGTGTATGTATATAGGCATGTATATAGATGCACACACACACACACACACACACACACACACACACACACCACACACACACACACACACACACACATATATTATATATATATATATATATATATATATATATATATATATATATATATATATATATAGATATAGATATATAGATATATAATATATATATATATATATATATATATATATATACATGCATACATGAATGCATGTTACGCCTTGCAATCAACGTCCGAGGCGCTTCCGGCGCCGGTTGCGTAGGACGGAACTGCTGCGGTTGCGGGCGCCGGTCTCATGAGACGAAACTGCTACAGTTCCGGGCGCCGGTCTCATAAGACGCAACTGCGGTAGTTCCGGCCGCCGGTCTCATAAGACGGAACTGCCGCAGTTCCGAGCGCCGGTCTCATAAGACGCAACTGCGGTAGTTCCGGCCGCCGGTCTCATAAGACGGAACTACCGCGGTTCCGAGCGCCGGTCTCATAAGACGGAACTGCGGTGGTTCCGGTGAATACCCGTTACCGGCTGAACTAGACCCGAACCGGCTGCGTCTGTCATTTGGCCGTGATCGAAGAAAGTCGTCGCCACCGAGCGTTACCAGGCGTCGTCAGGCGTACTCGCGACGGTTATACCTGAGTTTTGTTTTCGAACGCCCCTGTTCAGAGGCTGTCTGGTAATCTGCCGATTTCTCTTCAGCAAACATCAGGTGCTCTTCGGCTGAGGCGGGATGTTCTTTCGGGTATTGTGTGCTCTGGGACGACTCAGTGTATGGTAAGACAGGGCGGAGCCGAGGGAGGCGCTAGGGGGGTCGCGATGCATTAATCGGTGCTGTTGATGCGCAGCCACGTGTCCTTCGTGCTACACAGTGCTTCATCCATCGCAGTCGGCGCAATATACTGGCGCGCTGCGAAGGTCCCCCTCCCCCCTCCCTCCTTCCCCGGTGTCACTGACGTCGACTTCAGTGCTAACGGGACCTCTTTAGGCGCAAAACATCTGCCTTGGTGCTCGATTCCCAATTCAACTTGGCTTTGATGACAGCTTTGGCTCGTTGTCGGTAACTGTTGCTTTCCTACCTTTGGTAGCCAGCGAAGAGAAAGTGTGATTATGGTCGCACTTTGTGACCATCTGTGAACCAGCTAATTTGGTGGTCATTAAATAATTCGGAGAACGGAACTAGACAACGTATGCTCTAGACCGTGATGAATCAGACAGTTTGAAGCAATTTCCTCCGAACGAGCAGCCTCCCACAGTCTGTTGTTTCGGCGGTTCTTGACCCTCGCTGTTGTCGAAGATGCAGTCCATGGTTTCCAGCATGCGTGCTCAGTGCTTCGAAACCGACGTTTTTTGCGTGAACCGGTAAAAAAGCTAGTTGTCATTCAAACCGGTCATCACACTGCAGTGCAGCGTCTAAAACAAAATAGAACATTGAGAATGCTTCACTGAAAAGATCGCCGATTTTTACGCTGTTCCGGGCGGTTTCCACAGATGGTTTTGGGTTTAGAATTCATAGTCAGCGAAGTTCATGCGAGCACCCTGTGTCCACCCAACAGGTTGTCGTGTCCAGCTCAGGGGATAATTTCACCTTCGCCTTTTCACAAGAGGACTGTGGAGGGTTTTGCGTACGGCAGAACGCTGTGTAACGGTCACAGGATCTTGGGCTACGGGTCACTCTTGTTGGCCAGCTGCCAGATGACCTTTCCATGTCAGCAGTCAAAAATGGACCAACACCGCTGGCCTAGGAGCCAACTTAATCTGACATCAAGATCTATTCCGGAAAGTATCTGCGGGTGATATGTGGGCTGCGTGATGTCGGAATTATATTTGACTGCCTGATTCCTTTTATATTGCTCATCGCAAATCGTACTTTGCTCGCCCAAATTATCAGTGCTTTTTGCTTCTGCATGTTTGACCCTCGTGTGTATTTTATTGAGATGCAAATTTCGTAGTCTTGCTCATCTTAAGAGGGTTTTTCTATGTAAGTGCCATGACCGGTGCCCAGAGCGAGGCCGCCGCAAGAAGTATTGCTATCATTAAGAAATTTGGATATGTGTAGTCGAAGACGACCAGTGGTGGTTGCAGCGGAAGGCAGATTTCGTGGCTTTTTCTTGTTCTTCGTTGGAACTCGGCATCCCTGCTTTTATACAATGGATATCTGACGTGAAAGAATATTTAATGATATATCTTTTGAATTGGGCGGTTGTTTTGATCTAAGCCCTAACATTAAAGCATCCAATCGAAGCATGTAAAGTGTCAGCCGAATGTCGACGAGACAAAGATGAGCAGCAACAGCATAGCTCGGTTCAGGTCTACAGGCGCATATAGGAAATATGACGGCTGGTAAATGCACGTAACGTAACTTGGTACAGTCATAATTATCATGGGTGAGCGTCCAAACTCCAGGATTGTGCAAGTGTATCACTGTATGGTCTCCACCTTTAAATTGAAGTTCTCTACGTTTGGACATGTTTTAGCGTGAACTGCGGCGAAATCGGCAAAACAAAGTACATAGGTAAAATAAGCATGGCATGCTGGGGTATTTTTCACCCAATCATCTGGATCCGCGTTCTCACCAGGTGCAGTTTGCCGGCAGTATTCTGCCCACCACGCGCAGCAGGCTCGTGACAAGCTGCGCCGAACGCTCCCGCCACACCAGCTCGGCCGCCTCGGCAGTTTCTCACGGGGCCAAAGGCACCCTTCCCGCTTCTCACAAACGTGAGCACAGCCCTGGCGCGACGCAGCTGGGTGCAGAACGGCTCCGGCGGCGGCCAGGCCCGTGCTCCATCTCCGTCGCGTTGTGGCGCGACACTCGATATTTAATCGGCGTGGCGGCGGCGACAGGCGGCGATCAGCCCGTCGACGACCGGAAGCCGAGCAGACAAACGAGGCGCGGGAGCTGTCAGCGGCTGCCCGTTCATCTTCCGCCCGCTGCCGGCTTGGCTGGAGCGGCGCCGGTTAAGTGGCCGCCCGGATGAGCCGTCGCACGCCGTCAAGGCGCCGACAGCGGCCGCAGTTAACAGCCCGTTCAGCGGGCTCCTTTCAGTGTTATGGGAGGGGGGGGGGGGCACGATAACCCGGAAGATGCCAGCATGAAGGTGTCTTCTTGACGACAATTTCGGATAGATTTGATCAAAACTAAGCCGCACGGTGAGAACAGCCCCGGTCGGAAGAGAAGACGCACGGTCAGAAAACGTCCAGTTGCTAAAGGAAGCTCTAGCACAAGAGTAAAAACTATAAGCTGCTAAAAACAGCCTACCTCACCTTGACCGCAAAACTTGCGTACGAGTAGAGCTCCGGACGCATCCCCTTCGTAAGTGACATTTGCACCCGAGCGCGCCGACCTGCCTGTTTTGTCAGTGATTAGTGACGTGAATCACTACTGTCAGGCGGACGTTTGTCGGCCGAGCTGTTTGTTGACATAGCTGAGTGACACGAGACCTAAGCCGCATTAGGGCCGGCCTAAGGGCCGTCCTGTGTCGTGTTTGCTGCAGGAATGTTGTTTGTGAATGTTTACTGCAGGCAGGCTGATGAGCTGGGTCATGCCGTCACCGCGTACCTGGCAAGGCGTAAGTGGCGCTGGTCACGTGATCTGGTAAAATTAGTCACGTGACGTTCGGCCCGGGGAAAGCGTCGTGTGCTGCATAAATCACACGGGTTCTACTGAAACGGGTTGAATTCTACTGAAATTTGGGTTTAGGTATTACAATTTGGGTTTAGGTACTTGTAGTAAATACGACTACAAACAAATGAAATTCTACTGAATTCTACTGAAACTGGAAACGGGTCTACTGAAACGGGAAACGTATAGGGCTCCGGAGAAGAACTTTGTATCACATATCTTAATGCCGCATTTCTTCGCACGCAAACCTAGGCAGGCAAAACTTCGCACTGCATATTTTCGTTTCATATTTTTTCAAACACAAATCTTCGTGAACGGAAATCTTCGCAACTGCAAAACTTTGTGTGGGTCGGACTTCTTATTATTGCATTTTGTCGTCCGCAAAACTTCCTATACAAGACTTGCATTACAAATCTTGGTAGTTTTCACGCACAACTCTAAGCGATTGCCAACCTTTCGTTCATGCTTAATTTTCGGACGGACAAATCTCTGAACACGAAAATGTTATTCATTGAACTTTGCGTACACAGCGATTGGGATCGCACTTATTTGCATATGCAGGCTGTCACATGGTTCTCGTGGTCGCAGTTCTTCTGTAACGGGTTTGTGAAAATGGCTCCGGAACAGAACTCATCAGATTTCTCGTAGCACATTTTCGCAACTGCAATTTTCCCAGGGCATCGCACACGCAATTACTTATCTAAATTTCTGGTGCTCCTGATTCTTTGCATCCTTTTTATTCAGGTTTGTAATTATCTGGCTTTAGAAGCCAACATGCTTAAAATCAGGTGGAACGTGAATTGGCGTGCGAGTCCTATGCGGTTCTCAAATCTACAGGACTACGCACACGTTTCGCTGCACGACACGCACAGGTCAATGTTGTGTCAAATTGGCACAACATTGACCCGTGCATGTCGTGAAGCACGAGTGTCCAATTTGAGTTCCTCAAGCACATGCCACTTTGAGTTCCGTACACAGATTGTGCACTGACTTACGCCTTATGCGGCTTACGTACGCTTTGATTCATCTGGCCTGAGCATCAATTTCTTCACTTGTGCAATAACTTCGGATGCATTTCCCGTGCATATAGTGCATTGCATTCATAAGCGCACACTTGAAAAAGCTTCGTGCCTCGTATGCAAGGCTTACCATCTCAATATACGGCGAATTTGCATTTGCTGGTTTGCCCAAGCGTAAGGAGATTGATCAAATTCATTTAAATAGACGATTGCCAATAGTGTCTCGTTTGTAGGACCCGCGGAGTGGGGGCACTAATGAGTGATGCCACGTGAAAAATAATGCCGCGCACATGTGCATCCAGCCAAACGCCCACATTTAAAACTGATGCTATCTGCCAGGGGTGAATTATTCGACGTTATATGTGGGCAGGTTAAACACCATGTGTCGTGTTCCTGTTATGGTGGCACAACAAGCGTTCAAAGTGGCCATTATCAGGGATCATTGAACACGCTAGTGGCGACTATTGGCCAGCA
>NW_023596805.1:19997564-20002564 GCF_011947565.3 Pollicipes pollicipes | reverse complement strand
ACTCGGAAATGGTCGCAGCCAGACCCAGCCTCATGTCCACGGGGAGACCCGATCCCAGATGCACAGACCCGCAGGGCCACTGCGCCACACACTCTGGCTTTGTGTCAGATCCTAACGTCTTCATTGTCCATTGAACTATCTGCCGTGACTTACCCACCTTAAGCTCCATGTGCCGTGACTTACCCATCTTAAGCTCCATGTGCCGTGACTTACCCATCTTAAGCTCCATGTGCCGTGACCCACGCACACACAAAGTGTCGTTAGCCAAATATCCAACCCAACCGCGTATTGGACAGGCGGCATCAGGAGCGCCGGTCCTTCTCAGAAGGAGATGGGGTGCGTGGTACTGGGCAGTGCAAAATGACGCAACCTGCCCTCAAAATAGCCAACAAACGAGTTTCACCCCGAATTTGGTACACTTTTTCGTCAACGTTGGGAGGGAGGGGGCCAAGTTGTGGTGGAAGGGGTCTAAATCCCCCCCCCCCCCCCCCCCCCAGCTGAATAGGGAACCACACTCTCAGCTGGCAGATCGGCAGGCTGACACGCAGACTGAATGAACAAAACTAAACCGGAACAACCAACAAGTGGCACCGTTTACACGACACAGTATTTTTGGGATGCTATCTATGATTCGTAAATATATTTTTATAGCATTCCCCACATCTGGTGTTCAAGACTTGAAATCGTCTCTTCAAAACCAGTATCGTGTAGATAATGAGAAATACTTTTGGCGTAACGCATGGAGCAAGCGATGAAATAAAGCCGTCGAGAGCCGTGCAGACAGAGCTTATGCGTTAAAACTGATATTGCAACTTACAAACTGTATTATGTGCAAGGAGTAGGAAATCAATGGAGCATGCAGCTTTGGTGACGAAAATTGCGGCATTTTGTATTTATATTCCAGATCAATGCAAGGCTATTCCATTTAAAACCTCAGGCAAGTTGATTTCATGCGAACGGCTGTAGTGGTTTCGGTGAGCTCTCGGAGGGTTAGCAATGGTTTCGGTGAGCTCTCGGAGTGGTTAGCAGTGGTTTTGGTGAGCTCTCGGAGTGGCTAATAGTGGTATTTAGTGAGCTCTCGGAGTGGCTAGCAGCCATCACTAAACGTTGGAAAGAATATAGGCCAAACTCTGGGCGAAATACTCCTAGCTATTCTCCCTGCTCAGCCCCTCTCGCCCTCTTCAGCGTATTGCGCGAGACTTCGCTGCACCCAGCGTATGTGACGTCAGTCAGAGCACAGTGACGTCAGTCCTGGACGGTGTGACGTCACTCCGAAGCCGAAGCGTCGCCAGGCCACGGGACCGGGCCGCGCTGCCGCCGGAGGCGCCGTGCTGGTTAGCGTGCTTACTCACGCGCGCGGCTGCGGCCGTCAGGACGCTTGCCGTGACAACGCGTCGGCAGCGGCCCGAGTAACCCATATGGCGCCGCGGAGAACCGGGCCAGCAGCGCCGGCGCGCCCGGCTCACCCCGGCCCGACTCGCGCGCCAGCGCCGCCGGCCATAGCCGGGTGACAGACGGGCGCGCAGCAGCTCCGCTGTGTGACGGACCCACGGAGACGGACCGCCGCGCACGGCTGGGTGACGGACGCTGCACGGCGCGGGACAGCTGGACGAACGCTGTGTGCGCGGCAGTTCATGACGGAACGGCAGACGTGTGCAAGGCGGTCATGATTGCGTGACAGACGTCTGGAAGAAAGTCATAACTGCATGATAGACATTTGGAAGGGCGTCATGACTGCGTGACAGACGCCTGGAACAGGGTCATGACTGCTTGACAAACATTTAAAAGAGGTCATAACTGCGTAACAGACATCTTAAAGAGGTTCATATGTATCTAACAGATGCACGTGTAAGGATGTCCTGACTGTGTGACAGACGCGTGGTGGAGTGTCATGACTGTATGAAGGATTTATGCATGATGCGTGATATCTGTATGACAGACGCGGCGTAAAGCACAACAATGTGAAGAGCATTGCGGAACGTTAAGCTTTCACCATTTAATTCTGCCCTTGTCTGGAATTGCGCGATCGTATGGTGGGGTCAGGGCTAACACAACAGGCACCGTTTAGCGTGAGCGCTGATCCCAGAAATCCATCCATTCAAAAAGTTTGGATCAAATTTATAAAAAACTTTATGACAGACACACCGTGCACCACAGGGTCTTAAACACGCGGCAGACGCATGCACGCGTGAGGCATAGCTGTGTGACAGATGCGTGCACACTGTACGACAGTGTGGACACCTGACAGTTCAGTCATACCTGTCTGATGTGTCGGAGAAACCGGTTTGTCATGTTTAACCATGCTTAACTACGCGCAGGCGTCGGTCCATGGCTATATCACATGTGTGCACATGTCTGGTCCTAGCTGGTTGATATGCGTGTGCACGGAACATAAAATTTATAGAATGCCAATGCTTGGTATAACAGCTGTCTCGAAACTTTGCCCTTTTCACAATTTTTCTTCCAACTAAGTATCGTGATGGGTGCGATCCTTTGGACAAAAGTGACTTGAGAGCTGGTCGGAGCTGTGGGATCGCCCCGTTGGACGTTCCAAAGGGTGGTCTGTAGAAGTCAAGCTTCGGTTGTCTTCTAGAAGGCAGCGGGGCCGACCCAGTAAGCTTGTGGGCTGCGTGGCACACCCGCAGGCGAACGGGCGCTGACCACACTCCACTGTTGTGTTGCAGGAAGCCGCCACGCTGGTTCTTCTCGACGTATCTCTATGAGGGCAGCTTCGCCGAGCTCTGTCAGCAGATGTCAAAGAAGCCTACGGTGGACCTCTGCCAAAAGCTGTTCCCGCACTGTGTAGGCCAATCAAAATTCGGCTTCGGCAAGTGACCTGCAAAAGCTGTGATATTCGGATGCAGCCATCTAGGAACAAGACGAGAAACTTTAAGTGTGGGAGTGGCTCCCCTGGCCGCCAGACTCGAAAGTCAGCTATGTTTCTGATTGGTGGCCTCGGTGTTCCTCGGCTTCTGCTCGTGGTCGGCTTATGGAAGCAGAAGATTTTCGACAATCGCCGGCGGTATACGACGCCCGGCCCTTTGGGCCGCCATGTCTATTTAACGGTCGTGGAGCATCCTCCATGAACGGCTCGAGTGCTGCGTGGCGGTGGGGGCTACTAACTGCAGTAATGGCTTCACTTCTTTGTTATGGCCAACAGGCCCAGCGGGAATTACCCCAGCCAGCTTTGCAGCCGGATTGACATTATTTGCTGTAGGCATCAGTGCTATAAGATAGCTCCGAATGAGAATGTGTAGTGCTTGAAAGGAGTGGCTACGGTCGTGGAAGCACGAGCTTAGGAATGTTTGCTTTCTGCCGTGCCTGAAGGAAAGTGAGAAGCGATGTTTGCTTTAAACGGCGCGGCAGTGCAGATGCGCTGGGTGCCTGTGGTTGACCCCACCCGAGCGCGGCGCGTGACAGTTGCTCTACGGACGAATCACGCGGACGAGTGAGATGACGTAGGACGGGGCAAACGAGCAGGGGAGTGGTGCAGTTAGCAATGTGATATTGCAGCGGTTGATTCCAAGCTGGAAGGCTAGTACTACCACAGAGGCGCCTCCATGGTTGGTCAGAGGCGGAGAGTTGGCTTGTGTAGACATCTTATCATTTGTAGGCAAACGTGCTTAGGTTTGTATTTGCTATTTATTCAGTGCCGCGGAATCCTTTCCGTGGTGTATTTCGTGTCTTGCTCTGTCAGTTGCGATGGCGTGTTAAGCCTCGAGGACAATACAGACGACTGAACCAATGACGGGCTTGTGTGAGTCTAGCTGTCCGTGCCGTGCAATCAGCACCACTGGTCTCGGGCATCGCCCAGGATGATCAGCTGTGACGTCGAAGGGCAAACCTGCTCTATTGGGTGGCTTGGCTTAGCGCTGCACATGATTGGAAATAGCATGGCACAAGACCGCCGCTCTCGCCTGCGCCGATACGGAGTCCCAACAGCTCGCGGCCCGCCCACTGAAGTGCAGGGGCCAATATCATAAGGAATTCCGGCAAAGGCGAATACAAATGACGACACAGACAAGGCCCCACGTGTCAAATGAATAGGATAAGAAAATACGCCAGCGTCAATTCTATTTCCCTTTCTCCAGTCGCCGGCTGTTGACTGAAAGCAGGGTTGACCTGTTTTGCACAGGAGAGACATTTTAAAAACACATTAAACGTGCGCTTTAAAATGTGCACGCTGTGTACAGCTTATAAGTTTACGTCCTAAGCGTTAGAGAATGTAGCAAATAGATGAAGCAATGCTCATGGCACAGCTGAAACGTTGCTCGCGATGTAGAGATTTGTTTTATAATATCACTTTGGGAAATATAAATACGCCCTTGATCGCACTTCGGCTCCGGGTTCCATCCTGCAGTGGAAATGGTTTGAGCGAGACGTGCTGCATAATGATGGTGTTTAAACTGGACATCCATGGAGAAAACGATCGAAACACTACAGCTAAGTATTGTTGTGTTCAGCGCAACTCCAAAATTATCCATTTTTGGCCTGCATGTGTGACGTTGAGACGTTTGTAACGTTAGACGTTAGACGTTTGATGTTTGTGTAACGTTTGCGTGACGTTGAGAACAAGTTTAAGCTTTGACTGGATGCGGATGGCTTTTAGTTTCATCACCGTTTTTGGACATGTCAGTGTACGAGACAAGATTCAATAATGTTCATCAAACGATTACAATGTTTTCTTTTGCATATTATATATTTCGTTGGAACCAAAAAATGTTCAACACGCCTCTATGGCAGCGGTCTCCCTTGTGTATCTCCGGGGATAGCAATATGATATAATCATATATATATATATATATATATATATATATATGTATATATAACCACATATAATACATACAGCTCAAATTACCAAGAACCCTTTCCGGCGGCAAGCACATCTTGGACAAGTCTGCGTGGAAGTAACATACCGCAACAACATAACACAATAGCATAACACAATAACATAGCACAATAGCATACGTGGCATGACATCAACAAGCGAACAGCTGGCA
>NW_023596805.1:19863412-19996688 GCF_011947565.3 Pollicipes pollicipes | reverse complement strand
CGACCTTTTGGATAGCTACTCTGCAGTATCTTGCTCGCATGGAAATGGCGATTCCTTAAATCGGGCGTATGAGCAGGCAATTGATTACCCCATTCGTCGCACTTTCCAGAAGATACGTGGGAATCGTAAAGCACTCCGAACGCAGGAAATGTCCAGATGTGATTTGTTGCAAGCTTTCGAATGTCACTATCCTTGAAAGTTGACACGGTTAGCTCCTCAGCCGTGGCTCGGTTGACTTCTCATGATGTCGTATCCATCTTCGTGATGGCGGCAATGCGCTCAATCGGGACGCGACGTGTTTAAGGCTGGCAAAATCATTTTAGGGCCGCTAGAACTATTCTAGGCATGACGGTGGCGCAAAAACAGTCCTTTCCATATCTGGCCGCTTGGAGCCGTAACGCTGCTGTTGGTCTGCCGTATCTGACCCACTGGAGCCGTGACGCTGCTGTTGGTCTGCCGTATCTGACCCACTGGAGCCGTGACGCTGCTGTTGGTCTGCCATATCTGACCGGTTGGAGCCGTGACGCTGCTGTTGGCCTGCCATATCTGACCCACCGGAGCCGTGACGCTGCTGTTGGTCTGCCATATCTGACCCACCGGAGCCGTGACGCTGCTGTTGGCCTGCCATATCTGACCGGGAGCCGTGACGCTGCTGTGGCTGCCGTATCTGACCGGTTGGAGCCGTGACGCTGCTGTTGGCCTGCCATATCTGACCGGCTGGAGCCGTGGCGCTGCTGTTGGCCTGCCGTATCTGACCCACCGGAGCCGTGACGCTGCTGTTGGCCTGCCGTATCTGACCCACCGGAGCCGTGACGCTGCTGTTGGCCTGCCGTATCTGACCCACCGGAGCCGTGACGCTGCTGTTGGCCTGCCGTATCTGACCCACCGGAGCCGTGACGCTGCTGTTGGTCTGCCCGCCTCCAGTGTGATACCACATGTTCCCGTACAATGTTGGTTAGTGGGTAAATGCCACCAGGAAATCTCATACATTAGCTGGTTTAGTGTAGGTTAACTCAATAAGCGGTACCACCTGCAAATTAAGCCGACGTCATCGCCGTCCATTAAAGGAAACTAGTATGTCAGGTTCAGAATTACTGCCACGCTGGACCGCTTGAATAGCCACAGATCACGATACGGGGAGGTGTGGAACTCAGCACCTACCGCTTCCGCACGCTTTTCTCACGACATACTGATCCCGCACGCTTTTCTCAGCATAAGCTGATCCCGCACGCTTTTCGACGGAGATACGCCTTGAGAGGCGTGACCGGTATTGGTGCAAATACGCATCAGTGCCATTGAAGGTAATTTTTCTACCCATCAGCGATGAACGAGTGACACAGAATGCCGCCCCTGTCCACCGCGGCGCACAGAACCGTACATAAACACCCAAATAAGGAACAGAAAATTACGAAACCGCGGCACTCCCCGCTGAAATAAATGAGAGGTGCTACACATACAAGGCAGAAGAGCGCAGGGGATTAATATTTTCCAGGTGTGTAGCGGGGATTACGACGCGCACAAATGCAACTCAAAAGTAAGAGAGGAATTAAAGAAGTCAGTGGCAAGTATGATGACCGACGGACCTCGACACCAGAAACCGTCAATGTTATGCTACAAAACTGCGTCTGACTGATGCACTAAATGACTTTGGCTCAAATCTGGGTGTTGGTCTGGCAATGGGCAATAAATGTCAAACATTTGACGGGCTTTTGGTTAAACGGGCCCGCCAGAAATCCATAGAATCTTACACACGTCTCGCTCACCGACATCTCTGAAAGGGCGTGTGCTGTACCGCGACGCGGTGTCAACCCGTGTCAGGGGTGGAGCCGCCGACAGCCTTTCAGGGCCGCCGAGGGTGCGCACGAAGACAGCCTACCGGAGCTAGGCCTTCCGGGTCGTGACAGCATGGAACAAGTCTCCTGCGGCGGTGCGGAGATCCGCGGGCCCAAGGGCTGCACCGGGCGAGCTCGGTGATCTCTCCGACATGCTGACAGGAGCCGGTGCATCATGTACTTTAGTGTTGTATTGCCAAGAGCTGTGCACGTGTGTGTGCATGCGTGGGAACATGGCTGTTTAACTTGACGCGCAGCCAGAATATCTACATTATGGAGGCTACTGGAATATATGATTGATTGAGTGATTGGAAATATCACTTGTCATGGACGCCACGTCCAGCGTGGCCTTCGAGGCATGATTAGCGATGTGCGCGAGCGTGATCCCATGCTAATAGTTTACGGGAACCAGTGCGATTACAAAAGGCATTGACATGGCAGCCAAGATTGGCGTGTTCCATCATTCCCATCATTCGCGACGAGCAAAATGTCTGCAGCTCATGTTGTCAAGCCTTAGGCCACGGAAACCACGAAAAGTCCGTCGCATGGTCCATGTGATCACCTGAATTGCCGAGTGATTTACCTGAATCAGTGTAAACCAGCGCTGTGTGTGAGAGACAGCACTGCGTACAGGGAGGAGAATGTTGCTGAGTTCGCTACTGCCAGGTGAGTAATGGACAGCCATCCATGCGGGGGCGGTGTCGCATCCTCAGGTGCGCACCGCGCCAGTCAACGTCACGGACACAAGGAGCATGAATGAGACGCTTTTCAACCTGCTAATTTGACGATACATGACAATGGGACAGAACGACTGCGACATAAAAGAAGTTGTGTAGAAATGAATCATGACGAAATTAGGCTGATGCAGCCAGCAGCAAAGCGCGCAATACGCCCTCCGAATCTAATGGAAGGAACCACCACTTGCTGAGACTCAACCGACAGGAGAGCTTTGTCCGATCCCGTCGTCCAAAGAAGGCCAATAAGAACGAAGCCCGTTGGTGACGGAAGACAATGGCACGCTTTCAGTTCTGCAGGGAAGGCGGGGCGGCTACAGGACGGCTGCTATCTCGCCCATCAGGCCGGGCGGCGGGCCGGGCCAGCAGCAACGGCGGCGATCGATGACGACCCGTCGCCGTGCTGCCGACTGAGCGGGTCTCGTGCGGCCGCCTTTGTCCGCTCATGACGCCGAGCGGTCTCCAACGGGGACGACCGTAACGGTCGGCACTGGCGGCCGCTGCCAACGCCGCAGCAGCCGCGCGACCCATCACAGTTCTGCCGAAGCGGAGGTGCCCATGCAAATGTCGGCACGGGGTGAATACGTGGCACAGTTTCTGCGAAATGAAGTGAATGAACTGCCTGGGCCGCCTGGCAGGAAAGCTCGCTCGAGGCCTGGGCAGATGATTTCAATGCATTTTTTTTCATCGGTATAGGTGAAACGCCGTCCGTCTTTCAGGCGTACCGTTCAGGGCTGAGGCAAATCACGCTACACCGATGCAGATGATAGGGGTCGACCACGCCGGCGTTGGTGGTTTGATGAACCAGCACAGCCCACTTGTTGCTGCTGGTGACACGTCCGTAAACTATCATCTGGTATGGGAACCGCTTGTGTAAAATGCGTTGTTAAAATTCCTCTGTTGTTGATACAGACTGTTTCGAAGTGAACGAATGGTGTGCGCATATTATTGAAGCATTAGTGCATCAACAATTTATGCCTCCATGAAAATTGCTATTGACAGCTTGTCCATTGACACATAAATTCATTTGCCAGCATTCTCACATGCACATGTTTGTTAAGATCAGTAGCCGCCTCATCATGTGTTCCCGCAGTGTTGCTGCGACGCTCAGCAGGATTTATAAATATCTATTTTCCAATTCCCTGCTCTAAGCTCACGGTTCTGCCATTCCGCGCGACATAACTGGTCAACCAATCACCGCCTGCTGCCAGTATTTGAGCATGCCAGTAGTCCACGCAGCTCGGCCGCAAATACATGCGATCTCTCGTATGGGGCTCGGTAGCAGCGGTTTTCCTCCTTTGATATTATGGTCCGAAGAAGATGGCCCTGTCTGAGTTGTGTGGTATAGACTTCGGGAAAGCAATCCCTGTGCGCCACAGTAATGACTCGACTGAAAGCAAAGTGTCTTGAAGTAACGCACCTATGTAAATGCGGGCATCAATATCGATATCGTTTACCAGCAAGCCACACTTCTGGCACTCATGTGAATGTAGAACAGGATTTAGGGGTTCAACAACTGCCATCATAGCGACTGAAGAACCCGAAGTGAGGTTAATGCATATCACAATAAATGCGGCTACTGAACGGACATTAAGCTGACGAGAGAAGTAGGGTGCATTGGAAGCATGCGCTAACGCCGCGAGCGACGACTAAGAGGTCAAACTCCGTGACCCATAACCTACGTCCTTAGAGCAATCGTCAGAACGCTATTTCAGCGCAGCAGCAATGACAGACCGGTAAAACGCGTCATTTGAGCACGGGTCATTGGTTTTGCATTTGGTCATGGCTCCCGTGCCCTCCAGACACGTATTATGTTCCGCTTGGGACTGTTAACAGGAGATACCATCCCATTCACGATCGTCAAAAGTGGGCCACCTGCTTCTCTCTGCTGAGGGAGGCACGTGCTCTCTCGAACTGGACGTGGGTTCGTGTGACGGTTATCTTGCTCCGCCCAGCCCGCTGCCGCGGCCGGGGCTCGTGGGCCGATGTGTGGTCTCCGGTGTGTATAGTCGGGATAGAAGTAGGATGATCGTAGCTTTCCAACTCTCTGACCAACGTTCCAACTTTGCAAACTGCAACTAGGCTCCCACCTTGGCTTATATTTTTCGAGACGTAATAAAGGGTTTTGCGGCGGCTGCTCTGTTATCCAGGCCATTGCGCATAAACCGTTACGCATGCACGCTATCTTCAGGACTATACTGCATTGACTGCTGCAGTTCACATTCACAACTCGTTTGGAACTAAAATAGTAGACCTATAGCGAGGCTCTACAGGTGGTAAGGGCTGGAATCATATTAAAAAACACTCGACGCTGACGCAAATGAGGGATTTAGTAGGATTTCCTTCCAGGTTTGTGGGATCGGTCTAAGGCTCGCACATCACACTATGGTAGGAATCCCAGAGCGCCATCGAAAGTCATCAACGATTCACGGCACGTGACTTCGACCCCTTCTGTTTTTACTTACGACCCACAGCAGATCAGCTGATGTGGATGTCTTGATCCCGGACTGAAGCGGCGCACGTCTCGGTCATACCAAGTGGCCGATTGCCTCTAGGTGCTTATACGCCAACGTCAGATCTTGCGTGGGTATTTGTACAACAGAATAAACATTAACGCGACTCGATAGACACGCTCACTGTTACCCGATCGATTCACAATAAATTGGTTATCAAACTGCAGCTGCCGGTGGCAAGGCCTATCTCAATCAGCTGAAGCTATGATATTCCACATCCTCTCCCGTTGAAGAGAATGGATGTGTAATAATGAAACCGAAATGGCTCACCAAATGCTGGGTTTCATGCACAGAGTCGTCTATTGCAATACGTTAGGCATCGACTATCACAGCCACAAGGCAGCAGTGCTCAGCTGATATTTTTTGAGTTATAGTGGAGTTTGTAGCAGGTGGGCCAGGTTTGCATCTAAGCTTTGCCACTATATATTGGCAGGAGCATGACATCATTTCGTTTTTCAGTAAAACTAATTACCATATGTATTCATGTAGCATTTTTTAGTGATATATAGTGTTAAGTGACCTTATTTCTATCGTTAATGAAATGCTTCTTGCCGCTGAAAATCGGATCTTATCACGGGCATCAAAGGTGGCTATAAAACGGAGACCTGAGATGAAGAAGACCGTGCAGATGTGTGACGTAGTGACACGGTTGACGTCTTCCACAGGTGCTTCGTTTCCATCACCACTTAATCGCTGCATCATCATTCCAAGCGTTACGTGTGGGCAGGCCGACCCCGTGTAAACAGATGACCGACTGAGCCTGAGCCAAATGAGTTATAGCGCTCAGTACCATCCACCCTTGCATAAGATGTCATCACCATCAGTCTCCGCAAACCGTTAGCGTCTAGTGAGCGTGTAACAGTATGGGCCGGCGGCTCGGCAGGGGCCGAGCTGAGAGACGCGTCGCCCAATCGGGGCCGCGTCGCTGTAAGGGCTAGCTGGCTGCCGGCGCCGATGACACAGCCGCTAGGGCGCGTCCTCCCGCCCAGCGCCGGCCGGCGGAGCGGCCGGGTCGGCGGCCGGCGCCGCCGCCCCAGCCAGCTGTCTCCGACGGCGCCGCTCGCCCCAGCTGGCTGTCTCAGCCGGCACCGCCGCCTCAGCTGGCTGTCTCCGCCGGCGCCGCCGCCCCAGCCAGCTGTCTCCGCCGGCGCCGCTCGCCTCAGCTGGCTGTCTCCGCCGGCGCCGCCGCCCCAGCCAGCTGTCTCCGCCGGCGCCGCCGTCCCAGCCAGCTGTCTCTGCCGGCGCCGCCGTCCCAGCCAGCTGTCTCTGCCGGCGCCGCCGTCCCAGCCAGCTGTCTCCGCCGGCGCCGCCTGCTCAATAGTGACAAAGCGCCACCGTTCAGGCGCGTGTCAATACGAGAAATGAACCCACCCGCCCCGGCACCACACCGTTAACCGCTGACCGGTGGTCGCACCTGGCGCCGGGGCCGTAGCGGATCGGCAGCGACCGCCTACGCCGGGTGGGTAGGCGGAGGGGGCAGTGCGACCGGCCTGCGCTGGCGTGCGGGTGCCGTAGTGGCGGAGACGGACCGGGGCGGTGCTGACGAGGCGTCGGAGCCACGCCTCGGCCCTGTGTCATTCGCCTGCCCCCCGGCCGGGCTGACCTGGGGACGCTGACCGAGACTTACATGCCCCGACCGCTCCTTCATACGTCCGGCCCCAGCCAGGTCAGGCCGATTTTAGGTCAGGTTTTGGCCAGGTCAGGTCACGGGTCGATGGCCCGTGACCTCAGCCGGGGCACAGAAACTCGTTCGTGGATGAATTCGATTACCCCACATTGCTGGACCAGTTTCTTATGAGTTACAAGGTCCCAGAGGACCACATGTTTTAAATAAGATGACTTGTGGTCCTTGAACCCCGAATTTTCAGCCATTGAGCATATTACTAATGCAAAAGCTCAACTTCAAAGTAGAATTAAGACATATTGTCCGTTATGGTCCGGAAGTGACCGAAACCGAATATGTTTAGAAAAGCACAGCTGCGGTGCCAGCAGCATAGTGTCATCCATCCGTTCTCCTCCCCTGAGAACCCTGAAGACGCTCCGTCCTCCCCACGTCCTCCTCCCGTCCTCCTCCCGTCCTCCTCCCCCGAGGACCGACCTGACGCCCCGCAGCCGGCCCCTCGCAGGGTCAGCCTCAGTGCAGGGTCGGTACGAGCCTCGGCAGCAGCCGTGGTCGACGGCACTCGGAAACACACACGGTTAGTCTCGCGCCAGGGCGGAGTGGCAGTGTTGGCGGCAGACGCATTGTTGACTGTCGAGCCGCGCTGTTGCGGATCAGCATCAGGAGCGGTGACCGGAACAGGAGCAGGAGCACCTGGATCGCTGGCAGAGGGAAGGGAGGGAGCAGGCAGCAGTGCGGGACAAGCGAGCGGGTTTCAAAAGGTCTATGGACGAGGGATCGGCTGCCCCCGATGGCACTTCGACAATGAAAAGTGTAAAAAAGGAGAAAACATGATCGGTTCGTCACCCGGAGACACCCCATGCACAGAGATTCTAACGGGCAGCGTACACGACCGACGCGCGCCCAGACATGTGAATTCTTCATTATTATCTACATTTTCTCCATATCGTGTTCGTATTCCTACCAGGCCGGTTTCACCAATTTATAGATGAGATCACACTGCAAAAGGCGAAATTGATATCCATATTTTGTATCTAAGCTAGTGTTAAGCAAACCGTAAGGCAGCTGTCTCAGACATTATCACACTACAGGATAAGCATTACTTCTACCGTTGCTTGCTTCGGCAGGAAAAATACATATAGATACCCTAATAGC
Organism: Pollicipes pollicipes; assembly: GCF_011947565.3. NCBI lineage: Eukaryota > Metazoa > Arthropoda > Thecostraca > Pollicipedomorpha > Pollicipedidae > Pollicipes > Pollicipes pollicipes. Next base: position 19,988,833 of record NW_023596805.1, on the reverse strand, counting down.
GCAAAAATAGCAACACATCAGTATTTTTTAGCCTTAAAATAAATTGCTCATTACTCACAACATTTTACAAAACGGACCGCCACAGATGTATACGGTGTGTAATTCATGTCATAACTTAAGTCTTGAAGTGAACGGAATATCAGACAATTCTGGGAGCTGGGAAATGTGTACGGATACTCACTATGGAGTGGTGCGTTTACGTTCCCTGTTGGACGCGGTGACTGCAGAAGGCATAACGCACTGAGCAACATTCCCAGTTGGACATGGTGACTGCAGAAGGCATAACACACTGAGCAACATTCCCAGTTGGACACGGTGACTGCAGAAGGCATAACACACTGAGCAACATTCCCAGTTGGACACGGTGACTGCAGAAGGCATAATGCACTGGGCAGCGTTAACGGCCCGCCCTTTGTCGCTTGCGTTTCCGGACTAGAAAACACAAGCACCTTGCAGACAAGGAGAAAGTTAGACCATTAAATGCAATTTGCATACTAACATTTAAAGACAGATTAATGCCGTAAAATGTCAAGATAACCGTACGGCGAATGGTGCACACAATTCACCGGAGCTGCACATCTAGTGCATCACCTACATGGTCCAGTTCGCGAGCAGTGGGTCCTTATGGTGCGAACGCTGGGAAGGGAGCTACCACCACTGGCAATCACTCTGCGTGACACGAGGTCATCACATAACACGGCGGAAACACTGCACAGCATAGTACAATGGCACCGAAACATCTCGTACCAAACGGGTGGTTCCTTATCACTCCCCCCCCCCCCTCCCATGAAAAGACCGGTGTTAGTGCGAGTGCGAGAAAGACACAGCGTCGAAAGATCGCCGAGGAGCGATGAAACGGTTATGGGCTCGCTTTTCACCGTACTCCATGCAGGATGACATGAATACCAGTTATCTCTTGCAAGACCAAGTCGTTTTCGTTATTCCTTCTCAAGGGTGTTCGTCCAGCCATCCGCCCCATGCGTGCAGCGGTAAGGCTGGCTGCCTGTCATTGCGCCCGCGGGCCTCCGTCCGTTTGTCTGCATTCTCTGTCCCTCGGTCCGCCCGTTGGTCCGTTCGTCCGTCCCTCTGTCCGTTCGTCCGTCCCTCTGTCCGTCGGTCCGCCGCTCTGTCGGTCCCTCAGTCCCTCTGTCTGTCCGTCGCTCCGTCCCCTCGGTCCGTCCGTCGGTCCCTGTGTTTCTCGGTCCATTCATCTATCCCTCGGTCTGTTCGTCAGTCCCTCAGTCCGTCAGTCCGTCCGTCAGTCCTTCAGTCCCTCGGCTCGTCCGTCGTTCCCTCTGTCCCTCGGTCCCTCTGTCCCTCGGTCTGTTCACCGGTCCCTCTATTGCTCGGTCCATCCATCAGTCCCTGTGTCCCTCAGTCTGACCGTCAGTCCCTCAGTCCCTCAGTCCGTCCGTCGGTCCCTCAGTCCCTCGGTTCGTCCGTCGGTCCGTCGCTCCGTCGCTCCGTCGGTCCATCCATTAGTCCCTGTGTCCCTCAGTACGTCCGTCGGTCCCTCAGTCCCTCGGTTCGTCCGTCGGTCCGTCGCTCCGTCGCTCCGTCGGTCCGCCGCCGTGCTCGCGAGGCTTCACTCGCTCGGAACGGACCGGCCGTCGTACCGGGGAAGGAGGAGGCTGGACGACGCCGGCTGGACGGCAGTCGTGTCGCCGCCCCGCTCCGAGGCGCACGTGCCGGTGCAGCTCCCTCAGGCGCTCGGCGTGCTGCTGCAGGAGACGCAGTGACGCGCGCGGCGGCGAGCAAGCGGCGTGGGCACTGCTGCTGTACGCCGGGGAGGCGCGCGCTAGTGGCGACCTCGCTGCGCTACTAGACGTTGTGCGAGGGGACAGCATCGGAGGCGGTTGTGAAAAGCGTAGAAAGAAGAGCAGCATTTGTTTTTGTTGCTAAGCTGAGGTGCAGTTTAGCCAGTGCCAGAAGTGCTTAGGTGCAGTTTGGTGAGTGCCAGGGGTGCTTAGGTGCAGTTCGGTGAGTGCCAGGGGTGCGTGGAAAGCGTGGAATAGACTTGGTCCAGAGACCTCCGTCGCCAGGTGAGAACTGTTACAGCACGTGCCATCGGCACACTCCCCCTCCGTCAGTCGGCGAGCGGCTGCTGTGCGCAACAGAGCCAGTGGGAGCGAGCGGGTCAAGACCCAGGACAAGACGCATCAGAACCAGCGGACGCTAGCTCCGCCTGCCCGCCTCTCGCGCACAGCAACGTCAACGTGCCGTGCCTGAGCTAACTGTCACGTGCCTGAGCTAGCTGTCACGTGCCTGAGCTAACTGCTAACCTGAGCTCCGGTCTGCCGCTGAGCGAGAAGGAGCGTAACAAGCCTCCCGCGCTCCGCACGGAGCTGCGGCAGAGCCTCGTCGGTAGCTGCGACCGTCGGCGGCTGCGACACCACCGCGCCCGGCGCAGGGGGTCTCAATCAGAGCGGGAAGCGCACCGCCGCCCGACCGGAGCACCCATGTGAAGAAGTCTGGGTCAGGGGTGCGCCGACCGGAACGCTGCCTGCACGCGCCGATTTGAGGCTCAGTGAGGCGGCGACCGGCGTCCGGGAAAAACGGCACCGATGACGGCCCAGCGGCGGAGGGGCGGCGCGCAGCGCTGACGTGCGCAACGACCCGGCTGTGGGTGGACCTGTCGTGCTGCGGGCTCGACGCCGCTGAGACTGCTGTCGCTGAGACTGCTGCGGCTGAGACGGCCGCCGCTGAGACTGCTGCTGCTGAGACTGCTGCCGCTGAGACTGCTGAAGCTGAGACCGCTGCGGCTGAGACTGTCGTGCTGAGACGGCTGCCGCTTACGTGCTGCGCCGCGTGCCGCTCGGCGGATTCGGAGCCGCGCGCGTGGCGGTTGAGTGCGTGGACGGCTACGGGACCATGAGCACGGCCTGAGTTCGGGTGACGCGCGACTGGACATGCGGGAGCCGAGGCTGCTCTCGCAGCTGCCGCGGGAGGTGCAGCACGGGGTGCAGTTCGGACATGCGCCGGTGGTGCGGTACCGCGCCTCCACGCGGTCGGCGCTGGAGCCGGCACACAAGCTCAACGGCAGCCCCGGGCCGGCTGCCGGGGCGCGGAAGTGGGGAGCAAGCCATCGGGTCCGGGCGCAGGGCGGCGAAAAGCGGAGACTAGACCATGAACGACGCCGAGCCAACCAGGACCGGTGGCAGCCGGTAGACGAGCGACGCGGGCCCAGCAACGGCTGGCGACGCGTCCACAAGGAGCGGCGGCACCGGCCGCGGCCGCCGAGTCCGAGCCAATGGGTGCAGCGGCACCCCCAGCGAGGCGGCCCCCGACGCCGCCGGCCACTGGGGCCCCACCGCCTGACGCTGGACAGACACCAGCAGAATGAGGTATTCGACAACGTCAAGACGATGATGCACGAGGCGAAGCAGGAGAGCAGGATGGGGCAAGGCGGCGAGAACCTGAGTCTCAACAGCAACGCCGCGACCAGAGGTCACAATGCGAAGCTGCCACCCCGTGTATACGAGATGGAGGCGTTCCGGACACGCGCGGACCAGGCCGAAGACATCTCTGCGGAGAGCTCTTACACGAGCTACCAGACGGCCGAGGGTGGCGTCAGCCAGGCTGGCGGGGCTACGGCGTCGGAGGGGAGGTACCCCGCGGCCCGGCCCGGCTCACACTATGGCGAGAAGTCGAAGGGGAAGTACGCCGCTGCCAAACCCGGCTCGCACTACGGCGAGAAGTCGAAGGGGAAGTACCCGGCGGCCAGGCCGAGCTCGCATTACGGCGAGCCGCCGGCTCACAATGTCTGGGAAGAGGAGGTGTGGCCAGAGGCGGTGACGCCGCTGCCGTTCTCCGTGGACCCGCCGCTGCACTTCCGGCCCCGGCCGGTGGCGTCGCCAATCGGAGCGTGCAACTGCGCCACCTACAACAGCGTCGGCGCGGTGGCCGGCACCACGGCGCTGGTGCTGAACGCCCTGCTGTTCATCCTGCTGGCGATCGCGAACGGCGGCGGCCTGGGCAGGACGCTGGGCGGTAGCCGGGAGCATCACGCGGCCGGGTACGTTGCCGGCGTGGTGGAGGCGCTGCCGCCCCTGAGCCCCGAGATCTCGCACCAGTCGCTCCGGTTCGCGTGCGATCTGATGGGCTTCATCGAGCCCGACTACAGCGGACACCCCAACTTCGTGCCGTCGCGGCCGACGGACCTCGGCGCCGGGCTGAGGCGTAACCTGACTGGCACGGTGACGATTGGTGAGGTGGTGCTCGGCAACAGGACGCAGACGACGGGCAGCGTGCACGTGATTCCCGCAGGCGTTCACGTCATTCAGGGCACGCCTGGAGCTGCCCAGGGCCCGGCGGTGTCGGGGGGAGGAGGTCACACGGGCTCGGAAACACACGGCGGGGTTCACGTGCTCACGCCGTCCGGCACTGTCCATGTGAGGCCGGGCGAGGGCGGGGGAGTCCACGTGAACACGCCGGGAGCGAGTGTCAGCGTGCTGCCCGGTCCTCCCGGCGGAACGCAGGGCGGCGTGGTGCAGGTGACCGACCAGTCCGGCGGCAGCCAGACCTTCCCAGGCGTCTTCGCCGGCTCTCCCGCAGCCTCCGTGTCACCTGGTGACCATCACGCGGGATCCGCTGCGGCCGGCATCAGCTTCGACCCCGCGCCTGGCGCGTCGGCGACGGCTGACGGTGGCTCACCGCCCTCCAACTGCCAGGGCCTCTGCATCGAGACGGCAGACGGCGTGTTCCCGATAGGCGGCGGGTCGCGTCCGGCCGCAGACCAGCTCGCTCCGGCCGAGGGCGTCCCACGACCGCCGGGTCTTGTTACCATCTCCAGCTTCCTGCCAGCCGCGCCCGAGGAGCAGGTGGTGCAGGGAGGGCTGAGCGGGCCACCGACCGTGCCCGGGGAGACCGTGACCGGAACCGTGACCCTGACGACGCTGGCCCGGCCCCGGCCGCCGGGTCTGGTGACCCTGCCCGGTCTCCAGGGCATGGCTAATGTGGTTGGCTCTGGGAGCGCCACCGCTGTCAGTGGGCCGACCGAAGAGTCCAATACGCCCTCGATTTCGGACCATAACGCCACCAGCCCGGGATCCGCGTCCTCGCCGTCCGTCGACAGCCTCCTGCAAGGCCTACTGTCGATATCTGACCTAGACGGCGGAGATGTGGGGACACCGGCTCGGCCGGAGCCTGCCGTCACCCCTCCGTCGACAACCAGCCGACCTCCGGAGACACAGAAACCGTCTCCACAAGCGGGCAGCCAGTCCAATGTTGTGGACAGCATCATGGGCAGCATCACGTCCATCATCTCCGACATGGTCGACGACGAAGACCTCGGCGTCGTGGAGCGTCCAGTTACCGCGCCGGGGACGACAGGCGGCAGCAACTTCGACAAACGCCCATCGCCGGAGGCGTCTCGCCCGGGGTCAGCGACCCCGTCATCGTTCCTGGTGACGGACGATGTGCTCATCAGTGCTGAAGGCGTGATGACCACGTCCCACGTGGGCGAGGGGACGTGGTTCGAACCGACGGACTCTGCGTCCATCATCCTCGGAGAGCAGCGGCCGGCTAGCCCGACACTGCCCCCGCTGCGACCGCCGGGTGGCGCTCCTCCGGAGAATGGCGGCCAGGAGTCGGACCAGGGCCTCATCCAGGACATTCAGGAGCACGAGTTTGCCGTCAGCTCCGAGGAGCCGGAGAACGTCGAGCTGCCGATGCTGCCCAACTTTTCTGTGACGGCGACCGAGGAGAACGCGCCCACGGCCACGACCCCGGTCAGCGCGGATCTGCCGTCCACCATGGATATCCTGTCGACGCTCGGAACGGTCGAGCACCTGGACGAGGTGCCGTTGAAGGACGGATCGTTCGAGCTGCACATCCACCCGACGCAGACGGTGCCGACCCAGACGGACGAGCTGACGTTCCGATTTCCGCCGTTTGAGACCATTATCACGACGACGTACCCGATCTTGGTGACGACGACGTGGAAGACGACCGTTCTCGCGGCAACCACCAGGATCACGACCACGACCACGACGACGCCAGCATCCACCACCAGCGCCAAGGCCACAACAGCATCAGGCCAGCTGATCACCTTCAACAACCTGGGCTTCTGGAAGCCGCCGACACAGCGGCCGGTGAGCTTTCTCGGCCTGAAGCCGGCTTTGGGCCAGCGGCCGGGCACACATGCACACTTCGGAAGCTCCCATATCAGCGTCCAGGCGCCAGGGTCCTCTCAACACTCGACAGTGCAAGTCTCCGGCGGCGGCGGCAGCTCTGCCACTGATGGTGCCGAACATTCAGTGGACAGCCCGTTCATGGGGGTACCCCAGGCGACGGAGATTCATAGTCTGTTTAATAGGCCAGGCAACGGTGAGCAGGAAACTGACAGCACCAACATCATCAACATCCAGCAGATTGACCCCAACATGCCCATGATGATGATGCCCGCTCGGGTGAATCTCACCAACTCCCCCATCATCTCCATCGCGCCTCAGATGCACGACTCGGTGCCGTCGACCGGAGCAGCGACCGCGACCTCGGACGAGGTCACGCCCGTCTCGGGCGCCAGGCCGGCGTCAGAGGGGACGGCGGGCCGGCCGGCAGCCACGCTCGCCGCCGGAGCGCCGGCGGGAGCGGCCGCGGCGCAAGGCTCCCAGGCGACCTGGTCGCAGCAGACCGTGCTGACGCCGCCGGGTCAGGCCGCGGGCGGAGCTGCCAGCCTCGCGTCGGCGGCTGGTGGCGACGAACTGGACGCGGCGCTCGCAACCTCAAACGACGGCGCGACGTTCAGCACGTTCTTCGCCCTGCCGACCACGACGGAGGAGCCTCAGCGGCTGTCCACGTGGGTCGGCGGAGAGGCGGCTCCGACGATCTCCGGTCCCTTGGCGGGCCAGACGGAGTCAAGGCCTGATCGACCTGGAACGGGTCCGACCAAACGCCCCAGTCACACCGTGTTCAACGACCTGGGATTCTGGAAGCCGTCCCGCCGTCCCGTGGTCCTCCACAAGCTGAAGCACAAGCACAAGCTCAATGGCGCCGCGACGACCTGGACTGGTGCGGTGCCGTTGAAGGTGGAGCCGGTCTCGACCACGCCACGGACGGTCAGCACCCAGCACAAGAAGCAAGGAGACACGACCGTTTGGACGGGAGCGGTTCCCTGGCCGGTTCAGCCAATCTCGAGGAGGCCGGTGACGGTGTTCACACAGCAGGACGGGGAGACGACAATCTGGACCGGCGCGGCGACGTGGCAGATGAAGTCAACTGCAACAACACCGCGCACCGTGACCACGCAGCAAAGGCCAAAGGGAGAGACGACAATTTGGACCGGGGCCGTCCCGTGGAACGTGCAGACACTCAAGACGACACCCCCACCTATCGGCACGCGGCGCCCCGGGGGCCCAAGCTCGTCCTCGACGCCGCCAAGTCCTTCAACGATTGGTCCGAGAATAACAACGGCAGACATCTCCAACGCCTTCGCTCAGGGCTCGCTCCCGAACTTGCTAGGCAACCTATTTACAGAGCTAGGCGAGGTACCGATGCATCACGGCACGACAGGCACTACTACTCCTGCTGGTACTACTACTACTACTGGTACTTCTACTACTACTACTACTACGCAACCCCAGCGTTCCACCCAGAGACCCACGACGCCGACGCCGATGCCGACGCCGCAGTACAACCGGTTCGGCTTCTGGAAGCCCACGCGGCAGCCGTACCTGACGACTCTGCAGCGTCTCAGGGAGAAGAAGCGGCAGCTGCAGCGGACGACGGCAGCACCGCCGCCCGTCGGCCCGCCGCTGTCGCTGCCCCCACGCGTTTCCTACGTCAACGCCGACTTCAAGCCGCACCGGAAGGGACCGACTTCCGGCCGTGGCCGGCGCGAGGCGCCCGCCCGGCCACCTCCCCCGGCGACGCTGGATGGCTTGCTGGAGAGCGTGGGCAGGAGCCTGGGCGCCGCGCCGGCCGGTGTCGGCCGGGCGACGGACGAGGCGCGCAGCTTCCGCCACCAGTTCCGACCGTCCGGGTGGCGGCACCAGTTCTCCGGCCGCTGCGTCACGCGCTGCTGGCTCGGCACGGTCGGCATCCTGGGAGGCGTCGGCGGCCTGGCCGCCCTCTCCGTGCCCGTGTACGCGCTGGTGGTGGCCTCACTGGCGTCCGGCGGCGGAGGCGGCACCAGCGCCGCCGCCGCCGCCGCCGCCGCCGCCGCTGCCGCTGCACCCGGCGCCGCGACGGGCGCGAACGCCGGCAACGACGCGCCGATCGTGATCCCGCCTGTGCCGATCCCGCTAGGGACGATGCCAGATGTGACAGGCCCGCAGCCGCAGCCGCCGGCGCCGGTGCCGGACGTACCAACCACTCAGCCGCCGGCACCGGACGACCCGCAGTCGCCGGCGCCTCCCGAGCCCGGCTCCGGGCAACCGCCGGGCGACGGCGGCGGCGGCTCACCACCGGCGCCGCCCACCAGCGGCGACGGCGTGACGCCCGGCGGGTTTCTCACAGGTGAGAGAACGGCGGGGCACAGAGCGGTATTTTCACAGGGATGACGGTGATGGCTAGATACATAAACATGCATGCATCTGAGAGTGGCGCCGTATGCGTGTATATCTTGTAGATGTATCATGCAATGACGCCCGGAACATGCACCTGTAGTTTTTCAAAGGGGAGCGCGGTAAGGCAGGGGAGTTCCTTGCGGCTGAAAGCAGCGCAGCTCAGGGAATTTCGCACAAGCGGTAGCAGTGGCGCCTGGCGAGTTTCTCACTTATGAAACAGCTGTAAATCCCAGAGGGTCTCTGTTGGGTGAGGTGGGTGAGAGCAGGATGCCCAGATTTCACTCTGGTGAAAGAGAATTGGCATCCGATGAGTGTATCGCAGGTCAGAGCAGTGATACCAATAGAATTTCTCTTATGTGATCAGCAACACCTGGGGCAGGGATAACCCGAAAATCTCTTACACGTGGAAACATGTAAGCGTTCATTAGGATTTTTCACATGTGATAGCTATGACGCGCGGTAAATATTCGAGATAAAAGTGAACTTTTTAGATACCGAAAATTCGGATCTGGTTCGTAATTTGGATCAGGTCCGGACTGTGACGGTCGGAGGAGGTTTTCGTAGGTAGTAATGAACACGGCACATCGGGGATTCACACACAGAGGCTTATGGGACTCCGGGTTTCATCACGGATGCAAACATTTATTTAAAAGGAGAGAATGTTCAATCAGCTTTGATAGACACTATTTATGACTAATATTTAGTCACTGGCAAAAGCGGCATCCTGATATTGATCAGCGACCTCAAAAATATTGCACATGACTGCAACGACAGTGTTGACCTGCAGGTGGTTTGGAAAGCAAAAAAATAGATACCGAGCTGCTCCCCGTGCGTTGCCTTCCCACTGTGGCGATCACTGTAGGTGAGAATGACTTTCAACCGCTCACTGTGGCAACTCACTGTAAGTGTGAATGGCTTCCAACCACTCACTGTAGCAACTTACTGTAAGTGAGAATGACTTCCAACCGCTCACTGCGGCGACTCACTGTAAGTGGGAATGGCTTCCAACCGTTCACTGTGGCGACTGACTGTAAGTAAGAACGGCTTTTAACTGCTCACTGCGGCAACCACCTGTAGGTGAGAACGGCTTCTAACGGCTTCTTATGTTCTCGGATCGCCCGAGGAGTTTCACACGGGCCCGAATGACAAGTGCGTGGAAGGGTGCGGACTCGGCGAAAGCCGGAAGATGAGCTGACCTGATTGCAGGAGAACCCAAAGCGAGCGCGCTCCGCCGCGGCGCGCGCATTTCATGCACTCCGCACATCCCTCTGAATGACTTGGCTTGTTCCTGTCATGCCAGATGGGCGGTGATAGAGTGTTTAGGGGCCTAGGGCACCGTAGCCTAATTGCGTTGTCACGATGACACGCTTATCCTCTTGGTGCATGAAATTACACACGCAAAAAATCGCTATAAGGAGCGGATGATTGTTGGTTAGTTTTAATTCATTTAGGAAAAAGCCACATAACCCATCAGTTCTGCCAGTCTAATCTGTCAATCGTGTTTAGTCTTGTCTTGGCAATGGTTAGTAGCGCTAACCAAGCATTTCAGAAATACCGGATCATTGCGAGTTGATTATCTCGCGTAGTTCTTTGAAATGACTTACGTAGGTCGGGTCTGACCCTAGCAATCGCCGCTGCGTCCCGCTCCCGCTAGTGGTGCCAGGCTATGCGGCTTGTTCACTATAACAGTGACTTTGTCAATGACTATGGGTGGTATTAGACTCATCGCTAACGAAGTTACTTCTGTTGTGACACCAGACTGTCAGAAATTGATTAATTAAGCAACTCTAAAAGGAGAGTAATCTACATGTGTTGAATCTGTAGTCCGGCTATAAAACAACGCAAGTCTTGGCTTATCAGCTTGTTTAAATATGGAGACTAGCTTGCTTACGTGTGGACAGAGGCATCGCAGGCACTTTTTCTGAGCGATGCTGGTGGGTTCCGCACCAACGAACGCATTTCTCGTCGCTAGGAGTGTTTGGGAGCATATAGTGGCCGCTTAAGACCACCGTCCTCACCTCCGCGAGTCCCGTGGTTCCGCGTGGTCACTAGTCCATCCAACCACCCACTGATCCCTGCCGTCACTTCACTGAAGCCTTAAGGCTCATGGTCAGCCCCGTCTCCAGCCGTCACAGCCGTGCTCGTCCTGCGCGGGACGGGAGTCTTGGTGCGTGCGCTCGTGCCGATTAGCCGCTGAAACTCCAGAGAACAGGCAATCGTCATGCCGACAATGCCAGACGGCAGCACAAACAACGCGGGCCTGTCACGTGCGAGTTTTTGTGCGGGCGCTGTTATTGCGTGGATTGAGGGTTGACGGCCGGGGTGGTCTTGCTAGTTAGCCGTCGTTAGAGCAAATGCTTCGTTCAAATGGACAGTGCAACACGGAGTGGTGCTGGCACCGGGTTTGAAATTGGGCAGAGGATTTTTCATAACATATGGGCTCCCTAATAGCACACGGCAAAGTACGGCATTGTTTGTTGCACCGCATATCGAACAAGCCTGTAGGTGTGCAGGGTATAAGAATGAGCAGCGCGACACGAATGAGGCAGATCATTTCATTTTCGTTACATGTGTATTCTTATCCAACTCTCGTGCGGTCTTTCGCATAACACAAGTTGCAAGATAAGTTTCACGAATTACTTCATCGCTGTACCCGGGTCCTGCATTGTCCGCACGACAGGGGTGGACGTAAAGAGGGGGAACTCCAGGAGGTAACACACCACTGTTCCCAGGTCCTGAAGTGCTCGTGACGGCGGCGGTAGAGGTGGAGAAGGAGAAAATTCAGGAGGTGCACGGTGTCGGCCACGACAGCTACTATGTGCCGCCCGAGGTCACAGTGAGCGCGGAGCACAGCACCGAGCCGGGACACCAGCGGCCAGGTGAGCACCGAGCCGGGACACCATCGGCCGGGTGAGCACCGAGCCGGGACACCATCAGCCGGGTGAGCACCGAGCCGGGACACCAGCGGCCTGGTGAGCACCGAGCCGGGACACCATCGGCCGGGTGAGCACCGAGCCGGGACACCAGCGGCCAGGTGAGTACCGAGCCGGGACACCAACGGCCGGGTGAGCACCGAGCCGGGACACCAGCGGCCACGTAAGCACCGAGACGGGACACCAACGGCCAGGTAAGCACCGAGTCGGGACACCAGCGGCCGGGTGACCTGACCAGCCGGCGGCGCTGGCGCACCTGGCGCAGATGCCCAGAGCCGCGCTCGGCCGGTCGACATGCGGGAGTATCGTCAGTGCTGCCGCCGCCGCCAATACAAGCTGCCACCAATCCCTTTTCGGCAATCGGCGGCAGGTTGTGTTTCTAGTCACCGGAGCGGTTTCACCTGGCGTGATATATCCAGATGACTCTAATGTGACACCATTTCAAGTATGTTGCGGATGCTGCACGAGCATTCCGGAGCATGCAGGGTCGCGTGCTACACCACACATATCAATGTGCAATGAGACGGTACCCATGTTGAAGGTTTAGATCCCTTGCATGAGATTTCCTTCTGCTTTGAGTGTCGGGTCACGAAATGTCGTCGGCCCTCGCGTCCGGAGTGACGGAATATGCTCTGATCTGCTCTGGGGCCACCAGCGTCCCGATTCCGTGCTCTCATGAAAGTCAAATCGCCTGTGATGAGGTGTACGCTAGCGGTGTGGCCCGCGTGGATTCCAGGAGCTGTGGGCGCTCCGGCTGACCCGGATTCCGTCAGCGGCATACTCGGCGAGAGCTTCGGCCCCCTCGCCGCCGACTGTGCCAACTACAAACTGTGCATCCTGCACGCCAAGACCCAGGAGACCAGCAAACGGTGAGCTCCGCCACGCGATCACCGCGCCCCGGCGCCGGCACATGGCGCGGTGCGGGCGCGCTGGGACCTCGGTGCCGGCCCATGGCGCGGTGCGGGCGCGCTGGGACCCCGGCGCCGGCACATGGCGCGGTGCGGGCGCGCTGGGACCTCGGCGCCGGCACATGGCGCGGTGAGGGCGCGCTGGGACCTCGGCGCCGGCACATGGCGCGGTGCGGGCGCGCTGGGACCTCGGCGCCGGCACATAGAGCGGTGAGGGGGCGCTGGGACCCCGGCGCCGGTACATGGCGCGGTGAGGGCGCGCTGGGACCCCGGCGCCGGTACATGGTGCGTTGAGGGCGCGCTGGGACCTCGGCGGCATAATCCGCTTTGCAACTGCGGACACGAACGGCGGCCAAGTTATGCCAGGAAGCAGCTTGTACCAGGAAATGAACACAGGGCATTAGAACACAGCGGGGAGTTGCATGGATGCTGAGAAAATTATTAACGGTATAGAATGATCAACGATGTATGCCAGAACTTCAGCCATTTAAACTCCGTCCCGGATGTTGGGCACGTATTTATTTAAAAATGTTTATAAAAGTTCGCTTAACGGAAGCATGGCATGCCATTTAAAGCTCATGTTTAGCTGCGGCTTTGTGAGAAACTCAGCGTCGGGTGCAATTCACCGAAGCCATTTAAGTTGGAAAGGCTGGTGACCGGGCATGTCACCAGAGCGTCCGTCGTGTCAGATAGCGCGACCAGCGATCCGGCAAGAGCTCAAAGTTAATTTGACCAGGCAGTGCCTGAAGCTCGTGATTTTTCGACATCATGAATGAGAAGTTTTTTGGAAATAATGAGCCTTCAGTCTGCAAGGTTGAACGATACACCTTTTTGTGATAAAGTCAGGCAGAATATGTATAGCCGAACCGTGCCTTAAATTAATGGCCAGCATCATTCTGCGTTGTGCTTCAGCACGCCACCATGACTGCTGAGAAAGCAGTCTTTCTGCCACATGTGCAGAGCTTGGTGCATGCATCTTGTGATCCCAGTCGTCTGAGCGTATTGGGGCCAAAAATTAATTATTTTGTGCGAGAACGGATAACCAGAACACCGAGTGACGTCCACTGTGTGTGCAGCGCGTTCATGGTTGGGCACAGACATATGTATGCACATGGTATGCATCGATATGTGCACGACTAAATTTTGGTTCTTAAAATTTCAAAGAGACACGTAACATTAAGTTAAAAAGATGCAGTGATGGTTTCAATACGCAAGCAATTGCACGTACCTACGGCGAGCTTAAATTTGTTTTCATTTTTAGGCTGTGACCCCTCCGCAGGTGCAAAATCAGGCGTGTTCAACAATGCATTAGCTTCGCCACGAAGTCGTTCACAGGTGAAACAAACCAATCGCCCATTTGAAAAAATCTCGTGATGCTCTCATGATCTGGTGATGCGTGACCAACTGTGCGAACTGTGATCTGCACGAAAAGGCCACGACATCGAGAAGCTTGCAAAGCCTCAGGGTAGCGTGGACTGATGATGCTAGTGTTAAATCCATGCCAGTCCGATCAGCCCCACGGGTCCCAGTGTGTCCAGCTGCGGTATTAGGGTTCACCACACATGTGACGATTGGCTAGAAAAAAATGCACAGGGAAGGGCGCGGCATGTAAGGTCTCTTGCAACCTCTGCTCGGGAATACTGTGTGAAGCCAAAGCGAAGCATAGCTTTCGTGATCAGTGTTATAAACACGTTGGAAATGCACGTTCACAGAGGGCGTGCACGCCACTAAGTGTTCACATAGTAGGCTGATACGCAGAATGGGGGACGTTACAACAAATACAAGTCTCAAAGAAGGAAGCTTAGGAGCAACAAAAAACCGTGCGGATCTCAGGAAACAAAACTTTTTTGGCGGCAGCCGTCACCGTCTCCCGAGGCTGAACCTACAAATGCCCTCTTAGGGATTTGACGGTCTTGCGCGCTTAGTTTCTGAGGAAGCTGACATGCTTTTTGAGCGACGTCGTTTAGTCTGTTGCATTTAAAAATAGCTCGTTTGTCGTGATGACCGCTGACACCCGCCGGCAAGTTTCTTTCTGTGCTTCTACTCGGTACATGTCGTGGAAACCTTTTGGTTTATCCGCCTGTGTTTCGGGCAGCTTTTGCCATGGCACCGCGTGCTGGGCGACTGGCCGCGAGACCCTGGATGACTGGAGTCCTCATGTTGTTCTCGCAATGTAGTTCGTGCAATTGCCGTTCGTGCAATGGTCTTGAAATGTGACGCTCGTGGCATGCAATTTTTCAAGTTTATACCTAATTCTCTCACTTCTGCTTTCAACGCAAGAAGGTGACACATATCACATATCACAGGAGGTAACGCATACCACATATCTTCGGTCTGCGAAGCTTTTTACAGTGCTGGGAAGTCGAGCGCTGACGGAACCTCGCACGTCAGAGACATTATCCTCGCTCTCTTAATCTCAAAATGCGACCTCTCGCCGCTATTTCGCATTCAAATAAAGCCGTACAGTTGTCCTGTCCTGTAGCGTTGAAAATCCGCCCTCGGCTGCCGCCGCCCCAGGCCGCCGCGTCCGCTGCGTGCAGGCCTCCTCTCGCCGGGCCCGGCGGGCACGCTGCCGTCGCCGCACGCTGCGCCGCCGTGGCCGGCCGTGGAAACCGTCACGACGGCCCGTGACGCCGGCCGTGACGGTGCCGGTCACGGGCCGTGACGGGCCGCCGCTGTGCGATGCAGCCGCCGCCGCGCAGGTTGCACGCGGAGAAACGGAGGCGGCGTCGTTTGCGGTGTCGGTAGCCCAGTGACCGAGCTGGGCGGCGAATTCGGCACGGGGACGCCGGGCGGCGAATTCGGCGCGGTGCGCCGAGCCCGGAGGCGCCGGCTCGCATGACGGCGGCCTGAGGGAGCCTGCTGATCCCTCGGCGATTTGTCTCCGCGCCGGCGGGGTGGGCACCAGGCACGGCGAAGCTCTGGGGAATCGCAATCGAAATCGCGTAGTCGCGGACGTGCGCGGAGTTCAGGGGCGCGGTTTTCGCACGCGCCGACCGGGAGAGAGCTGCGAAGAGGCTCCTGCAGTAGGATGTCGTGCCGACCCGGTGGGCATGGGGCCCACGGCTCTCGAGGCGGCCGCCGTTCCCAGCCTGCAGGCCGATCGCTTCCACGCCTCGATTGCAGGCAATGAAGGGTTGGCTCCGTTCGAGCTGACTAGAGACGCGGCCGATACGGCGCCGGCATGCAGTGTGACCAAGTAGTGTAGGCCGTGTGGCTGGCGATATGGGATACGGGTGAGCGGCTGCACACACCACGAACGGGTTTTGTCGCCGCGTCTGGTGTGGGATTGATGGCTGGCACGGGCTAGAGCTGGTAAGCCAGCTCTGGGATCATCTGGCGTCCGTGACAACTCTCCGTAAGCAATCGTAACGGTTGTTGCATTTCAGTATGTTGCCACTTCTGGGAGGTAATTTTGTTGCGGATAAGACTATTTTGTACCCATGATAAATTCGTTCTGCAGCATTAACCAGGTCGTGGACTCTTGGAAACAATATCAATTTATCAACAGTTCCTCGGGAGCGTATACCAACTGACAAGCTGACATCAGACAATCCATCACCGGCAATGTAGCCTGCCGGTAATGTTTGTCTGTGCCAGTTGACAGAGACCCCACACTCGGCTGCGCCCGGTAATAGAAGGGTGCGGGTCTGTACGACCGGCTGCGGTCCGGCGCACGCACTCGAGCGCCGAGAGTTGCCTCGGTCTGCCTCGCCGCCGCCTGCACCGACGCGCCGACCCGGCGCACGCTCTCGGGAGCCGAGAGCTACCCCAGTCTGACTCACCGCCACCTGCACCGACGCGCCGACCCGGCGCACGCTCTCTGGAGCCGAGAGTTACCCCAGTCTGACTCACCGCCGCCTGCACCGACGCGCCGACCCGGCGCACGTTCTTGGGAGCCGAGAGCTACCCCAGTCTGCTTCGCCGCCGCCTGCACCGACGCGCCGACCCGGACCGCTTCTGACGTCCGATGCCTTCCTCTCGGCGTCGCTCCGGAGTCTGACACTTCCCTCGCTCCGGGCGTCTGACGCCTCCCTCTCGGCGCCGCTCTGGAGTCTGACGCCTCCCCCTCGGCGCCACTCTGGAGTCTTACGCCTCCCTCTCGGCGCTGGTCTGGAGTCTGACGCCTCCCTCTCGGCGCTGGTCTGGAGTCTGACGCCTCATTCTCGGCGCTGGTCTGGAGTCTGACGCCTCCCTCTCGGCGCCGCTCTGGAGTCTGACGCCTCCCCCTCGGCGCTACTCTGGAGTCTTACGCCTCCCTCTCGGCGCTGGTCTGGAGTCTGACGCCTCCCCCTCGGCGCCACTCTGGAGTCTTACGCCTCCCTCTCGGCGCTGGTCTGGAGTCTGACGCCTCCCTCTCGGCGCTGGTCTGGAGTCTGACGCCTCCCTCTCGGCGCTGGTCTGAAGTCTGACGCCTCCCTCTCAGCGCCGCTCTGAAGTCTGACGCCTCCCTCTCAGCGCCGCTCTGGAGTCTGACGCCTCCCTCTCGGCGCCGCTCTGGAGTCTGACGCCTCCCCCTCGGCGCCACTCTGGAGTCTTACGCCTCCCTCTCGGCGCTGGTCTGGAGTCTGACGCCTCCCCCTCGGCGCCACTCTGGAGTCTGACGCCTCCCTCTCGGCGCCGCTCTGAAGTCTGACGCCTCCCTCTCAGCGCCGCTCTGGAGTCTGACCTACCTCCCGGCGCTGCTGCACATCAGCAGCTGACCCCGTCTCACCTCAGGCGCCGCCGCCGATGGACAGGGGCGGATGGTTTAACATTGTGAGTGGGCGGCTTTCCAAGACCAGTGCCCTACTGCGAGAACCTACCTCCCGCATGGCGTACACCAGCCACATTGGTTTGCATCATATCTGAGGCGATACCACCTCCCTCCGGATTTCATATGAATATCCAGCATAATCATGGGTATCAAAGCATGACACTCAACGCGCCTTGCCACCTTACATCAGCTGTTAACTCCGCTAGTCTCCTCACCTTCCCAGCTCTGATCTCCAAGTCAGTAAGCATCGGAAGTGCTTATGTCTAACGTCTTTAGATGATCACGGCACCCTGAAATCCTCCCTCCAGACAATATACCGCCTGGCAGATAGCTGTGAGCTGCCAGGCCGCACCTTCTGCGCCCCAGACGCTGCGCGGCAGCCACGCTGCTCGGCGGCGACGCCGCTCCATTCTCGAGCCTCACCGCCGCCGGAGAACGCTCCGTTCCATTCGTCGCGCCGCGTCGCCATCACACGGCCGTTCCAGGCCGATGAGTTATGATCAGAGTCGGTCTGGAGTCGGCCGGCCGTCTCCGCGATCGAGCCCGATCCGTCAGCGCGCCAGCTGTGGCGCCTGGCCCGGCCCAGTCCGGCCCCACCGCTAGCGGTCGCGCCGGCTCCCCGGAAAACGCTGGGTCATGCCTGAACTGCGTTTGGGACGGACTTCCTGGTGTGATATGCAGTGTGGCCTGCGAGGAGCGGTACCGGTCTGACCGTGGTCACCTGAGAGAGTGGCGAACGGTGAACGGAAAGAATTTGTAAGGAAGCCAAAAATGCTGCCGTGTGGAACTCGGCACGCAGTTTCACGTACCCGCTCACTCATTAATACGACTGTCGTTCTAACTGGCGGTCCGTGGGCTTTATCCACGATGTTGTCGGGGCACCATCCATCACCTATGCGCCTGAGTATCAACCTGCAGCTGTTTTATGGCATTACACGTCCTTTCGAGGACGCCTTTGTCACTAGAACGTAGCGTTTGTGTTCCTCGTGCGTTCAATCTCGCACCGAGAACTCGTGCTGCGTGCGCTACCTGTCACCTGTTCCCATGGTAATGCGGGCGTTTTCCGCTGACTCGCTGACCGTTTAGAAACAATTGCTCGGCGGTTTCCCCGACGCTTGTTGGTGTCAAACCTCTCACGCTCATTATCAATTAGAGACCTGAAACACAAAACCCGCCGTCGAGGACCACCAAACGTCTCTACAAAACCAGATGCATGTAATGAGCCCGTTTACGTTGAGGAAAATGTGTTATTGATAGCACGCTTTCGATTCAAACGCATTCCTTCGACAGTGCCAAATCCATCAGCTTAAAATGCGTCGTTGAGTGTTGAACACTGGACTAAACGTTTGCAACATGCCCTCCAGCTGGAGCAGCGTCACCCGCGGGCGGCCCGGTGCCGCGCAGTCTAAGCTGCGGCAGGACAGCCGCCGGCCGTGACGGCCGCCCCCGGAGCGCGTGGCGCGACCGACGCGGCACCACCCCGGCCGCTGCTGCTAACTCGGTCAGGCGGCTCGGCCGCGCCACCGCCGCTCCCACGCGCTGCCCGGCCGGGAGCACATCGCCCGGCCGGGAACACACCGCCCGGCCGGGAACACACCGCCCGGCCGGGAGCACTCCGCCCGGCCGGGAGCACACCTCCCGGCCAGGAGCACACCACCCGGCCAGGAGCACACCGCCCCCAGCCGGGAGCACGCCACCCGGGCGGGAGCACTCTGCCCGGCCGGGAGCACTCCGCCCGGCCGGGAGCACACCTCCCGGCCGGGAGCACACCTCCCGGCCAGGAGCACACCACCCGGCCAGGAGTACGCCGCCCGGCCGGGGGCACGCCGCTCCCAAGTGCTCCCTGACCGGGAGCACACCGCCCCCAGCCGGGAGCACGCCACCCGGCCGGGAGTACGCCGCTGCTTTGCCGGTAGCACACCGCTGCTCTGCCGGGAGCACATCGGGAGGACGGCAAGAGTCTGGCGGGGTCTGTCGACAGTCTGGCGATAGTCTGGTGGAAGTACGTTGGCGGTACGCCGGGAGCCCGGGGGGAGTCTGACGAAAGTACAGCGGGAGTACGGCGGGAGTATGGCGGGAGTATGGCGGGAGTATGACGGGAGTGTGGCGAGGTTATGACGGGAGTATGGTGGGAGCATGGCGGACCGTGAATAGAGTGCGGTGGGAACCTCACTCGTACCTGTGGGCAGCGTGGTAGCCAACTGAAGATTAGCCGGTGCTTGGAGCGCATCCCGGCAGTGGTCTTCCAGGAATCAGACGGGAGCCTGTGTGCGAGGCAGCCGGGACGGCTCCAATAGTCGGTGGGTGGCCGCCGCGGCTTGATGACCGGAACTGAATCCTCCAGATTCAGCTCAGCTTGATATCAAATTGAGCTCACTTAAGGCCGACGAATCCGTTTGGACAGTCTGGGAATGGGCAAGATCTTAGGATCACTCGATTTATGTCGGCGCGTGTCCTCACAGCGTGTGGGTACGCATTGCGCGTGCGTGGGTTTGTTTTCTCATGTCATCACCTCTGCTTTAAAGTTTGACACCAGATCATGACTCGCTATTTAGCAGATGGATGGTCTTGCAATCATTCGTTGCTTTTATTGATGCTGATACTTGGTTGGTGCAGTTGTTCTATTCGCCGCCCATCGATCACCCGGCTGCAGCAGTAGCGTTGGGAGACTGTTGCAATTATCCCATACGCTATTACAATCTGGCAAAAATTGACTCATGTTTATCAAATCGAACTCGGCTGTGGTGAAACCAACATTTTCTTGCATTTCGATGTAGCTTGGTAATGTAGTGTGGGGTGGTGCACAGAGCTCTGCGTCGCGTCTGAGTCAGGACCGCAGATGCTAGCCATTTGAGGCCGGCCGCACTGGTGAACGGAGCCGCGCCCGGGCTCGGGGTCAGTACCAGGTACGTCCGCCGGCCGCCGCCCCCTTCCCCCCTCGGCGGAGGGCTCCGGCCGTATGGGCCCGGGCGGCTCTCAGGCGGAGGGCGCCGACTCTCTGGGCCTGGCCGGCTCTCAGGCGGAGGGCGACGGCTCTGTGAGTCATGCCGCCGGCTCCCCGGCGGAGGGCGCCGACTCTGTGGGCCTGGCCGGCTCTCAGGCGGAGGGCGCCGGCTCTGTGAGTCACTTTCCCGTCGCGGACCTCGCACGGCTGACCCGGTGATCGCCCCGGGCCGATTAGCGTCAACTAGACCGGGGCGGCGGCGCCGCCGAGCGCCGGCCGGGCGCCGCGCTCGCCCCGTCCAGCAGACTGCCGGCGCACCGCCGCTCTGACAGCTGATACCTCCATAATGGCAGCAGCGTAATTAGCTGTCCCCTTGTGAGCGAATAGGCAGCCGATGGACGGCAGTGGCCGGCCGGTCTCGATTAGGGATGCTCTGTTTGAGGTTGTAATGCCGCCGGCGCGCCAGAGCGGGTGACAGCGATTTTGTCAGAGGGGCACACCCCGTTTAGGTCGCGCAGCTTGCACACTGAAGCTGTGTCTGTCACCGCTGGAGGGGATGAGGTGACATCCGGGTCAACAAGCCGAGTCTATTCGGACGAATTTTGATTTTGGTCCACTCGAGATCAGGCAAGTTTCAAACGAATATTGATAAATACTACACAGCTGGTCAAGAGACTTCCAAGTGGAGCTTCAGTGTCTGATGTCAAATGTTGCGGCATATAGTTTTAAATGTGGAGTTCAGCGTGGCAGTATGTATAAGTGAATTATACTGCCAGTATAACCACGCGCAATAAAGAGGCCTCTGGTAAACTCACAAGCCTATGACTCGCCTGCGGGGCTTATATCAATTTTTATGTCCCAATGTCTCCGTCCTTCATTTTTCTCGCACACCAGTAGTTGCAGGGTTGTTTTTGCAGCAGAAGGCCGAAATGAAAGGAAAAGAACGCCTTGCCTTCATTTCGCCAAAAAGTGCACTGGCAAATCGCACAGCACCTCATTTTGATAGAAACGGATACGCGTTTTCAAAGAGATCCCTTTATTTCAACAGATATTGCAGCAATGTCATTCATATGAAGAGCCTGTGACATATTTCAGTCATGTGCCATGGATGCATGTATATAGGCATGTATGTATATATACGTATATATATATATATATATATATGTATATACACACACACACACACACATATATATATATATATATATATATATATATATATATATATATATATATATATATATATATATATATATATGCACACATGAATGTATGTTCCGCCCTGCAGTCAACGTACGAGGCGCTTCCAGCGCTGGTCTCATAAGACGGAACTGCTACAGTTCCGGGCGCCGGTCTCATAAGACGGAACTACCGCGGTTCCGAGCGCCGGTCTCATAAGACGGAACTGCGGTGGTTCCGGTGAATACCCGTTACCGGCTGAACTAGACCCGAACCGGCTGCGTCTGTCATTTGGCCGTGATCGAAGAAAGTCGTCGCCACCGAGCGTTACCAGGCGTCGTCAGGCGTACTCGCGACGGTTATACCTGAGTTTTGTTTTCGAACGCCCCTGTTCAGAGGCTGTCTGGTAATCTGCCGATTTCTCTTCAGCAAACATCAGGTGCTCTTCGGCTGAGGCGGGATGTTCTTTCGGGAATTGTGTGCTCTGGGACGACTCAGTGTATGGTAAGACAGGGCGGAGCTGAGGGAGGCGCTAGGGGGGTCGCGATGCATTAATCGGTGCTGTTGATGCGCAGCCACGTGTCCTTCGTGCTACACAGTGCTTCATCCATCGCAGTCGGCGCAATATACTGGCGCGCTGCGAAGGTCCCCCTCCCCCTCCCTCCTTCCCCGGTGTCACTGACGTCGACTTCAGTGCTAACGGGACCTCTTTAGGCGCAAAACATCTGCCTTGGTGCTCGATTCCCAATTCAACTTGGCTTTGATGACAGCTTTGGCTCGTTGTCGGTAACTGTTGCTTTCCTTCCTTTGGTAGCCAGCGAAGAGAAAGTGTGATTATGGTCGCACTTTGTGACCATCTGTGAACCAGCTAATTTGGTGGTCATTAAATAATTCGGAGAACGGAACTAGAGAACGTATGCTCTAGACCGTGATGAATCAGACAGTTTGAAGCAATTTCCTCCGAACGAGCAGCCTCCCACAGTCTGTTGTTTCGGCGGTTCTTGACCCTCGCTGTTGTCGAAGATGCAGTCCATGGTTTCCAGCATGCGTGCTCAGTGCTTCGAAACCGACGTTTTTTGCGTGAACCGGTAAAAAAGCTAGTTGTCATTCAAACCGGTCATCACACTGCAGTGCAGCGCCTAAAACAAAATAGAACATTGAGAATGCTTCACTGAAAAGATCGCCGATTTTTACGCTGTTCCGGGCGGTTTCCACAGATGGTTTTGGGTTTAGAACTCATAGTCAGCGAAGTTCATGCGAGCACCCTGTGTCCACCCAACAGGTTGTCGTGTCCAGCTCAGGGGATAATTTCACCTTCGCCTTTTCACAAGAGGACTGTGGAGGGTTTTGCGTACGGCAGAACGCTGTGTAACGGTCACAGGATCTTGGGCTACGGGTCACTCTTGTTGGCCAGCTGCCAGATGACCTTTCCATGTCAGCAGTCAAAAATGGACCAACACCGCTGGCCTAGGAGCCAACTTAATCTGACATCAAGATCTATTCCGGAAAGTATCTGCGGGTGATATGTGGGCTGCGTGATATCGGAATTATATTTGACTGCCTGATTCCTTTTATATTGCTCATCGCAAATCGTACTTTGCTCGCCCAAATTATCAGTGCTTTTTGCTTCTGCATGTTTGACCCTCGTGTGTATTTTATTGAGATGCGAATTTCGTAGTCTTTTTTACATCCTTTGCCTTAAGAAGCGTTTTTCTATGTAAGTGCCATGACCGGTACCCAGCGCGAGGCCGCCGCAAGAAGTATTGCTATCATTAAGAAATTTGGATATGTGTAGTCGAAGACGACCAGTGGTGGTTGCAGCGGAAGGTAGATTTCGTGGCGTTTTCTTGTTCTTCGTTGGAACTCGGCATCCCTGCTTTTATACAATGGATATCTGACGTGAAAGAATATTTAATGATATATCTTTTGAATTGGGCGGTTGTTTTGATCTAAGCCCTAACATTAAAGCATCCAATCGAAGCATGTAAAGTGTCAGCCGAATGTCGACGAGACAAAGATGAGCAGCAACAGCATAGCTCGATTCAGGTCTACAGGCGCATATAGGAAATATGACGGCTGGTAAATGCACGTAACGTAATTTGGTACAGTCATAATTATCATGGGTGAGCGTCCAAACTCCAGGATTGTGCAAGTGTATCACTGTATGGTCTCCACCTTTAAATTGAAGTTCTCTACGTTTGGACATGTTTTAGCGTGAACTGCGGCAAATCGGCAAAACAAAGTACATGGGTAAAATAAGCATGGCATGCTGGGGTATTTTTCACCCAATCATCTGGATCCGCGTTCTCACCAGGTGCAGTTTGCCCGCAGCATTTTGCCCACCACGCGTAGCAGGCTCGTGACAAGCTGCGCCGAACGCTCCCGCCACACCAGCTCGGCCGCCTCGGCAGTTTCTCACGGGGCCAAAGGCACCCTTCCCGCTTCTCACAAACGTGAGCACAGCCCTGGCGCGACGCAGCTGGGTGCAGAACGGCTCCGGCGGCGGCCAGGCCCGTGCTCCATCTCCGTCGCGTTGTGGCGCGACACTCGATATTTAATCGGCGTGGCGGCGGCGACAGGCGGCGATCAGCCCGTCGACGACCGGAAGCCGAGCAGACAAACGAGGCGCGGGAGCTGTCAGCGGCTGCCCGTTCATCTTCCGCCCGCTGCCGGCTCGGCTGGAGCGGCGCCGGTTAAGTGGCCGCCCGGATGAGCCGTCGCACGCCGTCAAGGCGCCGACAGCGGCCGCAGTTAACAGCCCGTTCAGGGGGCTCCTTTCAGTGTTATGGGAGGGGGGGGGCACGATAACCCGGAAGATGCCAGCATGAAGGTGTCTTCTTGACGACAATTTCGGATAGATTTGATCAAAACTAAGCCGCACGGTGAGAACAGCCCCGGTCGGAAGAGAAGACGCACGGTCAGAAAACGTCCAGTTGCTAAAGAAAGCTCTAGCACAAGAGTAAAAACTATAAGCTGCGAAAAACAGCCTACCTCACCTTGACCGCAAAACGTGCGTACGAGTAGAGCTCCGGACGCATCCCCTTCGTAAGTGACATTTGCACCCGAGCGCACCGACCTGCCTGTTTTGTCAGTGATTAGTGACGTGAATCACTACTGTCAGGCGGATATTTGTCGGCCGAGCTGTTTGTTGACATAGCTGAGTGACACGAGACCTAAGCCGCATTAGGGCCGGCCTAAGGGCCGTCCTTTGTCGTGTTTGCTGCAGGAATGTTGGCTGATGAGCTGAGTCATGCCGTCACCGCGTACCAAGCAAGGCGTAAGTGGCGCTGGTCACGTGATCTGGTAAATATGTCACGTGACGTTCGGCCCAGGGAAAACGTCGTGTGCTGCATATATCACACGGATTTTACTGAAACGGGTCAGTGTTAAGGGCTCAGGAGCAGAACTTTGTATCACATATCTTAATGCCGCGTTTCTTCGCACGCAAAACTAGGCCGGCAAAACTTCGCACTGCATATCTTCGTTACATTTTTTTCCTCACACACGAATCTTCATGAACGCAAATCTTCGTAACTGCAAAACTTTGTGTGGCTCGGACTTCTTATCGCATTTTGTCGTCCGCAAAGCTTCCTATACAAGACTTGCATTACAAATCTTGGTAGTTTTCACGCACAACTCTAAGCGATCGCCAACCTTTCGTTTATGCTTAATTTTCGGACGGACAAATCTCTGAACACGAAAATGTTATTCATTGAACTTTGCGTACACAGCGATTGAGATCGCACTTATTTGCATATGCAGGCTGTCACATGGTTCTCGTGGTCGCAGTTCTTCTGTAACGGGTTTGTGAAAAGGGCTCCGGAACAGAACTCATCAGATTTCTCGTAGCACATTTTCGCAGCTGCAATTTTCCCAGGGCATCGCACACGCAATTACTTATCTAAATTTTTGGTGCTCCTGATTCTTTGCATCCTTTTTATTCAAGTTTGTAATTATCTGGCTTTAGAAGCCAACATGCTTAAAATCAGGTGGAACGTGAATTGGCGTGCGAGTCCTATGCGGTTCTCAAATCTACAGACGCGCACACGTTTCGCTGCACGACATGCACAGGTCAATGTTGTGTCAAATTGGCACAACATTGACCCGTGCATGTCGTGAAGCACGAGTGCCAATATGAGTTCCTCAAGCACATGCCAATTTGAGTTCCGTACACAGATTGTGCACTGACTTACGCCTTATGCGGCTTACGTACGCTTTGATTCATCTGGCCTGAGCATCAATTTCTTCATTTGTGCAATAACTTCGGATGCATTTCCCGTGCACATAGTGCATTGCATTCATAAGCGCACACTTGAAAAAAGCTTCGTGCCTCGTATGCAAGGCTTACCATCTCAATATACGGCGAATTTGCATTTGCTGGTTTGCCCAAGCGTAAGGAGATTGATCAAATTCATTTAAATAGACGATTGCCAATAGTGTCTCGTTTGTAGTACCCGCGGAGTGGGGCACTAATGAGTGATGCCACGTGAAAAATAATGCCGCGCACATGTGCATCCAGCCAAACGCCCACATTTAAAACTGATGCTATCTGCCAGCGTGAATTATTCGACGTTATATGTGGCAGTTAAACACCATGTGTCGTGTTTCTGTTATGGTGGCACAACAAGCGTTCAAAGTGGCCATTATCAGGATCATTGAACACGCTAGTGGCGACTATTGGCCAGCATTTGCGTGCTCAGCCAGACCGCTGCAAGCCCCGCACCGAGTCCTAACTCACTCGGCGCTGTGAGCCCTCGCGTCCTCTGATGTCTGAGCCCATCGCACCATGTCGAACACAGCTGTGTCATGACATGAGCTGTGAGCCCCCGCTCCCTCCCATGCCTGAGCCCATCGCACCATACCGAACGCAGCTATGCAATGACATGAGCTGTGAGCCCCCCAGCCCTCCCAAGCTTGAGCCCATCGCACCATACCGGACGCAGCTATGCAATGACATGAGCTGTGAGCCTCCGCGCCCTCCCAGGTCTGAACCCATTGCACCATACCGCACACAGCTATGCCATGACATGAGCTGTGAGCCCCCGCTCCCTCCCAGGTCTGAACCCATCGCACCATACCGAACGCAGCTAGGCGATGACATGAGCTGTGAGCCTCCGCGTCCTCCCAGGTCTGAACCCATCGCACCATGCCGCACACAGTCATGCCATGGCATGAGCTGTCAGCGCACGGCTGCCGGCCGGCAGCACCGTGCCGTACCATATGCAAACAGGGGCTCGCGTGCGCGCCGAGCGCTGCAGGCCATGAACGGCGGTCAGCCGGCGGCGTTTCGGCACTGCTCGGTGGGCGGCGACCGTGACCGGGGACCGTGACCGGAGGCCGTGACCGCCGGTGCGAGCTAACGGCGCCAGCAGCCGGCGCTGACCGAGTGGCGGACACACAATGAGCTCACTGCGGGGCACGTGCCGGGGTCGTACCGGCCGCCGGCGGCTCCGGCGCTCTGGCAGAGAGGCGATGCGCCACGACATCTGAGACCTGGCAACATGAGGGGCCACTTTAGGTGGGGAGCGGGGGGGGGGGGGGGCGACTGTTAACATGCGGAAATTATAGCTGCATTATGGTACCCAGCACCGGCAACGTTACACGTACAGTCCGGAGTCGACAGAGCCAGGACGCAAACAGCGAGGGCCAAAGTGAACGTACCGGCCGATTAGGACATGCGCACGTGCAGGCGACAGGGACAGCCGCGGTGAACTGGTGAAGACCGGGCGCATCCGCATGGCTATTCGACACATAATGGCATGTCCGCTGGCATGGTGCTCGGGGCAGGCTTTGGGGCAGTAGCTGTAGTAGGACTCGTTGGCATGTTCCAGGCCCGGAAGACCGCGAGGTACTCATTCAGCCGCATGCCGATGTACATGGATATCGACGATTTGCGAAGCCGCTTAAATCCCGCGGTACAGCTAGGCTGTTGGAGCCCTCGAACGGTCACGAGGCCTTGGCCGATTGCCACGACAGATTGTGACGCTGCTCGTCTCTGTAGTCACGCGCACCGGGACACGGCACGCGGCCAAATCATAATTCATGGCGGGCAGTGTGAGCGTATAACTCAGCGTGGTGGTTAGCCGGACGCAGCCCGCTCAGGAGGCAGCGTCTACGGGCCGCCTGTGACCGCACCGGTTACCGGTACATAGTGCTCAGCCCGAGCCGGCATGGACAGCGCGGCGGTGTGGCCAAACGGCCTGGCCAGGACCGCTTGACAGTGGTGGACTCTCTCTCTCTCTCTCTCTCTCTCTCTCTCTCTCTCTCTCTCTCTCTTCTACTCTCATCTCTCTCTCTCTCTCTCTTCTCTTCTCTCTCTCCTCCCTCTCTCTTCTCTCTATCACTTCTTCTCCCTCTCTGTCTCTCTCTCATCTCTCTCTCTCTCGCTCTCATCTTCTCTCTCTCTCTCTCTCTCTTTCTCTCTCTCTTCTCTCTCTCTCTCTCTCTCTCTCTCTCTCTTCTCTCTCTCTCTCTCTCTCTCTCTCTCTCTCTCATTCTCTATCTCTCTCTCTCATTCTATCTCTCTCACTCTCTCCCTCTCTCTCTCTCTATCTCACTCTCTTCCTACTATCTCCCTATCTCTCTCTCTCTCTCACTCTTCTCCCTCTGTCTCTCTCATCTCTCTCTCTATGTCTCTCTCATTCTCTCTCTCTCTCTCGATCTCTCTCTCTCATCCTCTCTCTCTCTCTCTCTCTTTCTCTCTCTATCTCTCTCTCCTATCTCTCTCTATGTCTTTCTCTCTCTCTCTCTCTCTCTCTATCTTCCACTCTCCCTCATATCTCTCTCTCATCTCTTCTCCCTCTCTGTCTCTCTCTCATCTCTCTCTCTCTCTCTCTCATCTCTCTCTCTCTCTCTGATCTCTCTCTCTCTCTCTCTCTCTCTCTCTCTCTCTCTCTCTCTCTCTCTCTCCCTCTCTCTCTCTCTCTGTCCTTTTCTGTTTCTGTGTCTCTCACTCTGCCCTCCCCCATCTACCTTCCACCCTCAATGCATCACCCGCTTGTTAGATTTTAAGCTGACTTGTAACACTGTCCTGGCAGAGCAGGCTATAGGCTAATGATAAACCACTCGTAACAAGTTGCGCTGGATCGTCGACAAATGATGCAACTTAGCGTAGGCAGGTTTTGTTCGCTGAAGATGCTGAAAGTTCAGAGAAAGGCGCTATCTGTGGCGAACCCCGAGAGCCGTGGACTGTTCAGAGAAGCGAACGAGACGCCGCTTGCTGCACTTCACTTTGGCAAACTCGCGGTCCAGGACACGACCCCACATTTCGCGTGCGGTCGACTTTGGAAAGTGGGCCAGGACGACCCCGGAGGCGACAGCAAGTTTGAACACTCCGTTAGGGGCAAATGGTGTGTCGCTGTATCAACGGTGACGGAGGCGACCGGGCACCACTGGGTCAGCCGGTGCGACCGCGAATGTGGGGCGTCAAGATCACCCCCTAATACTCTCGCCGATTTGTTCTATATACTTCCATGCGCGCAAGTATGGATTACGTGGATGGTTTTGACAGCATAGGAGCCGATTTTTACGTGATCGTAGCATTCGCCGATGTATTAGCTC
Source organism: Pollicipes pollicipes (assembly GCF_011947565.3). NCBI lineage: Eukaryota > Metazoa > Arthropoda > Thecostraca > Pollicipedomorpha > Pollicipedidae > Pollicipes > Pollicipes pollicipes. Next base: position 19,960,046 of record NW_023596805.1, on the reverse strand, counting down.
CACTATTACGCCAGACACTAAAATGGTACACATATTCCTCCCAGGTAAGTCCTAGACTGAGCTGAGCTGGCTCAAAAATGTGGCGGTAAGGACAGCCTGTAAAGTGAGTTCCAGGAATTTAGCGAAATGGCTACCTTTTGCTGGCACACCGACAGCCCGTACACATCATATATGCACACACACACACACGCACACACACACACACACACACACACACACACACACACACACACACACACACACACACACACACACACACAACACATATATATATATATATATATATATATATATATATATATATATATATAACATGTAATGAATGCATCAGTGAATATCAACAGACCACCTAACAGCAACACGGGTGCTTTGGGTTGGCCATGCACGATTGGTTCTATCGTGTGAGGTCTACATTCTCTTCGTAATCATCAAAGTGACCCAAAATGTGAATCTTGTCAACCACTAACCAGAATATACCATTTATCCCCTTATGATGAACATCCTTTTAGCCGAGAGCTCAAAGGTAGCCTCCAAAAGACCGCCAAGTACCATCCAGGTCAAGGTCATGACCTGTGCGGAGCAACCGTTAGGGGCGCCTTGTAAATCGCGGACAACATCTGATTGGATGCCGTAACAGCTCCGGACAGATGTTGTCGCCACTATACGGCAGGCAATCAGCCGCCGCCGCCCAACACGGTCCAGCCAACGTCCCTGGACGGGCATGACTGGCCATCGGACGCCCCTGGACGGACATGCAAAAACTACAATCCCAGATCCCAGATCCAGATCCCAGATCCCAGATCCTAGCTCATGCCAGAATATAATGCCGCAAGCTGCACAGTTACTTACAGCTGGCAGCTGCATGACATAAAGCTGCACGTTATCTCTCCATTGTTGGTTTGAGCGGCAGATCTGTCTGACACCGGACACACCCGAACCGGAGCCAGCTGGCGGGCTCAGCGCTGACCCGTACACACCTGCAGCCCCGCAGCTGTGCCACGTGACCCGCCGACCATCAATTATGCCACTTTTTTGTCATTTACAACCCCTTCCCTGGTTACGCACTGGTTACGCTGGGCGAAATCCACTCCATCCCCCTGGTTACACTGTGTTAAGCGGAACGTCTGGAAAGGAAGCGTCCATTGGGCCCCTAATTGAGCTAGCGGTGCGGAACAAAAGCAGGCGTGTTGCTTGTCATGCAAGGAAGCCAACAGTATCCGGCTTTGAGGTTTTGCGTTTTTAGATAAAAACGTTTTAAAAAAACCTAAGCATGGCTGGCAGCCACACCTGGGCGTAACGTTACTCTGGGCAGGGACATGGCGTTACGTCTACACAGGAGGCGTGTGGCCCCAACACCCCTGTTAGGTCGCGAGAGGCCCGAAGGGCCTCTTGCGACCTACAAATGGGCCCGAGGTCAATGGGCCAAAGGACGAAGAGCCCAAAGAGTCCCTCGCTACCCGCAATTAAGAGCTCGAAGGGTTGGCTGGAGGTAAGGTTACGGGCCAGACCCGTAGGGCCGGTTCTTCAAATGCCATTCAGGGCATCGTGGGCGCAGATTAAGTGCCCATTGAGCCTACGGGGGGGGGGCCTTTATATCGGTCAGGCACCACCAGAACTGAACAGTCGACTTCAAGTTTGTTCGGTCATGGGGGCCCATTCCCAAAGCAGGGACAAGGCCGGGGTCCGCTATTCACATCGGTTGAGGCCCCTAAGCCTATGAGGAGCCCCCGTGTCTTCCACGGGCCCACAGTGTCTACCAAGGTATGCTGTGTTGACAAGGGGGCCCGAGTCGACCAGGGGCAGTGTTCAAGGGGGCCCGAAGAGGGGCTTGAATGGCCCATCGGGACCGACGATCAAAGGTCTGTTTGGAAAGCTCTCTTGGCTCTCTCTCTCTCTCTCTCTCTCTCTCTCATCTTTCTTTAGCTTTGAACGAGTTAGTGTTTGGCTTTGACAGTGTCGGTCTCCAGTTTTGATCACGCCGTGTCGGTTACTTTCAGTCAGCGTAGTCAAGCCCTACCTTCTCAGGCCGCGAATGAAATTGAACTCGGAAATGGTCGCAGCCAGACCCAGCCTCATGTCCACGGGGAGACCCGATCCCAGGTGCACAGACCCGCAGGGCCACTGCGCCACACACTCTGGCTTTGTGTCAGATCCTAACGTCTTCATTGTCCATTGAGCTACCTGCCGTGACTTACCCATCTTAAGCTCCATGTGCCGTGACTTACCCATCTTAAGCTCCATGTGCCGTGACTTACCCATCTTAAGCTCCATGTACCGTGACCCACGTACACAAAAAGTGTCGTTAGCCAAATATCCAACCCAACCGCGTATTGGACAGGCGGCATCAGGAGCGCCGGTCCTCCTCAGAAGGAGATGAGGTGAGTGGTACTGGGCAGTGCAAAATGACGCAATCTGCCCTCAAAATAGCCAACAAACGAGCTTCACCCCGACTTTGGTACACTTTTCGTCAACGTTGGAAGGGAGGGGGCCAAGGTGTGGTGGAAGGGTTCTAAATCCCCCCTCCCCCCCCCCCCCCCCACCCAGCTGAACAGGGAACCACACTCTCAGCTGGCAGATCGACAGGCTGACACGCAAGCTGAATGAACAAAACTAAACCGGAACAACCAACATGCGGCACCGTTCACACGACACAGTATTTTTGGGATGCTACCTGTGATTCGCAGATATATTTTTTTATAGAATTCCCCACATTTGGTGTTCAAGACTTGAAATCGTCTCTTCAAAACCAGTTATCGTGTAGATAATGAGAAATACTTTTGGCGTAACGCATAGAGTAAGCGATGAAATAAAGCCGTCGAGAGCCGTGCAGACAGAACTTATGCGTTTAAACTGATATTGCAACTTACAAACTGTATTATGTGCAATGAGTAGGAAATCAATGGAGCATGCAGCTTTGGTGACGAAAATTGCGGCATTTTGTATTTATATTCCAAATCAATGCAAGGTTATTCCATTAAAAACCTCAAGCAGGTTGATTTGATGCGAACGGCTGTAGTGGTTTCGGTGAGCTCTCGGAGGGGTTAGCAATGGTTTTGGTGAGCTCTCGGAGTGGTTAGCAGTGGTTTTGGTGAGCTCTCGGAGTGGCCAGCAATGGTATTTAGTGAGCTCTCGGAGTGGCTAGCAGCCATCGCTAAACGTTGGAAAGAAAATGGGCCAAACTCTGGGCGAAATACTCCTAGTTATTCTCCCTGCTCAACCCCTCTCCCCCTCTTAGGCGTATTGCGCGAGGCTTCGCCGCACCCAGCGTATGTGACGTCAGTCAGAGCGCAGTGACGTCAGTCCTGGACGGTGTGACGTCACTCCGAAGCCGAAGCGTCGCCGGGCCACGGGACCGGGCCGCGCTGCCGCCGGAGGCGCCGTGCTGGTTAGCGTGCTTACTCACGCGCGCGGCTGCGGCCGTCAGGACGCTTGCCGTGACAACGCGTCGGCAGCGGCCCGAGTAACCCATATGGCGCCACGGAGAACCGGGCCAGCGGCGCCGGCGCGCCCGGCTCACCCCGGCCCGACTCGCGCGCCAGCGCCGCCGGCCGTAGCCGGGTGACAGACGGGCGCGCAGCAGCTCCGCTGTGTGACGGACCCACGGAGACGGACCGCCGCGCACGGCTGGGTGACGGACGCTGCACGGCGCGGGACAGCTGGACGAACGCTGTGTGCGCGGCAGTTCATGACGGAACGGCAGACGTGTGCAAGGCGGTCATGATTGCGTGACAGACGTCTGGAAGAAAGTCATAACTGCATGATAGACATTTGGAAGGGCGTCATGACTGCGTGACAGACGCCTGGAACAGGGTCATGACTGCTTGACAAACATTTAAAAGAGGGTCATAACTGCGTAACAGACATCTTAAAGAGGTTCATATGTATCTAACAGATGCACGTGTAAGGATGTCCTGACTGTGTGACAGACGGGTGGTGGAGTGTCATGACTGTATGAAGGATTTATGCATGATGCGTGATATCTGTATGACAGACGCGGCGTAAAGCACAACAACGTGAAGAGCATTGCGGAACGTTAAGCTTTCACCATTTAATTCTGCCCTTGTCTGGAATTACGCGATCGTATGGTGGGGGTCAGGGCTAACACAGGCACTGTTTAGCGTGAGCGCTGATCCCAGAAATCCATCCATTCAAAAAGTTTGGATCAAATTTATAAAAAACTTTATGACAGACACACCGTGTACCACAGGGTCTTAAACACGCGGCAGACGCATGCACGCGTGAGGCATAGCTGTGTGATAGATGCGTGCACACTGTACGACAGTGTGGACACCTGACAGTTCAGTCATACCTGTCTGATGTGTCGGAGAAACCGGTTTGTCATGTTTAACCATGCTTAACTACGCGCAGGCGTCGGTCCATAGCTATATCACATGTGTGCACATGTCTGGTCCTCGCTGGTTGATATGCGTGTGCACGGAACATAAAATTTATCAGCATGCCAATGCTTGGTATAACAGCTGTCTCGAAACTTTGCCCTTTTCACAATTTTCTTCCAACTAATGTATCGTGATGGGTGCGATCCTTTGACAAAAGTGACTTGAGAGCAGTCGGAGCTGTGGGATCGCCCCGTTGTGACGTTCCAAAGGGTGATCTGTAGAAGTCAAGCTTCGGTGTCTTCTAGAAGGCAGCGGGGCCGACCCAGTAAGCTTGTGGGCTGCGTGCACACCCGCAGGCGAACGGGCGCTGACCACACTCCACTGTTGTGTTGCAGGAAGCCGCCACGCTGGTTCTTCTCGACGTATCTCTATGAGGGCAGCTTCGCCGAGCTCTGTCAGCAGATGTCAAAGAAGCCTACGGTGGACCTCTGCCAAAAGCTGTTCCCGCACTGTGTAGGCCAATCAAAATTCGGCTTCGGCAAGTGACCTGCAAAAGCTGTGATATTCGGATGCAGCCATCTAGGAACAAGACGAGAAACTTTAAGTGTGGGAGTGGCTACCCTGGCCGCCAGACTCGAAAGTCAGCTATGTTTCTGATTGGTGACCTCGGTGTTCCTCGGCTTCCGCTCGTGGTCGGCTTATGGAAGCAGAAGATTTTCGACAATCGCCGGCGGTATACGACGCCCGGCCCTTTGGGCCGCCATGTCTATTTAACGGTCGTGGAGCATCCTCCATGAACGGCTCGAGTGCTGCGTGGCGGTGGGGGCTACTAACTGCAGTAATGGCTTCACTTCTTTGTTATGGCCAACAGGCCCAGCGGGAATTACCCCAGCCAGCTTTGCAGCCGGATTGACATTATTTGCTGTAGGCATCAGTGCTATAAGATAGCTCCGAATGAGAATGTGTAGTGCTTGAAAGGAGTGGCTACGGTCGTGGAAGCACGAGCTTAGGAATGTTTGCTTTCTGCCGTGCCTGAAGGAAGTGAGAAGCGATGTTTGCTTTAAACGGCGCGGCAGTGCAGATGCGCTTGGGTGGCCTGTGGTTTGACCCCACCCGAGCGCGGCGCGTGACAGTGCTCTACGGACGAATCACGCGGAACGAGTGAGATGACGTAGGACGGGGCAAACGAGCAGGGGAGTGGTGCAGTTAGCACATGTGATATTGCAGCGGTTGATTCCAAGCTGGAAGGCTAGTACTACCACAGAGGCGCCTCCATGGTTGGTCAGAGGCGGAGAGTTGGCTTGTGTAGACATCTTATCATTTGTAGGCAAACGTGCTTAGGTTTGTATTTGCTATTTATTCAGTGCCGCGGAATCCTTTCCGTGGTGTATTTCGTGTCTTGCTCTGTCAGTTGCGATGGCGTGTTAAGCCTCGAGGACAATACAGACGACTGAACCAATGACGAGCTTGTGTGAGTCTAGCTGTCCATGCCGTGCAAGCAGCACCACTGGTCTCGGGCATCGCCCAGGATGATCAGCTGTAACGTCGAAGGGCAAACCTGCTCTATTGGGTGGCTTGGCCAAGCGCGGCACACGACTGGAAATAGCATGGCACAAGACCGCCGTCCTCGCCTGCGCCAATAAGGAGTCCCAACAGCTCGCGGCCCGCCCAGTGAAGTGCAGGGGCCAATATCATAAGGAATTCCGGCAAAGGTGAATACAAATGACGACACAGACAAGGCCCCACGTGTCAAAAGAATAGGATAAGAAAATACGCCAGCGTCAATTCTGTTTCCCTTTCCTCAGTCGCCGGCCGTTGACGGAAAGCAGGATTAACCTGTTTTGCACAGGAGGGACATTTTGAAAACACATTAAACGTGCGCTTTAAAACGTGCACGCTGTGTACAGCTTATAAGTTTACGTCCTAAGCGTTAGAGAATGTAGAAATAGATGAAGCAATGCTCATGGCACAGCTGAAACGTTGCTCGCGATGTAGAGATTTGTTTTATAATATCACTTTGGGAAATGTAAATACGCCCTTGATCGCGCTGCGGCTCCGGGTCCAGTCCTGCAGGGGAGATGGTTTGAGCGAGACGTGCTGCATAACAATGGTGTTTAAACTGGACATCCGTGGAGAAAACTATTGAAACACTACAGCTCAGTATTGTTGTGTTCAGCACAGCTCCAAAATTATTCCTTTTTTGGGCTGCATTTGTGACGTTTAGACGTTTGTGGCGTTAGACGTTAGATGTTTGATGTTTGTGTGACGTTTGCGTGACGTTTAGAACAAGTTTAAGCTTTGACTGGATGCGGGTGGCTTTTAGTTTCATCACCATTTTTGGACATGTCAGTGTACAAGACATGATTCAATAATGTTCATCAAACGATTACAATGTTTTCTTTTGCATGTTATATATTTCGTTGGCACAAAAAAATGTTCAGCACGCCTCTATGGCAGCGGTCTCCCTTGTATAACTCCGGGGATAGCAGTATGATATAATTAAATATATATATATATATATATATATATATATATATATAACCACACATAATACATACAGCTCAAATTATCAAGAACCCTTTCCGGAGGCAAGCACATCTTGGACAAGTCTGCGTGGAAGTAACATACCGCAACAACATAACACAATAACATACGTGGCATGACATCAACAAGCGAACAGCTGGCAGCTGCAGCATGAACGGGCGGACAGCTGGCAGCCACAGCATGTCTGCCAGCGACGGCCGGGAGGTGCGCCGTAACGCAGCAGCACGTGTGGTGAATAACGAGCGGACTGCCTCAGGACCACGCGGGTCTCTGGGCGCCCTGAACGCGCCGATCCCGTCACGGTGGGTGACGAGGTCACGCGAGAACGACAGCCGCAAGCTTCCGGGCGGCGTGCAACACACACGCGACTATAGGTGCACTGACGAGACGCAGTATATGAGGTCCGAGTCCATCGAACACCGACGAACAGCACACGGCGGCACACCTTCGCGTCCAGCCCCCGGCGAGGACAGCTGACGCACTGCCAGTGACAGGGAGGGTGGCAAGCCGAGACAACAGACATCCCGTAGAGGCACATGGAGGTCTCAATTGAAGGGGTGGGCAACCGCAATTCGTCATCAGCGATGAATGGACCGAAAGCTGCAAAATGACGACTTGAGCCGTCTGTTTGCTTCGGTGGCGCCTCCCTGGAATCCCGCCTCCCCCCTCGCCGGACAGCACTGCTGTGCCGAAGCCTGGCTACGGCTCGTCACCTGCTCCGGACTTCGACGGCCTCTGTGTCACAGTCGTCTGCGGAGGAGACGCGCGGCGGTGGTGGTGTTAAGGGCTCGCACGGCCACGGCGGGAGCCCAAGCGCCGTTTGGGCGGAGACCTGCCGCAGCGGAGCCCGAGCGCCGTTTGGGCGGAGACCTGCCGCAGCGGAGCCCGAGCGCCGTTTGGGCGGAGACCTGCCGCAGCGGAGCCCAAGCGCCGTTTGGGCGGAGACCTGCCACGGCGGAGCCCAAGCGTCGTTTGGGCGGAGACCTCAGCGGAGCCCAAGCGCCGTTTGGGCGGGGACCTGCCGCAGCGGAGCCCGAGCGCCGTTTGGGCGGAGACCTGCCGCAGCGGAGCCCAAGCGCCCTTTGGACGGAGACCTGCCGCAGCGGAGCCCGAGCGCCGTTTGGGCGGAGACCTGCCGCAGCGGAGCCCAAGCGCCGTTTGGACGGAGACCTGCCGCAGCGGAGCCCAAGCACCGTCTAGGCGGAGACCTGCCGCCGGCTCGCCGCGTGCTGCGCAGCTTGAGGAGCCCCGGTCCAGCCGCTCATCGTCCATCTCGTTTCATTGAGACGAAGCGAGGATCAGCTACTTTGCCGTCTTGACGGCGACTTCCCGTGGCCGTGCGGCTGGGAACGTCACGGCAGCAGCCGCTCACGGCGGGCCTCCTACCAGTCCAGGTCTCGCCGGCAGGTGCCTGCGGCCAGCTGTCAGTCCTGCGGGCAGCTGTCAGTTTTGCGGGCATTAACTGCTGCCAGCTGTCAGATCTAAAGCCAGCTGGAGCTCTCCCTGAGAGAAGAGCTCCGTAGCTGCCGCGTCAGTGGTTAGCTAAGGCAGTCGTGGCGCAGACGGCACGAGCGCCGGCCCGTCAGACGGCCCACGTGAACCGGCTGGGTCTGGCTAGCGACAGCCAAACAGTCGGTCAGCGCCAGTCGATTCCAGTGGGTGACGTCACACCAGAGGATTCCGGTAGATGACGTCAAAACAGACATTCCGGTAGGTGATGTCCCACCAGACGATTCCGGTAGGTGACGTCACACCAGACGATTCCGGTGGGTGACGTCACACCAGACGATTCCGGTAGGTGATGTCACACTTGACGATTCTGGTAGGTGACGTCACACAAGACGTTTCCACTAAGTAACCTCACACTCTCGAAGATCGTCGACACTTAATGGCGTTCGCGACGTCACCGAGAACTGTGTCGCCTCACCTTGGGTATCCATCTGCTGACGAGGTCGGTCCCTCCGAGGCTCTGATGAGCTTCATTCGACCTCACAGTATGATGATGCAGGTTAGATGTCGCCAGCGCTTCGCGCTGGAGACCTGGAAGGATTCCACGGCAGCACCCGCAGTCGTCAGCCAGCGATTGCTGGCCGCGGTGCTCGCCACGGAGTCGGGTGGTGGCCGGACCGGGTAGGTAGGTGGCGTTGGGTGGTGGCCGGGCCGGGTAGGTGGATGGCGTTGGGTGGTGGCCGGACCGGGTAGGTGGGGGGCGTTGGGTGGTGACCGGACTGGGTAGGTGGGTGGCGTTGGGTGGTGACCGGACCGGATAGGTGGGGAACGTTGGGTGGTGACCGGACCGGGTAGGTAGGTGGCGTTGGGTGGTGACCGGACCGGGTAGGTGGGTGGCGTTGGCTGGTGGCCGGACCGGGTAGGTGGGTGGCGTTGGGTGGTGGCCGGACCGGGTAGGTGGGTGGCGTTGGGTGGTGACCGGACTGGGTAGGTGGGTGGCGTTGGGTGGTGACCGGACAGGGTAGGTGGGTGGTGTTGGGTGGTGACCGGACCGGGTAGGTGGGTGGTGTTGGATGGCGACCGGACCGGGTAGGTGGGTGGTGTTGGGTGGTGACCGGACCGGGTAGGTGGGTGGTGTTGGGTGGTGACCGGACCGGGTAGGTGGGTGGTGTTGGGTGGTGACCGGACCGGGTAGGTGGGTGGTGTTGGGTGGTGACCGGACCGGGTAGGTGGGTGGTGTTGGGTGGTGACCGGACCGGGTAGGTGGGTGGTGTTGGGTGGTGACCGGACCGGGTAGGTGGGTGGTGTTGGGTGGTGACCGGACCGGGTAGGTGGGTGGTGTTGGGTGGTGACCGGACCGGGTAGGTAGGTGGCGTTGGGTGGTGACCGGACCGGGTAGGTGGGTGGTGTTGGGTGGTGACCGGACCGGGTAGGTGGGTGGCGTTGGGTGGTGACCGGACCGGGTAGGTGGGTGGTGTTGGGTGGTGGCCGGACCGGGTAGGTGGGTGGCGTTGGCGGGTGGTTGGACCGGGTAGGTGGGTGGCGTTGGGTGGTGACCGGACCGGGTAGGTGGGTGGTGTTGGGTGGTGGCCGGACCGGGTAGGTGGGTGATGTTGGCTGGTGGTTGGACCGGGTAGGTAGGTGGTGTTGGGTGGTGACCGGACCGGGTAGGTAGGTGGCGCTGGGTGGAGGTTGAGCCGAGCCAGGTCGACTCGCTGACATACTCTGGATATGCGCCTGGTAACCAGCAGCAGGCGCACGAGATAAACCGGGCCGCGGCGAGGACAGCCGACGCCGCGTCAGCGTGAAGTTCAATCACCATCGGGCCGCCAGCCATCGGGCTCCTGCAGGGTCACTGCCGAGGACAGCTCACGCCGCGTCAGCGTGAAGTTGAATCACCATCGGGCCACCTTCCATCGGGCTCCTGCAGGGTCACTGCCGAAGAAACATGGAATCGCTCCGTCGCGTCAGCCGCTTGGGCCGCCTCCGACAGGTGGTGCGTCGCTGGACCCCGTCAGCACTGTCTCTTGCTGATGAACAACCGACAGGTGGCGCCGCCCTCCGCGAGGTGGCGCTTTTTTCGGCAGATGGCGCTGCCGTCGCGACAACAGCAGCTATAGGTAACGCTGTCGTTTCCGCTGCAGCAGCTATAGGTAACGCTGTCGTTTCCGCTGCAGCAGCTATAGGCGGCGCTGTCGTTCCAGCTGCCCCGGTGGTCGGAGCCACGGACCGACGAGATCCGTGATCTGCCTTTCGACGTCCGGCACGACGCAAGCCGGACCAGCGACGCACCTATGCCGCCGCCGATGTCGGCACACGAAGCACGCACATTCTTAGACGCTCGGCGTTTGTCCACTGCCCTTGGCATGGTCAGATCGGCGACCCCCATCTCGGCGCCTCACAGCCCCCCCCCCCCCCCCCCCCCCCCCCCCCCCCCCGTCGCCCCTGCCGCACACGAGCCGCTCGTGGCGCCTGCCGTCCAAAAGTGCTCCCCGAGGACGCAAAACGCGGAGACTTTCCAGATGCCACTCAGGGAAGCGTCGATGCGTTCTCACTCCCCTTGCAACCGAGAGTAAAAGCCGCAGGCGGTCCACCAGCATGTTGCGCTGATTACGGAGATGCTGCTTCATTAATGACACGATCGACGTCAGGAGTCCTGTCGTGGACGAAGGCCGATGGTCGCTCCACACGACCCGGGGCCAGTCGTCGTAGACTGAGAAGCACACGTCGAGCCTTTTCCAACAGACGGGGAGATCCCGCAGCGAGGCTGGCGAAGGTGCGGCGCGGCGCCGAGCTGTCAAGCTTGGGGAGCTTCAGCATGGGCTGGGCGGGGCCTGCGGTCTCGCGTTCACGACGGCAGAGGTCACGATGGAGGAAAGCTGAAGAGTCAGCAAGCGCTCCGGTATCCCTACGAGGCGCTTCTTTCGCTGGGCGAAGAGCCAAATAGGGTGCACTGAGGCCCAGAGAGAGCAATACTGCCTCCAGTTTACATTCTGGTAGAAGAAATCTCTTGGGATGCTTTCCATTCAGTGCAGTCATTGCTCTTCGCGCTACGCCAGTGGAAAACGGTGCTGCCGGAAGGCACCAGACACCCAACCCACACTTGAGGTTTTCCGGGGCCCGATGGGAGGGCGGGGGGGGGGGGGGGTCAGGGCCCCGACCCTCACAGGATCTCCAGCAACTGTGATTATACACACCTTGGGAGTTCTAAAATCCAACGAACACTTCATGCCAGCGTTTCTTTTTGCAATGAGTATTGCCTCCATAAGCTTTTCATCGCGATTAAAGCTCGTCACCAAACCTCAGTCATCAGTAAAAGAATGGAGTGTTTCGCATCGTTGCATTGCATTTATTTACACCCATCAGCGATACGGCCTGGCCTGTAATGAGCTGATGCAGTATAGGGTACGTGCGTGTTTATACGCATTTGAGATTGCTATCTACGAAGGTTGAAATCGATCTGAACGTAACAACTATACTTGTAGTGCCCGTCCAACTCATAACAAGGGTATGTGGGTCAACTGATCGCAAGTTTACTTTGATCGTCCCGTTCCGTCCTTCTTCAACACTAGGCATCTTTAACCGGCCATGCATGCTCTCCTGAGAGACGTTTGAACCGCCGACTACTTTCAGATTGACTTTTGAAGGCCAATTGTTAGTACCCACTCATGCTTCGTTCTTTTTGCTTGTATTCGTTACCCACTGCTGGTTGCCGCATGCAACAGCGAGTAGCTGTAGAGGCGGCGGCCATTCCTGTAGAACCCTTGGGAGAGCGTCGAACGCTAGCCAGTCTACACCTGTAGGCGTACTTGCGTTCAGAACCCGCACATCTGTGATCTAACTTTGGCAGGGGCGTAACCAGAGTCGGCGTGCGGGGGACACAGAGTGAAAAAGAGCCCTTGGTGGTGAAAGGCCCACAAATAAATCACCGGATATGGCGCTCTGAATTTCGAGGAGCAAGATTTCATTCGCTTTGCTTTGATCTTTATTTTCTTTAATTGGAACATAAGCCATGAACCCCGAAAGATGCAAGTCTGTTGTATTTAAGGCATTCAGTTAAAGCAGCTGGGCGCTGAGCCATTGCATGAACTAAACCACCGAAGTTGTCAGTCTTGTGATGGGTCAGTAGAATTTTTCCTACACCGATGGTACTCAGGTCTCAGAGATTTTACCAGCATTTTTCTGGGCTCTACAGGGGCATTGAGGACCCCGTGAACGTAGCTTGTAGAACCGGCAGGGGCGAAAATTGGCGGCATGAGAATGGCCGACCTCGTTCGTCTGGGAATGCTCAATACTCATTTAGGACCCAGTCGCAAACAAATTGAATAATATAACATGCGCATTCGCAAGCCTTAGTAACAAAAATTTCGGCGGCCGGCGTTGCATTCTCCGTAGGCTGAACGGCGTCGGCCCGCGGCTAACATTAGGCGACCACCAACGGAGGACGACAATGGTGACGCATTTAAAAGAAATGCCTTTCCGCGCTTTAATGCATGACATTTTGCGTTCAAAAGGTCGTGCGGGCGTATATTCACCCATTCAGATTCATACATTTTAATGGAACAAATAAGAATTCATTCAGCATCGCAAGCTGGCGCTGGAGTTTGGTGGTGACAATGAAAAAGTAAACGTGGAAGCTCTATGTCTTGTACTGTAGTAACTGTTAGTCGTCTAGCGGTCACAGTCAAAACTATAAAGGCAAAATATACGTCCTAGTCAAACCTTTGATGGTGCGAAAGGATTTTTAAAGACTTTTGAACGGCTATCTGAAGCATTAGGTCTCCACGGCCGTTGTCTTGCGCCCGGCGTCCGCCGCCTGGTGCTATTTTCAGCGGCCAACGCCGTTCGATTGTGCGGAGACCGCAACCAACGCCGTTCGATTGTGCGGAAACCGCAACCAACGCCGTTCGATTGTGCGGAGTCCGCAACCAACGCCGTTCGATTGTGCGGAAACCGCAACCAACAGCCGTTCGATTGTGCGGAGTCCGCAACCCGGCCATCTGTGCTCTTGTTCCTGAGACTGCGAGCGCGCGGGATCAAAAGTGTTCTATGCCTTTTGTTTTAGTAGTCGATTCTGTGAATGGTGGACGCCTCACGGCAAGCACGGGTTGGCCTTCTTTTTATTTCGACCTAATTTTGATCCACCCTTTTGAACACTTAAAATACCCCTAGGGCCGCTTACCCTTTTCGAGGTAAGAGGCCCAGTGGGCAGAACACAAGGGGCACGTTATACCTCCCGGTCCGGGGCTGGAGGCCATTTCGTCCGGGCGCTGGGTGCCTACCAACTGCCATTCTGGTGACATGCAGGCAGGGTCCCCTGGTCAATCCGGAGGTCCTTGGAGAGATACATCATGCGATGGTCCTTTCTTGATGCGGCAGGTCCTGTGACCCGGGCAGGTAGACCCTTGTTATGCCCTTTTTACGCCTCTGTTAAACATCCTGCCTTGCTACGCCCCTTATGTTGCCAACGCCAATTTTTTTGCCCGACTCACCTTATGGGGCGCCGCCGAAGGCGAGCACCTTCGGCACCCTAACGCGACATGGAGAGGGGCGCCTTTTTCCGATTAGAAGGGGCTCGTATCCCAGTTCCCCCTCCATATCCGCCACCGCATGCCTGCTGTGCTGCATAGATTGAGGACTACTAGATAAACTACACACATATTTAAAGTTTTAATTGTTTTTCGTAAGAAGTGGGGCCGAATCTGTTAGGAGAAATTGAGGAGAGGATAGAGCGTCGGACACACGGCCTGGAGCCCACTCACTTACAAAAATTGATACCATTACAGTGGTGGTCCATATTCAACGCCGATTTTACGATAAATCTCCGCCACAAACATCCTTTTGCTGGTGGCGGAATTTCGGGGGGGGGGGTGTGTGAAACATACTATTCCCCCTCCCTGCTCCATGCTAGGGAGGGGGGGGGGGCTGCCTACCTACCTCTACCTATCTACCTCGGCTGCCCTCTCTGTTATGCCGCCCCTGGCGGAGAGTGATTTTCACCCTGACCATTTCTCCAGGGTTGTCGGAGAGGCCTGCCTGCTCTGGCGGTCAGCGACCTACTGAGGCCGCCGGACTGAGCGCCGGCCCTCTGTCGGCCGAGGGGCGACACCGCAGTACCTGACGCCGCCGGACCGTCGGGGGTTTTTGGGGCCGCCGGTACCGCGCCGGGGCAGCGTGGACCATTCTGCCGGGCCGGCCCGCGCCGGGAGCGTGTCTGGTGTGCGTGCGCGAGTGACGTGATTTGAGGCGTGCTGTGATCCGGTGCTGGGCCGCCCCTTCGCCCTGAGGAGCAGCAGCTGGAAGCAAGGATTGCTATCAGCAGGTACGGTGCTCACCTGTCCCATGGGGCTCTTCAATGGGCTTTCAGCTTTCGACACCATTTTCTGTATCTGGTATCGGATCCTGGCAAATTGTGCTGCGGTAAATTAATTCGTCTTCGAACTTTAGCGTTTTGTCAGCAACATTTTCGTTGCGCATGTCTCTCAACGTTACTCCTTGAGCAGAAAATTCCCGTGACATTTCCTCTGGGTGCCACTTTCAGTGCTAGCTCATTCCACTTGCCAATGCTATATAGCTTGTCTACCCCAGACCACCACCTCGGAGGCACGCACGTACGGACAGGGCTCACTCCTTTTTAATGTCGGTTTCAGAAAAATCACCGCTAATTAGTACCTCACCATTTTACGCCCCTTTTAAACATCACTTAAGTTGATGACATAATAAACCAACGGCCGGGTAAGTAACTGCATGGCACATATTCGTATGGGTTGAGGATCGCAACAATACAAAATTACACAGGGTGAGCCACCGGGAAATCGATAGCAACAGTTCGCGCGGGCTAAAAGTTGTACCGAGTAAAGGTCGAGGTGAGAAGATCGCACGAGATAACATGGTATACAAGATCCACGAGGTATGATCATGCGGGATAAAGACCGCGCCGACAACAGTCCATCCGGGACACAGATCGTGACATGTTGTTTGAGTGTCCTCGTTTCATGGGTATAACGTCGTAGGAAAGCACAACTGGTGGCTAGCTCCACGCCGAAAAACGGCGGCCCTCCCCATCCCCCCACCCCCCACCCCCTCCCCACCCCCCCACCGGCAAATGTATTCTGGCTGAGCGCTCCACCCGCGCCAGCCACCAGAAATTCTAGGGTGCCTACAGGCTTTTCAGACGAGCCCGCCGCGCAAAACAACCTGGAACCGCGTGGTTGACTTCGTTGTGCGGACAGATACCGGATTTACTGGGCAATGACCACAATCTGGTTTGGCGGCGGTTGATAGCCCAAGATCCATGACCCCGTTACGTGCAGGTTCACAAACGTCAGAATTACGTCTGAAATTTCGGCCAACGGCTGCGAAACTTAGTGAGGCTGTCGGCCATTTGCATATTATACTACTGAGTTACTAAAATGCAGACATAAGGCAATATGCCAGGTTGATTTGTCTTTTGATTGCATGACGTCAGACATTTTGACGTAACCAGGCAGGGTAGTGGCGAGACCAGATCCTTGCCCGGAGCATGGGGAAAGCGATACAAAAAAGGTCAACGTCTTCGTTTGGGATTCATAAGCTGTCACTTAAATCCACCACTGAAGCCCACATAACCTACTTTATGGTCGACTCGGACTAACACTGTCGGCCAGGAGCGGCGCCGCGGTCCGGCCTCACAGCACAGGCGTGCGAGCGAAGAAGAAGAAAGCCGTCCTCCCGCCGTCATCGTCATCTTCGAGCCGTCGTCATCGAAGCGAGCCGTCCTTCCTGTCACCCAGGCGTGTCATTTTCGCGGCTGCCGTAGACCGATATTCCACGACGGCACTCTGCGTGCTCCTGCACACCCGCGCCCTCGTCAGTGCCGCTGCCCGGCGCCCCTGAAGCCCCAGTTGGTTACGAATGCGTTACCGGGCAGGAGAGCGATCCTGAAGTCACGTCACGTGCGGCTGACGCCCGGGACGCCGCGCGACGCCGACGGCGGCCGCGGCGCAATGCAAGACCAGCGGGCCCCACCGGCGGCGGTGGGCGTCGGGTCTGGAGGTCGACCCACGGCTGGGTCGGACTTACGACCCAGGAGTTCCGCCACCGGCCAGGTGTTGGAGTATGAGAACCTTTAAAGACTTCCGACCCAGGAGTTCCGCCACCGGCCAGGTGTTGGAGTATGAGAACCTTTAAAGACTTGTGACCCAGGAGCTCCGCCACCGGCCGGGTGTTGGAGTATGAGAACCTTTAAAGACTTCCGACCCAGGAGTTCCGCCACCGGCCAGGTGTTGGAGTATGAGAACCTTTAAAGACTTCCGACCCAGGAGCTCCGCCACCGGCCGGGTGTTGGAGTATGAGAACCTTTAAAGACTTCCGACCCAGGAGTTCCGCCACCGGCCAGTTGTTGGAGTATGAGAACCTTTAAAGACTTCCGACCCAGGAGCTCCGCCACCGGCCGGGTGTTGGGATGAGAACCTTTAAAGACTTCCGACCCAGGAGTTCCGCCACCGGCCAGGGTGGAGTATGAGAACCTTTAAAGACTTGCGACCCAGGAACTCCGCCACCGGCCGGGTGTTGGAGTATGAGAATCTTTAAAGACTTGCGACCCAGGAGCTCCGCCACCGGCCAGGTGTTGGAGTATGAGAACTTTTAAAGACTTGCGACCCAGGAGCTCCGCCACCGGCCAGGTGTTGGAGTATGAGAACCTTTAAAGACTTCCGACCCAGGAGTTCCGCCACCGGCCAGGTGTTGGAGTATGAGAACCTTTAAAGACTTGTGACCCAGGAGCTCCGCCACCGGCCGGGTGTTGGAGTATGAGAACCTTTAAAGACTTCCGACCCAGGAGTTCCGCCACCGGCCAGGTGTTGGAGTATGAGAACCTTTAAAGACTTCCGACCCAGGAGCTCCGCCACCGGCCGGGTGTTGGAGTATGAGAACCTTTAAAGACTTCCGACCCAGGAGTTCCGCCACCGGCCAGGTGTTGGAGTATGAGAACCTTTAAAGACTTCCGACCCAGGAGCTCCGCCACCGGCCGGGTGTTGGAGTATGAGAACCTTTAAAGACTTCCGACCCAGGAGTTCCGCCACCGGCCAGGTGTTGGAGTATGAGAACCTTTAAAGACTTGCGACCCAGGAACTCCGCCACCGGCCGGGTGTTGGAGTATGAGAATCTTTAAAGACTTGCGACCCAGGAGCTCCGCCACCGGCCAGGTGTTGGAGTATGAGAACTTTTAAAGACTTGCGACCCAGGAGCTCCGCCACCGGCCAGGTGTTGGAGTATGAGAATCTTTAAAGACTTGTGACCCAGGAGCTCCGCCACCGGCCAGGTGTTGGAGTATGAGAACCTTTAAAGACTTGTGACCCAGGAGCTCCGCCACCGGCCAGGTGTTGGAGTATGATAACCTTTTAAGACTTGCGACCCAGGAGCTCCGCCACCGGCCGGGTGTTGGAGTATGAGAACCTTTAAAGACTTGCGACCCAGGAGCTCCGCCACCGGCCAGGTGTTAGAGTATGAGAATCTTTAAAGACTTGCGACCCAGGAGCTCCGCCACCGGCCAGGTGCTGGGGGTATGAGAACCTCTAAAGACGTTGCCTCCTATGGAACACCCATGGCATGGACCTCTCCATCCTCTATTCGTTCTTTGATGCAAATGTACAGAGTGCCTGAAAACGACCAAAGGCAGAATTTCACTTCTTAAAAATGGGAGACTTGTCCGTCTTACCCAACTTTGTGGAGGACCAAAAGCTTGTATTATGAAGACGAATATCTCACTGCCAATCAAACACCCGGAAAAGATGTACGCCTTGGATAAGGAAACTAGGATATATAATTTGGGTTTCAGAGGCAACGAATGAGTTCAATAAAACACGATAGGTGAATGTCTTTAACTAGACGAAGACTGGCAACGCCTGGCAAGTACCTCAGTTGACTTTTGCAACGAGAATCAGCACAATTAGGAATTTCTTTCTCACCTGCTTGCACAAGCCTTGATTCTCGCAAGAGCGTTGACCATTCAAGAACTGCAAGGATTTCTTCATTTATGTTTTTTAGGTCAAGGTCTCTACGAAGCTGAGCAAGAACTCTTGTCGAGTTAGAGATACCTCTTTCCCAGGCGGGGCCCGTGTGGGTTTTCCCGCACCCGCGGCCGCAAACTACGACAGAAAGCGATGTGCCAACACCCAGAGCAACAGGCTAACCACCGTCGCAGAAGCACCTCGCCTCATACTACTTGTTTGCTAATGCCGTGGCTGTGCCGCGCAGTGTTCTTGGAAAGCTTTCTTGCAACCGGTCTGTTCCCGGTTCGGCTTCGCTGCGCAGTCCGACGCTAGCGCTGAACTCCGGGGAGTATGGCTATCATGTTATCGCGTGCTGTCCCACTGTTCCGAAAACTACGGGATTCCCGTCCGCAGGGGAAACAGGGGTCCGGACAAAATTCGAATGAAAAAGGTGAATGGAAAGCGTCGAACGAAAGTAGTCGAAAGGGATAGTGGATAAACAGTTGATAGGAATACAATTCGGAAAGGAAACAAATGGAAACAAAAGTGAAACAGCATAAAAGTCGACAAGCATAATAGTGGAATCGGGAATAAAGCCGAAGGAAAAAAATAGGACTGGGACTAGGATTGACAGGGATAAAAGTCGAATCGGAAACAGTCGTAGGACAAGAAGTCGGCGGGATAAGACTAACTTCGGAAAAAAGTCGGGATGATACATAAGTCAACAGCGTTTTTAACGCTGGAAAGCAAGTGAACGGAGAAAGCACTGAAGTGGAGAAACGCCGATTGGGACAAAAGATCGGCCAGCAAGTGGTCAGGAGAACTTGAAACCGGCGAGTCTCAATGATTTACGCCCGGCTTGAGACGGAGTGTTGCCGATCGTATTAGGGTGCGCCCGTGGATTCAATGAGTCTTGGTGTTTCTCGCCTCTGTGCCCTCTAATTTGGACCCGCCCACGATCATACGGCAAACGCTCCTGTCAGGGAGCTAGGCTTCGAGCCCTCACGACCGAACCACGCGGAGCTCGGCAAAAGCTCCTGTCAGGGAGCTAGCCTTCGAGCTCTCACGACCGAAACCACGCGGAGCTTGGCCCAAGACTATCACGTGGCCCATCTGTCGCGGGTACACCGCTACCCCTTACATAGGTCCACGAGCTCTTTAGCTATTGTCTAGGAAGTTCCCGAGCAACACAGGCACCACGGCAGGGGGCGGCACACGCGTGGACGAATCTGTCACGACCCTATCAAGAATCCCATAACAAATGCCGCTTCTTTCGTTGTCCTGGTGCTGGGGAGACACAGGCCTGTTTTCCAGTGCTGGTTGTTGGTTCCAAGCTCTCCTTCTGGTAATGAGATCTGAATCTATGTACGGGGCTGGTTATTTCCTAAGCCTCGTCGCCTGGTTTCTGGATCCTATTGGCCGCCTTCCTAGCACAGCGCCCTGGTTCCTGCTCCTCACTGGTTCTTGGCAAATACAAACATTGGTTTCCAGCGCAGCAGCGTGGGAAACCAATATTTGCAGGGCAGGTTTCCACCAGCTCCTTCACAAATATCATAGTCTAATACCTGATTCCCGTGCGTTTGCGATAAGCACTGGACCTTGGTTTCCTGGCTTCCAGCAGTTCTGTTACAAACACCAGGCCCTAGTGATTAAAGTCCTGAGCAAGATGAGGATACGAATATACTAAAGGCTCTACCATACCAGACTATGCACACCAGGACTTAAGGTGTCTGCCGACAGCCCACGATAAGATATATGCGAGTGCCTGATAGACAATATATATATATATATATATATATATATATATATATATACGTGAAATGATACATACTATGATATATCGCATATACGATCCGATGCCACAAGAAAATAGACTTCTGACAACCGTGATACTGGGACTCCACGTAGTGAACTAAGACAGCGCAGGCAACCACACTGGCAAATTGAGATGTCCTTCACAAAACAATCGGGTCCATCCCACTGAAACCATCACGGGCAAAACAGCTGAAATGCTTCGTACGTGTCCGCTATTACCCGATATTCCCCCGTTTAGCAGAGTTCTTTTTAGTTATGTCGCATCAGTGTCCATACCCTCTCGTCTCAATCTCAGGCTTGGTCCTCTCGCCTCAATCTCGGCCCTAGTCCTTTCGTCTCAATCTATGCCCTAGCCCTCTCGTCTCAATCTCTGGCCTGGTCCTCTCGTCTCAATCTCTGGCCTGGTCGCAAATTGCTCAGTTAGCGCCTCAGTCGCACAAAGCGAGGAAAATCCCGCGTTATACGCCTCAGAAATGTTGAAGAAAACCGAGAGCGTGAAAGGCCTAGAGCGTCCGGGTCAGGTGAGATTGGAAGACTGCCCATGCCGTCAGCAGGAGCGTCCGTGGCTTTCCGAACTCTTGACCTAGAGCATCTAGGTCAGGTGAGATTGGAAGGCTGCCCATGCCGTCAGCAGAAGCGTCCGTGGTTCGCCAAGCTCTTGGCCTAGAGCGTTTAGGTCAGGTGAGCTTGGAAGACTGCCCATGCCGTCAGCAAAAGCGTCCGTGGCTCACCGGACTCCTGACCTAGAGCGTTTAGGTCAGGTGAGCTTGGAAGACTGCCCATGCCGTCAGCAGGAGCGTCCGTGGCTCGCCGAACTCCTGACCTAGAGCGTCCAGGAGAGGTCAGCTGGGAGGGCTGCCCGGCCCGTCAGTAGGTCAGTCCTCGCTGCTGCGCTGTGACCCGCCGCAGCACCGGCAGCGCGCCGCCGAGCTGGCCGCCACTGCGGTCGGCAGCGCCGGCGACACCCGCGGCGCATTCCTTCGCGGAGAGGCCGGGCGCGTGCTGCGTAGTTTGGCGGCGTCGCGCCGAGGAGGCGGTCGGCGACCGCCAGGGCCGCCGGCTGGCCGTCATCACTCGGCGGCCCTGGGCAGCGACTGCACAACGGCGCCCCAGTCTTGTGGGCCGAAATCCGGCTCGCAGGGCTTCGGCCCGACTGGGATATTAGAAATAACGTTTTCGTATCGAAATAAGATAGTCAGTCTTGTACAGTATGTCCGAGACAACACAGCCCCATCTACTGAACGAGTGCGTTAACTTCAGTGGAATAAGGTCGAGGCAAACATGGTGAATTAATTCCTTGTGGTGGCGAGTGAGGATTTCAACGAAAGGCTTTGATAAGATGCCATCTTAAGTGGAACGTCAAAGCCATTCAGCAATAATTTCAGAAAAATGTTCTTGCATTCCAAATCATCATCGGCTCGACTTGCATCTACCATCACTATATACAATATATACTGTATGCTATAGAGCTATATAGTTATGACCTGAGAGGCTCAGGGTCCCGTTATAAAAATTGGAACTAGAGCAGTAGCTCATTTCCAGTCAATACCGCATTCGCAACAGGGTTCTGGAGTTGGCCTGATACACAGATAACATAGATCGCTACAGCCGTCTGGTGGAGGTAGGCGACACCATGATGGAAGTAAGCATTTACAAAAAAATTATTTGCGACCGGAGACGTTCGTCCGCCTCCGGAGCTATCTGAGTACTGCTAACCTGTAATACACCATAAGAAAACTCTGGAAATGCTCCACCTTTCCTCTCAGCTACGATTAGTGGCAATACTCAGCTGCTTAACATTCCCGGTTTGGCGTCAGCGACCCTGTTAGGAAGCACTTTGTAGAAGAAATTCAGAACATCATGTGGCTCTTGACAATGGCGTGTGCCTGTCTCGGAGTGCAGTTGGGTTCAAACCGCGGTGTTCGGGCAAAAAGTCGAATGGAAAAAGTCGCCCGAAGAAGCCGGACGGCAAAAAGACGACACGTTCCAAAGTCAAATCGGAAAAGCAACGGCGCGAAGCACAAAAAGCCAAAATGAATGAAGTCGACCGGAATAAAAATCAAAACGGACAAAGCCGTCAGGCGAAAAGTCAAACGGGATAAAATTCGACAGAGATAAATGTCGAATCTGGAAAACGTCGGAGGACAAAAAGCTGACAAGAATAAAGGCAAAAGCCGAACAGAAGTTTGGAGCACACTTCGCTTGTTGGAAACAGAATGCCGGTGGTAGCCATGCACCGGGGCGTGGTGTTTATAAAATAATTTACGGTAACTAAGGTCTGGCGTTTGCGAAAAGCCAATGAGATCCCCGTGCTATGCATGGTGTTTGTGAGGAAACCGGCAGGGACCAGGAGCTAATGTTTTTAATTCGCGAAAAAGCACGAGGTCCAGGGACCAGGGTGATGTGTTAACAAAACAGCTAATATAACCCAAGAAAGAGAGATGGATTTTATGGAAAGACCAGCCGGGACCAAGGATGTGATTCGAGCTGATTCTGAACGAGTATGGGCGTCCTCTCTATGTCAGGGGTTTTCTTTTTGATCACCCGGTTGAACACTAAGGCAAGCTCACAATTTCCGAGCAGGGGACCCAGTGGATAAAACATGAGGGGCGGAGTAGATTTTCCGGTCAAGGATTTCAGGGCCATTCCACTACAGCGCAGAGTGCCTGCCGGCTGCCATGCTGGCAACACAGGAGCGGGGCCCCCGGTTTGAGACGGAATCCTTTAGAGAGATCAATTATACGTTGGTTGCCTGCCTTACCCATCCCCTACAAGCCTCTGAAGTCCACCGACCCGGCCTTGGGCCCGGATCGGCACAGGAGACCCCAATGTCGCGACAAAATTCATTATCGCCGCAGGTGGTCCAATCATTGGCACAGAGACTCTAGTTCGGCGTAACGGGCTCTTGACACATGGGCCCTCATTCACTCGGGGCCTTGTCCAATGCAAATGGCGGGTCCCGGTTTTATCCCTGCTCGGAAATGGGTCCTCAGTCCCGGACCCGACGCTGGAGTAATCTGATGGCGCATCCGCCGTGTGTCCCAGTTGTTAAGCCCCCACCACAGCGGCTTAGCTCTGCAGGATAGGATTGGGGCTGAATTGGGTCGTAAAAAAATAGCCATAAATACACTAGCCAACAGGCTTATCCCCAAATTTGACCCACTTTCCTATCAACGTTATGGAGTTGGAGTCCTCGCTCTTCCTATCTGAATAGGAAACTCCATCCCTGCTCTAATGCGTTTTCTCGCTCTGTCTCCGTCGGGTGTCATTGTTGTCTTGTTTGACGTCGATCGTCGAAACCTGGTTTCGGCAATCGACGAGGCGACGGCGTTTGTGGCTTCAGGAGTTATTAGACGTGGACGCCTTCGGAAACAAAGAGAGTAAGCTGATACTCACGACTATTTAAAGTTGTCTTGGCAATCTCAGGCTGGTAGCCGCAGGACGGGATGCAGGTTACAACGCAGCAGCCGCGTTGGACATGTTGGACACGTCTCGTGTTGCTTTGGTGGTCATTGACAGACGAGTACTGCTATTGGTTAAGTCGGCTGGTGTCGATCGTCAGGTTTCAAGGCAAAAGTCGAAGTGAAGATCTGCACATTTCAAGGTTTCTTTACAGCGGAGATGGCAAATGACTTGGTCACGTTTTTGTTTGCTAGTAAAAGGCCGGCCTGTGTTCCATTTCCGATAAGGCGTCCTGGAAAAATAGGCTAACTTGCTGCAGACAACAAAACCTGGAGCATCGCTAATTAATGCCAAAACAGCCCGACAATAGCAAAAAGCTAGTCAAGAGTCAACAAGACTTTGTAAACGTGTAATCAAAAAGATGCAACATGCAGACAGGGTACGAACGGGAAACTTGAAAAGTGTGACTTGAAAAGTGTGACTAGCTCAGTTAGCTGCACTTACTGGACATGACATCGGAATTTGCATTTTCTGTGTTCATTCCACCTGTGAAACAATTAGTAGAGTCTCCTTTAAAACTGATATGCTTTTGAGTTTCCATTTCTAATGTCCTGCTTGTACTTATTACTTTAGAAAGGTTTAGAAGGTTTAGAAAAGGGCAAACTTATCGTGGGGCGACCAAACTGGACTTGGGGCGGGCAGTTCTCCACCTAAAAGAATGCAAATTGATACCCGTGAGGGGGGGGGGGGGTCGGTGCGCCTTTGCTTGCATGACATGCCATTCTCTCACAAAAGACAAAGCAAGGTGGGGGCCTTGAAGGGCTCTCGGCATAACTGGGAACACGGAAATGCGTGAGGAGCGGGAGTGAGGCCCACCGCTGTCGGCACAGACCCACCGCTGCCCAAGTCGGGTTTGTGTCCTTCGCAGCTCGCGCCACTCCTCTGCCTGCGGCCGGGCATATCACGATGGCAGCGCAGCAGCATCGGAGGTGCAGCCACCAGGATACCCAGGCACGGCCTCCGTGTAATGCAAAACAGTGGCGCTGATCAAGGCAGCGCGCAGCACCACTGCCTTGTCCAGCCCTTCACTCCCGATGTCGCGACGGATACTACTGCCCCTGGGTCACGGCATGCTAAGTAAAGGGAACCTTTCACCTGTGAAGGAGATGAGTGAGATGCATTATACAATGACGAAGTTGACTTATAGCAAATACGTTTGTGATGCTGCCACTACTTCAAAAAGGCCTTTCCTGGCCTTCGAAAACATCTGGAGATATTAGAATCTCGCAGAAGACCAAATTCATTTCGCAATCATCTCATTAGGTCATGTTACACATGCGTGACATTCTGATCAATAGCGTTGCGTATTGTTCGACTTCTTTAAAAATCTAATCCATATCCTGAGAATGGATGTGTTTTTGGAATCAGAGCTCACGCTTAGCAGTTTGTATTGTGTGAGACCTGACCCCTACTATCCGATTGTGCAATTCCAAATCAACGGCAGAGTTCGGTGGCAAAATCTTAACGTGCCGCAATACTCGGCACGGTCCGCCATGACCTCTGACGTCACCTAACCTTAAGGGGGCCGCTCCTTAGTCCTTAGACCAGTCGGACGGAACGCCGGCAACTCCGCACCGGCCGAACAACTGCATTCTATCCGTACATGGACTGAGTACTTTTGCGATTGGGTCAAATGCCACCGCAAAAAAGGTAAGCCGCCTTGTCGCTCGCGAGCGGTAAGCGCTGCGTAATGCAGTCTTTCTGCACGTCCATCGGTCTATCGATCTACCTATCGGTTCATCGCAGAGTGTGCCGGTGAATCGCAGCACTCCACACCGCCCGTCGCGTGAGTCGTGCCGAAATGTACCCTGGACGAAGCACGCTCCGATCCCATTGCTTTCATTTTAGGAACTGAAGCGTTCGAGCTTAGGCAAATATATGGAGCCACCTTGTGCTGCATGGTCTGAGAAAGCCGATTCAGCATGTCTCATGAATACGAAATTTAAGTTTAAGTCCGCGCAGCGGCAAGGCTTCATCGCATTATAAAACCTGATAGGAATGGTGGTTCGCGCTCGTGGCCACTAACCGACCAACATCAGACTGAGACCAAGACTGGACTGAGACTGGACTGAGGCTGGACTGAGGTGGTTGAACACTCTCGCGACGGACGGCTGACGAGAGCGAGTCCATCCGCGGGCGTGCGAGAGGCGGGTGCGGCGTGTGGCTCCCGGCTGGGGAGACCTCACGCATCGGCGCCACCATTGCACCAACTGGCACCCGTCAGGGACTGCGCCGGCCGCACAAACCGCGTTCATCGTATGACAAGTGACAACTGCTGCCACCCTCTGACACTACCTAGCCGTGTGGAGACGCCTGCTTCCTGGCTGTCACCGGAGAGGGGCGCACTTAACGCGATATGGAACGACAGACATCGCCGTGGTGAACACGCCCTTGTTTGCCCCTTGGCTTGATGTGATGTCTAAGGTGGTGCAGCAATGCATGGCAATGATACCCAGCTTTGTGACGCAAATCCGTCCGAGCAGCGCAATCCGCGCCCGCCCGTGCTCGGACGTGCAGGAATGCGCCGGTCCGGTCCTGGCCGCGGCCGCGCCGCCGCGCCGAGCGCCAGCCTCCCGACTGGAGGTGCCCGAGTGAGAGAATGGCACCTACGCACGGGCGATAATGACGCCCGGGCGCATAAGCATGTGATGCGCATGCCATACACATGCCATGCGCACGCCGCACACATGTCATACGCATGCTACACGCATGCCATATACATGCCATACGCATCTCATACGCACGCCATAAGCATTCCATACACATACCATACACATCGCCATACGCATACCATACGCATGTCATACGCATGCCATACGCGTGCCATACGCATGCCATACGCATGCCATACGCATGCGTGGGCAGAGGGATCTGGACCGGCGGAAGACAGCAGCAGGAGCGGGCCTGGGCACAAGACACAGGTCATCCGCGGGAGCACTGACCTCGTGACGACCAGTTACTAATGGCGGCTCTGCGGAAATAGCGCTCGCTTTAATTGCTGGTATATTTCTGATACTGACGTGCAGATCAGCTGTGTTGGCATTTGGACGGTGCATGCTCACAATAGCTCCGTCTGACGCTAGCAATTTGCCGCTCGGTCGTCTCCATTTCGGTTTTGGCGATATGCTACACGGAATAGGTCCGGCTTCATCAAGCAATAAACCTGGGAGCTTTTTGGACGTTTTTTTAGCAGCAGTGATACCGTATCACTGCGATAAACAATGGCCAAAGGGAGGGGGAGGGGGGGATTTACCTAGTTACGCTGAGCTAATGTCACAAGGAGGCCGCTTAACCATGCATCCTGACGTACCCAGCGAGGTGTGCGTACGATTAAACGACTAAGTATGTATCCAGGGATGTGGTCGGCCAACAAACCAATGAAGCGGAGTCACTGAGGGTTGCAATTAATGCACCAGCTGTCGTTAGTTGGGCTAAACTAGTCATCATTCAAAGTGCAAATAAGATTATCGACACAATAGGCCTACTACCGGCGGTAAGGTGAAGAAACGAGGATCACAATGACGAATAAAGCTTCCCTGGCAGTCCGATCGTGGGGAGGTTGGGTGTCCTGGCTGAATGGGCACTGAACAGGTGCTGAGGCAGGAGACCCTGAATGCTACGGCGGCGACAGACCCTGATAACCGGTGTACCAGGGCGGCAGCGACTCGCCTGATCACCAGTGTACCTGGGCGGCAGCGACTCGCCCTGCTCATCGATGTACCAGGGTGGCAGCGACTCGCCCTGGTACACCGGTGTATCAGGGTGGCAGCGACTCGCCCTGACCACCGATGTACCAGGGTGGCAGCGACTCGCCCTGATCACCGGTGTACGAGGGCGGCGGCGACTCGCCCTGATCACCGGTGTACCAGGGCGGCGGCGACTCGCCCTGATCACCGGTGTACCAGGGCGGCGGCGACTCGCCCAGATCATCGATGTACCAGGGCGGCGGCGACTCGCCCTGACCACCGGTGTACCAGGGCGGCGGCGACTCGCCCTGATCATCGATGTACCAGGGCGGCAGCGACTCGCCCTGATCATCGATGTACCAGGGTGGCAGCGACTCACCCTGATCACCGGTGTACCAGGGCGGCGGCGACTCGCCCTGATCACCGGTGTACCAGGGCGGCGGCGACTCGCCCTGATCACCGGTGTACCAGGGCGGCGGCGACTCGCCCAGATCATCGATGTACCAGGGCGGCGGCGACTCGCCCTGACCACCGGTGTACCAGGGCGGCGGCGATACACCCTGGTACACATCGGAAGCAGGGCACCCAGACTCCTAAAGTCAGCTCTGGTCCCGACACTCAGAGCTGCTGTGTAGCTGGTGCTGATCTGACGTGGGATCTAGTGGCGAAAGTGTGGCGAGGAGCAGGCGCTTTTTGCTGGACTCGGCCAGACGTTTTTGTGGTGCCTTTGATTTTGAATGTAAAAAGCAAGTAGCAGGCAAAAAGCTGTCCACAGCAGGTTGTAAGCCGGTCATTCGACCTTCGACTGCCGGAGACCTTGGTCAGATTGCCGCTTGCAGAGACCGCCCGCCTCTCCGTTAAATGTTGTTGACAGTCAGTCGAGGCTCGCAATGGAAGCTCGTTGGGTGTGATTTACGTCTAGCGTTTTCCATCCCAGTGGAAGATGACTCGCCCTGCGGCACCGCGGTGTGGGCCAGAACCAGAGGTAAGAGCACTGCAGCCCACACCCGGAGCTAAGGACACTACAGGCCAGTCCCGAAGGTGAGGACACTTCAGGGTAGACCCTGAGGTAGTATTCCAGGCTACACCCAGAAGTAAGAGTGCTACAGGCAGGACCGGAGGTAAAGATAGTTCAGGACAGACCCGAGGGTAAAGGTACTCTAGACTAGACCCATAAGTAAGAATATTACAGGCCGGACCGGGAAGTAAAAACACTACAGGCCGGACCGAGAGGTAACAACACTACAGGCCTGACCGGGAAATGGAAGCGTTTACAGTATAGATCAGATGCAGTGGGTGCAACCACCAATGAGGTTGGTTGGGTCTAAACAACAGCGACTTTTTGGGGCGGAGCTACTTTCATGTTTTGATCACAAAAAAAACTGGAGGAAAGCAGACTAAATCCCAGTCAGCCATGCGTGGCTTCGCAACTGGGCAGGCCTAGGGATAACGGCTCGCGTCGCGTGCAGGGCGTGGGTGCATTTCACGCAGCTCTGCCGCAAAAATCAGTCCTCACCTCCTCATGTGATTTGCTCAGCTTCGGCGTCGCAAGACGTGCTAATCTGCTTCATGCCTCAAGAAAATTGTGATCGGTCCCGGCTCTCGGACGGTCCCTCGCCACTCCCAGACCGGTGCCGTCTCTCGCTGCCGGACCGGTTCCGGTTCTCCGCGCCCAACGCGGTGCCGTCTGCCCGCTGTCGGACTGGCCCCTGTTCTCAGACGGTCCCTTGCCACTCCCAGCGCGGTGCCGTCCGCCCACTGTTGGACCTACCCATGTTCTCAGACGGTCCCTTACCACTTCCAGCGCGGTGCCGTCTGCCCTGTGTCTGTCCGACCGTGGTTCTGAAGCGTGCCTCCGTCCCCAGACCTCTCTGCGCCGCCTGTCGTTCGTGATGGCGCGTGAGACGTTCGTCCGGTACCGCACGCTGCTGCTGCTGGCCGTGGTGGCCGTGCTGAGCTGTGTCGTGGTCGGCCTGCTGGTGGCGCTGCTGGCTCCCAGCCGTCAGTCGGAGCCGCTGACGCAGCAGCAGGCGCAGCCGGAGCCGGAGCCGGAGCCGGAGCCCTACCCGGAGCCGGAACCGACGGCGGGCAAGACCGCCGGAAAGGCGAGCCCGGCCGAGAAGCCGGCGGAAAAGAAGCAGCCGAAGGAACCCTGGGAGCGTGACTACCGGATCCCGTCCAGCACGTACGCGCTGCACTACGACCTGCACCTGCACCCGGACATGGAGACCGGCTTGTTCTCCGGCCAGGTGGACATCCTGATCAGGTCAGTCGTAGGTCAGAGGTTCGAGGCCGACGGCTGGCGGATTTTTGGGCGGATACTGGCGTGCTGCAAAGGTAATCCGCGTACCCTCGCACATACACTCACCCTGAAATGTTACTGCCTTGAAAAACTGATTGGCCGGGTTTAAACGTCAGCAGAATGTGATTTTGGTATGAACGAAAAACTGGCTTACCGAATCGCTCAGTTGCCAGAAGATGGAAACGACGGTGATGATTTGTAGGTCCATTCTATACGAATCGGAACGCAACATGATCAGTTATGAATACGCCATCGGAAATTAAGCGGAATTTCATAGGCTGTCTTACAATGTTTGTTTGTCTCTTAATTTCAACTCTGGGTCGAGATGGAAGGAGGTAGGTGCGCCTGCCACTTCCCGCCGGGTAAATCTGCTACCTACCACCAGGTACACCTACCCCTCCTGTCGTGCACACTTGCCACCCCCGTCAGGAACACCTGCCCCCTCCCGCCCGGTACACCTGCCACCTCCTGCCCAGTACACCTGCTTTCTTCCATCAAGTACACCTGCTACCTCTCGCCGACTGCACTTGCCACCTCCTGCTCGGCACACCTGTCACCTCCCGTCGGGTACACTTGCCTCCTCCCGCCAGGTACACCAGCCACCTCCCGCCAGGTACCCCCGCCACCTCCCGCCGGGTACACCCGCCACCTCCCGTCGGGTACACCAGCCACCTTCCGCCAGGTACACCAGCCACCTCCCGCCGGGTATACCTGCCACCTCCCGTCGGGTACACCAGCCACCTCCCGCCAGGTACACCTGCCACCTCCCGTCGGGTACACTTGCCACCTCCCGACAGGTACACCAGCCACCTCCCGACAGGTACACCCGCCACCTCCCGCCAGGTACACCAGCCACCTCCTGCCAGGTACACCTGCCACCTCCCGTCGGGTACACCTACCGCATCCCGCCGCCGGCTTCCGTTCGACCCGGTACTCCGTCAATGCAAACGTTAACATGGCTTCCCGTTACCTCGGCTACCATTTTCTGGAGCGGTGGGCGGGGGGGGGGGGGGCAAAGCATCGCCACTGCACTTCACCGTTGGAGCTGATGTCTGAAACCCAACTTAAGGCGCCATCTGTGACGTTCTGCCATGCACATAAATGCTTTCTGACAGAGCCTGAATGTTCCCACTCATTTCATATATGCAATGCGCAGAAGTTGTATTCTGACGAGTGGTTCGTTTGACCCACGCGTAGTTCCGCGTCCATGACAGTCAAATAATTATCCTAGTAACGAAGATGGCAAGAAACTCCGCAGCCATTGTCTGGGCCCAATTCGGCCTTGCGCGTACAACTTCCTCAACTGCAATGTATCATTTTTAAAGACGGACCTGCCTCCAGTAACCATGCCGCACCTCCGACTGTCTGGTGTGGTAGTGATGACCCCATGTCAATCACCCTGCTGACCCGCATGGGACGCTGAAGTGCCGGAGCGCATCCTCCACTCCCCCACACACGTTGACAATGTCCCAATGCCTCCAGGGTGACAGATGAGCGTGACTTCTTAGTCACTCACGCCAAGTTCCTCAACATCACCAAGACAAAGCTGACCCGGGGAGACGGCACAGAGGTGAGCTTATCTGGGGGGGGGGGGGGGGTCCGGCACCAAGACGGTGCTTAGCAGCTGATGGTCCTCAGCAGCTGCTTCTTCCCACAATTTGATTGAGTGGACGCATATATCTACAGATACATGAAGTGAAACCTGCGCTGGTAGCCTTCCCCACCAGCATGCTGCGCGCTGTGCAACGCTTAGCAATGAGCGGCCTGCCAGCGAGCTGTCCACGTGTGACGGCCCGGTGGTTGGCCGGTAGCCGTGTAAGCCCGCGGTTGGCCGTACGCCCTGCAAATGAGGCGGCACGGGCGAGAGAGGGGGAGAGAGGCCGGCGATTCGTGGCAGGTCGGTCCAGGTCACTGTATACCCAGTCATCCCATGAGGGAAAGCAGAGGCGAGAGAGAGAGAGAGAGAGAGAGAGAGAGAGAGAGAGAGAGAGACGAGATAGAGGATGAGAATAGGGAGACGGTCTGAGTATGGGAGATCTCGAGGGAGAGAGGGGATAATCTGGGGTCGACTTTCTTCTCTTTCTCTTTCGCTCTCTCTCTCTCTCTCTCCTCTTCCCCCCATCTCTTCTTCTATTGCTCTTTCCTCTCTGCTCTCTCTCTCCTTCTCTCTCTCTCTCTCTCTCTCTTCTCTTTCCTCTTCCTCCCTAGAAGTGCATACCCCTTTCTATTCGACTTGTGGATCCTCGATACGATGATAAGACACTGTCTATGCTGACGGACGGTCCGAGCACCTGATGACGGCCTCTTCGCTGCGGAGAAAGCAGTCCTGTGCATTCTGACTGGCTCGCCGCCAAGAACTGGACTCGGGAGACGGCCTGTAGCTGGGATTGAACTCCTTTGGTCTGTGGCAGAAGCCGGGGCTACGTCCGGAACCATATTCGTGCGCCCGACGTAAGCAGGAGCCGGATTCAGACGGCGAGTCGTAGTCGGAACTGGATTTAAACGGCGGTCTATACAGCTGAACCTGGACTTGGGAGTTCCTAATGTTTCAGTAGGCTTATCTCCACCAAAATTACCGCTGATCCTCTGCTGTAACACGTCGTTGCGGTGCTGTCGTGGCTGGTTATGCAGCAGCCGTCTGTGAGCGCTGGCCGTCCGGCCGGTGTCCGGGGGGAGTCGGTCAGGAACGGCCACCGTTGGGTCCTCGATCTAGGTCAGCTGGAGTCGCCGGGCTCTCGCTTTCACCCGCTCGGGACGGCTGCTGGGGATTCGCTATCCGGGAGGAATGCTGTCCTGTGCTGGTGGACATCCACTTACCGCCACGGTCAGGTCGACACGAGCCTGGCAGAAGGTCGCAGCGAACAGGCCGACACGTGCCTGGCAGAAGGTCGCAGCGAACAGGCCGACACGTGCCTGGCAGAAGGATTTTGTGTTTTGGGAAAAACGCTCGAGAAAAATGATGTCAACGTGGGATGAACATTCAGATTATGGTATCTCACATTATCTGCTGACAAAAAATGCTAAAGATTGTGCGCAAAAAGGTGATCAATGTTCATGTGATGCAACTTAAGAACCAGTTGCTTTACATGATGAAAGTTGCACATTTCGGTAATGTTCCCTCACCATAACCCTATGGGGATTTTCAGAACCGTTTCAAATAGGACATGAACTATTGCGGCTTTTGCCAGACGTCGTCGCACCAAACCAAACCAAATAAGATAACGCCCGCTGCGCAGCATTTTCACCGCGTGCAAATCATCGACTTGAAAACTCCAACAGCCTGTGCGAAGAATGGTAACCACATCCGAACGTCATGACCACGAGCAGACGTACACGGCGACGGCAGGCAGTTGCCGGGCTCGGCCCAGGTCTGTGGGTGACCTCGGCGCCCGCGCTCCGCCGCAGGTGACCGTGAAGCGGGCCTTCGAGTACGAGCCCAACGAGTTCTGGGTGGTGCAGCTGGAGCAGTCGGTGGTGCCGGCCAACTACACGCTGGAGTTGCAGTTCCGCGGCAACCTCACCCGCTCCATCGTCGGCATGTACCGCAGCGTCTACACCAACGAGCAGACCGGCCAGAAACGGTGAGATCGGCCACCGCCGCCGCGACGAGGCTGTCCCCAGCGACTGGAGCGGTACTCCGCCGTACGTCATGCGGCGGGCCGTGGCTGACTCGTGGGTTCAAAACTCACCAACGGCAATGTTTGATCTCTCCGCCGTAGTTGTCATGAGACATCGCGCCACTGCCGAGAAGAGCAGCGGTGTGCGTCGTGAAATAATGAACGGGGTATTGCTCGTGCTGTCCCCAGAATCACAAGCGGCTGGTTCTCAGCTCAAGGACTACCCATAACTTTCAAGGTCATGGCGAACCCACAGGGGCCGATTTGCAGCAGAAGATGTCTGATTTGCATCGTAGGCCCAATGCATTTTGTCCAGGGGATTAAAAGTCTGATCAACTGTCGTTTTGTGTAAAAATGCATCAGGTTCCGTAACACTGTTGTTCAAAAGAATAACTACAACAGGCTCCGTCACTGCTTCTCAGCTGGCGCTGTTTTCACCGACCCATTCGCGGTCAGCATGCAGCGCATTGTTCCTCGCACCCGCCACGCGTGCCTGATGACTGCCGTTGGGGGGAAGGGGGGGGGGGAGGTGGAGGGTCCGCCTGACCCTCTGGCTGGGTCGCACGCCTGCCTTGGCCGCCGGGGAAAAGGCCGACCTCGGACGCAGGCCCGGGCCAGACCCGGAGACCCGGGCCAGACCCACAGGCCCGGGCCAGACCCGCCTTATTCGGCAAGTCCGGCGTCGTAATCTGTAGGTCAGCGCCACGCTCCGCGCGCCGTGTCCTTTGCAAAAGCCCGCCGCGGTCGGCCGGCTCGTCCCGCGCGCCACGTCCTTTGCAAAAGCCAGTCACTGCCGGCCGGCCTGTCCCGCGTGCCGTGTCCTTTGCAAAGCGAGTGCGTGCCGGCCGGCTCGCGCCCGCTGATGCTCACGCACGCGACGCTCACGCGACGCCCAACAATGGGCACAGCAATCACTCACGCTGGGGGATGGTGCAACACCAAGGGTTGATGGCTTGTCTATGCCGTCCTTCGCAGAGACGGTGTGATGGCCTTGTCTGTGTGATCCCTGGCCAGGCATATCAAGATTGATACCATAAAGAGACAGAACATGGCCACAGCGAGCAAATAACCACCAGTTTAGTTATGATCTCGCGAGAGGAAACTGATGACATGCTGCAGTGACATTATTCCGTTGATAAAGCCGGTGGCGTGCTTCCAGATTTATCGCCACGTCCAAGTTCCAGCCGACCTTTGCTCGGCGCGCGTTCCCGTGCTTTGATGAGCCGAGCTTCAAGTCGACCTTCACTACGACCCTGGTGCGGCCCAGCGGCGACGGCTACATCGCCCTCTCCAATATGCCAGTCCAGGTGAGGTCAGGTCAGGTCAGAGCATGTCAGGTGGGGTCAGGTCAGGTGGGTTTAGGTCAGATCAGGTGGGGTCAAGCTAGGTGCGGTCAGGTCAGATGGGGTCAGATCAGGTGGGGTCAGACTAGGTGGGATCAGGTCAGATGAGACCGGATCACGTCATGTAAAGCCCGGTCAGGTGGGGTCAGGTCAGGTTAGAGGATGCCAGGTGGGGTCAGGTTAGGTCAGGTGGGGTCAGGTTAAGTGGGTGAGGTCAGGTGGGGTCAGGCTAGGTGCGGTCAGGTCAGGTGGGGTCAGATTAGGTGGGGTCAGGCTAGGTGCGGTCAGGTCAGGTGGCGTCAGGCTAGGTGGGGTCAGGTCAGATGAGGTCAGATCACGTCATGTGAAGCCCGGTCAGGCGGGGTCAGATCAGGTGATGTCAGGTCAGGTACCGTCTGATCGATGCTGTCAGGTGGTAGGTGGTGTCTTATCCGACCGGTCCGGGGGCCACTCCGCTGGACAGGTCAAGTAGGTGGAGGGAAGGGGGGCCCCAGGGTCTGGTGTGTTATATATTTGTGTTGCGTTGATTTCTTTCAGCCAGTCAAGATCACTGCAACGGCGTCTGTGGCTTGGCTGACTCTGCGGAAGCTTTACAACCACCCGGATTTTAGTGCTTAAGTGTTGGTATTGTTTTTGCCCTAGTACTTGGCTAAGTTACCGCTACTTTGTTTGGTGTTGGTGGTAATCTGATCGCTGGGTTTTCAAACAGCTTCTAGTCAAATGAGAGCAGCGTATGCCAACCAGTCGAAGGCAACTGTCCACCAAATACAACGCAATGCTTCCGCTTGCAGAGAGAAGAAGAAAACGTGCCGTCGCAGGGCCTGACCAAGGTCCACTTCCAAAAGTCGGTGCCCATGGTTACCTATCTGGCGTGTTTCATCGTCTGCGACTTTCCGTACCAAGGTGAGCTCCCGCCGTCCTAGCGCCACAGTTACGGCCGCCATCGGAACGGCATAAATACGCACGTGCCAGGCCCGGAGACGTTCTACCAGAAATGGGGGAAAAGTCCGTCATAACGCCAGTTGACACGCCGTGGCGGGATGAACGACGCGTAGCCTCGCCAGAGGACTCGCTCACTGACTCGTCACATGGCTGAGCGGCGTCTCGACACGCCCTCCGCCGCCGCACCAAGCGACAACTCCAGCCGACGCCTGTTGACGGAGCGTCGGATGGAGCACCGGGTGGTGTTCCGCCTGTTGACAGAGCGTCAAACGGAGCACGGGGTGGTGTTCCGCCCGTAAACAGAGCGTTGGGCCGAGCACAAGGTGGTGTTCCGTCTGTTGGCAGAGCGTCAAACGGAGCACGGGGTGGTGTTCCGCGTGTATGCCGCGCCGGATCGTGTAGACTCCACCAAGTACGCGGCCGACATCGGCGCCAACATCACTGGCTTCTTCGAGGACTACTTCGGCGTGCAGTACCCGCTGCCGAAGCAAGACATGATCGCCATCCCGGACTTCGTGTCGGGCGCTATGGAACACTGGGGGCTGATCACGTACAGGTAAGGGACACAGCTGGTGGCCACTTCCCCATCAGGTACAGGTGAGGGAACAAGGCTACTTGCCGTATCCTCATCACGTACACGTGAGGGAACACGGCTGCCTGCCACTCCCTCATCACGTACAGGTGAGGGACACAGCTGCTTGCCACTCCCTCATCAGGTACAGGTTAGGGAACACGGCTGCCTGCCGCTTTCTTATCAAATACAGGTGAGGGACACAGCTGCTTGCCGTTTCCTCATCACGTACAGGTGAGGGAACACGGCTGCCTGCCGCTCCCTCATCACGTACAGGCGAGGGACACGGCTGCTTGCCGCTCCCTCATCACGCACAGGTGAGGGAACACGGCTGCTTGCCGTTCCCTCATCACGCACAGGTAAAAGGCACGGCTGCTTTCCGCCCCCCCCCCCCCCCCCATCACGTGCAGGCGAGGAACACGGCTGCTTGCCGTTCTGTCCTTCTGGGTGAAGTGCTCGCCCTCCTCGTCTCTCCATCCGCCTTCTCGCCATCTTTCTCGCCAGCAGGCGACCAGACGCGGAACCGTTTGCGCGACATTTTCAAAAGGCTGAGGCCTGTAGGCTTCTAGCGAACACCAGATGAACTTTGCGGTCAGGTCAAGGGGGGTTTCCCCGCCTACACATCAAAAGGTGTCGCAGATAAGACACAATCTGAGAAGGCTAAAAGATAAGGCCAACGGCACCAGGTATTTACGTCGGAGCATTAATCCAATCCACGACCGCGGCGAGGCGGGCCTCTCACCACCACACCGCGCAAGTTACGAGCGCCGGTTTTATCGCGGTCACGGCCGCGATGCCCCAGCGCCGTCAGCTGTGGAACGGTCCGACTTCGGGCAGATGCCTGCGGTGTTGGAGGACACTTGTGGCTGGCCGCCTCGCCGCTGCCTCACCGCTCACCGGTCACGTGACCGTGGCGCCGCTCCGGCCGGCCGGCCAGACCGGCCATCCCGCGGCGCTTCACACTGCCAGCTCCCCTGCAGAGGTGGCTGCGACAGCTGCAGCCGCGCCTGACGGGCACCGACTTTTCCTCCCCGCAAAGCTCCTGCGATAGAAATGCAGCAGAGAGGCGGTCACGTGTAATAGCCGTCGTCATACGTGCCATAGCGGGGATGAGCTGCAGCGCTGTGGCTAAACACGAAACTCAGAACTGTGTGAGAACCCTGTGAGTGTATTGTTAGAGCTTTTTTACGTGCATGCATGATAAAGGTGTAGTATTACATACACAAGGGTGTAAATCATGTATATATTGCTGACTGCATTGTCTTGGAGTGCTGCCACCTGACAGACGTGTCTTGTCTTAGAGTGCTCTAGCTGACCGACGCGTCTTGTCTTGGAGTGCTCCAGCTGACGGACGTGTCTCATCTTGGAGTGCTCCACCTGACAGACGTGTATTTCTTAGAGTGCTCCAGCTGACCGACGCGTCTTGTCTTGGAGTGCTCCAGCTGACAGACGTGTCTTGTCTTAGAGTGCTCCAGCTGACCGACGCGTCTTGTCTTGGAGTGCCCCAGCTGACCGACGCGTCTTGTAGTGCTCCACCTGACAGACGCGTCTTGTCTTGGAGTGCTCCACCTGACAGACGTGTATTGTCTCGGAGTGCCCCAGCTGACAGACGTGTCTTGTCTCGGAGTGCCCCACCTGACAGACGTGTCTTGTCTCGGAGTGCCCCACCTGACAGACGTGTCTTGTCTTAGAGTGCCCCAGCTGACCGACGCGTCTCGTCTCGGAGTGCCCCACCTGACAGACGTGTCTTGTCTCGGAGTGCTCCAGCTGACAGACGCGTCTTGTCTCGGAGTGCTCCACCTGACAGACGTGTATTGTCTTAGAGTGCTCCACCTGACAGACGTGTATTATCTCGGAGTGCCCCACCTGACAGACGCGCCCGTGGCCCGCTGCTGCAGGGAGACGAACCTTCTGTACAGTCCCAGCACCAGCTCGTCGTATAACCACCAGCGGATCGCAGCGGTGGTATCGCACGAGCTGGCGCACCAGTGGTTCGGCAACCTGGTGACGCTCAACTGGTGGGACGATCTCTGGCTCAACGAGGGCTTCGCCAGCTACATCGAGTACAAGGGCATCGCCCAGTACCACCCCGACTGGGACGTGGTGAGTCGGCTCGGTGTCGCACCAGCGGGGACATGGCGGGTGTAGGTCCGTGGCGACCACGAGTGGTGAGTGTAGGCACCAGCACCACGTCGACCGAGGCGCGCTGAGCGTGGGCACTACACCGCCTCGAGAAGAACGCAGTGAATGGGTAGGGGTGAAATGGATGCGTGCATGGATGAAATAGGGAACGGGACGTGTTTCATAGGACGCAGGGAATAGAAATAGCTAAAACAGAAAAAATAAAACATAGGAAATAAGAAATAGAACGCAGGGAAAAAGAAATAGGTAGAAGGGATGTGAAAGTGCAGTACCGAGACGACTCGGGTATGATAAGCCTGCGTTATCGCGAGTGCTTCCCAGTTTTTCGCTGCCGGCATATGCGCGAGCCGAGCGCGCGGGGCGCACAGCCAGCCAGGTGTTGCCACACCTGGTCTGGTAGCGGCCGAGCCTGCCTGACCAGTGTCAGCGCCGCGTCCCGCTCTGACCCGCCTGCCGGCCTCGCAGGAGGCCCAGATGCTGCCGGACGATCTGCAGCGGGTGATGGTGCTGGACGCCTCGCTCAGCTCCCACCCGATTGTGCAGCCGGTCGACACGCCCGACCAGATCACCTCCATCTTCGACGTCATCTCCTACGCGAAGGTGACTCCCAGCACGCCGGGCCAGCTTCGCACGCTGTTAGGGATCGAGGTCGGATGCTGTTCGGAATCAGATGCTGTTCGAGATCGGATGCTGTTCAGGATCGGGTGCTGTTCAGGATCGGATGCTGTTCAGGATCGGGTGCTGTTCGGGATCAGATGCTGTCCAGGATCGGATGCTGTTCAGGGTCGGATGCTGTTCAGGATCGGGTGCTGCTCAGGATCGGGTGCTGTTCAGGCTCGGATGCTGTTCAGGATCGGATGCTGTTAGTAGACGTTCTCAGACGCATACAAGTGGCAATGCTAGGATCAAGGCAGTGAACTAAACGGAGAGTGAACACGGCAAACGAAGGAAAAAGGGCAAACATTATCCGAAGGCGCTGACCCTGAGTCCCCATACTTGCAGTTCTGACCGACCGTTTGCTTTGACAGAGATGGAGTCGGCTGGGCACGCCCCAGAGGCTGACGCCTTTGCTTCTCCCGCAGGGCGCCTCCGTGCTGCGGATGCTGGAGGGATTCATGGGTGACGAGGAGTTCAGGCAGGGAATCTCCAACTTCCTTAGAAGGTTCTCCTACAAGAACGCCGTTACTCAGGTAGTAGCGCGTTAAAGTGATTGAGAGTGATAGTGATGTACGGCACTGGAGCAGCATGCGAACACCTTGCCGAAGACCGCCAGCGCTGTGGCCCATTGCTAGAACGGCGGACTCCATCGTCTGCAGTCAGATGTGTGGAAGGCATGTAGGGTCACGTCCCGAAGCGGTGTCACAGGGCTTGCCACGTGAGGCTTATATGGGGTCACGTGACTTGTCACGTG
Organism: Pollicipes pollicipes; assembly: GCF_011947565.3. Classification (NCBI taxonomy): domain Eukaryota; kingdom Metazoa; phylum Arthropoda; class Thecostraca; order Pollicipedomorpha; family Pollicipedidae; genus Pollicipes; species Pollicipes pollicipes. Next base: position 19,920,454 of record NW_023596805.1, on the reverse strand, counting down.
AGGCTTACGTGGGGTCACGTGGCTTGTCGCCAGTCGGGAATTAGTCAAGAAGGCGAGGTCGACACAGGGACGGCGTACCTGCTACACTAAAATGTGTCGTCAATAGTTGTCTGCTAAACAGAAAATGGTTTACGGGGCGCTGCGGTAAAATCTTCGAAACTAGCTACCACTAGCAATGTCTCTGATCACAAACTCATTGATGCAAAACGTGACGTCAAATTCCTTAAAAAATTGTAGTTCGACAAGTGGTAGCGAATGTAAGGGTCTTCCACGACTCCAAAGTGCTTTGAAGGTTGTTCAAGAACAACAAAGATGGAGTTGTTCATTTGTTGGTTTTGCAATATGACTAAACGTTAACTCTGTCACGGGCTAACAGTTGGAAGGGGGGGGGGGGGAACAGCAGCGAATTTTCTAAGGCATGTCTTTCAATGCAATGTCATGGACGCAATGTTAAATTTCAGAAAGGTTGGGAGGAACGTGTTCCATATCCCTCTTATGGAAGAGTACATGGTGTTACATTCTGAACGCTTGAAGCCATGCCGTCCCTGTCCCCATTAAGCACCACCTGGCTTCTTTCAGGACCTGTGGAACGAGCTGAGCCAGGTGTCATCCAACCAGCTGCCCATCACTAAGATCATGAACACCTGGACCCGACAAATGGGATTCCCCGTGCTGGACCTGAAGAAAAATAGTGATGGGTCGGCGTACATTATGACGCAGCAGCGCTTCCTGGCCGATAAAGATGCCGTGGACAAAACAGAAAGCCCGTACAAGTAAGCGCACAGATGCTGATTCCGCGACTCATGTTTTCGCTTTTCGCGCTCAGCATACGTTTTTGTGTGCGTGTGTGCGTGTCCGTGCCGTGTGCTCGCATGCAGAGATGCGTCCGTGAATATGAATGAGCACCTCCACGCGATCATCAATCAATTCACACGCTCGTCGGTCGCTGACGATGCTGGCTGGCTCGTTGTTCAACGACCGTGAATGAAGTACCGCAAACACGCTTGACTGATTCTTGTTGTTGCCAGTTATCGATGGGAGATTCCAGTCACGTACTTCACGTCGAGCGAGTCGATGCCCAAACAAGTCTGGTTCCACATGGAGGACACGAGGTGAGCGTCTGCCGAAGCGGCTGTGAGCAGCGCCGGCAGCGCGGGCTGCACGCCACAGTCCTGACCGGCGTTGCGGCCAATGGCGTAGCCAAGGGGAGCATGTCAGACCATGTCCCTCCTTCCTGGAGCTGACGGAGGCCTCCTGCCAATGTCCCTTGCCTTTTCAGACCATGTCCCTCCTCCCTGGAGCTGACGGAGGCCTTCTGCCAATGTCCTTTGGCTTTTGAGAGTTATAGACGTCCAGAGGGCTTCGCGAACATAAAAGCAATCCCTTGAGGCGTCAAGATGGAATCCTGAACCTAAAAAAGGTCTCCAGAATTGAAAAAGCGGACCCCTATTGAGACGAAGAGGGGACCCTTGGTCGGAAAGCTCCTGTGATCCGATTTTACCCTCTCCTGGACTCTCCTGGACAAAATCGTGGCTGCGCCAGTTTGCGACCCACCGGTGTGCTTCTGCAGCGCGGTGGAGGCCGCACAACCCATGCGCGTCAACATTCCGCCGAAAATGGCGCTGATGGCTGTGCTACCTTGCGTCTACGCTTATCGTACTAATACTCCCTGATGGGATGGAATGGCTGACATTTCTATCTGCGTGTGGGGCAAACGCCACGGGTTTACCAAAAGCTGCTTTTTTTCTTGCAGAATAAGCACAAAAATGTGGTTACAAAAAGATAATTCAGCATAAAAAATACACAATACAGGAATACTCTGCTGGCGCGCGTTGTCTACTGCTGCAACACCACGGATCTTAAAATTGCTCTGCGAGACGGTCTCTTCACCGCTTCTCGCCTCGCGTAGGCGGCACGTGAATCATCAAAAGTCGCATAATCAAATCAGCAAAAGCAAAATTATAAAGAGCAAACGGTCTGAGAGGAAAGATTGCGTACGAGTGCGATGGCTATATCACACTTTATCAGGCATTTAGCTCAGGAGATATTTTTACGCCGAACTTAAACACATGTGTCATGCGTTCGGTGGAGCCGTGCCAGCGATGTCTGTCCACTGTCTCAACATGCATGGAAAATCTGTTTAATCGCAGAACTCGTAGACGAACGATTTGCAGCATTAACATATGACCCTAGTCAAACGACAGCTGTCGCGACCTAGTCAAACGACAGCTGTCGCCACTCAGTCAAACGACAGATCTCACTAACGAACAACCGAACCGAACTCGAAGGCGAACGATTTGCAGCATTAGCACAAGGCTCGAGTCAAACGACAGCAGCCACTACCTAATCAAACGACAGCTGTCACTATCTTGTCAGACGACAGCTGTCACTACCTAATCAAACGACAGCTGTCACTACCTAATGAAACGACAACTGCCAGTACCAATCGCCGTGCCTCAACATTTGTTTGCTGCTTGGAGTTGATGATAGTGTATGGATTCGCAGCCGCACTGCACCCATGTCGCCGGCCCGACAGCTGACGTTGCGGCGAGTGTGGCGCAGTTTGCGCATCACTGGGCTCTGGAGACGGGCTGTCCACGGCCTACCTGACGAGACGCGACATAGGGCGCGCCTACCGTGACACCGACCGCCCTCTCGCAGTATCGAGGTCCCGGTCGACAACGCCGCCGACTGGGTCAAGGTCAACGCGGAGCAGCGCGGCTACTATCGGGTCAATTACGACAGCGACGGCTGGCGGGCGCTGAGTGAAGCCCTGCTGAAGGAGCACAATGTGAGAACACGCTGACGAGCCGTGGAGCACAGCTTCCCACCCGTGGTGATCGCGCTGCGCCTCAGCTGCCTGCGTCGATTGGCTGGTGAAGTGTTGTGCCGTGGGCAGAAATGGTGGCGGTCAGTATTTGGATGCGCCTGGCCGGCGTGCATCGGGAGGTGCTGTACCGCTGTGGTGACCGGCAGGTACTGAAGCCCACCGACCGGTCCTCACTCATCAACGACGCCTTCGCGCTGGCCGGCGCCGGCTACATCACCTACGACGTGCCGCTGGATATGACGGCATACCTGAGCCAGGAGCAGCACTACGTGCCGTGGCGGACCGCCGTCGACGAGCTGACCGACCTGATGTCGGCGCTGCAGTTCACGGAGCTGTACGGCCACTTCAGGGTCAGTAGGTCGCTGGCTCCCGCGTGCGCATGCGCGTAAACGCCTTTAAGGAAGTCGGCGAGGCTGTGTTGGAAGCGTTCCGCCTGATGTTCGATACACGTACATGAACGCTGCAGGGTAGAGGAACACCGTAAACTTGGTCTGTTCATCGCAAAAAATCATACGGACAGAAACATTTTGGAGGCCCTCGGCAAAGATGTACTGTTCCATCTTAGGGGGACGAGTCAATCATCTTCCAGCGCTTTGAAAGCTATGTGGTTGTCTGTGGATGTCGAGCACAAATAATTGACCTTCGAACCCAATGTGTTCCAATGATTTTGATAGAGCTCCACCACTGTTGATAAAGGGACCCCGCGTCGGCCGTGGCCGCGTGGGTAGCGGCGAGCATTGAGCCACCCAGCCCTCTCATCATTTACCCCACCCGAAACTCACCGACATTGCATCGTGTCTCAAAAGGACCCTCACTGCCCATGTAAAACGCTTCATGGCGTCTGACAGTAGCATGTCTACTTCTCCAGAAATACATCATTGAAATAGTGGAGCCCCACTTCGAGTCGCTCGGCTGGGAGGACAGTGGGATCGCACCTGGAAAAGTAGGTTGGCGCCGCCTGGACAGCCGTGCCCCTCGGCAGCGGCGTGTCCAAACTTGCCATGCAGCTCACTTTGTGTCGTTTTTTATGCACAAATATCCCAGTGTCATGCTAAGGCTGTGGACAACTGTAAAGGATGTCGAGTGTTTTGCTACGGGCAGCTGGTCGGGCCGAGTGAAAAGGCTGACACAGGATGGCTGACACAGGATGGCTGGGACGAAGGATGGTAAGGCTGACACATGATGGCTGGGACGAAGGATGGTAAGGCTGCCACAGGATGGCTGGGACGAAGGATGGCAAGGGTGACACAGGATGGCTGGGACGAAGGATGGCAAGGGTAACATAGGATGACATGACAAGTATGACTTAAACATATGCACGCTGTGTAACTGACTTTTCCAACGCCTCGTAATAGCCAATGCCCACGACATTGAAGTGGCAGAAGCATGCGGTGAAAGCGTGCGGTAGAAGTCGCGTCACCAGCGGTGACGTCCTGGGGATGTACCCTCCTCCTCCCCCCCCCCCCCCAGCGCTGCCATCAACGCCGCAGCCAATGACGGCCAAAGTGCCCCCCCCCCCCCCCCGCCAGCGGCCAGCGCGCCTGCCGTTCGATCTCGTGACCACCGGCGTCTCGCGCCGGCCACGCCGGCTGCCTGCAGGGCGCCGCTGACCAGCTGACTGACCTGACCTTGCGCGTGCGCCGTCGCCAGGCGTAACCGGGTGCAGCTGCTGGCGCTGGCGTGCCGCGCCGGTCACACCGGCTGCCTGCAGGGCGCCGCTGACCGGCTGCGCAGCTGGCTGGCCGATCCCGACCACTACATCGCGCCCAACATTCGCTCACTTGTCTACAAGTACGGCATGCAACAGATCAGTAAGTGGGGGCGGCGAGACAGGGCGTGGCGGGGCCGGCCGAGGAGGGGAGGGGTGAGACGGGGGAGGCAGGAGCGGGGGGGAGGGGGGGGGGGTTGAGACGTCAGACGCTACGCCCGTGACGCAGCACGGATTCTGCAGCCGCGTTCAGCCGATAAGCCTCCGCTTGTTCCGCTTGTTCGCGAAGGACCCGGAAGAGTCCTGCAATGTATTTCGGTTATTTTTTAACACATAAATATTGCAGGAGGACCTAATGTATCCCATGCATTTCATTATTTGCATCCATTCATATGCAGCAATTATTGACTCTCCAACCAGTGGAAATAAGTTCAAACTGCAGGTAATTCTGACTTCGCAGTTTTTTAAAATAACGTTCGAGTACATGCAGTATAACACAAACCTCTAACAAATGCTTAGAAATGCGCTCACGCTAAACTATTCGGGAAATTAGATCGGGGGTGTGGGATACCTTGGAATGGATATAGGGCGTATGATCATGCTACCCTCTCGGGTTTGGCTGAGCTGGATCCATGGACCCTCTTCAGTGACCTATCTCATTTTCAGCTCTGAACTGGTTTCGTTCTAAATAAAAATGACAACCTGCCTTACTGTCTGGTGACTACCGAAAGAAGGTACCTGAAGGAAAATAGGCGGTCGGATGTCTTAAGGGCGTTGCAGTCCTTCGGAAAGCTGCACCTGAGCGGTTATCATTTATGCAAATTTCGGTCTATGTCTTTTCGAGAATCACATGAAACTAGACCATTTTTTAGTTCACAAATGACTACCGGGAACCCCTGGTAATCCCGTACATTCCGACACGAATTCGTTGAATATTTGTAAACCAATTCAACACTTAACGTAAAAATATTGTGCGAAAACGGTTGCTATCTACTCGTTTCCCAATGTGCAGTAGTGCCCAGTTAGCGGCATGACATCGTGCTATGTCCAGCTGACTGTGTCGGACACAGCTGGACACAGTCAGCGGCCACCACGCGCATGACACTGACTCGCTCCCCGCCGCAGATTCCGCGAACGCCTGGGAGACCATGTGGAAGCGCTACATTAACGAGAACAACGCCCAGGAGAAGAACAAGCTGACCAGCGGGCTGGCAGGCGGTCAGTAAGCCAGTGCAGCTCAACCCGCCGCCAGGCGTTGGGCGGGGTGTTATTTGTTCGGTGCCTTCCAACATCCCAAATTACATGAAAATCGCATACGCACATCTCTTTTGAGTTGTTCATAGAGCCGGAGTTGTACAAGCCTGTTTACAGCGCGAAATCCGGTTAGTTGATTATCCAAAGCCGTTCCATCCTCATGTCACCGATTTGACCGGCTCAGTATGAGTCTCAGCGCTCGGTAGATGTTACTAGTGCCGCACTGACCGCTCCTCGGACTACACCAGGTCCGCCAGCCGTGGCTGCTGCACCGGCTGCTCCAGCTGGCCAAAAACGAGAGCTATGTACGCTCGCAGGACTTCTTCAAGCTTTGCGCCAGGGTCAGCGCCAACCCGGCCGGCAACCCCATCGTCTGGAACTATTTGAGGTGAAGGGTGACGGGGATGGCGCGAGGAGCTTCTGTGGGGGTGGATAAAATCCCAGGCCATGGAAATTTCTCTGAGCAATTGCTTTCAGGGGAAGAGCTTTGATAAATATTCAAGGGGAATTCAGTCATTTGGAAACTTTGTGTGATGCTTCTTTGACGTATCAAGCGATACTTATTTTGATGGGCGTAATATTTTGGCATTAAGGGGGCGTTCTCAGGTCACAAGCATCAAATCCTAACTTTTGAAAAACTAGGCCGCAAAAGCAGTCCAAACGTTCCCAAGCAATTTGTGACGCATTAGGCTGTACAAGAAAAAGACTTGTCGATTTCAGCTGCGAGAGAAAACGCACTTTCAAGGAACTCATTGTTGCTTTTTGCACTTTTTTTTGACAAATCCATGTGTTGCACGCCGCTCCAATTGGGGAACCGGTTCAAATAAACATTGTAGGTGGCCGTGATGATTCCAGAAAATGCAAGGCAGGACTTGTGTGGAAAGCTTTGCAACTTAGCAGAGAGCTTGACCTCAATCAAATATGGCTCCGTGCCGCTGACCTGGACCGCCTTGCCCGTGACATACCCGAGTGGTCTGCCCCTGTGGCATGTGGCGTCAGTGTCATGGACGCCGCCTCGCCACGTGACAGGTCTGAGTGGCCTGCCCCTGTGGCATATGGTGTCAGTGTCACTGACACCGCCTCACCCCGTGACAGGTCTGAGTGGGAGTCTTACCTGGTGCCGCGCTTCACCCTGAACGAGCGCTACCTCGGCTTCCTGGTGCCCAAGATCACCAAGCACTTCAACACGCCGCACCAGCTGCAGGAGGCGAAGGATTTCTTCGCTCGATACCCGGAGGCCGGCGCCGGGGAGCGCGCGCGCAAGGAGGCGCTCGAGACCATCCAGGCCAACATCAACTGGCTCAAGAACCACAAGCAAGAGCTGAAGAAGTGGCTCAAGTCCAGGAAGTCGGCTTCGCCTCAGCTGGGCTGAAGTGACCCGGGATCGTGGCACGGCTGTTCAAGCTGCGGTTATGGCTTTTGGATAGACGTGCGGGTGATGTGTGGAGTGAGTGGAACTGCAGAAGGTTACGGTGTGCGAATGTGGAGGTCCCATGTTCGCGTTGAGTGACGTCACGGCAACGTCTAGTGACATCACACCAGCGTCAAGTGACGTCATACCTGAACACCTTCAATTTTAGTAACGTTGGTGTTGATAACGTTGGCTCCTGGTCTTCAGGGCCCGGCTCAATGGCGGTGGCCAACTGATCAAGTATGCATTCCGTCCCTGATCTTCAGCATGGTGAAATATTCCCCTCACTATTGTCGAGGTACAGAAAGCCATTCGAGGATCCTCAGAGTGCAGAAAGTGATCCCCTGGAAGAATCATTGATTCCCTGAATTAGCCCTTGATCCCCTGATAATGCGAGAAGATAGTCCTCACAAACGACCTGGGTGAGGGACACCATTCCGTCCCTGATGGTCACATGCAAGAAACCCGTTCGTCCCTGATGGTCGCGGTGCGAGAAGCCAGTCCGCTCCTGATGGTCAGTGTGCGAGAAGCCAGTCCGCTCTTGATGGTCAGTGTGCGGGAAGCCAGTCCGCTCCTGATGGTCAGTGTGCGGGAAGCCAGTCCGCTCCTGATGGTCAGTGTGCGGGAAGCCAGTCCGCTCCTGATGGTCAGTGTGCGGGAAGCCAGTCCGCTCCTGATGGTCAGTGTGCGAGAAGCCAGTCCGCTCCTGATGGTCAGTGTGCGGGAAGAAGTCCATCTCGGATGGCCACGGTGCGATAAACTAGACCACCACCGATCGTATTTATCAGCAGCGTGACCTTTTAAGGGCTGGCGGAAAGCGTTTCATTGCAAATCTGCAGCGGGTGAGGGTGTGAGCTGCGATGTACCACAAAGCCGAATGGCACCAGCCCGATTATGATCATGCAGACATATCCACGTTTATCGCGCTACGGCCCGGAATCTCAGCACATTTGCAGCAGTGATCGAGTACTGACATGGACTGGCCAAGCCGCTCAAAGTGACTGGCGATGGTCTGCAGTGGTTGTGCAGGTGCAAAGACTGGGTGTCACGTACCTGGCACTCGAGACGCATCCATTTGGAATGGGACTGCACTTTGTGACGTGCCAAGCCTTTCAAGTGCCATACTGTTTACGCCCTTGCTACGCGGCCAAGCAAGGTCCAGAATAGCGCTAGTCTGTTGGTTTTAGTTTTCGACACCTGGAACGCCGGCAAATGCTGTTTGTTTATCCAACTGTGTGTGAATCTAGTGAGCTCGTCGGATCCAGAACTAGTTTGTCTTGTGTGTCGGCAATTTGGGAATATATGTAAATGTGTGTCGTTTCGTGCACTTATGGATACTGTTATGGAGATCAAAACTTCGCATTATAACAAAAATGTAATTGGTACTCGAAATCGTTTAACTTTTCGGCGTAAAATGTTTGCTACATTTGATGAACCTGCGCGTATTCAGAGCAGAGTACGCCAGTTTGGTCCGTGGGTGTTTTTAAGATTAAAAATCACAAGGTTTTTGCTGCATTGTTTGCTCCTTTTCTTGCAGACTCATGCAGGCTATTATTTTTTCCTTGCATTTTGATTTGCGTCCAATATTAACATTTGTGGTCGAATAACCAACACACGGGGCAAACTCGGCACCAGCGGAACGACGTCGCCGTCGACAGAACATATGACGTCACGGGGAGCACGTGACCAGCTCCCGGCTTCAGATGAGAATGTGGGGCGCTGGGAGCGACCTTCACCAGTCCCCGGCCTCAGGGGAGTGACCCTCACCAGTCCCCGGCCTCAGGGGAGCGACCCTCACCAGTCCCCGGCCTCAGAGAGCGACCCTCACCAGTCCCCCGACCTCAGGGGAGCGACCCTCACCAGTCCCCCGGCCTCAGGGGAGCGACCCTCACCAGTCCCCCGGCCTCAGGGGAGCGACCCTCACCAGTCCCCCGGCCTCAGGGGAGCGACCCTCACCAGTCCCCCGGCCTCAGGCGAGTGACCCTCACCAGCTCCCGACCTCAGGGGAGCGACCCTCACCAGTCCCCCGACCTCAGCGGAGCGACCCTCACCAGTCCCCGGCCTCAGGGGAGTGACCCTCACCAGCTCCCGACCTCAGGGGAGCAACCCTTACCAGCTCCCGGTGAGGGATTTGGTGCGTTACACGATACCGAGGATAAGGCCGTGTACAATTAAACAAATTGTCGTCGTTAATGCCTTGCTTTGAGGATTTTGCGTTAACAAAAAATTCACGTCAAAAGCTATCGAGCTCGACTTGAACTGTGCTCGAAATGAGGAACTTCTGAACGTTTACACAACGCATCAGGGAGCAACCGTTGCCAGCGACATTTGGGGAACTCTGTTTCCATAGGGCGCCACGAGGCGCCGCATCCAGCGCTCAGTCACACGGCGTGTTTCTGGTGCCCCAGGCCGCTCAGGGGGTCTCTGTCACCTGTCGGATTCTGGCGTGTTTCTGGTGCCCCAGGCCGCTCAGAGGGTTTCCGTCACCTGTCGGATTCTGGCGTGTTTCTGGTGTCCCAGGCCGCTCAGAGGGTTTCCGTCACCTGTCGGATTCTGGCGTGTTTCTGGTGCCCCAGGCCGCTCAGGGGGTCTCTGTCACCTGTCGGATTCTGGCGTGTTTCTGGTGCCCCAGGCCGCTCAGAGGGTTTCCTATCACCTGTCGGATTCTGGCGTGTTTCTGGTGCCCCAGGCCACTCAGGGGGTTTCCGTCAGCTGTCGTATTCCGTCCATACTTCGCTACTGTGAGGCAGCTGGACTCCGGCAATCGGTTTGCTTAAGCCCGAGGCCGAGGCGAAACAGTGTATGATGGTACAGACGTTTCAAATATTTACTTCAAATAACGTCACACACGTCATGTAATTACAATAGACGTGTGAGATAATAACGCTTAAAGTTTGACAACATGCCAAAGCCATGTAAGATCACGTGATGTCAGATTCAATCAAAGGTTTTTGACTGTGGCCGCAAAAAAAAAACGCCGGCAGCCAGATATCAGAGGCTGTCTCCCAAGCCTTTAGGCTGACAGCCGGAGATTGAAGGCTGTCTCTCAAGCCATCAGATTGACAGGCGGAGGCCAGAAGCTGTCTTTCGAGCCCTCAGGCCGGCAACCGAGATCAGAGGCTGTCTCCGAAGTCCTCAGGCTGCCAGCCGGAGATCAGAGGCTGTCTCTCAAGCCCTCAGGTCGGCAGCCGGAGATCAGAGGCTGTCCCTCAAGCCCTCAGGTCGGCAACCGGAGATCACAGGCTGTCCCTCAAGCCCTCAGGTCGGCAACCGGAGATCACAGGCGGCCTCTCGGATACCAGGGCCTGGCGGCATGCCTAGTAGGCACCATTCTGTGCGTCTCCTGCTGGCTCAGCTTGTGCACGCACATCAGGTGCTTGCGTAGGTTGGAGACGATGCTGAACACCTTGCCACAGATGCGGCAGCTGGTGAGGCCGCGATGCGACTCTTGGTGCTGGTTGAGGCTGCCTGGGTGCTGGTAGCGCTTGCCGCACAACTTGCACTGAAGGGGCGGCTGTGTCTCGCAGACGTCTGTCGGACACGCCAGCTCAGGGTCAGACTTGCAGACTGGCCAGGCTGGTCAGCAGGGCAGGGCGCTCCCACCGCGCTAACGTTATCACCTGTGAGTCGGCCCCACTTTTTTTTTTAGCAAGGCTACGGAATGCTAGGTAACGCGCTCTGTGCTATTTAGCAGAGGCCAATGGTAGTGCGCCAGCTGAATAACATTTTATCGTTATAACCAGATATAGTTTTCTTTAATCAGATACCGCATCTAAGTCCCAGCCTAAAATCATCACTTTCAATCATGTCCAATTTGTATGCGAAATTGTCTTTTTGAGACTCAAAAAAGCTGGCGGCAATGTTAAGGTATGCAGCTATCATCGAACTGGAGACCACCTGGCGACAATGCCCAAGGAATGGGGACATTTTGGCGTCTAGCCTGGCGCACCACAAACAAATTCATCTAGTCTCCATGACAACTCTGCCGTCCAAAGGTAAAACCACATATGCTCATTTCTGGCCGTTTTGCGTTTTGATTTCGTCTGATTTGTCTTGTCATGCTTAATTCGGGCATTTAAACCAATAGCTGAAATTTTCACAAGCTTTTAGCTAAAAGAAAGGGCTAGAAGTTTGTGGACATCTCAACTGATGATTTAAATTACCAAATTTGGCAGGAGTAGGTGAATCAAATGACATAAAAACGAAAAATGTTCCGAAATTAAGATACGGGATTTTGCCTTTGGATGACAGAAACGGGTGGGTGGCATTGTAGTGTGGCTAATGAACAAAAGATTTGTCGGCGAGCGTCGCCTTGGGCTTGTCCATTTTGTTTGATGAATTGATGAATGTGCCGAAGAGATGTTACACGGTAACGTGCGTATAATCCTTTTGGCACCGCCACTTCTGTACAGGAACATCACGCAAAATGTCTTGAAACGTTTCAAATGCTTCGGAAGGTATGCTCGAGAGGCCTAATGGTAGGCCTAAGCCTAAAAGATAGGTGGGCCTGGTGCTCAAGCTTTCGTTTTGGGATGACCTCTTTCTTTGACTTGAACATTCTTGAGGTGGGAACACCTCAAGGCCAATCAAGCCTTCCAAACACTAGAACAAACTGTCCAACATGCCAATATTACCTATGCAAATTTGTAAAGATGCATTACTTTTTAATTCACAAGGCAGGCCAAGTGAAAACAGGTATAGCAGGATCTTTTTACGGCATTTTGAGTGTGTGGCATGTTGGGGGGGAGGGGGGGGAGGGGGGGAGGGGGGGCAGTGCGGACAGCCTTGGGGTGCGGAACCATCTTCAACCGCATTCAAGATGTTCGAAAAAGGAACCTGGCTGTGCCAATATCGCCTCCATTGCCGGTGTGAGAAAAGAATCAATACACGCGTAACGTTCGGAGACTGCAGCAAACACCGTCCCTGGACACACGTTATTAGGAAGTTCCTTGAGCCCCGTGCCAAGCATTATTAACATAGTGTAAAAAATGCTATCTGGAATGCCGTGTGGCAACCATAGCCGTGTCGGTCCAGGTACGGAGGTATACCTACATGCCAATCACATATAAACATGAACGACACTGCTGTGTCGGAGCAGTCGCGGAGGAGCCCCTGCGGAGATGAGATAAGTGGCTTAATTTACTTGCTTCTCTCAATATTTCCTCCAATGTGCCATCCAACCCTCGTATCGCCTTTCTTGCTTAATCATGAATCCTCGCGATGCCCAGCTAATGCGGGGCAGGCTGCATGCGTCAGCCAAGGGTGGGCCGGGAAGTCACCTGGAGAGAGACTCTGCGCGGGCTGAACTCGGCGGTTGCCCCCCCCCCCCCCCTCAGGCGCATGTAGTCCTTTCCACACTGCTATCCAGTCTCCTTCACCCCATAGCCCCGACGTGATCATTCCTGAACGAAATGGCTCTAATCCAAACAACCAAAGAACCAATCCTTCGATGCGCTGCCCTAGTGTTAAATGTGAAATGCTGTTCATCTCGTAAATGTTGCCTGGAGTTGCTGGGACAGCTGCGTCCAGCCCCCCCCCCCCCCCCTCCCGCAGCCTCCTCGCCGCCCCTGCGTTGGACAGACAGCAGCGCCCAGCGGCCAGTGGCAGCAGACCGTGTGTGATAACACGCTCAGCGTAAATGGGCTCAAAACTGCTTTCGCGCTACACTGGTGGGGAAGAAGACAAAATTAGCTTCACTATTTAAGGTTGCTCGTCCTGGACTTTCCCAGAGGCGTCCGATCCGGATCTCACTGTTTTGGTGGAGCTCGTATGGCCGCAAACCAACGTCCGATTTATACGCGTCAGGCGGCCATAACAACTGCGCAATAGGCAACGGCACCTCAAAAAATAAATACACGCTCCGCCAACGCTGCCATCCTTGAGCGAGGCTGGTGTCCAATCCTGTCAAGAAGGGCAGCTTTGGTAGACTTGATTCTGGTTCGCTGGCCACTGCTGAAACTTGCCATGGTTCGGTGCCTCGTCAGCGCTCCTCACCAAACGCTGTCATTTCTTTAGCCTGAGACTGAAGTTTTGCCTTAGTTCATAAGCCTATTGCTCGCAAAATGACCATCGCGTCAAAGACATACTTACCTTCAATTTTGGACTGCAGCAGCGATTCATTTTACATGGACGAAAGTAAAGCAAGGAAGATCTTCCGGGACACAAGACGGCTCTTAATGCAGCAGCCACTTCATGCTTCACGGCTCTTCCTTGATATCTTCGGAGTGGAAAACCAATCATCAGCTGATGCAGCATCGTTGTCATGGAATCGGAGCAAATCCCCTACTTTGTAGTTACTTTTGAAGAGTTGCTTTTGAAGTCCGCCTTCATTTTTCGAGTCGCACTGCCGACCGACAGCAGACAAATGAGTTCTAACACGAGCTCTTCAAAAGTCTAGAGCTTCGAGAGAAGGCTGTCATTACGCAAACACTGGCATAGGTAGCAAACCAGCGCATCACTGGCATAAGACTGTAAAAGATGTGCGATAAAAGATGCATCCTGTATCTTCAAGTTGCTGTTTTGTCGGGCAAAACGTCGGTCTCAGCGGGGGGTGGGGGTGGGGGGGTGGGGGTGCATTTTGACGCGCATTGCGCATCATCACTCCAGCCGAAAGGAGGGAAGTGGGGGTGGAGTGGGGAGTTGACGAGAGGAGCTCCTCGCAGAGGACCAGTGTGTTAAGAGCGTTACTGGTGTGCCACCCCGTTTCTGGCGCACCCATCACAATCACAAACGGTGCGGCGTTCTTTGTTCAACCGCAAAACGGTACGCACATGGAGCATTTTTGAAAACCTCCAAGTAAGCAAAGTGGTACCGAAAGAATATCGTTCATTTCGTGTCAAACTGACGTGACATGACAGACTGGTGTAAGTACTTACACTGTAGTCCATATTTGGCACAGATTTGCAGGCCGTGACAAAGATGTACGTGTGATTTAGCCAGGCCAAATAGGCAATGCACCCAGCTAGCTACTGTATCAGCTTTGTGAGACCACGAAGCATACAACCGCCTGGACGCACTGTTGCACACTGCTCTTCCCTTGCGAGTGTCATTAATTGGGTGCGCCCTTGGTGGAAATTCCATCTTGAATACACACCACTGAGGCATGCGATGAGTACCAATCGACGGAGGTACGCTTCTGATCGAGCAACAACACTGATGTCCAGAAATGCGCACTTAAACGTGCGTTTTTATCATGCCGTCCAGCTCGTTTAGTGGACGCTAGTTCGATCTATGTCAGTTGTGCATACCGAGCTGAAAATAAGGCCTAGGCGAAAAAATGAAAGCTTGTTTGATCATCTTGCTTAACTTTGGTACCATAACGCAGCAAGGGCAAAACGTACACTATTCAAGAACACTGAAATCATGAGGATACATTACAAGGAATGTTGAATAGGCTCCAGTCAGAATTTACCTGAATTTGCCATTCGCGATGAGTTTGCCCGAATTTGCGATGGGAGGATGCTAATAGTGTCGCGAGTGAGACCTAGCCCCATTGACAGAACCTATACACTGGGTAAGACAGTATCAATATAATTATTACTCATAGAGTGACCAGGAAAATGGGCGGATAGGTTGTGGCATTCTGTCCATTGACGTGATGCTGGGTCATTCTACGAGGAATAAGACCATTGATACATGCCGGCTCGGCCGGCGCAAGACCCAATCTTATCGATCCGTGAAACGAGAGATAATGATGATTGGTCGATGACACATTTATGGACGGAGAAACCACCCGTGATTGGCTTTCACGAACAACTCTCTTCTCGCCGTTGGCTACCGACTCGTGATCGCACAAATCGTTTCAAGGTCAGAGTAACGGTCTTGGAGAATGAATGACGACGAGTGGTACAGTTGGAGCTGGAAATTTAACACGAACGTAGTCGTTCACATGCTTACAGCTAGTTCATCAATGAACAAAACATACACAACACAGACATAACATTGCAAAATATGCATAACAATGACATGTCCGTATGACAGCCGTGCTGGGTCATTTTAAGAGGAATAAGGTATCAATACTGTCGCAGGACATAGGCTAACAGCTCTCGTTAACCTATGGTCTGCAATCAGACCACCAGATTTCACAAACGTCAATTGAAACAGTGCCTAGCGCAATAAAAAACTATCGATTTTTGTCTCCCTGGTGCTTTTCAGCTGCGCGCGGTACATATTCACTCGACTATCCGCCAATCTTGCAGCTGAATTAGGGCTGTTGGGCTCTACATGTCGCTGCCATGCTAGCGTCTGTCATATGAAAATTACGACCAAAATAGTTTTTCCTGGTCATCGGATTGTATGGGTGCGTATTGCCCTCTACGATGCACGCGAACCATCCGCCAGCGAGCGCATATGGTACGCGCCCGCCCTGGCTCCGCCGATGCAGCTCGAAATCACAGGTGGCCTCTACGGTCGTGAATGCCTCATCGATCAATCACCACCCTCCCTCGTTTCATAGATCAATGTGTGGAGCCGAGCCCGCCGCCCAGAAGGGAGTTGTTCGTGGTAGCTAATCACAGGTGGTCTCCCTGTTCATGAATGCGTCATCGACCACGCAGTATCATCTCTCGCTCGTGCCCGCTCGGTTGGTATAAGTCGCTGGCTGGTGGCCGTGATCTCACCAATCGTTTCAAGGCCAGACTCACGGTATTGGAGAATAAGGGATCATGAGTAGTAGGGCTGGAACTGAAAGACCAGTGCCGGCATCGTCGTTCACTATGTTTGCAGTTTGTTAAACAAGGTACGAATAATTACGAAATACACATAACAAAATACATTAAATGAAACCTTATATAAGGAATGGCAAAGAAATAATATTTCATGCAGCCCTTCCGGAATGAAGACAAACACAAAGCCGATGTCAAGAGCACGAACACGAAGGTCAAACATTTGACAGCATTTTTCAAACAAACCAAAGCCTTCCTTTTAGCTATCTGAACCGTGGAAGGTAAGGTGCTGGTTCCGTGGGGAAAACACATAGAAGGGTAACATGTATGCTTTTACCGAACCCTGAGGAACCGAGCGCAGGATGGTTACAACATGCACCCGTCCAAAGAAGACGTCTGCTTCCGCCAGACAGGCTTATCCAGCTATTTTTATAAAAGTATGCACAGTACACGCTGCCGCGTGGCCTAACAGGAGGCGTCCGGAACAACGGAAGCCACGTACTCGCGCACAGGCCACAGCGCCAGCCTGGAATCGGACTCGGACCACACACGTCGACGTCCGGGTCGGTACCGAGTGACCTATTCCGTACCCACTCCGTCATCGGAGTGTGGCCCACAGACCCACTCCGTCATCGGAGTGCGGCCCACAGACATGATCCAGATGACAGTAATTCTTGCCCGTCCGGTTATGCGCGTCTTTCAGTCCCTCATGTCCCATCTTAACGAGGTTGAGACGGGATAAAAATCGTTTCCGTGATTGTAATGGCCGTCGACACAGGGCATCAGTACTTATCACGCGTTTCGAGACGCTGTGAACAAATTGTGGAAAATGCTGGTGTGCCGAAATGCGCCCATATAGCAGACAATCTGCAATGATTACTCGTCACATGCATAACACGGTTACGTCACGTGGCCATTGAAAGAACCTTCGGAGGAGCAGGTCATTTGTCTCCAACATCGAACGCCAGCATTCGCCACCCAGCTGACAGCGCTGAGGGTACTCCGACGTGGGCCAATCACAGCATTGTAGTTCGATGACAAGCAGACGCCGTCAGACACGGAGTGCGAACCGGCCGCGGTGATTGGCTGCGCGGCCACGGGGCTTGCGAACAGCCAATCACTGTCGGCTGCGTCTGTTGGGCACGAGCCGAGTGACATCTAGCGGTGACATTCGGTGGTTCGAGATGAGGTGCGTGCGCAGGCTGTGTGCCGTGCTGTAGACCACGCCGCAGACTGGACAGACGGTGCGCCCCTCGTGCAGTTGCCGGTGGTTGATGAGTGAACGTGGGTTCTTGAAGGGCTTTCCACATATCTCGCAGCGGTGCTCTTTGCCGTCTGAAAATAACAGGCTGTGTAACACGGAATATTCAAAAAGCAGCACATTGAGTTGAACAAGATTTGAGCGACACATCTTTGAACGAAAGATTAGAACAACGCATTGAGCAACACATTTGGTGAAAGAGAGGACGCGTTCTGCGGAGGGCAGTCGCAACGGTTTTAGCTAAACATTTCTGGTCACTTTACCTCCTAACTTGTTAACTCGTACCAACAAGCAGGGCAATGTCTTCAAGCGTTCGAAATTTGTACTATCGGTTGGGAGCAATAAGCAAAACTTCAGGCAGTGTTAACACATAAGGAAACTGCATACACCAGCTTTGTTGCCCATGTGAGTATCTAACCATGTTATCGTTTGCATGGGCAGAACAGTTTTTGGAGAGATACGGCGGTATTCGATACCAGACAGTTAACGTCGGGCTTATGACGCCTAATTAAGGAATGTATTGACACAGCAAATTTCCATGAAATCTACCGCATATATTTAGTTGCAACCTCATTCTATGTTGTGTTCTAATTTTTTCACCCATCTCTTATCATGTAAACAGTTACATTTTCGACACAGCCCGGGACACCGTGGTTTTGGCTCATCGCTGTTATCGAGACGAATGGCTCATGCTAAATAAACCATAGTACCTTGTTTCCACGCTCGCTTAATCACCGAAATTAACGCGTACACGATTTTTCGGCCTCACGAAACCCGTATGCAGGTAATGGTGCCCTGACAAGTGTTCTCAATAAATTCGGTCGGTTCGAGTGCAAGGATAAGTGTCAGATCGGTGGAGATAGGAAGAAGGGTGCTTGTATCGCCCTTTATTCGAGTGAAAGGGCATTAAATTGCAATGCAAATCCGTTTAAGCGAAATGCACTATTTTTCTTTCACTCCCCATTTCACTTGCTGTCATCCACACACCCCACACACAGAATTCAACGTTGCGCGGCGTTCTAGGATGACTTGACTAACAAAACTCTCCTGCTGGTGATATGAATGGTACCAGCGCCGTTGGCCGTGCACATTTCAGTCGACGAGACAGCTTTGTTACAGCGGTGTACGTGAATGCCGCCCTGAAGTTAGTTCCCCAAACTTAGTTATGGATAACGTCGCGTTGAAATAAACAGCATTTGTACTTAGGCATATTTCAGCATTTCTTCATGCATCCACAACTTTTGAAAATTTTCGGACACCGGAAGTCATTACGGCCAGCATGACCTAAAGCATCCATTCTGTCCGATGTGGTCATCATAAGTGAAGTGCTATTGACACTGCTTCGTTATGCATTGCATCAAGGTCGTGGGGATCATCCCCGCCAGCTGGCCGCCTCTCCACCGTGATCGAGAGGGTGACCGTCACCCACTCGTGAGAACGCCCCAGGCCAGCCTCTGCCCGGGCCGCTGCCGGTGGCCGCGTCGCGTGACCGGACCGGCTCTCCGCCGACCTCCGCGGCCTCCCCGCCCCGCCGGGCCCGGCGTGGCAGGCGCGCACCGGGCGTCCTCAAACAGGGTAGCAGTGGGCAGCGCTGGCGCGGCGAGCAAAGAACAAGATTTCTTATCGGCCTTCTGAACATTGAAGGCCTCAAGCCGAAGATGCTTGAGCTATCCAACAAACTCAGAAAATTTCAATTCGAACCTCTCTCTCTCTCTCTCTCTCTCTCTCTCTCTCTCTCTCTCTCTCTCCTCTCTCTCTCTCTCTCTCTCTCGTCTCTCTCTCTCTCTCTCTCTTCTCTCTCTCTCTCTCTCCTCTCTCTCTCTCCTCTCTCTCTCTCTTCTCTCTCTCCTCTCTCTCTCTCTCTCTCTCTCTCTCTCTCTCTCTCTCTCTCTCTCTCTCTCTCTCTCTCTCTCTCTCTCTCTCTCTCTCTCTCTCTCTCTCTCTCTCTCTCTCTCTTCTCTCTCTCTCTCTCTCTCTCTCTCTCTCCTCTCTCTCTCTCTCTCTCTCTCTCTCTCTCTCTCTCTCTCTCTCTCTCTCTCCTCTCTCTCTCTCTCTCTCTCTCTCTCTCTCTCTCTCTCTCTCTCTCTCTCTCTCTCTCTCTCTCTCTCTCTCTCTCTCTCTCTCTCTCTCTCTCTCTCCTCTCCTCTCTCTCTCTCTCTCTCTCTCTCTCTCTCTCTCTCTCTCTCTCTCTCTTCACGAGACCCAGCAGCGACCGGACACTCAGTCCCGCCTCGTGGTCACGCCTGACCACCAGCTGCTGCACGCTGACCTGGCAGACGGTCGTGGGTACGGCGGCGTGGCAGTGCTCGCCTGGGGCGGGATTTACCTATCGCGCTTGGAAGTTTCTGCAGCGCGCCAACCCGATAAGAAAATCGAGATCGGCGGACGCTTGTCAAACCCGATGGTAAGCGGCGACTGATGTTCAGATCAGCGTGTCTTTCGCCCAGACGCAGTAGCAGATCTAAGAGCAGACTGTGATGGTCTCGAGGTGCAGTTGCAACGTTTACGAATTGAATATCCCAGTGTAAAGATTTGCAACGATTCTGACTGTGACCTCTAGAAATCCGGCTGTGGTAGTTGTGAATCCAGGCTGTGCAAATTTGTATCTCTCTTTGTTATTTTCTATATTTTCCCTTATTGTATGTCAGCACTTCATTGACAACATATTTGTTTCTTCAAATATTAACTCTTTGCATCAAATAGTTGTCTCCAGCACTTTTTTCTTCGGTTTTTATTGACATTGTTCTTCAGTGATTCTGTTCTAATCACACGCTGTGATACCCGGTTTTGTGCTTCTCGTCCGCATATATTTTTACGCGATTTTATATCTGTAACTAAGGTGCGTTCCCGGCTGCCACTGTCCGTTCTCGTGCTCTGTGTCGCATTAACTTGGCCTACTTTCGCTCCGACCTTCTGAGTGCTGAATGGTCCATGGATTGTCTATTTGAGACAATGTCCGAGAAGTAGCAGTGCTTCGGACACATTTTTACCGGCGTTGTCGACGCGCTTGCGCCGTTCCGCCTTACCCGCCTCCGCAGCCCCTGCTGCCCCTGTGGTAACAGAGGGCTACTCGTGACCTGACACAGCGCCGCCACCACGCGCTGGCGCAGCACGGTCACCGGTCTCGTGACCTGATGCAGCGCCGCCACCACGCGCTGACGCAGCACGGTCACCGGTCTCGTGACCTGATGCAGCGCCGCCACCACGCGCTGACGCAGCACGGTCACCGGTCTCGTGACCTGATGCGGCGCCGCCACCACGCGCTGGCGCAGCACGGTCACCGGTCTCGTGGCCTGATGCAGCGCCGCCACCACGCGCTGGCGCAGCACGGTCACCGGTCTCGTGACCTGACACAGCGCCGCCACCACGCGCCGGCGCGGCACGGTCACCGGTCTCGTGACCTGATGCAGCGCCGCCACACGCGCTGGCGCAGCACGTCACCGGTCTCGTGCCTGATGCCGGCGCCGCCACCACGCGCTGGCGCAGCACGGTCACCGGTCTCGTGACCTGACACAGCGCCGCCACCACGCGCTGGCGCAGCACGGTCACCGGTCTCGTGACCTGACACAGCGCCGCCACCACGCGCTGGCGCAGCACGGTCACCGGTCTCGTGACCTGACACAGCGCCGCCACCACGCGCTGGCGCAGCACGGTCACCGGTCGGACACCTAAAGGAAGCTCAGTCGCGCTGGGCGTTCGGCGCTGCACCGCCACACCCGTGGCGACATCCGGCGTCGAATGGCAGAGGGTGGTGTACCACCTGTCTGGCGATCCCTGCGCACCGCTGCTGGTGGGCGCAGGTCGGGTCGTGTGCCCCCGGGCGCTACTTCCGATGCTCTGGACACCTACTTTGTCGGCGTGGGCCCTCGCGTGGCTGGCCAGCCGGGGAGCACCACCTGACCTTCCGTGTCGCCTGCCGCGTGTCGGTGTCCGCGCTCTGACCTTGATGCCCCTCTCACTGTCCGAGTTGCGAGCCGCAGTTTATGGCATGATCAGCTCCTCTACCAGTGGCTAGGATGACATCTGTATGTGTGTTGTCTGCCTCACGCTTGACGTTATGGGCACGACATTTTTCCACCTGGTCAACTCCAGCCCTTCCCTCTCTGAAGTCCTGGTATCCTGGACACATCCCTTGCTACTACCCACCGACAAGTCCGGCGATCACACCCAGCCTTCACCATCTAAAAGTCCGGCGATCACACCCAGCCTTCACAACCTACAAGTCCGGCGATCACACCCAGCCTTTACCACCCACAAGTCCGGCGATCACACCCAGCCTGCATTACCCAAAGTCTGGCGATCACACCCAGCCTTCACTACCCACAAGTCCGGCGATCACACCCAGCCTTCACCACCTACAAGTCCGGCGATCACACCAAGCCTTCCAATTACCACCCATTATGCATCGTTCATGTGATTGCTAAAATCGCAGAGCGTGCTGTTCATCAGCAGCTCTATAATTATTTATCCGCCAACCACCTCCTCTCCTCTTCCGAACATGGTTTCCGCCCCCGGCCCTCCACGGAGACCGCACTGGCCACCATTTCCGACCACATTCTGTCCACCAAAGACCGTGAACAAACATCACTGCTCTGCGTTTTAGATCTCAGCGAGTGCTTCGATGTGATAAGTCACTAAGCCTCTACAAACTGCGCGCTTGCAGCGTTGAAATCTCTTGGTTTTCGGCCCAACTTCGTACTCACACCCAAATCACGCCAAAACCCTCAGTCTCACTGATCGCACGGGCACATCGGAAGTCCTGTCTAAACTTCTAAATAGCATCGACGTATTCCAGGGACTCGCGCTGGTTCCCCTCCTCTTCAGCGTATTCGCTCACGGTTTGAGTCTTGTCATGGAGGGCGCTGTAGTGGTCTAGCACGGGGACGATACTCAGCTTTTGGTTAGCAGCCCCAAATCTCAGTTCAAGAACACTACCTCTCATTTGGAGCATGTTTTGGCCTTACTTGGCGATTAGTTCAGATTAAACGGTCTTAAAGTCAGTGCTGCTACAACGCAGCTGATGCTTTTTGGAAGCCCACAAAATCTTCGCACTGTTCCCCACTTAACCGTCAAATTTAGCCATCGCCTCCTTGCATCTGGTTTGGAAGGTAAAACGCTCGGACATGAATTTGTCTCAATCTCATAGATGAGACAGTGGTATTAGCCTTATTCATCGGAAAAACGGGAGAATAGAGATAGAGATAGATATGTAGCGATTCACTAATTTTATTCTAATTCACAACATAAAGGAATTCACAAGCAGAAGTGAATTCACTTCTGCTATTGTTTCGATAAAGCATGTTGCCGAAATATCAACCTAGTTACATATACATTCTCCTGTTTGCTTTCCGAGGAATACAGTTAATATAATTCTCTTATCTATCTGAATAATGTTCTTCGCCAATGCACCGAGCAACCTACGTAATGTTGTCGCAATTTCAGTTGGAATTCACACATTTCGCATGACAGTAAACGCTGTTGAGGTATCTTAGCTAGTCTACCACATCCGCAGCACTGCTTGCCTGCCAGTGTCCCGACGACCCTGGTGAATGCCTTGGTTCTGCCACAGGTCATTTACTGCATATCAGTGTAGGGCAATGGTCCACAGCTCATTGTACCCAGGACTCAAAAAGTGTTACATTTTGCTTGTTCCGTTCACGCGCCCAAGATGCATAACAAACTCCCGGACTATCTTCAATTTCTCCCGACTGTCTCGTTCCTAAGGGATTTGAAGCGACTTCTCTTGAGATTTCCGAGGATGCGATGTCCTGCTTGTACGGTGTGGTCGGAGTGCCTGTGCCTGTGCTCCAGTGCGTTTGTTTGTTTGTGTTTTTATTGACCGTCTTTAGCCTCATGACATCAATTTATTTGCTGACGATGGCTAGTAGCAGCCTGGACTTTATTCGGCATTAACCAAATATACGGTAATCAATCGATCGATAAGTGGGTAAGGGCCTTGGCACAACGTAGTAATGCAGCCACGCCTGAATTACAAGTCAAACGGTCCATACAATGTGCTTGTCCGGCAGTGTACAGTTAAAAAACCGCGCCAATGTCACAGTGCCGCTGACGTGCCCACAAAATAACGACGAGGGCCAGCGACGCCATAGAAACACTAACTAAAACCCACTGCTCACCTGAGGTCTGCCTCAGTTCCCTTTCTCATTTTCAAGCCCAAAATTCATTTACACTTGCGCTTTCCATAGGTTTTCTTTTATTATCTGCACCACGAGGCATTTCATAATGAATTCATCTGATCCGGGTAGCGGGAGCATCGACTCCTTCAAGTGTATCCAGCATGTTCGAACATTCTATGCAAAACTTGTTTCAGCGACATTGCCGTATCCATCAGAAACAGTCAACGCAACTAGTGAGAGATACAGATTTGCTCACTTTTTAAATACTCGGATTTGCTCAGTTTCTTAACACAAAGTACCTGCCGTGCAGAACTTTTTAGTTCGTCTCAGCTCACTGACAGGGATCAGACAACAGAAACCATATACGTCACCGATGTCAACTTCATTATGACTCTTGCCACCACCGAAGGCAATGCTGGTGAACATGTACAGTAGTTACTGTAATTCACCACCCAGGTAACACAGCCCGCCGAATCCTTCAGGTTACAAAACAAGACATTCAGGCTCTCATATTTGCTCAATTTCCACACACAAAGTTCACTGAGATGCAGAGTTCATTCCACCTTGCCCCAGGTCGTCGAGACGAAAGAACAGAGACAATGCGAACCTTGGTTCCTTAATTCAAGACACCTTAGTTACAACCCTTACGACCACCCACAGCACCGACTCGCGGGCCCAACACATATGGCGGGTGTTGTGATAACCAGCTCAGGTCACACGACTAGTTCAAAGTCTTTCGGTGATATTTCAGCCAGTGGCAACCACTGCCACCTCGGCAGCGTGGCCCACGAGCAGCCAGTCACTACCAGAGGTGCCACCGGTCAGGCAAGAGCCGGATGAGTGGCCCACGAGCAGCCAGTCACTGCCGAAGGTGCCGCCGGTTAGGCACGAGCCGGGTGAGTGGCCCACGGGCAGCCAGTCACCGTCGGAGGCGCTGCCGGTTAGGCACGAGCCGGGTGAGTGGCCCACGAGCAGCCAGTCACTGCCGAAGGTGGGTGCCGCCGGTTAGGCACGAGCCGGATGAGTGGCCCACGAGCAGCCAGTCACTGCCGAAGGTGGGTGCTGCCGGTTAGGCACGAGCCGGGCGAGTGGCCCACGAGCAGCCAGTCACCGTCGGAGGCGCCACCGGTTAGGCACGAGCCAGGTGAGTGGCCCACGAGCAGCCAGTCACTGCCGGAGGTGCCGCCGGTTAGGCACAAGCCGGGTGCGTGGCCCACAAGCAGCCAGTCACTGCCGGAGGTGCCGCCGGTTAGGCACGAGCCGGGTGAGTGACCCGCAAGCAGTCAGTCACTGCCGGAGGTGCCGCCGGTTAGGCACGAGCCGGGTGAGTGACCCACAAGCAGTCAGTCACTGCCGGAGGCGCCGCCGGTTAGGCACGAGTCGGGTGAGTGGCCCACAAGCAGCCAGTCACTGCCGGAGGTGCCGCCGGTTAGGCACGAGCCGGGTGAGTGGCCCACGAGCAGCCAGTCACTGCCGGAGGTGCCGCCGGTTAGGCACGAGTCGGGTGACGTCCAGCTGGGATAGACGGTGGTTTGTCAGAAGGTGCGCGCGTAGATTGTGTGCCGTGCTGTAGACGACACCGCAGACTGGACAGACGGTGCGTCCCTCGTGCAGTTGCCGGTGGTTGATGAGTGAACGTGGGTTCTTGAAGGCCTTCCCGCATACCTCGCAGCGGTGATCTTCACCGTCTGAAAATAAGAACAAGTAAGAGACACCACGAGCGCCGTGGGGTGAGCAAGCTGGTACTTCGCCTGGAGACCCCTCCCCAATAAGCGTACCAGAACCTAAGCTGACAAAGCTAGACATCCTTCGAGGCCCACATGAACGGGCCTGATCGACGCGCAGGAGAATCGAACTGCTGAGGTGTTAAGCAGACACAGTGCTTTAGTGATGATGCGCTTTCTCGATCATTCGCCATACTACATTGCTCGAAAGTTGGCTGACTATGGCACGGCTGCTGTGTAACAGATGTGACAATGACTGGCTGTCTGCCCTGGCACGTTGGCCAGACTAGTGACAGGCGTCGATGGTGTCAGCCCTTCTCGAATTTTAATTGAAGATTTCCTTCCCAAGTGCGAATTTTCTATCTTCTAGTGTTTCACTCAAGCACCTTCACCATCACCCACTTCGTAAAACAGTGACCACACGTAGAACAAGCACCAACAGTCGCTTAGGCGGTTCGTATGATCTTCGAACCCCTCATCTTCCAATCTCTTCGGCAGCAGACGACTCGCCTTTTACTGAGCCTTCAATCGGAAAAGACCCAAACCATGAGGTACAGAAGTGACCTGATGCGACATGACGACGACCAATAAGAAGAGTTTTGCCCGACGATACGCTTGTGGTGCCCATCGTGCGAGAGGGTGGCACTAGTGCGCCAGGCCATTGTGAGAGAGCGAGGTCACCTGGCGATCTCAGGATCTGGTTGGGGTCATGCCGCACTGTTTGACGTTGGAATGAGCTTTCCACGGGACAAATGGAATTCGTTACTAAAGACAATCCGTAAATGAACACGAAACGCATTTGTCCCAAAGCCGGGCAACCCGGAGAGTGCACTGGATGTGGATCTGGATCACGAGTGTCCGATATCACATACGCCTTTGTTTGAGCGGCATGGTTCTGGACGGTTTTGACTGGTCATACACATTTCTTATTCCATAAATTACATTAGCACGATCCAAGCCGGACTTTTCCAGGGTCCAGACACCGTCAGTAGGTGCACAGTCAACATTCTAGCTTAGTTCATTCCGACTGAGCGACGTATCCCCGGCTGGAATGACACTTGACCTTCATTTTCACCAAAAACGTCGAACCAGAGACAAAGTGGCGAAATTTCGCAAATTTTCGCCAGAGCAAAATTGTCTCAGTTCCGACCGCCAGGTAACGGAACCGGGTCCTGACCCCGGCAACATACCAACCTGTGAAAGGAATGTTCCACGTTTCAAGATATTGAGGCGAGCTTCAGATATAATGTAAAAAGCTCACTTGGAACTGTTGGTTTGCTTTTGAGTGCTAAAGACTGTTTAAGACAACACAATTTCACTATTTATGAAATAGTTCCCAAAACGCCGTTGTTTGATGAAGTAATTACATGTCAGACGCTGCCAGATGACCGAGTCAAAGTTGCCACTGTAACGAATGAGTTAACTCACTTGTAGTACTTAAACCTGCGGACAGGTGGCAGTGTTTGTTAGAGCGTGTTGGCAGAACTCGAATATCTTTAGACGCTCGTGTTCTGGCCCTTTGTCCTGGTGTTCTTGCATGTGTATCAGCTATTTGAAATTCTTCTTGCATCTCGCAAATGAAATTCTTCACTTGCATCCACATGCTCGGCTATAACGCTATAGGTTATTCTTTTCCCAGTCTTATCTTCGCCTTAACTCGTAGCACTGCTCACATTCCTGCATCACGTAGCACAAAACGTGATTCGTGCTTGAAACTTGCCCCCAACGCAATGCGTTGGTTGAGGGGCAACTAACATCTGTTGAAAGCGTGCGTGCTGAAAGCGTGCTGATGTACCACAGGTACGCAAAATTAGATGACCATATTTTGTTTGACCTTGAGTAATGCATGGCTAGTGAGGTGGCAGCATTCACGTGACGTTTCTATGGCGTCATGCATGTATGGATGACCCTGAAATGGTCTGCACGAAATAGTCTGCGCAAGATCACGTACGTCAAGCCCAGAAACAAATGGGTTTTAAGTCTTAAAGAGCTGTGACCTGCACTAAATGATCTTCAAAATGAGTACCCCAGTTCAAATACCATACAAAGGTAGAACACTCCCGTTAATGAGGAGACAATTCCCAAAACGTTCCACCATTTTTTTGCAGCCAAAGCAATGCCTCAATGTATTGAAAAAAAGAAGTCTGCAACTTAGGGCTTTTTAAGCTTATCTACGTCAGTGCATTCATTCATAGTCCATGTTTTAAACACTTTCAAAAATCGCCGATTTGACGTTGTTGAATAACAATCAAACAACTTGATCGAGATCTGCTCCTCAAAAATCGTCGACTTTGCCGATTTATCACTGGTGACCCGTTCCTGGCGTCTGATATACAAGAGGACCGAGGGGGCAGCTAACAAGGGAAGCGAACATGTGAAAAACTCGATCTTGGTGAGCATCGCACGAAGTGACGACCCTCCCCTCTAACGCAGATCAGTCAGTCACAAGGGCGAGGGAGCGTCATGACTGTTTTTCAATGACTAACAACGTCATTTTGACTGACAGCATCATACAGCCGCTTTGAAATGGCATGATAAATGTGGTACGCCCCGGGAAGCTCAGCGCTCCCATATTATATTTTTATTTATCGTAATCATAATTTTGATCCACCATATCCAGTACATGAAATCTGGTTTGGGGTTTTGGGGGAGACAACACAAATTTTAAAATCGTGGCTTGTAGTAAGAACAAAATAGCCCAGATGAATTTGCACTGCCTACACAGCTGTTACTGTAGGACATTCTTAAGCAGCAGTTAACAGTAAATACCATGCGCTGGCTGGTTTCAGTGATTATCAAAGACAGTTGAAGATCGGAAGCGCATAATTCTGAAAGTTTCTGGCTTCCCAAATAAACCTTCCTTTTTAAGTGTATGCTCTCACATACCATACCCATTGAAGGTATGGAGTACATTGGAAATTGTTTATATTGACAGTTGTCCGAAAGGAGGTTTGAATCAATTAGGGTTGGTATAAGCCAATGCTGAATGAAACTACTGTTTGAAATGTTGTGCACCCGTTGTATAATTCTCCAGAGCACGTCATGACAACATTCTGATCGAAATGTCACGCAATCCACTATAACATGAATAGGAACATCTGGCACATAGCAGTTCCTGCGGTTACCTGGCAGCCAAGGTAGTATCTTTCTCACCAAAGGGACAGGTGCTGGGACACTGTGACAGCCACTGAGGCCTCCACTGACCTCGACATATCCAATTTGGGACCTGGAGTTTTCCTATTCAGTTGGATGGGACTCAAGTCCCCCCCTAGCTTTAAGAAGACACATTGTGTTTACTGTTCATCTGGGTTCAATTACTTTTTCTCTCAGCCTTCTGCCCAAACCTACGTACAAAACAACATCCGTGTGTGACGTCTTATGCTGCTGCTGTGATTAGGGCTCGGATGTCACCGCAGCGGCAGCGAGGCTCAGTTCGTCGTTATGGAGCGAACCTGCCCTGCACAGCTGACATCTGCTTCATCTATTCGCCGACGTTGAGTCAGACAAAATGTTGTGTGTATGACTGGGCTGAATTGATATATGGCCTTTACTTAAAGCCGCAGCCAACACTACTGTCACGGCCCGACGAGACTTCACCGCCTCCAGAATAGACGTCGGCATCTCGGAATGCTACAGAAATGGCGCACACCGAAGAGCAGTCTTCAGCTATTGATCTCCAGTTATTGATCAGTTTCAATACTGCTTTTAATATTTCCTAGAAATCTTAAATCGGCCAAACCTACCTGAAATTAAAGGGAGATTACAAAAATATTTTTTCAGTATCTCAACTTGCAGTCGATAGGTCAATCTAACCGAGAACAAGAAACGCTTACTCGCGGTGTAAATCGGCCGTCACGCTCCGTAGATAGCAAAAAAATACAGCCTTTTCTTCTTTATCACTTTCGTGCGTTTTCGTACTACATCCGGTTCGTATTTCTTGGCGGGGAATATGCCTTCTCACCAATAGCGTGCAGTGTGTCACGCGGTGCTGTTGGTGGTTGCGGACAGGGCCATTTCTATCTCACAGTGCTCACCGAGAACAATTTCTAAATTATTTCCAGTGCACATCTATGGAGAATAAAATGTCTACGGCCAGATACACCAAGAAGCTGCCAAACTTCGGACCCTCATGTCACATGTGTCACATAGGACAATGGCGACGAAAAGTAATTTTTTTAGGGACTGACGTGCGTAACCAAATACGGAACAAAAATTGCACAAGCCTTCTCTCGATAAGCGTTCTTCACCAGACATTGACGGCTGACATTTTGAACTCCGAAAAATGCGCTGGGTAAACTGTTAGCGGTTTTCATGTTAACGTCACAGCACGCACCGGGCTGCCGACCATGAGTCAGCTGAGACGGGACGCCTCATTGGCTGGCAAGGATTTCTAGCAACTTCCGAAGAATAGTCCTATGAAACCGCAGGCGGTTGTCTTGGGATTTCCTACTGAACTCTTGAACCGAACAAAGCTCGGAAATACTACTGAAATGCATCCCACTCCTAACGCGCATTCGGATATATTTCCGAAGTGATCCCGAAAATATGGACAAAGGCGTGAGGTTTCGACATCCAGTGACCATGCATAGAACAGAGTGGTTAAGCAAGCTAATCGTTAGATAACTTCATGGAGACAAGATTGCTCTGAGAGGAATACAAACGCACTGCTTTGTTTTCTTTGTACCGAAATGCTCAGGTGCAAAGCTCGACTTGCCTTACATAAAGTTATTAAGCAGCGGGACCGAGTGAAGCTAGCTGCACTCACCACATACGTTGTACGCCAAATGTCTCTCAGGGTTCTTTTCTGCGCGCTCAATCACCACCGTACTCGGCGCGCCTGAAAGCCCCAATCGCCATCGTCGTCTAGGTCTTTTACAGGCCAATTGGAACTTGCATCACTCACTTTTTGCATGCCCGGGGCGACCACCAGAGGTATATTCATGAACATCGGTAACATCAAATGCAAAAACGAGTGATCTACCGAGGTGTGGTGCAAAAATTAAAACCATTTTAAGAAGCAGGATCAAATTGCAGTCAAAACACTGCACAGCGCAGATAGTTAATTGACTATCAAAACACATATGAATTCGTTCTCAAAATATCACCATTTATGGATCTTGGAACGTACCGTTGGAAAGTCAATCAACAACTGGGGGTTGCCACTTGGAATGGGAAAACTTACCCCGCCATCATACTTCGGGAGGAAAACGTAACTCGCCGTCTGTTTAAAAAAACTGCTCCGAATGCGGGCCTGGTTGCAACTGGCCACGAACGGCCACGATCCGAAGCACAACGCGCGTTCTTAAAAACCCGTCACCTAGCGTAGTTCACAATGCCAGTCTCTGCGTGCAGCACAACCCGTACCGCACGCCAGCCCCCGGCTGAAGCAATGACGCCAATAACGATTTGTTCATGTGCCCGCAAACATTTGGGCAAACGACCACCGTACTATAGGTCGAAGGTCACTGCCGCACCCATTACAGCAGTGACTCTTGGCACACAAAAAGCAGGGTAAATCCGCCGCCACCTTGGTCCAGACTCGTGAGTCGGGAATGTTGTCGCGCTAGCGCGGCACAAACACTGACAGCCACACCACGCGAGGCGTCGCCGCAGCACACTCGTTGCAGCGTCAGTCGTCGCGCCGGTGGCTGCTAGCTGGGCTCATTGACAGCCCACTATGGCAGCAGGCACTGCCGCTTGTGGTGGGCTGCCGCAGCCGGGCTCAGTGTCCACCGTCCTGACAGATGCCCTGCGCCGGCGCGGCGCCGCCGCCCCACCGCCAGCACCTCGTACTACACATTGTGTAACACAGAGTCACGGTGGTGTAACTACTCATCACGCCGTGCCTCCCGTCTCCCGACTCACACAGTAGGTCCGCTCGCCGCCAGCCGGCTGACCATCACGGTCTGACCCCTCAGGCTTCACTGGCCAGCACAGTCTGACCTCTCAGGCATCACTGGACAGCACAGTCTGACCTCTCAGGCGTCATTGGCCAGCACGGTCTGATCTCTCAGGCTTCACTGGCCAGCACGGTATGACCTTTAAGGCGTCATTGGCCAGCATGGTCTGACCCCTCTGCCGTCACTGGCCAGCACAGTCTGACCTCTCAGGCTTCACTGGCCAGCACGGTCTGACCTCTAAGGCGTCATTGGCCAACATGGTCTGACCTCTCAGGCGTCATTGACCAGCACGGTCTGACCTTTTAGGCGTCACTGACCAGCACGGTCTGACCTCTCAGGCGTCACCGGCGTCGAGCGCGGGTGTCACCGTGCCTTCAGCCGATGCCGCTGCCGGCCCGCTGGCGATCCCGTCTGGCCTGCCGGTCAGCCGGCTTGGGTAGCGGCGCTGCTGCCTCGGGGTCGGTACCTGCCCGTAGTCTACCTCCTGATTGTATCTCTGGTCCTGATCACCGTCTGGCCGCTTGCTATAGGCTTGCTCCCGTCTGAACCTTTCCTCCTGCTCTATCACCGGCAGCGGCTGGTAGTCCTGCTCCTGTCTGTAGTCCTGGCCCAGCACAACATCCGCCTCCCGTCTGTAGCGGTGCTCCTGACCGACATCCGGCTCCTGTCTGCGGCCCAACTCCTGCCCAACACCCTGCTGCTGTCCATAGCCGTGCTCCTGACTGACATCCGGCTCCCGTCTGTACAGGTGCTCCTGACCGACATCAGGCTGCTCTCTATAGCTGTGCTCCTGACTGACATCCGGCTCCCGTCTGAAGGGGTGCTCCAGACCGACATCCGGCTCCCGTCCGTAGCCGCGCTGCTGCCCCACATCCAGCTCCCGTCTGTAGCCACGCTCTCGCTCCGCCAACTGGCGCTGCCTGAAGACGTGCAGCGGCGAGCGCCGATCGCGGACGGGCGCCAGCCGGTGCACCTCGGCCGGCGAGAGCAAGTGCCGGCGCTCCAGGTGCGAGCGCAGGTAGCCCAGGCTGCAGTAGGAGACGCCGCACAGCTGGCACGAGGTGCGGCCCTCGTGGTACCGGTGCAGGTGGTTGGTAAGCGAGCGGCGGCTGTTGAAGCCGAGGCGGCACGTCTTGCAGAAGGCGCCGTCGCCTGCGCAGAGAGACCACGTCACTGCAGGGCTTGGGACGAGGGCCGAGCGTCTTCAGGCGCGATACACTGTCGCCTACCTGATGGTGCACTGTCGCCTACCTGATGATGCACTGTCGCTTGCCTGATGATACGCTGTCGCCTACCTGATGATACCCTATCGCCTACCTGATGATACACTTTCGCCTAATTGACATGCTATCGCCCACCAGAGGATACACTGTCGCCCACCTGATGATGCACTGTCGCCTACCTGGGCCGCCGACACATTGTGGACCGTCGCCCACCCGCCAGCAACGCACCACGCTGATGGCAGGTCGGGAAGTTTTACCTCGGTAACAGCTACACACTACCTTGAACGCATTAAACCGGTCGGATGAAACGGAACTTTACGATCACCGGTCGGACGGGGGGTTTACGCCAGCTTTCGGGTACCATTACGGATTGTTTGACATTTCTCCCAACAGAGGGGCGATATGTTTGAATACATCTCACATCATATACGCCGCGTGGCTGCATATCACGTGCAAATACCTGACGCCATTAACCCTCTGTCGAATGTTAACAGTCTTGCCAGTGTCCAAATCCCCCTGGCAAATATCAGGGGGCGGTTGCTCAATTGCATCTCTGGTGGCGCTGCCCCCTGGACGCCTCCGAAGGGTTGACACGCGCAGCTTGCGTACGACCAGGCATAAGATCGACACGAGCTTGAAAATAGGGAAGACACGGAAGAAATGGGGTCTCTTTAGGCTACACGAGTGGCATGTTTTTAGCCCGTGCCCGACTGCTGGAGTGGGAAACATGTGTGACCCCCTTAAGATTTCCCAGCGCACTGTGAATGTGGAACGACGCCATGGCCGGGATTCTCTAGTACAATTTCCTCAGACACGAAGCGGACATTTCCCCATGGGGCCAAATATGAGATCTCCTCAGAGTCCTGCGAGTTTGCACCAAACTCCTGAAAAATTGCCCAGTACCTAGAGCAATCCTATTGGCTGAGGTGGCCACGTTTCCCTTGGTCCCACGCTTTGGAACCACCCTGCATTTTCTTGATGTTTGCCTTGCATATTGTAGGCTAGGTTCAGCAGTCCAATTTCAGAAACAATTGCTAGAACTCAACCACACACCTAGAAAATCAAACTACACCTAAAAACTCAGCATGTACTAAAATGCTGATTTCAAATTTTACCGTTATTACCTTATTCATAAATTCTGGGAATAAAAAAAAAAACGTATTACGCATTTGTTCGATTAGCAATGATGCAGGAAACGTGGACCGAGTCAGCCCGGGGAAATACTTCAAAGTTGATTCCTACCAGTTCCATGGGCGTAATTCTCTCTGAACGCCATTTCGCTACAAATTATAAGACCAAAAAATGTGCAAAAGTTAAACAAAAGCGGCAAATGCACATGCATAACACAACGGAATGCTTCTACAATAATCGCGAGATTTATCCATACCTAAACATGGTATGAGGCCATCATTTTTAGACTCCGAACTCATACTGACCTCGGTCAGTGCAGTGACCTGCTTGGAAATTAAAAATTGCCGTCGCGTACAAAAAAAGACGTAAAAGGTAGTACAAATTTGGCGTCGCTCCGCTTTGATACCAGTTGATTAAGCCCTGAAAACATGACGGGGAACAAATTCCGTTCCCCGGCTGGTTTTGATTTAAAATGAAAACTGAATCACACCAAAACGGTTAAATAGACAGTTGTTTAAACATATCATCAAACTGCATTACAACACGGCTAAAACAGCAAAATTAACCAAAATTTTCGTTAAAATTCCTCGAGTGCGGTAACGGCCAATAGTAATATGATCAAATGACGCCGTCATGCCAGGCCTTAGGTACAAAATGTGACAAAGCGCGCAACTAATAGGAAACACATGCAAATTTGCAGGTCGATGCCAGTTTGCGTTCCGAAGCTGCTGCAAAAACACGACGGTGAGCTTGATGATAACTTTTGATGGTTATTGACATACAGCGATCAAAAACAGAAATCGCACCTAAGTCATCAAGGATATTGCATTATAGCACGCATGCTGCAATTCTATACAAATTTCAATGTTTTCCTAAAAATACGTGTACTATTCATCAATGATAACTGGTAATACAAAAATGACGCAATATACATTAGTATAACATCCATCGGTTGTCATGCACTTGATGCTGTTTAAACCACCTCCTTATCCGACCTTAAAATCTAGGCACGGAGGCACGGAAGACATTGGGCCTGTTTCCGTCACTCCTCTAACCTCCTCAGATCTCCTCCAAACTGATCTGATCGCCCCTGTGGCTCTTCCATCCTCCTCCAAGCTCCTAAAAGCTCGCCCCGAACCTTCTTCAATCTCTCGCGAAATCAAAGGCGTTTTTTTCGGGGAAGGTTAGAGGAGGCTGTGGTCGACATGAATGGCTCAGTTCATTCGTATCTCTGATTACACAACAGAAAAAAGAACGATTGCAAAAATGGGTGCAAATGGATGCAAGCTACGCCTTCCATATTTTTATGTTCATAAAAACAGCATCACTAGGCATATCTACGAGTTTGAGCATGTATTTTTCAGCGAACTGAACATTAAGATCATTCGCCGCCAGAGCGCCGGCACTGCTTGGTAAAACTGCGCGGGGTGAAGGAAACTTAAAAAAAAAAATAACGTGGCAGCATATTTGACGCAGATTCAGCGCTCCCCAGCCTCCTCAAAATTAATGTCATCTTTTTTGGAAGAGCGATGGGAACAGACGCATTGACTATGTTCGGCCAATGAACCGGCATACCGTCAAGCGTTTGTATGTTCTAGTACTGTGCTGGTGCTTATACCATCGTAACCCTACCGATGTGAGGGAGCTTTATCGTGGTAATAATTGCAGATGGGGTCCAGTGAAAATCTTTATAAAGAATATCATATCTCCTCCAAAAAGGTTCCTGGGGTATGGGGACTGTCCCGTCCAATCCCGTAATAAGGAAACACCCCCCCCCCCCCCTCCGTTTTCCCAGTGGCGCCGTCTCTGATACCACATGCACTGAAATTCAGTATTAGTTTTCATTTTCCATAATACAACTTTCAAAAACCATAGGCTGCAGGCACATGACGATACTGTCGACTTCTAATCCGTCTTTGAACTCTGGGCACCGAAGGCATTGAGAAAGCCCGGCGAATAAAGGCAGAAAATCCCCGAGCAGTGCTTTGAAGTCCTAGTAGAATCGTACCAACACTGTAGCAGTGCAATCCTATCAACGTGAAGAAGTTTCATCATGCCATCATCATCATCGTCATGTGAATATGTTAAATATTCCTTCGTGAAAATTGGTGTATTTTTTCTACCCAAACGTTGTTAGAGTAGCGGGACTGCCCCCCTATCCGACGATAGAGGGACGCGTCCCCGTCGCCGGATGGAGCCGTCCCTGGGTAGGCAATCCCGACCCATTGAAACTAAAGCGGCTGAATAAAACACGGCTGTATACAAGTTTAATCGCCCTGTTTATCCATAACACGCATGCGAATGTGGAGTAAGGGCTGTTCACACCAGGCCCCTACCAGACACACTGGTGGACTTAAGGCAGAAATTCCATTACCAGAGAAGACACCGGATAATATGGTGAATGACTACGCCACGCGAATATTTAAAATACATTTCTGCATACCGCATATCTGTCGATTGTGGGAACCACTTACCTAAGAGTGTTTAACGGGAGTAACAATGGCAGACCGCTGACTTTCCTGACGCCCGAGAAGAGAGGTGCGGCCACAAATACGCGGGGTAAAACAAGATAGCCTTCGTGAACGTGATTCCATCAAAAAGCAAAACTGATGGAAATGATTTGCGAGATCACGGCAGCATTTTGACTTGGGCGTCACCGTGACATAACGCTCAG
Source organism: Pollicipes pollicipes (assembly GCF_011947565.3). Classification (NCBI taxonomy): domain Eukaryota; kingdom Metazoa; phylum Arthropoda; class Thecostraca; order Pollicipedomorpha; family Pollicipedidae; genus Pollicipes; species Pollicipes pollicipes. The sequence goes on along the minus strand of NW_023596805.1, from coordinate 19,884,538 downwards.
CGTCGTCACGCGTGTATTTCCTGACAATGTTATGCCTAACACAATTCCGCCGCAAATAAAGCGGTAGCCATATTTTTTTAAGAAGACGTGGCGGAGCGGCGCAACACTGACGCCATCAACCTGTCCTCTGCAATGGCGTTTGAAGTTTCAGCATGAAGAGATATCTAGCGAGATATGTTTGCTGGCCGGTCCCATTACCACATCCAGTGCCCGTATAGCTTCGGTGATCCGGACATGGAATGCGGGGTTGAACAATCACGAAGGTGTAATCATGGCTGATTTATTTTCTACGCCCTTAATGCGAGGTAACAGACACCGGATGCACATAAACAGATTTCATACACGTCTGAAGCTCAACCTGGATTTTCAATCATTCATTATCCAGGACTGCTACATTCTGCCGCGGGCGAGCGTTTCCACGGTTGCATTGATACATCATTGGTGAAAACCTGACAGCGGTCAAGCGATGCTATGGGTTTGGGATGATGGTCTCAAGCCACAACTCCACCCGGACGGGTTCGAAACGACCTATATGATACTGCTTCCGAGGCTAACCCTCACGGTTTGTTTTACCCACTGGATCGACCCGAAACAAGGTCGCGGGGATCGGAACAGAACAGCAATTGTCTGTCTTGAACACCGCATTACAATGTATTTCATGGATATGACGGTCTACGCATCTCGGTGGCTCCATGAGTCCGTCACGGAGACGGATGTGTAGGCAGGTAAAAGGGGATGGATGCAGGAAAGGATCTTAGAAACAAGAACTGGGGCAAGGCAGAACTGACGGCGAGGATTTATGAGGATGGCTCAAATGCGACATCGGAGCGAAGGCGCACTCGCAGATTTTGCCGGAGGCAGATTTCATGGATCGTCACTCTGACCGATCCATTCCCTCAAGTAAATATCTCGCGGGCGAATTCGCTCCGCGCGAACAAAATGTACTCGATTTCATATGGTGCAATAAAGCTTGGGCGATAATGTGCGAATACATACTCACCACACATGCAATTTTTGGCCCACGAGTTACTTGTAGGAAGAAATGCTGCGTTGCAATGGATAGCAATACACACCAGTGCAGAATCTATCAACTTCTTTGCTATTTTTGCACCATTTCACGTAAAAAGCTGCCTAAAACCGGCTACTGCAACCAGCTTTTACATATTTCGCCAAAAATCCGCTCCAAGGAAAAATCCACTATCGCGTTGATGCTTCATGAGTAAGATGTAGTGGCAGTTACAGAAGTTACAGTACAATACAGTACGGATCTGGTGCACAATATGCAGGGAGAAAGATCTCAGCATCGAGTAAGGTAATCACGCAAGGTTGCATCACCAATACACGCTAGCAATGCATTGGTGAGTACTCCTCTGCAAAGGGGCCGTCAATAATACGGGTGCCATCAATTCATGTCACGCGGAACGCACGATTGTTAGGAATACTGCTACAGGCGTCTCGCAGCTCTGGATCTACCCGCACACTAATCCCTGGCTCTCGAGTCCACGACGTGCCAGCCCCGGATTTGTCGTTCCACTATACACGGCGGCCCCGACTCTGGCGTGGCGGTCCTTGATCTGTCTGGTCACGATGTGCCAGCCCCGGATTTGTCGTTCCACTATACACGGCAGCCCCGACTCTGGCGTGGCGGTCCTTGATCTGTCTGGTCACGACGTGCCAGCCCCGGATTTGTCGTTACACTATACATGGCAGCCCTGGCTCTGGCGTGGCGGTCCCTGATCTGTCTGGTCACGATGGGGCTGCCACGGATTTACTGAGGCGCGATGTGACAGTCCTGGATCTGTCGTGACACGATGTGGCAGTCCTGGATCTGTCGTGGCACGATGTGGCAGTTCTGGATCCGTCGTGGCGCGATGTGGCAGTCCTGGATCTGTCGTGGCACGATGTGGCAGTCCTGGATCTGTCGTGGCACGATGTGGCAGTCCTGGATCTGTCGTGGCACGATGTGGCAGTCCTGGATCTGTCGTGGCACGATGTGGCAGTCCTGGATCTGTCGTGGCACGATGTGGCACAACACGGGGTTCCACCGCGCCTCTTGTGGCACGATCCGGTGTTGCTGAGTGGGATCTGCCGCGGCGCGTTACGCATTACTCGTGCCTGTGCGTATCCACAAAATGCCGCTGCATAGACGCGCCAAGGCAATCTGGAGCGGTCGCAGCAATATGGTGCGGTCTGAAGTCAGCAGATCACTTTGGCTTTGGCTTCTGCAGGTGACTTTCGGCGACATGGAACCCACGGCCACAGCGCCACCTCCAGAACCGCCGTCCTGACTTGCTCCGAGTGCGGCGTTTCCAGCCGCGCACACTCCCGTTCTCACCCACAGCGCGATCTCCAGAACTGGTCTTCGGAACACCACTCGGACTTGAAGCACCACTACCACCACCGGCTCTCGGCCGACGCCGGTGGCACTCTTGCCTTTAGCGGCGCAGGGGAGCGCCGCCGTGGATAGGCGTCCAGCTCTGGTCGGAGCGCGTCCCGTCCGGCGCTCGGCCTGCCCCCGGAGCCTGCGGCAGCAGCGGCGACAGGCCCATCGGGCGCGGGCCGCAGCGCTCGTTCGGCACCAGCCGGTACACCTCGCTCTCGGAGCGGCCGTGGACGTCGCGCAGGTGGCGGCGCAGCGCCGACACGGCGCTGAACACGCCGTCGCAGAGCGAGCAGGCCGTGCGCCCGGCGTGCAGCTGCCGGTGATTGCGCAGCGAGCCCGGGTTCTGGAACACGCGGCCGCACACGTCGCACGTGGCCGCCGCCGCCGCCGCTGCCGGGCAACGTCCAGTGTCAGCCAAGGTCCTGCCCGTCGCCACGTCACGCACGATGACGTCACGGTCACCACGTCACGCATGATGACGTCACAGTCACCACGTCACGCATGATGACGTCACAGTCACCGCGTCACGCACAATGACGACGTCGCCGCTACGCATGGCACTACAACCACCCAGGTCACGACACCAGCCGCACGGAGATCGGGGACGCCGCTCGGGTAGGTATTCGTCTGCGCTGACACGGGTGTAAAGGCTCAGGGTCTCTCCCCATCCTCCCCGCGCGTCGATGTCCGCCATTGCTCCCCAGCGTCAAACATCCAGCAGCCTTCCCATGTCAAAGGTTAGGGCAGCGGCTTGTCTATATCGACCGAGGGCTTAGAATAGCGCTAAGGTGCTAAGCTGGACTCGAGAAGGGAAACTGAACTGGGTTAAAAAGTTGAGTAAACAACACAGGCGATTATATTGAGAAAATACGTCTCTAAATCTGCGGTCGCTGAGGTGCCATGGGGGTTAACCAGGCTTGCAAGGATGGGGAGCAGGGAAAATAGCTGGGAACGATACATCTTGGCAGGGTGCATCAGGACAAACATTTGGCGCACTCCATTCTCGTCAGACCAAAGCTGGTGGCTAGGCGTGGTTCCAAATGTAAAATATTGCGCAACGTTGAAGTCGCTGCTGGTATACAGCATGCAAAATGTGTTATGAAGTGCTGATAACCGGAAAAACTAATCAACGTTTATAATTTATGTTGTATATTACGATTGGGAATGACGTGAGTATGGGCAACGGAAACCTAACCTTTAAAAGGAAGCAGAATATTGCCTACCAGATACGTCGTGAAAATCGAAATGTTATGGGTTGATTCTTCGTCAGAAGCGCTCACGGGCAGCTTCCACCATTGCCAACATCCGGAGTAATTACAACCACAATGTATGCATGGTTTATCATACATCCGGTGCAGCACACAGACCCAGACCAACCGAACACTACAGAAATAAAACACCGCACAGGCAATACAGGAGGCACTAGCCACGAGTGACGTTTGGCGCACATAGCAGCGCAGACGTATCTACATTAAAAACTCCGAGATGATGAAGATGATGTGGGCTTTCGGGCCCCGATATCCGGGTACGGAACAGACAATCTCAAAACTGGTTTCCATCGCGGGTGACGAATGTGGCGCGTCGACGGGCACAACACCAGCCGGACGAGCCTGCACTGAAATAAGGAATCCCCTTCCGTCACATTATTAGCCGGGGTCATTCCCATTCCAGGATAGACGACACGATCCGTAGTTGCGGTACATTTCGTTGATGCCAGGATAACACTGCATCTTGTGTAAGGCGCAATTGAGGCGAAAAATATACAGTTCGGTGTTGTGCGCGACACGCTATAAAAGTACAGAACAAAGCACCAGTGGTGTTGCCCTTAGCCGGCTTCAGCATCTTGACATCCCTTCACTTGTATCAAAATATCGGTGAAAATCCACGCGTCTTTAGTTTAGGAGGGAAGGCCATGCCATGTAACGCATTTTACTTACCGATGATTGGACAAAATGCTGACATCAATGTTGGCGTTATTAAACCATGACAGCGAGCATACAGCGGGTGTTATACAGCGCGCAAACAGTGGGTGACAAAGGTTCCATAGTCAAAAAAGGCACGTGACGACTCGGTGGAACGAACACAATCAGCGCGAATCAGTGCAACGCCCGAACGGGCTTAAGTATCGAGATGAACCTATCATACTGAGGTATCTAGAAAAATAAGCACAAAAAATCAGTATCGGGCCCAAACTACTGGCATAAATTGATACTTAGCGTAGCTTATTGATGTCATGCCAGGTACGAGGCGTTCACGGTGGCAACAAAATGAGGCAATGTTTCAAAATCGATTTCACTCATACATGCAAACTATCGTAATATGATATCGCAATTATCGTAGTACCACGGCATATTTCAATAGTCACAAAGTTGGCTGAAAATACACCGTAGTCGCCCAAGGTTAACGCCAAGAGGCACGGCGGAAGCACGCGTACGTGGTTCAAGCTTCTTATCGCCTAGACACAATGCGTTATGAGAACCGCCTAAATTACGACTTGGATATCGCATGATTTTGATAATATCAGTGAAAAATAGCCAGCAACATTGAAACGAAACCCTTTACTGCGCATCCAACGCGGACAAATATTAAATTTATATGCCACGAACACCTTTTGCCATTAAAAAAAAAAAAATGAACAGCTCATCCCAACCATGTCGCCATTCACCGAGAGAAAACTGGCAAAACCATGACGATGCCTGCTACATTAGACTGAATCGGCGATGGTGGCATCCAGAGTAAAGCAGGCATAAGATCCAGCCGAAATCTAATGTGAAGCAATGGCAAAAAAATCCCAACAGAATGCGCCCCGGGGCCATCCACATCCATCTTTCAGGCGAAATACACTATGGGTGGACATATCACCCGTAACAAAATACCAAATCCACAGCAGGAAATGTGATATCCGACTACAAAAAGCCACGCAACGGCGCAGCCATCAAAAGGCATCACTACGAAGATCCCACCTCAGTTCACTGGCCGCAAATAGCCACCCCGCACACCCACACGTATACAATCGCATACGCTCGGTGGTGCCCTCGTTTAAGATGTCCAGTCACAAACCCCGGACGTCTCGTTCTGCAATCCGAGCGATCCACGAGCGTTCTTCAGGCACCGGCCGTCACGACCTGGCTCAGAGCGGGCCGGTCACTACGAGCGAGGGGCACCGCGCCCGTCGGCGTCGGCGGTCGGCCAGGCTCTGGGGAGCGCGCCGCCGGTGCCGGCTGAGGCCGAGCCAGCCGGAGCGCAATCTTCACCGGCCCGTCATGAACTGGCTCCAGGACAGGCGGTCTTTAGGCTTGGTGGGGATGATCTTGCGGACGTCCTCGGAGGAAAGCTGGTGCGCCACCTCCATGTGGCGGCGCAGGTCGGCCACGATGCTGCACACCTTCCCGCACACGGGGCACTTGGTGAGGCCCAGGTGCTTCTTCTTGTGGTGGTACAGCGACTCGCGGTGCTTGTACGAACTGCCGCACACGTCACACACGTTCCTGTTCGCTGCAACAGGAGAAGCCAGGGTCTCAATGAGGTGGAACATTACACGCCAACGCTGATGTGACCGGCACGACTCTGCAGCCGCGGCTGCTACAGACGCATGCCCTAGTACGATTGAATTGATGGATATGGCTGACACCTATGCCTTATGGCATGCTCCTCATCGGCAACTACACATGCCAATCTAAAGGGCACAATTTTTCACGTGTCCATAATGACATTTATAGCAATACGAAGTTTATTTGTTCATAGCGAAACCATTCCGCCCATCGTTTCGCAGGCGTCAGGTGTCAGGCTACGGAATGGGAGACTTCCAGGAAGGGGCATTGTTTCCGCAAATCACCATATATACACAGATTCAGATTTGCTGATAAGACTTTGTTTCGCGTTCCGGGTATATGGATTTTCTCTGAAATGCCTTGTATCTGTCAGGTATGGCATATCAGCTCGGCAAAAAAATTATGTCACGCTGACTTCTTAATGATGACTCGAGAAGTCACCTGTGTGCTGATTCTAACCATGCACTTACACAAGTTAATGTTTGGCGGCTCAATGTTCAAGAATATCCCACGGAATTGACCTCCAAACAGGTGTGCACGCGCGCACTCAGAGCCTCTCTAAGGAGTCTTTAAAGGGTGGGGGTCATTCTAACAATATGACGAATCCCATACATGGATTCACCTAGCCTACCCGTACATTCCAGTTTGTCTCCGGATTTAGGCCCCTTCGTTCTTGCACCCGCATGAAACGCGGTGAAAACGATGCAGTGCATTGTATGCGGTACGCGGAGGGGCTAGGATGGGCTAGGATGGGACTAAAACTGGGATAAAACGGCAGTGAGTGTGGGGGAGGGGAGGCCGGCCAGTGGGGGGGGGGGGGGGGGGGGAATTGGACCGAGTGTGAGACATTTTCTCCTGTCAACACATTTCAGGCGCATTCGGTCGAGGGAAAATCATTCAACGAATTCGCGGATGATCATATCTCTTATTCGACGTGGACGATTATCTCCCCATAGTCATCCACGGAGATTCTTCATATGAGTTCGGCCGACCCGGAAACTATCCCCCAGATGTGTGTGCCATGCGTCGCACACAGTCAACGGTCATAACTATGCATAGCAAAAGATTCTCCGTCTTGACCGTGTTCTGAAGATTTTCCGGGATTCTTTCTCAATACGAAAAATTATCTGGGAGAGTCTTCCGTGTTGGCAACGCCGAACAGTCCCAGACAAATTTCCAACATTCCGGACAATTCCCGATATTACCTGCCGGCCAACTCACGCTGCAAAGGCCAGGTGAATAGCTTACACACTTGATAGAGAAAAATCTATTTTCAAAATCTCTCATCGCATCTGCTTAATGCGTCGCCACTAAAAGCGCCACTAAACATCGTCACTAAAATATCTGGGATCTGTTCAGCGTTTGTTTTCTCTGAGAAGGGACCACTAATTTTTGAAGCCTAACCTGTGCGGAACAGCAGACATATTTCCATGAACGAGCTGCAGCCTCTGTCCACTGTGTCGCAAATCATATCAAGGTGACGTTCTCATGTTCCACAGGACCAAGCTTAACTATAGGCTGCTCAGAAACATTAAAGCACGAACCCCTAACAGCTAGTGACTGGAAATACAAAGATGTCAAGATGCCAAACGAACTACGGTGCTCCGCATTACACGTCAAAGCACGACGTGGTGCTGCACTGCATATTGAAGGTCAAGACCAAATCAATTTGGGACGGACCAATCTTCCACATGCATTGCGCCACGAACTCCAGGCAAACCATCACGTCAGTGTGATGATCAATACCTATATATATATATATATATATATATATATATATATATATATATAATTCGTACTTGAGAATGCAGTGGATGCCTACCAAGCCCACATTACACATAACCTAGCCCACTTAAGTATTCGAAAATGCATATGGATAGTTGAAGTGGTTTATTAGGCGAGCACTCGTGCACTGGTACATCCAGCATCGAGTACACTATACGAGGTACACATATACAATGAGCACTCAGAATGATTTAGTGCTATGGCGGTATCTTGTTGATCGGCGCTACCAGAATTCCCGACACAGATGCCAGCCTGGCCAGATCAAGACAAATCTGCTGGGACATGGTGCGATACAGGAGAGCCGCATCCATTAAGTCACGAACTTGTACATTGTGGTTGATTCCCCGCAGTCTTCTTCTGCAGATACCCGTACGAGGCCCTGCCCGAGGAGACCGCCTGAATCCTTTCACAAGTCGCACTAAAGACGATTACTGTAATCCACTCGCTGTCCAAGGAGGACCTAATTTTCCACTGGACGAGTGACCACTCAAGCCTTTTGCGCAGCCGACGCCATGCTCTGCGGCGCTTTCTTATAGTCTAAAACAACTGAACTTTCGGCTGATGTGGTGTAACGTTACATATATTCAAGTCCCAGTAAATGTGGGTCAATACCCAGATGTTATTCACGTGTTCCAACGTTGCTCTTATCTTCCGCCCGAAGCACCCGGCCACCCGGCCACATGCACCACTGATGCTAGGCGCCACAATACTGGAAACGACTCGTCACGTCTTCCGCAATGCGTCTGTCCGACAGACGCCTCTCGTGCCCCAGCAGAGTTACGGCGTTGGCCACCGCTTCGCCACCATCAGATTGATCGAGCTGCCGTCAGCCGGCCGGGGTATGATCGTCAGTCGGACCGCCTCCTCCGCTCCGACGTCGTGCACGACGCGCAGGTGCATCCGCAGGTTGTGGACATTGCTGGAGACGGCGCCGCAGCGCGGGCAGCGCGTCAGGCCCTCGTGGCTGCGTCGGTGATTGGTGAGCGACGAGCGGAACTTGTACACCCTGTGGCAGTGCGGACACGGCCAGCCGCGGCCACCCGCTAAAAGAGAGGGGTCCGGGCCTAAGCCAGCCATCCGCGCAGCGTCCATCGGCAGCGCCACCCGCGGGAGCCTTCCGCGGATGGCTGCTGCCTCCCATACTGTGGCCAAGCAAAATGTTGGATATGAGACCATGTGATCATCACAACACGCGAGAAAAGTCAAGCTGCTCAAGTTGCGACCCCAGATGCACGGCAGTGATTGTTACTCATCGTGCCAGGCTTTACCTCCGGCAGTTCTACACTTTATCTCCGCGTGCTCGGTTCCTACGCATACATACTTCATGCCCACCCCGTAACCTCCATACCTTGAACCATCAGTGACCAGCATCAGCGGTGTCCGCAACTTCCGAGGTTCACGGAGGGATCTGATCTGATCGGCATTCACAACACCAGGGCCGGGTAATGCGTGGTGTTTCGTTGTCAGAACATGCAAATAAAGCGCATCAGTCACGCCTCCATGAACAGGCTGAAACGAACTGGCAAGGACTCTGAAGCTGTTTTATTTCATGCCAAAGAAGGTCTATACTAGACCAGGGGTAGCTCATCAGAAACAGTACGCATTAGTGCCGCGATGCGAGCGTAGTTCCCTAAGACCAATAGCAGATCTGTCACGGCTGAATGGATGATTTCAAAAGCTTCACGGATCCATAATATTGGTCACATACGAAGCAGACCTTCACGGTGTGAATGCTAAAATTTACTGCCGCCGTGTGCATTGAGCCACTGTTATTGCCACTATTGGCCACTATTAGCCAATATTGCCAACCCCATCGAGCCACTATTGGTACAACTAATGAGCGGCTGAGACTTCGCAAGCGTGACTACATATGCCCGTGACAGCCGCTCTCCGTACTCCAGCTGCGGGGCAGCGTTTGAGTCAAGTTTCAATGAGGTAATACTGCGTAGACCATCTGAGCTTAGCCCGAACAGCTTTGTTGTTGTGGGATGGCTCCCTGCCGGATCAGTGGACATGTGTCCACTGTGTCCGCACGTCAGATGAACAGCGCTCACTACAACGCATCAGTCCAACTCGCCGCTGTCACCGTCGGACTTCGGGCGGCCAACATGACACCAAGATCAAGCTGCTCAGAGGCAGGGTGCACCAAAACCACTTCGAGAAGTCACACCCATCCAGAGGTCGGATGACGACCGCAGACCAACAGAGGAGTACGGCACAACAGTCACATCTCGAGCAGACAGAGACCCACTAGCAAACTGAAGATCGCAGCACTGAGCCGGAATGGCGCGACGTGACATGGAGTCGCTGTGCTATCGGTCGATACATCACGCACTGGCAGATCAGATGGCTTCGATGGCGTGTAGCCCAAATCGCCACATGCGGGTGCTTGCTGTCAGTTGTAAAAAGGCAGGCTATTTGCCACCTTAAAAAACGAAATGCATGGTGCCGGCAATTTTCCGACAGACCAGGGTACGAATCTGGCTTAAATCGCGCTACAAGTGACCTATCTAATCCGTAAAAGTAATAGAAAACTGTTCATCGAGATGTGATTTGTTCCGCCAACTTCGCACTTATATCGTGCAATTGCAAAGGAAAGTGCAATTGACGATTCACTCGAGATGGCCCCCGTTGCCCAACCGTAGTGCTACAAGCCGTGGGGTGGTATTCCGTGATACACGTCTCAGCGGTCCATGCCGCGGTGCGGTGGGAGGTTCCGCGCGGAGTTGGCTGGGAGCGCCAGCCCGTGGGCGTCGCTGGAGCGGTCAGCGATGCGCGCGGCCGACGGCCGAGCCGGGGCACTGTAGCGATGCCGGGCGGCGCCCGGTACCAGGCGGCGCACGTGTTCCTCCGACATGCCGTGCACGCTCTGCATGTGCGCACGCAGCGACGCCACCACGGAGAGGGTGCGGCCGCACACGGGGCACGTGGTGCGGCCCTCGTGCGCCTTCCTGTGCAGCTTCAGCGAGGTGGGGTGTCGGTATACGGAGCCGCACGTCTCGCACACGTGGCGCGCCGCGTCGCCGGCAGCTGCGGCACAGAACACGCGCTCAGGGCCCGAGCCGGAGCCGGGACGACAGGCCTGGCGCCGTGGAGCCCACCCACGGGCTCAGGGCCATACGGGCGCTCATCACGCCGCACGGGCATCGGCGGACATGAATAGGAATCGCAGCATACATGCCAGTTCAGGTGACTAGTAAGTCCAAAGAGAGCAACTGAATCGAACCAAGAGTGCGATGCAGAAGTATACATTCATATCGCAGGTGGCTTACCTCGGTTCGTCAAATTGCGACAGACGTTCTAGCTGCTTCCACGTAACGATATTTTCGTAACGCAAGCATCTATTCGGGATGCCATGCATAAACTGCTGAGTCATAGGGCCGGTCTCCAAGACCAGGCCCGTTGACTAAATAACTTCACATGATATTATCAATATGCTAGGGACCAGTAAGCATTTTCAAATACGGAAACAACACAGAACTGTTCCTCAGCAACGTGGGAACTATTGGTTTAAAGGAAGTTAGGAAGCGTAGGCAGTGATACCGATTGTGTGGAAGGGCCCATACGGAGTCTGATGCGCAAAATAACCTCAGGTGCACGCCCCCAACGGACGCTTGTTACCGCGTAGTTGGTGCACAATGTCTTGTAAACAAAGTTGCAAAACTCCCACAAATCCTTGCTGCTTAGGCGGCGAGCAAGACATGATGCATATAAGGCGGAAATAGAACAGAAGCACGTTCTGCAACACACCGACGTAGCATCGGGTTGGGATAGAGCGGGTCGCCCCAGCGTGTTAAGCTGGGCATTGTCTTGTAATTGAAGTGAGACTTGATTCGTCTGTGGCCTCCCACGCAGGCTCTGACAACCCTTCTTGCTATTTTCCATCGTCGATTGTGCCAAAAAGTCTGCAATCAATTTTGGCTACAGAACGGCAAAGTCGTATCCATGTTAAACGGACATAAAGTAACACCAAGAGGATGCAGGGTAGACCTAGAGTCGTCACTGTGTTTCTAGCCGAGCTAAAAAAAAAAAAACTGGGCCACCATAGCTCGAACCGTTGAATATTGCTGACGTCAGTGACAATGGTAAATACATTTGTGAGCTTCCTTCGAACGTGAATCAGGAAGGAGGTTAGCAATGCAACGTTACACGCGTTCCAAGAGCCGTATTCCAGCTTTGCGCAAATTATACTAATGGAGTTTTGCCCCTGCCAGTATATATTGAAAGCAATTGAGAAACGACGCTTAAGGCGCAAAAACAACGCAAAAGAAAAGCGAATGTCTGCACCACTTCTCAACAGGGATACGTCCAGGCGCTGATATATTTCCGTAACACACTGGTGACAACTGGAGCACGGACATTATAACAACCTGACCAATGGCTGGTTGGCAACCCAAGGCCAATTGCACATTCATACTGTCAGGTGCCAGAAACACAGCATGTTCACGTCATGCATTACCAAGCGTGTTAACACAGCACACACACAATATGGCGAAGACCGGAAACCGAATCCCTGGGACATTTCCGCTTCCCACACAGCCAGATGCTAAGGCTCTATGCTTTGCTGAAATACAATTTTGATCAAGAGAAATACAGCACAGCTTAGCACGAAGCACGAAAGCAGCCCTAAAAGAAAGAAAGCAGCCATAAAGCACGAAGCAGCCCTTCCATGCCAGATCCGCACCCTATCGCAGAATGCAGGAAGGGTGCTGACAATCTGGCACTTTACGAACCAGAGGTGCAGTTTGTCAAAAACATGGTTAACTATCGTCATCATGATCTTGAATGACGAGCCGACCGAAAATTGGGCAGAAGCATTCCAACCATCGTACGAATTCGCGACCGATCAGCATTGCTCGCACAGCCTGGAACCGAGTCGGCTGAGCGCAAGACGGTTGGATCATGCAGACCCGTACCCAATCAGGAAGTGGCTTCCCGGCCGGTGACTAGCAACAGACCGGGTTTCACCGGAGGTTCTGCCTAAGCGTGCTATCTCCTGGACCACAGTGGGAGGAATGGACTCGACTAAGCAAACCAGCAAGCAGACTCTGCTCCTACAGAGATGCTGGTTTGACCCACTACCAGCCGACGAGGCAAGGCGGACGTGGATTCCTCCAACGTGCCTTTGCTTCCCGTCAAATAAAAGACGACATTCGGGTGCACGGTCGACATGTGGTCCACCAACGTCAGGGCTGGCGGAAAGGACAGCGTAAGTACTAATTACTGAAGAAACGCAGAACATGCATCAGCGAAAATGCCGAGCCGAGGCCTTAAAGGAGGCGCACTGATGCGAGACTCTCGTCATCCCGGCGCTCACCCACCTTGTGCTTCCCAGTTGAACGAGGTTCCAGGCCGTGATGAAGACACCACGTCGACATTACAGCAGTCACTTGCATCCCAAGCGCATTGTAAGGAGATGTGACATGAGAGTGAGCAGCAAGATGGAAGTACCATCAAGTTGGTGTCATCTTCAGTCGGTGGCGATGACAGCCACGATAGTTGACAGTGGGCAGTATCATGACCGCGAGCTGATTTACGCGCACCAATTTTGCGTCCCGTGAACGAAGTTCAATACCCATCGACGCGTGCTGAAAACTACGACTACTAACCAAATACTTCCTAACCACCAAACAATTACCGCCACGCAAACATAAATAACACTTTGCTCTCTTACCAGATCACGACAGAAAGACAATAAGAATATGGCACACCATGGCCACTACATCGCTTACCCGTGCATGCCAAGCATCACCGCACTTCCAAAAATATGCACTTTGCCCGACGGACGCTTGACACACTCGAGGACGGCCACTGGGGAAGGTCAAATCCCTTCCCAGCGTGTTGTCACCCGCAAATTACACTGCCTTCGTTCTGGGTGGACATACGCTCTCTTGGCTGAGCCTTCCGTGCGTACACCCGGGAGGTCGCACTAGTTCGCAGCGAGCAGTGCACGCCCCACCGCATTCCTCGCTGCTAGCTGTGGTCGCCGCGCCTGGCGCCGTGCACCTTCCTGATGTGGCGCCGCAGGTTGGTCACCATGCCGTACACGATGCCACACAGAGGGCACGTAGTTTCGCCCGAATGAATCTTCATGTGACGCCGCATGGTGTCCAACTTGGTGTAGAACTTGCCACATACACGGCACATCAGGTGGTCCCCTGTCGAAAAACAAGTGCACGTTAACCTTCATTCGTTCAAAACATATTGCCTGGCTTATGGAAGCACGGCTTATTAGCCTCACACAATCCCCATTCTAATCTTTCTTCATCACCCTCAATCTTTCTTTACCAAACCCAATCACCATTCAAGTCCTTGCTTCCCGCGGATTAGTGTCAGGACATCCTCGTGCGTCGAGTACAAAAGCGGTTACTAATAAAGTGATAAACGTATCATAGTATATTGAATTACAAATGGAGCTGAACATCTAAATACTTATTCGCATTGCTACCTACAGCTTTATTTAGACATCAACAGCTGTGATTACACATCAATGGCCTTTGATGGTTTTAATGACGAGCAGCTGCCATGTAACGGCCACCAAGCGCGAGTAATGCAATACAGCATGCTTCGGCACACAAAACAATAAACTGACAGGCACAAACAATGGCGAAGGTTATCCAATGCCCTCCGGTATCCTGCACAATCAAATTCGGCTCAAGTGATCGGCGGCAACCAGTATCATGTTCACGCAGATTTGCTCACAAACTATCGGCTTTCTGAAGCACAAGATAAGCAGAATATTTATTACGCATGTCCGTAGCCCCCACGCATCGGTTGTATTGAACGAATATCAATTATCCCCGTACAAGAATTCGGAGCACACTGACAAAATACTGCAGGCTCAATCCCTGGACGTATATACTTTGTTAGAAAAAAGTTAAAGTTCGCAATGTGCACAAGTTAGATGCACACTTATCATAATGGACACTAACTGAAAACACCATTAGCGTGTGCATCAATTTTCCACAGGGCCGAAATTTATTTTCTAGACCAGGAAGTATGAACAATTTAAACTTTTTAATGTTTCCCAGCAACTGACGTGGAACGAATCAACCGAACTTAACACAGCTAAGTGACGACTAACAACATGAGGATGGAGTGATGGGGCCCAGGTTGACTTGCGCCAGGTGCCGGGATTTACAAAGAAACGTGGATAACCAGTCGACGATTTTCCTACTCCATCTGATAACAGCCTCGGAAACGGGATGGGCGCAGGATGTCTTCGCTGGACACGCGCAGACGATAGAGGGTAACAGATAGCTTTGCTTCGGCCATGCTCCTAATACATGCAGTCTTAGCTGAAGTCATTCCAAAATGAAGACGGAGTGCAATAGAAAAGATCGATGTCTTCATGCAGGCCAACATCTAAAATCGCCAAGGTAAGGACGGTGCCGGGTGATCAGTAACACGAAACACAAACGGATGCATTCGCACATCTGCTGCCTCGAATACATCTTTGGAGCATTAAGATACGAACATTTTGGGAACAAGGCGCGTGGACATTACACCCGGGGAGAAATCCAAACCGATGCGTCATATCGGAACTGTTAACCTTCAAAGATGTGCAAGAGCCGGGACACCGACATCCAACATGCATGAAATACAGGGCATACCATGCATGTAACTCATTGCCAACATCCCCGATGTATTTTTTTCCAGTTTCATCCATAGCTGCCGGTTCCACACATAACAAACGCAACTGAACGCGACAGTCTTTTACAGCACATGAGAACCCGGAGTTCAAATTACAAGAGTGCACGACACAAAGTACAATGCAATGATTACCTCAGAAGGCAACGAAGCAAAAACCAGTCACAGCCAGCCGCTATTACACAGCTCACTTCAGGCGGAAGACGTAAATTCTTAGCTCAAAAAGCAGCTTTCACGTGAGGAAATCCGAGGCGAAAAAAGCAGTCACATTTTGCCCCACGTATTTGTCCGTATCGCTCAAGAACAAAAACGTCGCCACAATGAAAGAATCAGTATGCGTACAGAAAGCTAGCAGTAAAAGAAACGTGCCAAATGGATGAGGGGAATGTCACAACGCCACAGATACGAAAATCAAAACGATTTTTTTCAGGTCAAATTCCTTAAATAACAAGAACGGTCGATTAGTTGGGGACGGGGGCGCTTATTCATCTGCAACATAAGAACTATACATTCTATGAGTGATTAAACTTCAGCGGGAAAAATGATTTTTTCTCTCTCCGCGGCCCGGTTCTGTGTGCGCAGCCACGTTGCAGGTAACTAACTGTTTACCCTGCAGGCGCAAAAATGCGGGCCTCACACCAAAGCAATCGAAACGGGCCCTTCCAATGGCATGCCCAAGGCTCTATAGTCAACACACTCCTGGGTTGATGAAGATACAATATTATTGGGACTTCCGATGGCACAGATGATGGTATTCATTAACAGGTTCTAATTCGCCTGGAAGATAATTATTTAATTCGGTACCCCGGTCCTGAATTGCGCGTTCCGGTTGCGCACTGCGCGACCACGGAATTGGGCCCTGACAAAGTGCATATTTCATTAGGAGATTAAAACTCGGACCTCTAGATGACACATCCAATCCTCTAAAACAAACCTGGTGAATACCTACTGCTGGAAAAGATGGTGATGTTCACTGATATGTGCTATAAATGTTTTGTGTTTTCAGCCAGGAGATTTGGGCATGCCCCATGGTTTTAGCCCAAATCGTATAGAGGAGCCCGAGAACTATCAACCATCATTATCTAGCTGGGAAATTAATGTCCGCATTGTGTTATCTCCGCAGCCGGCGGTGAAGAACCGAATTCCGTTGCCACGTTGCGGGTAGATGATACTTTCATCGTATATTTTCACCATCTGTAAGATGAGACATCACCTACTTCCGACGCAGCTGCACAATGGGGTCCTTCACAGCCGGGGTTTTCAGTCCATGGGGCTGAAAATGAAGACTCAGATAAGAAAAACGGGTCACTTCAAATATCATTTAGGTTTTTTAATCTGGGAAACATTCCAGAATATTTTTGTAAACAACAACACGGTCTGCGGTACCACCATACCACAGGTGGATTTTAACCTTGCCCCTCACCTTCCACCACGTAAGATATGGCCAATGTCAACGTAAATAGCTTACTTGTTCATGATCAGAAACGACGTTTCAACAACGCTGAACGCATATCAGTGTGTCCATCTATCTAACGAAGCACTGTTTTGTACCCACTAGGCGGCACGTCACCTATTTCAGTGGCTATAATGCATCTGTCACATTCCGTGAAGCAAGACCCAGAAATAAGATCACACACTGCTGTGGTGTGACATGCCACGAGCCCAACCACGAAGACAGTGTCCCACGCCGAGAAGGCAGCACAGAAGGGGCAATTTCTGACAGAAATAGCAGTCATTACACCAACTGCAACGCATCCCAAAACAAAAACTTCAGGTCACTACCTCTGCGACAGGTGAGCTTTCTTGCTCCTTAACGCCATTTGGTGGTTTTATTCTGAAATCATGCTACAACGAGTGTTAGCGTGGCACGAATAACAGGAAAAGCCAGCACATTTCTTGGTGCTGCTATCGGTTTTTTGTGCCACAATCGCAATACAAAATAAAATCTGAACACGACACATCACGAGCGACAATTCAAAATGATGTAGTGACATAGGCCAAACACGCATACGTACCTTACCGAGTCGTGTGAAATAAGTCCTTCAAACTTCGCAACGACCATGCAGCATTCAATAAGCTGCCATGACGTCGTCCTTTCCGGAGAGACCATGCTTATTAGGAAACGAAAACAAAGTCAGCGCACGTTTCTCGGCAGGTACAGCGTGGAAGAAAACATGCAATGTATGCCAGAAGCAAATCCTAGAGCCATAGACAAAAGAAAGGACTACATTTCGCAACCTCCACAGTAAGGGTGGGGATGACATCCAGAGAAGGGATAAGAAAGAGAAGGATCCGGTATTTATTTTTATCCGGTAACTTTCAAACATTCTATGGGACAACCTGCCGGGACAACAGACCAATACCAACTTTCTGGACAGCGTGAATTTTCGCCGCGCTGATAGTCAACATCAAGGGCGTATACCTAATCCAAAAATACCTAACATAGAAATTGAGTAAGAAAACACTTGGATAATCATCAACGCACCGACGGCTAGGATGGCACCATCTCAGCACTGCAGACCAGTTGTGGCATCGGACGTAAGCGCTGTTGTACAACAGGAGCGGCACATGAAGGCAGCCGAACCACCAAATACGTGAGATTGAACTGCTATTATTTCTGGCAACATGGCAACATATATTTACTTTATATCTGAGCCATTGTTCTTATGTGACAATTCAACACCCTCAGTAATTACGCCATACCCTGTCTGGGGCTCCATTCATAAAATAATCAGCAAGCGCCCTCGAAAGGACAGGTCCGTCCCCTTCCTTCTTGAAAGGTTCACAACAAAGAGACCAGAATTTTTGGTCGCCTACACCCTTCATTGTAAGCCTTCAGATCGACTGAATACAGGCCTATCATCTCTCAAAATTTGGGACATTGCTGGCGTAAAAAGACGCGGACATAAAAAGAAAAGGTGCGTGGAGGTTGAAAGCAGTGCGTGTTACATTAAAGGTCAAACAACACTTCTCAACGCGATGGCTCAATGCATGACTTCTTGAAACCGCCAGCTACCCTACGCATGCTGCGATCATGTTCTGATCCCTTTAGAGGCAAGAGCGGACGCATTCCTTCCGTTCCTCTCCAGGACGTGCTATTTTCACAGATCTAGTGGTGGGTCTGTTACCAAAAGCGCAGTTAACCGTTTTCGTAAGAAAAATAAACATCGTTGAAAACTTGAAGGCGAATTAACGCACACAGGCAAAACAATACCAGGGATCCCGATGGATATGCTTACTTTAATAGAAAAGGCAAAAACATGGCCAATTTGATCATCAGTAGCGTCCTCGCAGTATGTACACACTAAAATAAAAAGTCGAACCCTTATTTGAATACATCTCATTGGGAGCCAGTACTTTAGGGGCATCGGGCCCGACAAACAACACGAGGTGGACAGCATCGTATTCAGACTGATTTCATTTCAGACTAACTTCATGAGACATCCAGCCTACTTAAGATCATAATATCAAAATGAATCAAATCCGGGTAGCACATGCACACAAAATGCAATGAATCACTGAGCATACCACGTAATAAACCAAATTTGCCACTTCCGGTACTGCAGTACACAAGCATGCACATATTTTGCATAAAAACACAAAGTTTACGCAGGGATGATTAGTCTACAGAATGAAACTGCGCCAAGCTGACGTCAGCTGCGTCGTGGTACAATTATTCAGCTTACAGCAGCTTCGCCTTATATTTTGCGGACATCCTTAGCTGGCACTTAAAGACATGCTACGGATGAGTTGTTGATAGGTGATAAAGGTTGTTCATTGGTGTTTTCGGGCGCGTCGACTGCGATGGTCATTTTGCGCCCAAATACGTGATAAAGGGAGATGGGGCCGTTTGTTGTCATCGGACGGAAGAAGCGTTGTTCCTTGATGCTGCAAAACCTAACTCGCACCAGCCCTTTCCACGAAGGTTTGTTCAGTTGAACTGCCGAGATTCGTGCCAGAAATAAAGCTTTGCTGTAAATTCCGTGCATGTGACATGACCTTTTGTAAATATCAACAATCAAAAAGTTTCGGTGGCTGCAATTTTGTTAGGCGTTTGATATCTCGCACACTTACAATAAAGAGAAGATTTTTCACTTTCTAACATCCAGTACGTTCATGCGTAGATGTAAAAAATACGTGGGGTCGCTGATGGTGGGGTCCCGGGTGATACTGAACCTAGGAAGACTGTCATATTTAGATGCTACCACATGAAGTGCTGTAATGAGTGATAGTGACTGGTTTCCATTTAGGGACCAAACCAGTTTGCGGTGCCGGTAGCGAAGTGGCTAACGCGTCTTCGTTAACCACTACGCGGCTGGGAAACCAGAGGTACGGGGTCCGATTCCCCGCGATGCCCGCCCTTCCTACCAGGGTGAGAGGCAGGCAACGCCATGTAGCCTCAGCAGCTGAGAGCGCCGACAAAGCCCCAATGACACGGACCAGTTTCCTGTGAAGGACTATCAGCGCAGCATCCCGTTACACAAGGCGTCGAATAGGCATTTAACTTCATTGAGTCCGCAGCATGACGCCCGAACCGAAAGCCGACTACATCACTATTTTATTTCTTCCTTTAAGCTAGTCACATGTTTACCCGTGTTCCTTTAGCTCCAGTGGACGGGTGGCAGATGTTAGTAATAGAAAGGCATACTAGAATATATTTTCGGGGAGACAGGCCGAAATGTCTCACCTGAATGTGCCCAATCTGCGTTTCATAAAATCCATGTTAGATCGCAATAATGGCTTTAATCACATGAAAGCCGAGTTTCAAAACCGAAGCCCGAATTCACATTGATTCATTTTTCCAACATCGCGCTATCCTGAAAAGACGGGGAATAACCCCATGCGTATATGCCACGGACCATGGCAGATCTGTCAAGTCGTCCTATCTTGAAGGATTCACTATGATGGAAAGACACATAGTGGAAAATGACAGTATAGATTCATAAGCAAACATTATTTGTACAATAATCTCATTGCCACAAAACGGAGGACTTTTCAGCAAGTTGAGGCTAAAGAAAAACAAAATTTTATGACATAATTTTAGCACACAATCTTCGCAGCTCCATCTCACCACTAAAACAAGGTGGTTCCGCGGATAAATTTCGACTTTCAACACCCAATTTTATCATATTTTTTTAGGAAACGAAACGCTGGCGTTGTAGTTTAATAGGTAGAGTTGCAGCACACGCTTCGGTTCATTTCGCATCTCAACTTTTGGCTGCAACTTTCTCTTTACGCGGTAATAATTTTACTGAACCTCACCATTACGTGAGTCCTGCAGGACCGCGCGTGGTAGTGGTTTTATTAGAGCAGTGCGCTTGTCCCCAGTATTACGGGAAAAGACAAAACACGAAGGCGGCCATATTTGAACTGTTCGTGGCTTCACAGCGCTTGCACTGCCTTTTGAAATCGCACTCTTTCCACTTTGCATTGCTCAAGGGTTCATGCTTGATTTGTGGGACTTATTTCTGGGTAGTTGCAATCTTTTCAAAAGCCCCAAAGTAGCACATTTCTTCATATCTCCGAAATTCGATTTCGGACCAGAATACGCCCCAAGTTATGAGATACCCCAATCAAAGCAGCCAAACATTCAATGGAATATCCTGAAAGCTTTATATGCACATGCCGAATGCAGAGGATTTGCAAGAAGGGTGCGAGACAAAAGGCCTCTCATCTACGCCAGCTGACCTTGCCCGATAGATTTCGAGTCTTGGTCGCACTTAATCATGGCCGGTCTCAGCAGTGTGCGTTTGCCAA
>NW_023596805.1:19801380-19862843 GCF_011947565.3 Pollicipes pollicipes | reverse complement strand
GAAAAATTGCCCAGTACCTAGAGCAATCCTATTGGCTGAGGTGGCCACGTTTCCCTTGGTCCCACGCTTTGGAACCACCCTGCATTTTCTTGATGTTTGCCTTGCATATTGTAGGCTAGGTTCAGCAGTCCAATTTCAGAAACAATTGCTAGAACTCAACCACACACCTAGAAAATCAAACTACACCTAAAAACTCAGCATGTACTAAAATGCTGATTTCAAATTTTACCGTTATTACCTTATTCATAAATTCTGGGAATAAAAAAAAAAACGTATTACGCATTTGTTCGATTAGCAATGATGCAGGAAACGTGGACCGAGTCAGCCCGGGGAAATACTTCAAAGTTGATTCCTACCAGTTCCATGGGCGTAATTCTCTCTGAACGCCATTTCGCTACAAATTATAAGACCAAAAAATGTGCAAAAGTTAAACAAAAGCGGCAAATGCACATGCATAACACAACGGAATGCTTCTACAATAATCGCGAGATTTATCCATACCTAAACATGGTATGAGGCCATCATTTTTAGACTCCGAACTCATACTGACCTCGGTCAGTGCAGTGACCTGCTTGGAAATTAAAAATTGCCGTCGCGTACAAAAAAAGACGTAAAAGGTAGTGCAAATTTGGCGTCGCTCCGCTTTGATACCAGTTGATTAAGCCCTGAAAACATGACGGGGAACAAATTCCGTTCCCCGGCTGGTTTTGATTTAAAATGAAAACTGAATCACACCAAAACGGTTAAATAGACAGTTGTTTAAACATATCATCAAACTGCATTACAACACGGCTAAAACAGCAAAATTAACCAAAATTTTCGTTAAAATTCCTCGAGTGCGGTAACGGCCAATAGTAATATGATCAAATGACGCCGTCATGCCGGGCCTTAGGTACAAAATGTGACAAAGCGCGCAACTAATAGGAAACACATGCAAATTTGCAGGTCGATGCCAGTTTGCGTTCCGAAGCTGCTGCAAAAACACGACGGTGAGCTTGATGATAACTTTTGATGGTTATTGACATACAGCGATCAAAAACAGAAATCGCACCTACGACATCAAGGATATTGCATTATAGCACGCATGCTGCAATTCTATACAAATTTCAATGTTTTCCTAAAAATACGTGTACTATTCATCAATGATAACTGGTAATACAAAAATGACGCAATATACATTAGTATAACATCCATCGGTTGTCATGCACTTGATGCTGTTTAAACCACCTCCTTATCCGACCTTAAAATCTAGGCACGGAGGCACGGAAGACATTGGGCCTGTTTCCGTCACTCCTCTAACCTCCTCAGATCTCCTCCAAACTGATCTGATCGCCCCTGTGGCTCTTCCATCCTCCTCCAAGGCTCCTAAAAGCTCGCCCCGAACCTTCTTCAATCTCTCGCGAAATCAAAGGCGTTTTTTTCGGGGAAGGTTAGAGGAGGCTGTGGTCGACATGAATGGCTCAGTTCATTCGTATCTCTGATTACACAACAGAAAAAAACGATTGCAAAAATGGGTGCAAATGGATGCAAGCTACGCCTTCCATATTTTTATGTTCATAAAAACAGCATCACTAGGCATATCTACGAGTTTGAGCATGTATTTTTCAGCGAACTGAACATTAAGATCATTCGCCGCCAGAGCGCCGGCACTGCTTGGTAAAACTGCGCGGGGTGAAGGAAACTTAAAAAAAAAATAACGTGGCAGCATATTTGACGCAGATTCAGCGCTCCCCAGCCTCCTCAAAATTAATGTCATCTTTTTTGGAAGAGCGATGGGAACAGACGCATTGACTATGTTCGGCCAATGAACCGGCATACCGTCAAGCGTTTGTATGTTCTAGTACTGTGCTGGTGCTTATACCATCGTAACCCTACCGATGTGAGGGAGCTTTATCGTGGTAATAATTGCAGATGGGGTCCAGTGAAAATCTTTATAAAGAATATCATATCTCCTCCAAAAAGGTTCCTGGGGTATGGGGACTGTCCCGTCCAATCCCGTAATAAGGAAACACCCCCCCCCCCCCTCCGTTTTCCCAGTGGCGCCGTCTCTGATACCACATGCACTGAAATTCAGTATTAGTTTTCATTTTCCATAATACAACTTTCAAAAACCATAGGCTGCAGGCACATGACGATACTGTCGACTTCTAATCCGTCTTTGAACTCTGGGCACGAAGGCATTGAGAAAGCCCGGCGAATAAAGGCAGAAAATCCCCGAGCAGTGCTTTGAAGTCCTAGTAGAATCGTACCAACACTGTAGCAGTGCAATCCTATCAACGTGAAGAAGTTTCATCATGCCATCATCATCATCGTCATGTGAATATGTTAAATATTCCTTCGTGAAAATTGGTGTATTTTTTCTACCCAAACGTTGTTAGAGTAGCGGGACTGCCCCCCTATCCGACGATAGAGGGACGCGTCCCCGTCGCCGGATGGAGCCGTCCCTGGGTAGGCAATCCCGACCCATTGAAACTAAAGCGGCTGAATAAAACACGGCTGTATACAAGTTTAATCGCCCTGTTTATCCATAACACGCATGCGAATGTGGAGTAAGGGCTGTTCACACCAGGCCCCTACCAGACACACTGGTGGACTTAAGGCAGAAATTCCGTTACCAGAGAAGACACCGGATAATATGGTGAATGACTACGCCACGCGAATATTTCAAATACATTTCTGCATACCGCATATCTGTCGATTGTGGGAACCACTTACCTAAGAGTGTTTAACGGGAGTAACAATGGCAGACCGCTGACTTTCCTGACGCCCGAGAAGAGAGGTGCGGCCACAAATACGCGGGGTAAAACAAGATAGCCTTCGTGAACGTGATTCCATCAAAAAGCAAAACTGATGGAAATGATTTGCGAGATCACGGCAGCATTTTGACTTGGGCGTCACCGTGACATAACGCTCAGCGTCGTCACGCGTGTATTTCCTGACAATGTTATGCCTAACACAATTCCGCCGCAAATAAAGCGGTAGCCATATTTTTTTTAGAAGACGTGGCGGAGCGGCGCAACACTGACGCCATCAACCTGTCCTCTGCAATGGCGTTTGAAGTTTCAGCATGAAGAGATATCTAGCGAGATATGTTTGCTGGCCGGTCCCATTACCACATCCAGTGCCCGTATAGCTTCGGTGATCCGGACATGGAATGCGGGGTTGAACAATCACGAAGGTGTAATCATGGCTGATTTATTTTCTACGCCCTTAATGCGAGGTAACAGACACCGGATGCACATAAACAGATTTCATACACGTATGAAGCTCAACCTGGATTTTCAATCATTCATTATCCAGGACTGCTACATTCTGCCGCGGGCGAGCGTTTCCACGGTTGCATTGATACATCATTGGTGAAAACCTGACAGCGGTCAAGCGATGCTATGGGTTTGGGATGATGGTCTCAAGCCACAACTCCACCCGGACGGGTTCGAAACGACCTATATGATACTGCTTCCGAGGCTAACCCTCACGGTTTGTTTTACCCACTGGATCGACCCGAAACAAGGTCGCGGGGATCGGAACAGAACAGCAATTGTCTGTCTTGAACACCGCATTACAATGTATTTCATGGATATGACGGTCTACGCATCTCGGTGGCTCCATGAGTCCGTCACGGAGACGGATGTGTAGGCAGGTGGGGATGCAGGAAAGGATCTTAGAAACAAGAACTGGGGCAAGGCAGAACTGACGGCGAGGATTTATGAGGATGGCTCAAATGCGACATCGGAGCGAAGCGCGCAACTCGCAAGATTTTGCCGGAGGCAGATTCATGGATCGTCACTCTGACGATCCATTCCCTCAAGTAAATATCTCGCGGGCGAATTCGCTCCGCGCGAACAAAATGTACTCGATTTCATATGGTGCAATAAAGCTTGGGCGATAATGTGCGAATACTACCACCGCACATGCAATTTTTGGCCCACGAGTTACTTGTAGGAAGAAATGCTGCGTTGCAATGGATAGCAATACACACCAGTGCAGAATCTATCAACTTCTTTGCTATTTTTGCACCATTTCACGTAAAAGCTGCCTAAACCGGCTACTGCAACCAGCTTTTACATATTTCGCCAAAAATCCGCTCCAAGGAAAAATCCACTATCGCGTTGATGCTTCATGAGTAAGATGTAGTGGCAGTTACAGAAGTTACAGTACAATACAGTACGGATCTGGTGCACAATATGCAGGGAGAAAGATCTCAGCATCGAGTAAGGTAATCACGCAAGGTTGCATCACCAACACGCTAGCAATGCATTGGTGAGTACTCCTCTGCAAAGGGGCCGTCAATAATACGGGTGCCATCAATTCATGTCACGCGGAACGCACGATTGTTAGGAATACTGCTACAGGCGTCTCGCAGCTCTGGATCTACCCGCACACTAATCCCTGGCTCTCGAGTCCACGACGTGCCAGCCCCGGATTTGTCGTTCCACTATACACGGCGGCCCCGACTCTGGCGTGGCGGTCCTTGATCTGTCTGGTCACGATGTGCCAGCCCCGGATTTGTCGTTCCACTATACACGGCAGCCCCGACTCTGGCGTGGCGGTCCTTGATCTGTCTGGTCACGACGTGCCAGCCCCGGATTTGTCGTTACACTATACATGGCAGCCCTGGCTCTGGCGTGGCGGTCCCTGATCTGTCTGGTCACGATGGGGCTGCCACGGATTTACTGAGGCGCGATGTGACAGTCCTGGATCTGTCGTGACACGATGTGGCAGTCCTGGATCTGTCGTGGCACGATGTGGCAGTTCTGGATCCGTCGTGGCACGATGTGGCAGTCCTGGATCTGTCGTGGCACGATGTGGCAGTCCTGGATCTGTCGTGGCACGATGTGGCAGTCCTGGATCTGTCGTGGCACGATGTGGCAGTCCTGGATCTGTCGTGGCACGATGTGGCAGTCCTGGATCTGTCGTGGCACGATGTGGCACAGGCACGGTTCCACCGCGCCTCTTGTGGCACGATCCTGGTTGCTGAGTGGATCTGCCGCGGCGCGTTAACGCATTACTCGTGCCTGTGCGTATCCACAAAATGCCGCTGCATAGACGCGCCAAGGCAATCTGGAGCGGTCGCAGCAATATGGTGCGGTCTGAAGCAGCAGATCACTTTGGCTTTGGCTTCTGCAGGTGACTTTCGGCGACATGGAACCCACGGCCACACGCGCCACCTCCAGAACCGCCGTCCTGACTTGCTCCGAGTGCGGCGTTTCCAGCCGCGCACACTCCCGTTCTCACCCACAGCGCGATCTCCAGAACTGGTCTTCGGAACACCACTCGGACTTGAAGCACCACTACCACCACCCGGCTCTCGGCCGACGCCGGTGGCACTCTTGCCTTTAGCGGCGCAGGGGAGCGCCGCCGTGGATAGGCGTCCAGCTCTGGTCGGAGCGCGTCCCGTCCGGCGCTCGGCCTGCCCCCGGAGCCTGCGGCAGCAGCGGCGACAGGCCCATCGGGCGCGGGGCCGCAGCGCTCGTTCGCACCAGCCGGTACACCTCGCTCTCGGAGCGGCCGTGGACGTCGCGCAGGTGGCGGCGCAGCGCCGACACGGCGCTGAACACGCCGTCGCAGAGCGAGCAGGGCCGTGCGCCCCGGCGTGCAGCTGCCGGTGATTGCGCAGCGAGCCCGGGTTCTGGAACACGCGGCCGCACACGTCGCACGTGGCCGCCGCCCGCCGCCGCTGCCGGGCAACGTCCAGTGTCAGCCAAGGTCCTGCCCGTCGCCACGTCACGCACGATGACGTCACGGTCACCACGTCACGCATGATGACATCACAGTCACCACGTCACGCATGATGACGTCACAGTCACCGCGTCACGCACAATGACGACGTCGCCGCTACGCATGGCACTACAACCACCCGGGTCACGACACCAGCCGCACTGAGATCGGGGACGCCGCTCGGGTAGGTATTCGTCTGCGCTGACACGGGTGTAAAGGCTCAGGGTCTCTCCCCATCCTCCCCGCGCGTCGATGTCCGCCATTGCTCCCCAGCGTCAAACATCCAGCAGCCTTCCCATGTCAAAGGTTAGGGCAGCGGCTTGTCTATATCAACCGAGGGCTTAGAATAGCGCTAAGGTGCTAAGCTGGACTCGAGAAGGGAAACTGAACTGGGTTAAAAAGTTGAGTAAACAACACAGGCGATTATATTGAGAAAATACGTCTCCAAATCTGCGGTCGCTGAGGTGCCATGGGGGTTAACCAGGCTTGCAAGGATGGGGAGCAGGGAAAATAGCTGGGAACGATACATCTTGGCAGGGTGCATCAGGACAAACATTTGGCGCACTCCATTCTCGTCAGACCAAAGCTGGTGGCTAGGCGTGGTTCCAAATGTAAAATATTGCGCAACGTTGAAGTCGCTGCTGGTATACAACATGCAAAATGTGTTATGAAGTGCTGATAACCGGAAAAACTAATCAACGTTTATAATTTATGTTATATATTACGATTGGGAATGACGTGAGTATGGGCAACGGAAACCTAACCTTTAAAAGGAAGCAGAATATTGCCTACCAGATACGTCGTGAAAATCGAAATGTTATGGGTTGATTCTTCGTCAGAAGCGCTCACGGGCAGCTTCCACCATTGCCAACATCCGGAGTCATTACAACCACAATGTATGCATGGTTTATCATACATCCGGTGCAGCACACAGACCCAGACCAACCGAACACTACAGAAATAAAACACCGCACAGGCAATACAGGAGGCACTAGCCACGAGTGACGTTTGGCGCACATAGCAGCGCAGACGTATCTACATTAAAAACTCCGAGATGATGAAGATGATGTGGGCTTTCGGGCCCCGATATCTGGGTACGGAACAGACGATCTCAAAACTGGTTTCCATCGCGGGTGACGAATGTGGCGCGTCGACGGGCACAACACCAGCCGGACGAGCCTGCACTGAAATAAGGAATCCCCTTCCGTCACATTATTAGCCGGGGTCATTCCCATTCCAGGATAGACGACACGATCCGTAGTTGCGGTACATTTCGTTGATGCCAGGATAACACTGCATCTTGTGTAAGGCGCAATTGAGGCGAAAAATATACAGTTCGGTGTTGTGCGCGACACGCTATAAAAGTACAGAACAAAGCACCAGTGGTGTTGCCCTTAGCCGGCTTCAGCATCTTGACATCCCTTCACTTGTATCAAAATATCGGTGAAAATCCACGCGTCTTTAGTTTAGGAGGGAAGGCCATGTCATGTAACGCATTTTACTTACCGATGATTGGACAAAATGCTGCCATCAATGTTGGCGTTATTAAACCATGACAGCGAGCATACAGCGGGTGTTATACAGCGCGCAAACAGTGGGTGACAAAGGTTCCATGGTCAAAAAAGGCACGTGACGACTCGGTGGAACGAACACAATCAGCGCGAATCAGTGCAACGCCCGAACGGGCTTAAGTATCGAGATGAACCTATCATACTGAGGTATCTAGAAAAATAAGCACAAAAAATCAGTATCGGGCCCAAACTACTGGCATAAATTGATACTTAGCGTAGCTTATTGATGTCATGCCAGGTACGAGGCGTTCACGGTGGCAACAAAATGAGGCAATGTTTCAAAATCGATTTCACTCATACATGCAAACTATCGTAATATGATATCGCAATTATCGTAGTACCACGGCATATTTCAATAGTCACAAAGTTGGCTGAAAATACACCGCAGTCGCCCAAGGTTAACGCCAAGAGGCACGGCGGAAGCACGCGTACGTGGTTCAAGCTTCTTATCGCCTAGACACAATGCGTTATGAGAACCGCCTAAATTACGACTTGGATATCGCATGATTTTGATAATATCAATGAAAAATACCCAGCAACATTGAAACGAAACCCTTTACTGCGCATCCAACGCGGACAAATATTAAATTTATATGCCACGAACACCTTTTGCCATTAAAAAAAAAAAATGAACAGCTCATCCCAACCATGTCGCCATTCACCGAGAGAAAACTGGCAAAACCATGACGATGCCTGCTACATTAGACTGAATCGGCGATGATGGCATCCAGAGTAAAGCAGGCATAAGATCCAGCCGAAATCTAATGTGAAGCAATGACAAAAAAATCCCGAAAGAATGCGCCCCGGGGCCATCCACATCCATCTTTCAGGCGAATTACACTATGGGTGGACATATCACCCGTAACAAAATACCAAATCCACAGGAGGAAATGTGATATCCGACTACAAAAAGCCACGCAACGGCGCAGCCATCAAAAGGCATCACTACGAAGATCCCACCTCAGTTCACTGGCCGCAAATAGCCACCCCGCACACCCACACGTACACAATCGCATACGCTCGGTGGTGCCCTCGTTTAAGATGTCCAGTCACAAACCCCGGACGTCTCGTTCTGCAATCCGAGCGATCCACGAGCGTTCTTCAGGCACCGGCCGTCACGACCTGGCTCAGAGCGGGCCGGTCACTACGAGCGAGGGGCACCGCGCCCGTCGGCGTCGGCGGTCGGCCAGGCTCTGGGGAGCGCGCCGCCGGTGCCGGCTGAGGCCGAGCCAGCCGGAGCGCAATCTTCACCGGCCCGTCATGAACTGGCTCCAGGACAGGCGGTCTTTAGGCTGGTGGGGATGATCTTGCGGACGTCCTCGGAGGAAAGCTGGTGCGCCACCTCCATGTGGCGGCGCAGGTCGGCCACGATGCTGCACACCTTCCCGCACACGGGGCACTTGGTGAGGCCCAGGTGCTTCTTCTTGTGGTGGTACAGCGACTCGCGGTGCTTGTACGAACTGCCGCACACGTCACACACGTTCCTGTTCGCTGCAACAGGAGAAGCCAGAGTCTCAATGAGGTGGAACATTACACGCCAACGCTGATGTGACCGGCACGACTCTGCAGCCGCGGCTGCTACAGACGCATGCCCTAGTACGATTGAATTGATGGATATGGCTGACACCTATGCCTTATGGCGTGCTCCTCATCAGCAACTACACATGCCAATCTAAAGGGCACAATTTTTCACGTGTCCATAATGACATTTATAGCAATACAAAGTTTATTTGTTCATAGCGAAACCATTCCGCCCATCATTTCGCAGGCGTCAGGTGTCAGGCTACGGAATGGGAGACCTCCAGAAAGGGGCATTGTTTCCGCAAATCGCCATATATACACAGATTCAGATTTGCTGATAAGACTTTGTTTCGCGTTCCGGGTATATGGATTTTTCTCTGAAATGCCTTGTATCTGTCAGGTATGGCATATCAGCTGGGCAAAAAAATTATGTCACGCTGACTTCTTAATGATGACTCGAGAAGTCACCTGTGTGCTGATTCTAACCATGCACTTACACAAGTTAATGTTTGGCGGCTCAATGTTCAAGAATATCCCACGGAATTGACCTCCAAACAGGTGTGCACGCGCGCACTCAGAGCCTCTCTAAGGAGTCTTTAAAGGGTGGGGGTCATTCTAACAATATGACGAATCCCATACATGGATTCACCTAGCCTACCCGTACATTCCAGTTTGTCTCCGGATTTAGGCCCCTTCGTTCTTGCACCCGCATGAAACGCGGTGAAAACGATGCAGTGCATTGTATGCGGTACGCGGAGGGGCTAGGATGGGCTAGGATGGGACTAAAACTGGGATAAAACGGCAGTGAGTGTGGGGGAGGGGAGGCCGGCCAGTGGGGGGGGGGGGGGGGGGGGGAATTGGACCGAGTGTGAGACATTTTCTCCTGTCAACACATTTCAGGCGCATTCGGTCGAGGGAAAATCATTCAACGAATTCGCGGATGATCATATCTCTTATTCGACGTGGACGATTATCTCCCCATAGTCATCCACGGAGATTCTTCATATGAGTTCGGCCGACCCGGAAACTATCCCCCAGATGTGTGTGCCATGCGTCGCACACAGTCAACGGTCATAACTATGCATAGCAAAAGATTCTCCGTCTTGACCGTGTTCTGAAGATTTTCCGGGATTCTTTCTCAATACGAAAAATTATCTGGGAGAGTCTTCCGTGTTGGCAACGCCGAACAGTCCCAGACAAATTTCCAACATTCCGGACAATTCCCGATATTACCTGCCGGCCAAACTCACGCTGCAAAGGCAAGGTGAATAGCTTACACACTTGATAGAGAAAAATCTATTTTCAAAATCTCTCATCGCATCTGCTTAATGCGTCGCCACTAAAAGCGCCACTAAACATCGTCACTAAAATATCTGGGATCTGTTCAGCGTTTGTTTTCTTTGAGAAGGGACCACTAATTTTTGAAGCCTAACCTGTGCGGAACAGCAGACATATTTCCATGAACGAGCTGCAGCCTCTGTCCACTGTGTCGCAAATCATATCAAGGTGACGTTCTCATGTTCCACAGGACCAAGCTTAACTATAGGCTGCTCAGAAACATTAAAGCACGAACCCGTAACAGCTAGTGACTGGAAATACAAAGATGTCAAGATGCCAAACGAACTACGGTGCTCCGCATTACACGTCAAAGCACGACGTGGTGCTGCACTGCATATTGAAGGTCAAGACAAAATCAATTTGGGACGGACCAATCTTCCACATGCATTGCGCCACGAACTCCAGGCAAACCATCACGTCAGTGTGATGATCAATACCTATATATATGTATATATATATATATATATATATATATATATATATATATATATATAATTCGTACTTGAGAATGCAGTGGATGCCTACCAAGCCCACATTACACATAACCTAGCCCACTTAAGTATTCGAAAATGCATATGGATAGTTGAAGTGGTTTATTAGGCGAGCACTCGTGCACTGGTACATCCAGCATCGAGTACACTATACGAGGTACACATATACAATGAGCACTCAGAATGATTTAGTGCTATGGCGGTATCTTGTTGATCGGCGCTACCAGAATTCCCGACACAGATGCCAGCCTGGCCAGATCAAGACAAATCTGCTGGGACATGGTGCGATACAGGAGAGCCGCATCCATTAAGTCACGAACTTGTACATTGTGGTTGATTCCCCGCAGTCTTCTTCTGCAGATACCCGTACGAGGCCCTGCCCGAGGAGACCGCCTGAATCCTTTCACAAGTCGCACTAAAGACGATTACTGTAATCCACTCACTGTCCAAGGAGGACCCAATTTTCCACTGGACGAGTGACCACTCAAGCCTTTTGCGCAGCCGACGCCATGCTCTGCGGCGCTTTCTTATAGTCTAAAACAACTGAACTTTCGGCTGATGTGGTGTAACGTTACATATATTCACGTCCCAGTAAATGTGGGTCAATACCCAGATGTTATTCACGTGTTCCAACGTTGCTCTTATCTTCCGCCGGAAGCACCCGGCCACCCGGCCACATGCACCACTGATGCTAGGCGCCACAATACTGGAAACGACTCGTCACGTCTTCCGCAATGCGTCTGTCCGACAGACGCCTCTCGTGCCCCAGCAGAGTTACGGCGTTGGCCACCGCTTCGCCACCATCAGATTGATCGAGCTGCCGTCAGCCGGCCGGGGTATGATCGTCAGTCGGACCGCCTCCTCCGCTCCGACGTCGTGCACGACGCGCAGGTGCATCCGCAGGTTGTGGACATTGCTGGAGACGGCGCCGCAGCGCGGGCAGCGCGTCAGGCCCTCGTGGCTGCGTCGGTGATTGGTGAGCGACGAGCGGAACTTGTACACCCTGTGGCAGTGCGGACACGGCCAGCCGCGGCCACCCGCTAAAAGAGAGGGGTCCGGGCCTAAGCCAGCCATCCGCGCAGCGTCCATCGGCAGCGCCACCCGCGGGAGCCTTCCGCGGATGGCTGCTGCCTCCCATACTGTGGCCAAGCAAAATGTTGGATATGAGACCATGTGATCATCACAACACGCGAGAAAAGTCAAGCTGCTCAAGTTGCGACCCCAGATGCACGACAGCGATTTTTACTCATCGTGCCAGGCTTTACCTCCGGCAGTTCTACACTTTATCTCCGCGTGCTCGGTTCCTACGCATACATACTTCATGCCCACCCCGTAACCTCCATACCTTGAACCATCAGTGACCAGCATCAGCGGTGTCCGCAACTTCCGAGGTTCACGGAGGGATCTGATCTGATCGGCATTCACAACACCAGGGCCGGGTAATGCGTGGTGTTTCGTTATCAGAACATGCAAATAAAGCGCATCAGTCACGCCTCCATGAACAGGCTGAAACGAACTGGCAAGGACTCTGAAGCTGTTTTATTTCATGCCAAAGAAGGTCTATACTAGACCAGGGGTAGCTCATCAGAAACAGTACGCATTAGTGCCGCGATGCGAGCGTAGTTCCCTAAGACCAATAGCAGATCTGTCACGGCTGAATGGATGATTTCAAAAGCTTCACGGATCCATAATATTGGTCACATACGAAGCAGACCTTCACGGTGTGAATGCTAAAATTTACTGCCGCCGTGTGCATTGAGCCACTGTTATTGCCACTATTGGCCACTATTAGCCAATATTGCCAACCCCATCGAGCCACTATTGGTACAACTAATGAGCGGCTGAGACTTCGCAAGCGTGACTACATATGCCCGTGACAGCCGCTCTCCGTACTCCAGCTGCGGGGCAGCGTTTGAGTCAAGTTTCAATGAGGTAATACTGCGTAGACCATCTGAGCTTAGCCCGAACAGCTTTGTTGTTGTGGGAGTGGCTCCCTGCCGGATCAGTGGACATGTGTCCACTGTGTCCACACGTCAGATGAACAGCGCTCACTACAACGCATCAGTCCAACTCGCCGCTGTCACCGTCGGACTTCGGGCGGCCAACATGACACCAAGATCAAGCTGCTCAGAGGCAGGGTGCACCAAAACCACTTCGAGAAGTCACACCCATCCAGAGGTCGGATGACGACCGCAGACCAACAGAGGAGTACGGCACAACAGTCACATCTCGAGCAGACAGAGGCCCACTAGCAAACTGAAGATCGCAGCACTGAGCCGGGATGGCGCGACGTGACATAAAGTGGCTGTGCTATCGGTCGATACATCACGCACTGGCAGATCAGATGGCTTCGATGGCGTGTAGCCCAAATCGCCACATGCGGGTGCTTGCTGTCAGTTGTAAAAAGGCAGGCTATTTGCCACCTTAAAAAACGAAATGCATGGTGCCGGCAATTTTCCGACAGACCAGGGTACGAATCTGGCTTAAATCGCGCTACAAGTGACCTATCTGATCCGTAAAAGTAAGTAATAGAAAACTGTTCATCGAGATGTGATTTGCTCCGCCAACTTCGCACTTATATCGTGCAATTGCAAAGGAAAGTGCAATTGACGATTCACTCGAGATGGCCCCCGTTGCCCAACCGTAGTGCTACAAGCCGTGGGGGTGGTATTCCGTGATACACGTCTCAGCGGTCCATGCCGCGGTGCGGTGGGAGGTTCCGCGCGGGGTTGGCTGGGAGCGCCAGCCCGTGGGCGTCGCTGGAGCGGTCAGCGATGCGCGCGGCCGACGGCCGAGCCGGGGCACTGTAGCGATGCCGGGCGGCGCCCGGTACCAGGCGGCGCACGTGTTCCTCCGACATGCCGTGCACGCTCTGCATATGCGCACGCAGCGACGCCACCACGGAGAGAGTGCGGCCGCACACGGGGCACGTGGTGCGGCCCTCGTGCGCCTTCCTGTGCAGCTTCAGCGAGGTGGGGTGTCGGTATACGGAGCCGCACGTCTCGCACACGTGGCGCGCCGCGTCGCCGGCAGCTGCGGCACAGAACACGCGCTCAGGGCCCGAGCCGGAGCCGGGACGACAGGCCTGGCGCCGTGGAGCCCACCCACGGGCTCAGGGCCATACGGGCGCTCATCACGCCGCACGGGCATCGGCGGACATGAATAGGAATCGCAGCATACATGCCAGTTCAGGTGACTAGTAAGTCCAAAGAGAGCAACTGAATCGAACCAAGAGTGCGATGCAGAAGTATACATTCATATCGCAGGTGGCTTACCTCGGTTCGTCAAATTGCGACAGACGTTCTAGCTGCTTCCACGTAACGATATTTTCGTAACGCAAGCATCTATTCGGGATGCCATGCATAAACTGCTGAGTCATAGGGCCGGTCTTCAAGACCAGGCCCGTTGACTAAATAACTTCACATGATATTATCAATATGCTGCGGACTAGTAAGCATTTTCAAATACGGAAACAACACAGAACTGTTCCTCAGCAACGTGGGAACTATTGGTTTAAAGGAAGTTAGGAAGCGTAGGCAGTGATACCGATTGTGTGGAAGGGCCCATACGGAGTCTGATGCGCAAAATAACCTCAGGTGCGCGCCCCCAACGGACGCTTGTTACCGCGTAGTTGGTGCACAATGTCTTGTAGACAAAGTTGCAAAACTCTCACAAATCCTTGCTGCTTAGGCGGCGAGCAAGACATGATGCATATAAGGCGGAAATAGAACAGAAGCACGTTCTGCAACACACCGACGTAGCATCGGGTTGGGATAGAGCGGGTCGCCCCAGCGTGTTAAGCTGGGCATTGTCTTGTAATTGAAGTGAGACTTGATTCGTCTGTGGCCTCCCACGCAGGCTCTGACAACCCTTCTTGCCATTTTCCATCGTCGATTGTGCCAAAGTCTGCAATTAATTTTGGCTACAGAACGGCAAAGTCGTATCCATGTTAAATGGGCATAAAGTAACACCAAGAGGATGCAGGGTAGACCTAGACTCGTCACTGTGTTTCTAGCCGAGCTAAAAAAAACTGGGCCACCATAGCTCGAACCGTTGAATATTGCTGACGTCAGTGACAATGGTAAATACATTTGTGAGCTTCCTTCGAACGTGAATCAGGAAGGAGGTTAGCAATGCAACGTTACACGCGTTCCAAGAGCCGTATTCCAGCTTTGCGCAAATTATACTAATGGAGTTTTGCCCCTGCCAGTATATATTGAAAGCAATTGAGAAACGACGCTTAAGGCGCAAAAACAACGCAAAAGAAAAGCGAATGTCTGCACCACTTCTCAACAGGGATACGTCCAGGCGCTGATATATTTCCGTAACACACTGGTGACAACTGGAGCACGGACATTATAACAACCTGACCAATGGCTGGTTGGCGACCCAAGGCCAATTGCACATTCATCCTGTCAGGTGCCAGAAACACAGCATGTTCACGTCATGCATTACCAAGCGTGTTAACACAGCACACACACAATATGGCGAAGACCGGAAACCGAATCCCTGGGACATTTCCGCTTCCCACACAGCCAGATGCTAAGGCTCTATGCTTTGCTGAAATACAATTTTGATCAAGAGAAATACAGCACAGCTTAGCACGAAGCACGAAAGCAGCCCTAAAAGAAAGAAAGCAGCCATAAAGCACGAAGCAGCCCTTCCATGCCAGATCCGCACCCTATCGCAGAATGCAGGAAGGGTGCTGACAATCTGGCACTTCACGAACCAGAGGTGCAGTTTGTCAAAAACATGGTTAACTATCGTCATCATGATCTTGAATGACGAGCCGACCGAAAATTGGGCAGAAGCATTCCAACCATCGTACGAATTCGCGACCGATCAGCATTGCTCGCACAGCCTGGAACCGAGTCGGCTGAGCGCAAGACGGTTGGATCATGCAGACCCGTACCCAATCAGGAAGTGGCTTCCCGGCCGGTGACTAGCAACAGACCGGGTTTCACCGGAGGTTCTGCCTAAGCGTGCTATCTCCTGGACCACAGTGGGAGGAATGGACTCGACTAAGCAAACCAGCAAGCAGACTCTGCTCCTACAGAGATGCTGGTTTGACCCGCTACCAGCCGACGAGGCAAGGCGGACGTGGATTCCTCCAACGTGCCTTTGCTTCCCGTCAAATAAAAGACGACATTCGGGTGCACGGTCGACATGTGGTCCACCAACGTCAGGGCTGGCGGAAAGGACAGCGTAAGTACTAATTACTGAAGAAACGCAGAACATGCATCAGCGAAAATGCCGAGCTGAGGCCTTAAAGGAGGCGCACTGATGCGAGACTCTCGCCATCCCGGCGCTCACCCACCTTGTGCTTCCCAGTTGAACGAGGTTCCAGGCCGTGATGAAGACACCACGTCGACATTACAGCAGTCACTTGCATCCCAAGCGCATTGTAAGGAGATGTGACATGAGAGTGAGCAGCAAGATGGAAGTACCATCAAGTTGGTGTCATCTTCAGTCGGTGGCGATGACAGCCACGATAGTTGACAGTGGGCAGTATCATGACCGCGAGCTGATTTACGCGCACCAATTTTGCGTCCCGTGAACGAAGTTCAATACCCATCGACGCGTGCTGAAAACTACGACTACTAACCAAATACTTCCTAACCACCAAACAATTACCGCCACGCAAACATAAATAACACTTTGCTCTCTTACCAGATCACGACAGAAAGACAATAAGAATATGGCACACCATGGCCACTACATCGCTTACCCGTGCATGCCAAGCATCACCGCACTTCCAAAAATATGCACTTTGCCCGACGGACGCTTGACACACTCGAGGACGGCCACTGGGGAAGGTCAAATCCCTTCCCAGCGTGTTGTCACCCGCAAATTACACTGCCTTCGTTCTGGGTGGACATACGCTCTCTTGGCTGAGCCTTCCGTGCGTACACCCGGGAGGTCGCACTAGTTCGCAGCGAGCAGTGCACGCCCCACCGCATTCCTCGCTGCTAGCTGTGGTCGCCGCGCCTGGCGCCGTGCACCTTCCTGATGTGGCGCCGCAGGTTGGTCACCATGCCGTACACGATGCCACACAGAGGGCACGTAGTTTCGCCCGAATGAATCTTCATGTGACGCCGCATGGTGTCCAACTTGGTGTAGAACTTGCCACATACACGGCACATCAGGTGGTCCCCTGTCGAAAAACAAGTGCACGTTAACCTTCATTCGTTCAAAACATATTGCCTGGCTTACGGAAGCACGGCTTATTAGCCTCACACAATCCCCATTCTAATCTTTCTTCATCACCCTCAATCTTTCTTTACCAAACCCAATCACCATTCAAGTCCTTGCTTCCCGCGGATTAGTGTCAGGACATCCTCGTGTGTCGAGTACAAAAGCGGTTACTAATAAAGTGATAAACGTATCATAGTATATTGAATTACAAATGGAGCTGAACATCTAAATACTTATTCGCATTGCTACCTACAGCTTTATTTAGACATCAACAGCTGTGATTACACATCAATGGCCTTTGATGGTTTTAATGACGAGCAGCTGCCATGTAACGGTCACCAAGCGCGAGTAATGCAATACAGCATGCTTCGGCACACAAAACAATAAACTGACAGGCACAAACAATGGCGAAGGTTATCCAATGCCCTCCGGTATCCTGCACAATCAAATTCGGCTCAAGTGATCGGCGGCAACCAGCATCATGTTCACGTAGATTTGCTCACAAACTATCGGCTTTCTGAAGCACAAGATAAGCAGAATATTTAATTACGCATGTCCGTAGCCCCCACGCATCGGCTGTATTGAACGAATATCAATTATCCCCGTACAAGAATTCGGAGCACACTGACAAAATACTGCAGGCTCAATCCCTGGACGTATATACTTTGTTAGAAAAAAGTTAAAGTTCGCAATGTACACAAGTTAGATGCACACTTATCATAACGGACACTAACTGAAAACACCATTAGCGTGTGCATCAATTTTCCACAGGGCCGAAATTTATTTTCTAGAGCAGGAAGTATGAACAATTTAAACTTTTTAATGTTTCCCAGCAACTGACGTGGAACAAATCAACCGAACTTAACACAGCTAAGTGACGACTAACAACATGGGGATGGAGTGATGGGGCTCAGGTTGACTTGCGCCAGGTGCCGGGATTTACAAAGAAACGTGGATAACCAGTCGGCGATTTTCCTACTCCATCTGATAACAGCCTCGGAAACGGGATGGGCGCAGGATGTCTTCGCTGGACACGCGCAGACGATAGAGGGTAACAGATAGCTTTGCTTCCGCCATGCTCCTAATACATGCAGTCTTAGCTGAAGTCATTCCAAAATGAAGACGGAGTGCAATAGAAAAGATCGATGACTTCATGCAGGCCAAGATCTAAAATCGCCAAGGTAAGGACGGTGCCGGGTGATCAGTAACACGAAACACAAACGGATGCATTCGCACATCTGCTGCCTCGAATACATCTTTGGAGCATAAGATACGAACATTTTGGGAACAAGGCGCGTGGACATTAAACCCGGGGAGAAATCCAAACCGATGCGTCATATCGGAACTGTTAACCTTCAAAGATGTGCAAGAGCCGGGACACCGACATCCAACATGCGTGAAATACAGGGCAAACCATGCATGTAACTCATTGCCAACATCCCCGATGTATTTTTTCCAGTTTCATCCATAGCTGCCGGTTCCACACATAACAAACGCAACTGAACGCGACAGTCTTTTACAGCACATGAGAACCCGGAGTTCAAATTACAAGAGTGCACGACACAAAGTACAATGCAATGATTACCTCAGAAGGCAACGAAGCAAAAACCAGTCACAGCCAGCCGCTATTACACAGCTCACTTCAGGCGGAAGATGTAAATTCTTAGCTCAAAAAGCAGCTTTCACGTGAGGAAATCCGAGGCGCAAAAAGCAGTCACATTTTGCCCCACGCATTTGTCCGTATCGCTCAAGAACAAAAACGTCGCCACAATGAAAGAATCAGTATGCGTACAGAAAGCTAGCAGTAAAAGAAACGTGCCAAATGGATGAGGGGAAT
Source organism: Pollicipes pollicipes (assembly GCF_011947565.3). Lineage (NCBI taxonomy): Eukaryota > Metazoa > Arthropoda > Thecostraca > Pollicipedomorpha > Pollicipedidae > Pollicipes > Pollicipes pollicipes. The sequence continues at coordinate 19,844,172 of NW_023596805.1, read as the reverse complement.
GTCACAACGCCACAGATACGAAAATCAAAACGATTTTTTCAGGTCAAATTCCTTTAATAACAACAACGGTCGATTAGTTGGGGGCGGGGGCGCTTATTCATCTGCAACATAAGAACTATACATTCTATGAGTGATTAAACTTCAGCGGGAAAAATGATTTTTTCTCTCTCCGCGGCCCGGTTATGTGTGCGCAGCCACGTTGCAGGTAACTAACTGTTTACCCTGCAGGCGCAAAAATGCGGGCCTCACATCAAAGCAATCGAAACGGGCCCTTCCAATGGCATGCCCAAGGCTCTATAGTCAACACACTCCTGGGATGATGAAGATACAATATTATTGGGACTTCCGATGGCACAGATGATGGTATTCATTAACAGGTTCCAATTCGCCTGGAAGATAATTATTTAATTCGGTACCCCGGTCCTGAATTGCGCGTTCCGGTTGCGCATTGCGCGACCACGGAAATGGGCCCTGACAAAGTGCATATTTCATTAGGAGATTAAAACTCGGACCTCTAGATGACACATCCAATCCTCTAAAACAAACCTGGTGAATACCTACTGCTGGAAAAGATGGTGATGTTCATTGATATGTGCTATAAATGTTTTGTGTTTTCAGCCAGGAGATTTGGGCATGCCCCATGGTTTTAGCCCAAATCGTATAGAGGAGCCCGAGAACTATCAACCATCATTATCTAGCTGGGAAATTAATGTCCGCATTGTGTTATCTCCGCAGCCGGCGGTGAAGAACCGAATTCCGTTGCCACGTTGCGGGTAGATGATACTTTCATCGGATATTTTCACCATCTGTAAGATGAGACATCACCTACTTCCGACGCAGCTGCACAATGGGGTCCTTCACAGCCGGGGTTTTCAGTCCATGGGGCTGAAAATGAAGACTCAGATAAGAAAAACGGGTCACTTCAAATATCATTTAGGTTTTGTAATCTGGGAAACATTCCAGAATATTTTTGTAAACAACAACACGGTCTGCGGTACCACCATACCACAGGTGGATTTTAACCTTGCCCCTCACCTTCCACCACGTAAGATATGGCCAATGTCAACGTAAATAGCTTACTTGTTTATAATCAGAAACGACGATTCAACAACGCTGAACGCATATCAGTGTGTCCATCTATCTAACGAAGCACTGTTTTGTACCCACTAGGCGGCACGTCACCTATTTCAGTGGCTATAATGCATCTGTCACATTCCGTGAAGCAAGACCCAGAAATAAGATCACACACTGCGGTGGTGTGACATGCCACGAGCCAAACCACGAAGACAGTGTCCCACGCCGAGAAGGCAGCACAGAAGGGGCAATTTCTGACAGAAATAGCAGTCATTACACCAACTGCAACGCATCCCAAAACAAAAACTTCAGGTCACTACCTCTGCGACAGGTGAGCTTTCTTGCTCCTTAACGCCATTTGGTGGTTTTATTCTGAAATCATGCTACAACGAGTGTTAGCGTGGCACGAATAACAGGAAAAGCCAGCACATTTCTTGGTGCTGCTATCGGTTTTTTGTGCCACAATCGCAATACAAAATAAAATCTGAACACGACACATCACGAGCGACAATTCAAAATGATGTAGTGGCATAGGCCAAACACGCATACGTACCTTACCGAGTCGTGTGAAATAAGTCCTTCAAACTTCGCAACGACCATGCAGCATTCAATAAGCTGCCATGACGTCGTCCTTTCCGGAGAGACCATGCTTATTAGGAAACGAAAACAAAGTCAGCGCACGTTTCTCGGCAGGTACAGCGTGGAAGAAAACATGCAATGTATGCCAGAAGCAAATCCTAGAGCCATAGACAAAAGAAAGGACTACATTTCGCAACCTCCACAGTAAGGGTGGGGATGACATCCAGAGAAGGGATAAGAAAGAGAAGGATCCGGTATTTAAACTTTCAAACATTTTATGGGACAACCTGCCCGGACAACAGACCAATACCAACTTTCTGGACAGCGTGAATTTTCGCCGCGCTGATAGTCAACATCAAGGGCGTATACCTAATCCAAAAATACCTAACATAGAAATTGAGCAAGAGAACACTTGGATAATCATCAACGCACCGACGGCTAGGATGGCACCATCTCAGCACTGCAGACCAGTTGTGGCATCGGACGTAAGCGCTGTTGTACAACAGGAGCGGCACATGGAGGCAGCCGAACCACCAAATACGAGAGATTGAACTGCTATTATTTCTGGCAACATGGCAACATATATTTACTTTATATCTGAGCCATTGTTCTTATGTGACAATTCAACACCCTCAGTAATTACGCCATACCCTGTCTGGGGCTCCATTCATAAAATAATCAGCTAGCGCCCTCGAAAGGACAGGTCCGTCCCCTTCCTTCTTGAAAGGTTCACAACAAAGAGACCAGAATTTTTGGTAGCCTACACCCTTCATTGTAAGCCTTCAGATCGACTGAATACAGGCCTATCATCTCAAAATTTGGGACATTGCTGGCGTAAAAAGACGCGGACATAAAAAGAAAAGGTGCGTGGAGGTTGAAAGCAGTGCGCGTTACATTAAAGGTCAAACAACACTTCTCAACGCGATGGCTCAATGCATGACTTCTTGAAACCGCCAGCTACCCTACGCATGCTGCGATCATGTTCTGATCCCTTTAGAGGCAAGAGCGGACGCATTCCTTCCGTTCCTCTCCAGGACGTGCTATTTTCACAGATCTAGTGGTGGGTCTGTTACCAAAAGCGTAGTTAACCGTTTTCGTATGAAAAATAAACATCGCTGACAACAACTTGAAGGCGAATTAACGCACACAGGCAAAACAATACCAGGGATCCCGATGGATATGCTTATTTTAATAGAAAAGGCAAAAACATGGCCAATCTGATCATCAGTCGCGTCCTCGCAGTATGTACACATTAAAATAAAAAGTCGAACCCTTATTTGAATACATCTCATTGGGAGCCAGTACTTTAGGGGCATCGGGCCCGACAAACAACACGAGGTGGGCAGCATCGTATTCAGACTGATTTCATTTCAGACGTAACTTCATGAGACATCCAGCCTACTTAAGATCATATCAAAATGAATCAAATCCGGGTAGCACATGCACACAAAATGCAATGAATCACTGAGCATACCACGTAATGAACCAAATTTGCCACTTCCGGTACTGCAGGACACAAGCATGCACATATTTTGCATAAAAACACAAAGCTTACGCAGGGATAATTACTCTACAGAATGAAACTGCGCCAAGCTGACGTCAGCTGCGTCGTGGTACAATTATTCAGCTTACAGCAGCTTCGCCTTATATTTTGCGGACATCCTTAGCTGGCACTTAAAGACATGCTACGGATGAGTTGTTGATAGGTGATAAAGGTTGTTCATTGGTGTTTTCGGGCGCGTCGACTGCAATGGTCATTTTGCGCCCAAATACGTGATAAGGGGAGATGGGGCCGTCTGTTGTCATCGGACGGAAGAAGCGTTGTTCCTTGATGCTGCAAAACCTAACTCGCACCAGCCCTTTCCACGAAGGTTTGTTCAGTTGAACTGCCGAGATTCGTGCCAGAAATAAAGCTTTGCTGTAAATTCCGTGCATGTGACATGACCTTTTGTAAATATCAACAATCAAAAAGTTTCGGTGGCTGCAATTTTGTTAGGCGTTTGATATCTCGCACACTTACAATAAAGAGAAGATTTTTCACTTTCTAACATCCAGTACGTTCATGCGTAGATGTAAAAAATACGTGGGGTCGCTGATGGTGGGGTCCCGGGTGATACTGAACCTAGGAAGACTGTCATATTTGGATGCTACCACATGAAGTGCTGCAATGAGTGATAGTGACTAGTTTCCATTTAGGGACCAAACCAGTTTGCGGTGCCAGTAGCGAAGTGGCTAACGCGTCTTCGTTAACCACTACGCGGCTGGGAAACCAGAGGTACGGGGTTCGATTCCCCGCGATGCCCGCCCTTCCTACCAGGGTGAGAGGCAGGCAACGCCATGTAGCCTCAGCAGCTGAGAGCGCCGACAAAGCCCCGATGACACGGACCAGTTTCCTGTGAAGGACTATCAGCGCAGCAACCCGTTACACAAGGCGTCGAATAGGCATTTAACTTCATTGAGTCCGCAGCATGACGCCCGAACCGAAAGCCGACTACATCACTATTTTATTTCTTCCTTTAAGCTAGTCACATGCTTACCCGTATTCCTTTAGCTCCAGTAGACGGGTGGCAGATATTAGTAATAGAAAGGCATACTAGAATATATTTTCGGGGAGACAGACCGAAATGTCTTACCTGAATGTGCCCAATCTGCGTTTCATAAAATCCATGTTATATCGCAATAATGGCTTTAATCACATGAAAGCCGAGTTTCAAAGCCGAAGCCCGAATTCACATTGATTCATTTTTCCAACATCGCGCTATCCTGAAAAGACGGGGAATAACCCCATGCGTATATGCCACGGACCATGGCAGATCTGTCAAGTCGTCCTATCTTGAAGGATTCACTATGATGGAAAGACACATAGTGGAAAATGACAGTATAGATTCATAAACAAACATTATTTGTACAATAATCTCATTACCACAAAACGGAGGACTTTTCAGCAAGTTAAGGCTAGAGAAAAACAAAATTTTATGACATAATTTTAGCACACAATCTTCGCAGCTCCATCTCACCACTAAAACAAGGTGGTTCCGCGGATAAATTTCGACTTTCAACACCCAATTTTATCACATTTTTTTAGGAAACGAAACGCTGGTGTTGTAGTTTAATAGGTAGAGTTGCAGCACACGCTTCGGGTTCATTTCGCATCTCAACTTTTGGCCGCAACTTTCTCTTTACGCGGTAATAATTTTACTGAACCTCACCATTACGTGACTCCTGCAGGACCGCGCGTGGTAGTGGTTTTATTAGAGCAGTGCGCTTGTCCCCAGTATTACGGGAAAAGACGAAACACGAAGACGGCCATATTTCAACTGTTCGTGGCTTCACAGCGCTTGCATTGCCTTTTGAAATCGCACTCTTTCCACTTTGCATTGCTCAAGGGTTCATGCTTGATTTGTGGGACTTATTTCTGGGTAGTTGCAATCTTTTCAAAAGCCCCAAACTAGCACATTTCTTCCTATCTCCGAAATTCGATTTCGGACCAAAATACGCCCCAAGTTATGCGATACCCCACTCAAAGCAGCCTAACATTCAATGGAATATCCTGAAGGCTTTAAATGCACATGCCGAATGCAGAGGATTTGCAAGGAGGGTGCGAGACAAAAGGCCTCTCATCTACGCCAGCTGACCTTGCCCGATAGATTTCGAGTCTTGGTCGCACTTAATCATGGCCGGTCTCAGCAGTGTGCGTTTGCCAATGTGACGGCTGTTGGCGTCGGCACTACACTCTTTACAAATACCCGAGCATTCACAGCGTGCATGAAGGTGGGCCCCAGAACGAGCAATGCGACGACGACAGCTTCGATTTTAATCTGGGGTATCTTAAAGATATCATGTACTGACAAGGAAGTGGCATCACATCCTACCAGTGCTTAAACGTTACGGAGGCGGAGTGGTCAGAACGCCGGGGCGGTGTCAGATACGGAAATATGGAGCATCTGATATGATTTGTACGCACGTGAACGTTCTACCAAACATGTCCTGTTCTACCTGCTTCGTTTATCCACCTCAGGGGAAGAACCAGCCCACTCGGATGAATTTCAGGCGAAAATCCCTACCTGAAGCATCTTAACAGTGCGAATGGTATGCCCATAGTGAAAAACAGTAACTCTTTGGAGGACACCCGACGAAGGACTGACATCCAAAAGATAGTAGCATCCCTTTGACACATTTTGTTTCTTGTGTTTACTTGAGACGCAAGTTTTGCATTATTAATATGCTCCGGTTCGAAAATGTTCAAACTCTTTAAAAAAAGGGGCTTGGAAATGGTACACATAAGGAAAGCAAGACCCGAGACCGTGAGACAAAACTGCAGCTACAAAATTTGACAACGTAGCACCGCAATCACGTTCAAGCCAGCAAAAATAGACACGGATCTAAAATGCAGCTGTCTTTTTGTAACCACAAAAACCGCTTTACACTGGGAGGATATAATTTGTTATGGCACGTACATGTACGAACTCGCCATGACACATTTATGTCATAAAATCACCATGACAAGGTGCTAACATTATCTTGACGACAAAAACACATGCATTATTGTCAATGGCAACGCACAGAAACGTGTAAAACCTCATCAGATCTTTTATGCTGGCAGGTATCACGGAAGCTGCTCCGGTGACTAATTTCTTCTAATAAAAGTGAGAAATGATGGGGCAAAAAACCTCCGTGAAAAGGGCAATGCTCATGGTTTAGCACCCGTCGGGTGGATGGCTGATTACCCTTCGCTCGGGCGGGGGGCAATTTGTCCCCTGAGATCCAGAAAACTAAGACAGTTAGACACCAAGTTCACAGGGTAGATTGATCTGTACATGAACTCATTTGTGCCAAAATTTGAACTTCCTAGATCATGACCTTGATGTCAAATCAGGTAAAAAGGTCAAAAGTGCCACCAATGATGTCAACCAAAAGGCCAATGATGTCAGTGATCTTCTTTGACCTTTACAAGGTTTAGGCAACATATATACGAGATTGTTCTGTATGGCCATTCAAATAAGCGTCGGGCATTACGCTAGGCAGCATGTTCCCAAAAACAACGTGTTGACCTGGGCCTTTTGAGGTCAGCGACCTACTCTGACTTTCGAAAAGTCCATGGAACATGTCTGTTGCAGTCCCTGCCATCAACAGATTCTAAATTAGCAGCAGAGACTACCCATAAACCAAGCTCTGGGGTAAAAAAAGCAGGTTACTTTGGACCTCGACCTGATCATCATACGTGACGCTAGGTGAATGGAATTGGTTGTGTCTCCAAATTCAATTGGTTTATTAAGAAACCATCTCAGATATGTATCGCATCGCCTAACACTCCGTTGTTACATCATTCAACAATTCCCTTGAAATGCCCTCTGCTGGAAGCCATGGCCGGACTTTAACCTGCTCACAGTCAGCGACCTTTCACGACACGTCTAATATTGTTATATGAAACGATCCATTATTTAATTCTCTACAGATATGCATAGTGTGGCGCGTCTACGCTGCCCCATTTGGAAATGATTCAGGAAAAACCCTTCTGTGGGGGCGGGGGGCAACTTGACCCCTGAAGGTTTTTCCGAAAATACTTCAAAACGGCACGGCATGGCCGTGCTACATAACGACAACTAAATACAACATAAAGGTAACTAAATCGCGAATCGTTTGGTACCAAAAAATTTAGATGCGCCTTATAAGGTCACTAACCTAAGGCAGGTCAAAGTCAGGTCATGAATGCAGCGAAGACAATGTCTAGGGGATCGTTCAATCTCATGCAACAACGGAGTGTTGGACTGGGGCCATACGTCTATGTGATAATTTCATAGGCAACACAGTTATTGAGTTAACAAATTCCGTTAACCTAGTGTCAGGTATGAGGGTAAGGCCAACGTCAAAACCAGCCTGTTTTATCACTGCAGAGATTGCTATCATGGGGTAGTTTCTAGTGCTCATTTTCAATAGACTGATAACAGGAACCGCATTTTACATCTTCCAGGGGTTTCTTAAAGGTCAGGCTAGGTCAATAACCAACTAATGACCTAGGTCAACATTTTGTTTCAGAAACATACTGCCTAGCATAATATTTGACGCTTATCCAGTTGTTCCTGTTGATTGGGGCTTAGGGTGCGCCCACTTCTAAGGTCATTTTGCGCCCATAACAGCAAAGTGACTACATAAGTGATGATGATGATGATTTTGGGTTTTTGGCGCGCATCGACTGCTATAGATCATGCAGCGCCGATGGGCTACATGGGTGTGTAAATGCCTAAACAATTCTACATTAGTCAAAAAATGAAAACAGCTGAGTCGCGGCACGAACGCGTGAGTCGTCACCACCGATGAACCATAAACCATGAACCATGACAATGAATAGGTAAGAACTGGAGCATCTCGTCCAAAATAGCGTAACCGCTCTTCACTGAAACATGGACGTAGATAAATGACGTGGCAAACTGCAAGTGAACGCTGAGGCCGTTCTCCATACCGCAGACGGTATCCACACGTCGGCGCCCATTCACGTGCAAAAATCAAATCAGTATCGTGTAATTTCGGTCGTCATGACGTCGGTCGGTCGTCATGACGACGTCATAATCGGTCACCATGACCTTCCAAAGGTCACAAAAGGTCGGTTACCTCAAATAAGCACCAGCAAAATTTTGGTTACAACAAAGGTCTCGGGGACTTTGGACACCAATCTGGGCTTTGACCTTGTTGACCTTAGTTGACCCGAAGGTAATGACCCGAAAACCCAAAGTTTTAACACAAACAATTTCACGTACAGGCCAATACACCCTGTGAATTTTGTCTCTCTTACTCTCTTGGTTGCTGAGAAGTCAAAGGTCAAATCGACCCCCATCCGAGCGAAGGGTATTCAACCGTCCACCTGGGCACGTGCCAATGTTCGACCTCCATACAGGACCATGCATATTGCTAGCGTCTGAAGAAATCGCGATCGAAAATGACGTTTGCATTCATAAGTAGCTCGCCGACAGTACAATTTTTTAAAGCATGTGATAAACGGCTAAAAGCTGTCAACACGGATACGTGAACAGTTAGTGTCACGTTGCACCTGCTGCTGGATGCTGAGCAGATATTTCACATGCTTTCGGTATCATGGCCCGCATTCCATACACGATAAGCGCAGTTTTTCATTTGAATTTCACCGACAATGCCCCATTTGTGCCGGCTAGGTCGGCTAGGCTCGGTCTGCGGCGTCACATACAATCGAAAGACGGCAGCTACATGCCGGTCACGGCCATGGAGTCGAGTTGTGTGCCTACCTTGTAGCCGTGCAGAGCTCCCAGCGCCACCTGACTTGCTGCAGCCACTCCGCACGCACACAACACAGGGGCGGCGCTCTTGCCGCGGACAGCACGCGCGTAAAACCGGTCCTGTCGCGCCGACCATCGCCACCGGTCGCCATCGCCACCGATCGGCCGCGAGCCACGTCTCGGAGACGCTCAGCCAAACCACTATCGACTAGTGTACTGCAAACTGCGCAGCAGCCCAGCTCTGGGCGAACTCGTTAAACTGAGGGCCGTCCATAAAACAACAGCGCATCAAAAGTTCGGACGCGACGCGTTGCCACAGGCCAAGGCGAACAGTCCCACGGATGTCGATGGGAGAACCGGACGGGCATAGTGACACCTGATAACGGGAGAGAACATTACACTACCCTCTAATCCCATGCTCCATTGAACGTGCCACCACAAAACGCCGCCGCTCCGTCCGCGCCGGCCGGTTCGCGCGCGGACGTTAACGCGTCTCGGCGGGATGAATGCCGCTTTTAAGACGAAATACGCAGCTTTTCGGGCGTTTACGTCAAACAGGAAGGCCCGCCAGATATTGGAAATGCAACTGGCCCCACTGAGGATTGCACAAAACTGCGATGATTTATTTACTAACGACTCACACGTCCTAGAAAATGCCAAAGCGCTGGTAATTTGGAGACTAGGGCGAACGCTCTGCACCATATCAAGGCACAAAGCCCCAATTAGAGACTATATAAATTCACAAATCGAACGTGCGGTTGTCGACGAGCAGTACAGGCCGAACGGGTTCTGATATTTGCATATTTATCACGATCAGTCGCAGAGAAGATTAGCTTTAATGGATGCAGTCCAACTAAATTGACCTTAGCGGAACATTTTTAACGGTGATCGAATAAGGACAGATTGTGGGTAAACTGAGGACAATGATGACGGTGGCACAATTTGTTGTTACTCGGCGTAATTGATGTCATGCAGGAAATAGACCGTAAACCTATTCACTGTCATGCCCAAGAACCAAAACGTTTTGGATCATAATGGGGTTCGATCTTGAGTGTTTGTTCATAAAAATATGGCATTGTTTAAACGTTTACAATAACTGCATCAATGTAATGTCAAACATTGTACAACTTCACGAGACTCAATGATTCTCCAAGTAACGAACTAACACAACACACAATATCAAAACGCTTTCAATGACATCAGCGGGGGGTGACAGCCGACCGGCAATGGCCCAGTGCTTTTCAATTGCTTAGAAAGAAAATTACGTCTACGACAAGACAATGCCACGGGTGTCTTCACCAAGCTCATTCATATAAAAAACATATTTCAAAATGCACCAATTCGTGACGATTCCGATAGTTCTGGAGCAGCCTTTGCCATGCCATGCCAGCCAATGCCATGCCTTTCATCCACGTCCCATAAAGACGCGTGTGAAGACACGCTCGGGTTGGGGAATTACCGAGATCTGGAGGAAATACACTGCTCGTAAATCGTGCTCTTACCGGGATATTGCAAATTGGTCTATTTTATGACGAATGATGGGCACAAAAGGTGCGTTCTTGCAAATTTGGGGCAAACGTTCTCACGCACACTTTACAGGTAGCATCTATGCAGCCGTGAGCCGATCAGAATCTTTAACTGAAGCATCGTTATCGCTGGACAATTCTTTATAAATCATTATATGCCGTGAGCTAGTGCGATGATACGTGGCTTCAACTAGGTGAATTTCTTCATGCCATCTTTTGTGAGCGTTTTGTCAGGAGGATCAATTTTAACGTCAAAGCCTACGATAATGAAAGGCATGACATGTACTGCATGATACAATTACGTACTTTGAAGCAATATTTTACAATTGAGGCTTTCTTAGTTCCGAAAAGCCGATCCTCTTCAGCTGGAACCTTTCGTGACAATGTCCAAATTTTCACAGCTCATAAGAGCGTCATCTGCCGAGCCCAAGTCCTGCGAGAGGCTGCGGCAGCGGCTGCCGGCCGGCTGTCACCTGCCGGTGGGCCCGGGGTCGCCGACAGACGCGTCCCGCGGTGCTCGTGTACAGTCGTGATGTGTCCCACAGATGGCGTAGTCACGGCGTGTCTCTCAGCTGGTGCACAATCCCACTGTCTTTGAGTTGATGAAGTCCCGACGTGCCCATAAGTGTTACAGTCCCGGCATGTCTTTCAGCTGGTGTACAGTCCAAGCGTGTCTCTCAGCTGGTGTACAGTCCCGGCGTGTCTTTCAGCCGGTGTACAGTCCCGGCGTGTCTTTCAGCTGGTGTACAGTCTCGGCGCATCTCTCAGCTGGTGTACAGTCTCGGCGTCTTCCAGCCGGTGTACAGTCCCGGCGTGTCTCAGTTGGTGCACAGTCCCAACATGTCTTTCAGCTCGTGTACAGCCCCGAAGTGCCTCTAAGCGGGTGCCTGATCCCGGGATGTACGACACCCAGGCGTTTACTCCGGGAATACCTCTGCTCCCACCCAGAGAAAATGTTCCACATTTGAAGATATTAAAGCAAGAATCAGATATAATAAAAGAAGCTCACTTACAACTCTTGGCGTAATTTAAGTGGAAGAGACTGCTCCAGGCAACACAACTCTCTGCTAAGTAAAAGGCTCCTCAATACGTCATTGTTTGATTGGGCCATCGTACCTTGCACAACATTGATTGAGAACCAATCGACGACCGTTATATCTGGAAATCATGAGCACTAGATATGGACCACCCGCCAATTATATTTTTTCTTGGCCTTGCTCGCCACACGACCAATGGAATGGCTGGATTCAAATGCCGTTATTATGGAGCCATGGATGCCTGGGTGCCCTTGAAATAGTCTGCACGAAAAATCTGCACATAGCCGCGTGCGTGTAGCCCATAAACTAAATTAATGTAGGTCTTAAGACGGAGATTGCTGTGGACAGAACCGCACCAAATGATCTTGAAGATGGCTGTTCAGTTCAAACTGTGTTCAAAAATCATACAAATGTGGAACAATCCCATTAACATAGTATCTAACCAGTAACTATTGTAACATAACTTATCTAGTCATCTTTGTGCAGTCCCAGGATACCCCCACTCAAAAGTTGCCCAGTGAGCCATGACCAGGTCTGCGGCCCCATCAGTCGTCCAGTGAGCCATGACTAGGTCTGCGGGCCCCGTCAGTCGCCCAGTGAGCCATGACTAGGTCTGTGGGCCCCGTCAGTCGTCCAGTGAGCCATGACTAGGTCTGTGGGCCCCGTCAGTCGCCCAGTGAGCCATGACCAGGTCCGCGGGTCCCGTCAGTCGCCCAGTGAGCCATGACCAGGTCCGCGGGCCCCGTCAGTCGCCAAGTAAGCCATGACCAGGTCTGCGGGCCCCACCAGCCGGCCAGTGAGCCATGACCAGGTCCGCGGGCCCCGTCAGTTGGCCAGAGGGTGAGGAGCGGCCGCGTGCGTCCGTCTGTGAGCGGAAGCCGGCGTCTGTCGGCGGTCCCGGGCCGCGCGCGTCGCGAGCGGCGCCTACCTGTCGTCGAGCTCTCGTCGCCGGCCGGACGCTGAGACGGACCGGCCACCGCGCCGCCCACTGAAACCGCACGGACACACGCGCTGCCAACGACCGCCGCCAGCCACACACACACCCAACGACAGCATGGCACTCCTAGTCACCTCGGATCACAGTGGAGTCCAAACGTTTTGCACGGGTGCGACGCTGTGAAGCCCAGATGCGCGCGGAAATGTCGTGGTTTTGGACGGCTTTGAGTGATAACCATCCGTCATCCACATGGTAGCTGGTTGTATTGCATTGCACAAGGTAATCCGACATCGCCATGACAGGCCGACCTTACTGCATCCACATGAATAAATCAGTTCACGACACTAACTACAGATAAGGCAATATGGTGTGCATCGTCTCTCAAAAGTTGATTAAGTACCTACAATGGTAGATAGACATCTAGAAGTTATATGACCATTCACAAATACGCAAACCAAGCATTCGCTATTCACCTGACGAACTCCAGCGAGCAGCCTCCACCAGCTGTTCATAACTCACCCGCTGCCGCCGTGGCGCCGCCGGCCACCATGGCGCTGACGGAGAGGTCCGGCTCGCCGTAGCTGCCCTCGTATTCGGCCACATAGCCGAGCGTGGCGTCCAGGCTGACGTCGCCGTCATCCTCCTCCGTCAGGTCCACCTTCTCCACCTTGACGCTGTCCGGCGGCGGCGGCGAGGCGGCCGCAGCGGCGACCGGCGGCGGCTGGTACGCCGCCGCCGCCGGCGGTGGCGGCTCGGCTGAGGGCAGCGAGGCGGGCCGCGGCGGCGGCGGCGGCGCCGGCGCCCGGTGGTTGGCCGGCGGCGGCGTGTCGGCGCGGCGGCCCGGCTCGGCCGGCGAGCCCGGCCGCGGCCTCGCCGGCGCCGGGCTGCCGGTCGGCTCGGCGCCAGAGGTGCGCCGCCGCTTGGCTGCCGGCGGCGGCCGTGGCGAGCGCGGCCGACTGGCCGCCGGCGCCCGGCCCTCGGTGGGCGGGGACGGCTGCCGACACAGGGCCCGGGTCACCGCCCAGCACCGCTCGGGTCACGTGGCCGGCGCGGCCGACAGCGGACGCCGCACCTCACCCGGCCGCCGCCGGTGGCACGCACAGTGACCTTGCCTGACTTACCACTGGCGGCAGGCCACCAACTTCCTCAAAGAAGGGCGTTTCAACGTGTCCAAAAGAAAAGAGACGAGAGGAGCAAGTCCATGTGTCGGAGCAAAAAGCTCAAATAAGCACATGGGAAAGTTGTGCAGACGAATGATCCCACAGAGCGAAACCCATGCGTACTCCACATAGTGTTCGCGATTATCATCACGATCTTACTGTCAGCACTTATCAGCAACGAAATGTGAAAACCGGTCTGACGCAACCACCTGACAGGAGTTAAGTCGCATCGTCATTGTATGAGCCAGCGCATAATTTTGCGGATACCGAGACATGATTATTTCCTCTACACAAGGAAACTTCGGGAACAAGACCGTCATATGGGGTTCGAAAGTTGTCTTGCAAGGACGTCATTTTACACGTAACAAGTTGGGGACATTTCCTGCACACAACTGTCAAGCTATGCCTATTCTGCACGTCCCCAATACATTCCAATGTTGTTGGAGCGAATTTTCGAGCTTCAATGAAATCCACTCTACACAATGAAATTTTCATTACAATACAATACAACTGAAAAACTGATGCACATAACAGAACAAGGCTCAATAAAAAACTCACATTCAAATGAAAAGCATTTGCATAACTTCCCTCACAAGACTTGACCACATAGTAGTCATATCACTGAGCAGGTACTGAACAATTTGCTGAACCCTGCATCCCTGTTACGTAGCATCTCTGGTGCCTGATATGGTTTGTCGTTCGCCATATCCCACCTTGTCGTCATCCCCACTGAGACCGCGGATCTGCAGCATCTCCGCCGTCTTGATGAAGCTGGCCAGCTGGCTCTGGGCCACGTTCACACTGCCCTTGTACATGAACTCGATGATGGCCAGCAGGTCGGCGGCCGACGTGTCCTTCAGGAAGAACACCATCTGCTGACACGGGTTGTTCTGCAACAAGCCAACATGTTATAAGCGAAAATGTGGCCACAAGCAAGCAAGACCTGACATAACAATGTGCTCTACTGCTGTGAATCTTGAGAACATTCCCCCACAAATGGTGAAACAGTGTTACTATGTTAACACTGTTGATATGCAAGAACTATGGATGAAATGCCAGCTGAGTGAGCAAAAAAGAAACAGGTTATGCATGGACACCCAGTTAGCAGACATTGTGCATCATGGTTCTTCAACTCCGTTAAGCTGCCATGTGTGACAAAAAGTTGGTCTTTCTACATAGTTAAAGGCTGTCATTTTAATCCAAGGAAATGTGAGCCCACCAAGGACCATAAGTACAATCCCTGGCTAATGGTTGGCTCCAGTTCTTCACTTACTCTGAGGAGATCCCTGAAGTATGGACTGCATGCAGACAGCATCATTCTGTGTGCCCTGACTTTCTGGCCCTCACAGCACAGGGTGATGTCCACCAGCTCCTCATCTTGTCGGAGGTGGTCAAACAGAGAGGTGACACTGCTCTGGAACCCATCCCACTTGAGGCAGAACTTCTGACCATCCATTATCTGCAGAAAATGGAGCTGTGACAATCACTATGTCCTGCACAACCATGTGGCATAGTTGCCACACTGATGCCACTCATTATAATGTCAGCCATACAGTGGTCATAAACATTGGGATTCAAACCTTCACCTTCTTTACATACCCTATGCTCAGATTCATACCTATATTCCTTACATATGTACTGATAAAACATGTTTGCCTTTGTTCCATATTCCATACTGAGAGTGCTCTTTTGAATGCATGCCTACAAATGTAATGAAAACTTATATTAAAGGTGACAATGGCCACCAATGAAAAATCCCCATATAACCACATCCCTAGACAAACAAACCCCAAATAAATACCAGTTATGGTACTTGTATCAAGTTACCTGGTATCACCCATGCACATACACATTTGACATTCCACACTTATGACCAAAAAGCATCAACCTTCCAAAGCCCTAACTTAAAAGGCAGCAGTGGCTTCATGAATCATTCAACATAACTCATGTTCACCACTAGGTGCATCTGGATCCACCACTGCCAGTTTAGTTTACATGAGCCAGAACTTGCCTCGACATGATTTGCCTAGATAGACTGCCATGATTTAATTTGGTCAAAACATTGGCAAGTTTAAATATAACAACCATGCCTTTAAGCTGCCAATGATTCATCATGACATGCTTCCCCAAAAACATAAATCCCTCAGGCTATGGTCTGAGTCCAAGTTGTGCCAATACCCACCATATGACTCAAGTACTATAAATAGTTAAAAACTAATAATTCATTGCTAATTGCTCAATGTTTGATAACTCAATATTGCACATCATTTTCAACCTGAACCTTGAATGGTTTGCATGAATGGCCTTGGGTCTATAAAACTTGCTTACTGGAGCTTCTCATACTCTGGATTGCCACCTTCATGGATATGATGATCCACTCCAAAAGATAATTCATCCTCCAGCCTTCTTTGCTAGACAACACTGCAGAGGTGTATACATATTCTACAACATTGCAACATGGCTAACCCAGGCAGGTTCATCCTCTGGCTGGTTGCCAGCCGGCCTTTCCATGCAGGTTTGTCTGAACAATGTGCCAACCATGTTTGTTTGAACAACGTACCCACCCAGTGTGTCTGAACAATGTGCCTACTGGGTCTGTCTGCACAATGATCACACCCAGTTTGTTTGAGTTATGTGTCCACCACAGAATTAAGAATCAGTGGTAATCCCTGTAACCCATGAAGCAGTCAAAATGCAGTCAGGTCCATTCCCCTGAGGTCCAACTTCAAAAAACATAGCTGGCATAATTATATCAGATGCAAATCCACAATATTTCATGTTACTTTGTATATGACACTCAAATGCAGGAAACACCTCAACACAATCTGATTCTGCATTGGTGCTTCTTTAATGGAATTTGTGAAAGCAGAAATGGGTACATGCCTTTCAATGTACATCTACAATTTGAAAACTGGGGTCACTAACAGTTGGTCATGCACACATGTAGCACTGGTAGACATAATGACATTGATGACCCATCAAGACATGAAACCGACTTAGAGTGCCGTCATCTTTGGTTTTCAGGCATCAATTATGTAGAATATTTTATTGACAGTACATTGTATATCTATTGTAGTCTGGTGAAGACCAACATCCTTTCCTACAATTTAACAAAATTCAACCTTCCACATAAAGATTTTCAACCCGCCAAGAATTTGTACTCTGCAACCATGAAACACCCATAAACCCCATCCCGAGCCAATATGTTCAAATCCAATTTTCCACATGACAATACAAGTATCTTTAATGTCTACAGAGTGAAACTTCCAAAATGAAAACAAAATCTGGGAAAGGGCCCAAAAAACAACCGTTCATGCCAACAACACGATCGATCATATATTTCATCGCTCATAGAGTAAAAAGCATGGGCAGGATCATTGGAAGCCACCACGCATGACATGCATGGAGCGAGCGTTTAAGGCACGAATTGTGGATCGCGCAGTTCTCATCTGTCACAGAACGACACAATCTGCCTGTCATGACACTTACTTAATATACCCGGTCTGAGTCAATATTCACGGACGCCCTCCAACGCCATCCGGCCACCAATTCCAACAAAGCTCTCAAAGCACTACATTTGTCTCACCAAATTTGCGTTGGTTTCGCCATTTTAAATCGGGCGTCACTAAACTACTGCCATACAGGCTAAAACTCCATCTAGCCATAGGATGCAATTGTCAGACAACGACCCATTTGCCTCATACTCCGGAACATATAAATCTAGGATCATTCTTCGGGAGTCAGCAGTCAAAAGTAGCTTGATGTTGCATTGGTTGAATTTAATTTTCCAGTGATATCAATCTACGCATTCACATTACTTGGAATGCAGGCCAATCCAGTCATTTGAACACAAACTCATAGTAAGTACAACAATACCTACGAATCAATTCGAGCCTCTCCTGTCCGATTCTCTTCATATATTTGTAGTCTAACACTCACTGCGCATTTGCGTTGTCTTAGAGAAGATGAAACACCGGAGTCATGTATTCATTATCTTTGATCATCGGGCAAGAATTTCACCATCGCACCAAGGCCGTGGTGGGGTGGGTTATGCATGATTGGACCATTTAGGAAGTGGTGCGATTGAGGCCCCCTATCGTGAGAGCAGATAATTCAATACCCATTCATCATGAGAGCAGATAATTCAATACCCATTGGTTTTGCAGTCGGCCAAGTTAATTAAGATCCAGGTCCTTCTTGTATGAACTACTTGAGTCTTTATCGTGTATACTGGAAAGCCATAACATCTGCACTTAAGACGAGCTGGTCATTGACAGGGAAAAGTGTGACATAATAGGATATGTAGCATCAAGGGCGAGGAGCCGGAGACAGTGGCGTCCCTCGCCCCCCCCCCCTAACCTGAATGCTGAGGGAAGGGGGGGGGGGGCGCCGCCCCATCTAACTTAACTCCAACAACTTGTGGAGGGGACAACACTACTTCGCCGTCTTCTATCCAGCCAAGTGCAAATTACGAAACCGCTTAACATATTTTCTTCAGTCAAAGTTAATCGGAAGCCAGAATGCGGTTTCATCAGGCGCTCTGAAAATGGTGATATCAGGTCACCTTCTTTCCGTTCAAAAACCGCGTAAACCACTTTGGGGCGTTGCAACCAAGTCCAAACTCGGACACCGCAAAGCCGATCTGCCTGGAAACCTAACCAGAAGATAGAGCACATTGTATCAAGGGGCGCTGTAACGCTGGTGTGCTGCAGCGACTTGCTTGCTTCGTAAGTGATCCTTGAGGTTGCGCGTATTTTTCTATGCTCGCTATTCGGGGGCATGATTTATACCTTTTTGTCCCTTCGTAGTTGGTCCGTGTTGTTCACTATATCAGATAACTTAACTGCTATACTGCACAACGCGCATCTGCTGCTTCGTTTTGCAAGCACGTACTCACTAGAGTTGCGCGCCGTGGAACGTTCTGCAGCGCCCCCTTCCCAGAGACTGGAGGACGCCCGCCAACGCCCCGCGGCCCCGCGGTGTATCTAGACTGACGCATGCTGCGTAGCGTCAGACGAGGTCCGACCACGACCAGGGTCGCGACTCTGCGTAGCTTACACAACGCGAGCGAGTCGGACTATCTTGCGATCGAATATAGACAACCTCTTTACATGCATTTTTAATTGTCAGTGAGAAGAGGAACGCTGATCACGAAGGTGAAGCGTTGCAACATACCGCTTCATCAGTCGTTTCGAAGCTGGTAACTTCAGGTCACGATCTTCACCTTCGATAACCGCATAAGCCACCTTGGGGCATTGTTGCCGAGTCTAAGCACGGAAACCGCTCAATAGATCGTTTTAGAACCTTCACCAGAAGAAAGAGCACATACCAGTTCAAGAGCCGCTCTAAAGCTGGTGGCTACAGGTCATCACGTTTATCTTCAAAACGCACATAAGTCGCTCTGGGGCACTGCAGCCAAGTCCTAACTCGACATCTACTCTACCGATCTGCCTGAAACCTTTACCAGAAGAAAGAGCACATACAATTTTGTCAGCCGTTCTGAAACTGGTGGCCTCTTGTCACCGCGTCTTTCTGAAACTGGTGGCCCCATGTCCTCGCCTTCACCTTAAAAAATCGCATAAATCACTTTGGGGGCATCGCAGCCAAGTCCGAGGACGAACTGCGAAACAGATCGTTTTAGAGGCTTTACGAAAAGAAAGAGCGCACATGGTTTTATGGACCTTATTTAAAACTAGTGACCGCAGGTCATAATATTCACCTTCGGATTCCATATAAGCCACCTTGTGGCATTGCAGCCAAGTCTAAACTGGGAAACCGCTGAACTCAACTGCCCGGAACCTTTACCAGAAATCTGAGCCCGCACTATTTTATCAGCTGTCCTGAAACTGGTGACGTCATGTCACCATATTCACCTTCAAAAACCACATACATCACTTTGTTAGACTGCAGCTAAGTTCAAACATGGAAACCGCTCGACGGATTTTTTTCGGAACCATTAACTAGAACAGCATATACAATTGCATCAGCTGTTCCGAACCCAGCAACCTCAGGCCACTTCCTTCACCTTCAAAAACTGCGTAAGCCCCAGTGGGGCATTGTATCGAAGCTCAAACTCAGAAACCACTCATCCGATCTCCCCGAATCTTTGTCAGACGATAAGGCACATAAATTTTATCAGCCGTTCCGAAACTACAAGTGGCTGACATAGATGCATACAACTCAGCTCATCGCATTTCTATAAAATGGCTCATTCCAAACGTATTCCGAATTCAATAAATTTGCTTTGACTATTGGGTGCTATGGAGGTTGCAGAACACTGCTTTATCGCAGTGTAAAATGTCAAGTGAAACACCTGAAAGCATTTTTCAAACATTTTGAAAAAAAACATTCACTGCATTTTCCCTCCCCTGGTAGGGGAGATCGATGCGACCTCCAAAAGGTCTTTGAGATACCTCCCCGGCAATTGGTAAAATCGAGTCCAAATTGTCAGCAACCTATGGGACATCCATTGCGCGTCTTTTGACATAAACAATGTGTCCCCGGCTTTCCTGACTTGGGGCAGCGGCGGTTTTTTAGGGACCATTGCACGGCGAACCATGGCCGGCGCGGCCGGCGGGTGGAGACAGACGATGCGGCGGAATGTGCGCGGCAGGCCGACGTTGCTGTAGTATTGGGGCCATACATCATATATATATATATATATATATATATATATATATATATATATATACATATATATGGCTAAAACGCGTAAAAACATATGCATCACTGCACTCAGAACTGAGCAAAAAAAAAACGTCTGGTTAAGTTTTTGTCGCTGCAAGGCATGATCTCGTACGTCCGGGGTTGTAAAGCTAAGAATCGTGACTTCCTAATACATTTGACGTTTGACCCTGCATACCAGCATACATTTTTTACCAAGCAACACCAAAATTGTTATTAATCGCAAGATCTCGTTGAGATCAGTCCACTGGTGTTTTTTCTAAGCTCTATCTCTCTTAGTTTGGAGATGGGAAAGGATCACATGTTTCCTCCCATCAGGTCGCATAATGAAAAACGGCGAATACCGGATCAGGGTGAAGGTTAACCTTTCGTGGAAGCCGCTGCTATGCCATTTTAATAACTGTGTCATGTGTGGCAGTGTATTCTGATCTAGAGGAACAAAAAAACGTAGCTACTGACACTAAACGTATTACTCGAAAAGCCCGATATACGTGGCATACAGCTTTACCAAATGCCCGCGGGCTCTTTCCGGGTCAGATGTGGCGGTTTGGCTGGTTAAAAAGCTGGGTCTCTATTCCAAACCGAGGAAGACTGAACCGTGGTAAATGCTTAGGCGTTTAGTTTCGTCAAATGTCCCATGACCAGGACTACCCTAACATCTGTACTTTGTTGTAATGCTTTCATCCCAGTCACTGGAAACGTAACTGATTCCACGGATTCCGCTTTCATGTATTCCGTCCATAAAAATGGTCAGACCTCGTCAGCCGCAAAGCCAGCAAATTGCCAATTGTATATTAGTGCACGCCGGACAGACAACGGCACATCTTAGCCTGCTAGCTCATGAGAAAGGGATGTTCTATTCACTATTCAAATGCATTGGTATGACGCAATGTTTTGATTCCCAAAAGCGATGAGCTTCTATGGCCCACCTGTTAAGTGTCATCACATGGGGAGGCTGTTCTCACCTGGCTCGTTCCATGCCGCAAAAACATGCTATTGTTGACGGCATTCTGCTAACATTGTTTAAGGACGGCCATGGCAGGGAGGCGGGGGGGGGGGGGGGGGGAGGGGCAGGTGTCCACCATCCCCATCACCTTCTCGGAAATATATAAAGAACTGTTTAAACCTTCTTTCTGAAATGATCAGCACCTTCTCCTTCACTAGTTTCACACAGACTCCAAGTTTCAAGTCGTTGTCATAGTGACATAGGACAGTTTTATTCCAAGCATGTTGGAACAAAACGTGGATGAGATGAGAGCATTCCGAGGAAGCGTTATAATTAGGTGTTCCTTCCAACGGCACGATGTGGTCATCACAAGTCACTTGCCCAACTTTATTTTGGGCTCTGACCACTGGTAAAACTCACTCCAGAAAAGTAGTTTCTCATCTTTATCAAACTAATACCCAAAGGCATTGTCTCTACAGCATACGAGCGACTTTTTTCGTCAAATATAATCATCTGTCAATAATTTGACATAAAATGGAGGTCTGCATGAAAGCAAAAAGAACTTGGCACGATGCCGGATTTTGTCGATTCCATTTGTGCTCCACCTCGTAACATCATTAGACATCTCCAAATGGCAATGATACACCGAGCATGTCCTATGATAATAATGAACCAAACGACTTCATGATCTAAAGGTATGATCTATTCACATTTTTGCTTTCATTTCCGCCTCAGACACTCCTCTGAACAGCATCATGCACTCGGTACGTTGATGCATGAAAGGTAAAACGGTGTCACTGACCTATGTGGAACCTGAAATATCAAGGTTTTGTTCAGTTCAGTCTTGATACCATCATCGTCTAAATCCAGTCAAAAACGTACAAAACTGAAGGACAAAAATTCGTATCGTTTCAAGTAAACAACAGATGACCTAATGACCTATGCTGGCACGTGTCTGACACTCTTGATTGAGATCAATTGTACATGTGCAGTTCTCATAACACCCTAGGTAGATAAATACTCTAGAGATGCGCTCAAAACGATTTTTAAAAAAATATTTTATAGGAATAAGAACAGGAAGCCTATGAACTGACCTGGTAGGATTTGACCCCTAGTTCAGATACCGAAATGCATGAAATGAATCTTGCTAAGCTTTGCATGAGCCATCGAATGGCAATTCGTTCGTCCCCGTAGCCCTTCCCAATCCAAAGATAGTGTGCCCCTATCCCCCTCCTGTCAACGCTAGACTTCAGGCACGTTGATGAGACTATTTAACGACGCGTTGCGTTGCGTTGTTTGAGTTTGCCGACACAGTTGTGTCGACGGCTGGGTGTCGAACCGCCCAGAGCTTAAGGCTACGGAGAAGGCTGAACTGAAGGAGAAGGGTGGATGAACAATTCTAGCGCTTGGGATTTTGATCTAAAATAGCTGTCTTGATGATAAATGGGTGCAGTTCACAGCCCTCCCATTCTTAAGACCCAAACCACTTTAGTTTTTGAGTCACACGTCCGGGCATATGTGCAGACTATGTGGAACCAAAATGTAATTTTCGAGTCGTTCGTACCTGGCGTTCGTGGGCACGCTTTCCATAAATAACGGCCGTCAACTGACTCTCAGTCAGTGTTGTGCGAGGTACGATGACGCAATCAAACAACACGCATTGAGGAGCATGTGTACTAAAAAGAGAAACGGTGTCTAGAGCAGTCTTTTTACTTCAGTGTATACCGATGGTTATAAGTGAGCTTTTTTGATCATATCTGATGCTTGGACATCTTCAGAGGTGAAACATTCCCTTTAAGCAAAGCAAACCAACGCAGGGCGAGGCGAGACCCGCAGCAGGAGCCCCACCCTCGCCCCAGGCTACGTCCTCCGTGCCATAGTGACGCACATGACATGGCTTGGAAAACCGTGCTTTGAATTCCTGCCATTGCTCCTAAACATTAATGGGCTTATTTCGATGCACCAACAAAGGTGTTGATAAATTAACAGCTCGTTGTAAATTAACGGCTCGAGCTATTTGCAGTCACTGATTAGTAATTGCGAGGATAAAAGCTAATTGAGTGACATCTCAGCCAAATGTGTAACAAATTTAACAATGGACCCAAGTCAACGATACTTACGACTAACTGAAGTAAAATCTGTTGCCTGCCAGCGAACATTGTTGGACCCTCACACATCAAATGCCTAACCACTCATACATCACTTTTTCTCCAAGAGGGTGTGCTAAAAAACGAAACAAACGACCAATTTCGACCCTGATACAAGAACCAGCTCGGTGCCAATCACCGCCTGATTGGCATCAAGGGTGATTAGCATCGAGGGTGATTGGCATCGATGCCAATCAGATCGTGACTGGCATCGAGGGTGATTGACATCGATGCCAATCAGACGGTGGTTGGCATCGAGGGTGATTGGAATTGATGCCAATCAGATCGTGATTGGCACTGAGGGCGATTGGCATCGATGCCGATCAGACGGTGATTGGCATTGAGCTCGTTGTTGTATCAGGGTTAAAGTTAGTTTTTTGTTTCATGTTTGCTTAGCAGTCGTGTTGACTTAGACCCTGATACAACAACCAGCTCGATACCAATAACCGTCTGCATTCTGTAAGAATAAGTCCTTAAATCCGCAGTTTGTGCCAGTTCCGGACTAAATCAGATGGTCTTGTTTCTTCAACATTCCATTCGAGTTTGCATCGCAAGTGCGTAAATTGGATGTCAACAATGCAGCTTCCACCAGTGACAACAAGATCCCACAACGCATTTGAACGAAAGACACAACAGACGGATGAGGCCCCCCCGTTAGACCGGTTTTCTGTTGCGCAGTTACGCAGCAGGTGCGAGTGCCGGCGTTATAAAGCCCTGCGATAGGATCTGGCGGTGTGAGTGTTGATGGTGGCGCTGTGCTGGTGGGACCGTGACAAGAGGACTGACGGCGGGTGACGACCGTGGACGAGTTCATTTCAGTCGCTTGGGGAGCCGAGCGGGCTGTGGCGGAGGACAGCGGAGGAGAGCAAGTCTCACGGCTGCAGTTCTGCGCCATCCGTCCGTTGCGCTCCTGTTGACTGATTGACGCGGGCACAGCCGGCGCCTCAGAACCATGCTCCTGAAAAGTGTGTTCAGCGTTGTCGTCTGCCTGATGTGCTTTCTGCTTACACCGGTGAGAGAGCCGCTGCGCGTCTGCGTACAAGCGCTATGGTTGTTCGGACTTGTAACATGGCGCACAACTGCAAGCTGTATTCTTGTCCCCGTAGTATACAAGCTCTGTTGTCCTGCACGTGTTGAATGACCTGCCAAGTCATTGGTGCGTCAATGGTTGTAGCAATCCATTGCGTCGACGAATCACATTGCGATGAACAACACGATCCTACCTGTTGTTTTTTAGCGTTCAAGTGGCGTTCTTTTACTGTGCATCAATCCTGTTAGATGCTCGTCGTGAACGAAACATGCCGAAATGACAAACAAAATTTTGAATGTGACAGGGCAGACGAGTCCACAAATGCGTGTTTTTGACCTGGTGACCCACGCCAGTTCGGCGCTGACCTGGTGACCGATGCCATATGGGCGCTGACCTGGTGACCCACGCCAGCTCGGCGCTGACCCGGTGACCCACGCCAGTTCGGCGCTGACCTAGTGACCCACGCCAGTTCGGCGCTGACCTGGTGACTCACGCCAGTTGAGCGCTGACCTGGTGACCCACGCCAGTTCGGGGCTGACCTGGTGACCCACGCCAGTTGAGCGCTGACCCGGTGACCCACGCCAGTTCGGCGCTGACCTGGTGACTCACGCCAGTTCGGCGCTGACCTGGTGACCCTCGCAAGTTGGGCGCTGACCTGCAGCTTCCGTCGGCAGACCTGTGCAGCTCGCCGCTTCGCTCCCAAAACAGAGCTGAGCTCCGCAGTTCGCCCGGACACCTGCACCACGCAGGGGAAGCCGGGCCGCCGCGTCCCCGGCCGCGGCTGCCTGCCAAGCGCCACGGGGCCGCCCTGCGCCTACTGCTACAGACGGTGCGGCCAGCACTGCTGCTTGACGCAGCCGTGCTCCTTCACCACCTGACAAGGCGTGGCGCTGCTGCATCGTACGGCGTGCGGCGCTGAAGCGGCTGACGACGCCGCGGACGCTGCTACAGCGATCGACAATTCTACTGTCATGCAGAAATGGAGATTTTGAACTACAGCCCCGCTCGCTTGCTTGCTGGCGCTCTGTTGTTCGAGGCTCCCCTTCCCTTCTCTGTTATGCGGATCGCGACTTCGTTCGTTTGTCTACAGTAAGATGCTGTTTGATTATGCACGCGACTTATGATTTCACAAAGTGCTACTACTACATGCTAAAGATGCTACTCTACATACAAACATGCTACTCAAATTCTGCTCTCGTAACGTCAGTGTACCAGCGAGCGGTAGGAGCGGGACTATCCGTCAAATGTTTGGCGAGATCTGAAGCATCAGTGAACTAGCGAACAATAGGAGCGAGAACATCCACCAGATGCTCTACGAGATCCGAAGCATCGCATCGGCACGAATGATCACGTTTAATCTATCGAGGCTACACACACACACACACACACACACACACACACACACACACATATATATATATATATATATATATATATATATATATATATATATATCACATGAAATGCCCCGTGCGCCACATTTTAAGAAAAGCGCGAGTGACGATCGTCCTGCAAAAATACTTTGCCTCCCGAATTTGTTGAAAGATGTGGAGACCACGTCTTCAAACAGGTTTTCTTGAATTTCAGCTTTATGACAATGATGTTGCGTGAGGTTTGTTTAACTGTTAATACACGGTTTAAGACGAATCCTGCCGATTTCGTTCGTCGGCTGCGATCATCGGCCGGTTCCGCTGTTTCTGACCGGTGGGACATGCCCCCCCCCCCCACACTTATGCCTTATGTACCCCCAATTTGTGAAAAATTGGGCTTTGTCTCGTCCGGTTTTGCCAACATTCAAAAAAGCGTTCTGAGGCTCAGCGCCTGTTTCACTCGCCTCGTAGAGGTTTCTTCGGATGGCTGAGGGCTGTAATTGGTTAGGAAGCAGAGAACGAGGATTTTTTAAACCATGGAAGCTTTTGAACAACAGCTTTATTCTTTCACGGAAAGCGTAGTATTTTTCGCTTGACAGAAGTATGGAAGTGTACTCACCTGACGCACCAATATCTTGTTTGGCGACAGCACACATCTTCCCTTTTTGCATGACCCCTGCGGCGATATTTTATCAAATGCAGGCGAGTGGCCTAAATCAGGAGCCACGGGAGCTTTAGAAGTTATGATAATCTTTCGCAAAGCGTGGAAGCATTTACATTCGCCAGCGGTATGTGAGCGTAACCAGCTGACACCGTGACGCGGTCTTTGGCTGATGATGCTGATATTGTTGGCACGACCCTTATACATCCCATTAGTAAAAGCTGGAGGGCGACCCGAGCGTAGTGGTCAAAATAGTTGTTTTTTCTGTGAAAATTTGTATTGTCGTGTGGGAAGGGTATGACCTTGAGCATCTGAAAGGACGGTGGGAGGGCAATCAGCTGATGCCGTATCAGCCTTTTCGGCCGATTGCCCATATTTGACCGGTGTGAACAGATAAGGTCACATCAATGGTGGAGGAGGCCGACGAAGGCGGAATGGCAAAACGATGGCATCCATAAATTATGCTGATGGACCGCTCGATAGTGCATTGCTGAACGCGGTTTACCATTCGGGCGATTGTGGATAAATTGCGGAAGATATTCAAAAAAAGTTTATCGCGAACGGACGGTGCGACCGTGCGCACTCAGCAGAATGGCTGGCTTGCGGTCATTACCCCTAACTGGACCGTCAGGCGTCACGTGGTTTGCGCTCCTGTTCAGTGAGTTTTGGAATTGGATTGCTCCCAAGAGAGCAATCGCATTTGTTTCCTGCTGCCAGAAAACGCTCGTCGTTTTTCCCCTTTACTCCACTCGCCTAGCCCCGGAGGTTACCGTTGCTTTTTTGGCAGGTCTGATATTTAGTTCGTCCAGTTTTTGTCGGCATATTTCATAAAACATCCGTTGTTCCCAATCCGTAACCTACTAGCTGATTGTCTTGCGTCTATAGGTCACGTGCTATCTTTTTACTACGCTTATGACGCGCTTGCTGCCGAGCAGCATTCCTACTACCACATCAAGACTCATTTCCCTGTTGAAAATACCTAGACCATTTTCTTGTACGCACTACTTACTCGGTTGCCAAATCTGCAAACTCCGCCTGCCAACAGTTCATCGCTGAGTCTGAGAAGCTCGGGTCTCGTCGGCGCGTGGCTGATGTGACAGCGGCCGCAATGATACTATAATCACTTCTAACGTCCGCATTCATGCTGGCATATGCGTTAAAGTTATATAATAGTGCCTCGCTGACAAACGCATGATCTATATGTGGTTGCTCTGGTGGGTCTCATTGCTGCTATGTATATGCCCTTGTAGAAGGGTTTCAATTTTTCCACACATGATTAAGAAAAAACGGTTAATAATATTCGAGTCAGTTACTTCTAACTAAAACATGCTATATTTGAGTTCCGCGTGTTTGGTCCTAAATGGACTTTGCAGCCTCGGGGTATGAGTGCGTTTAGTTGGGGAAGAGTACAAGCACATCTTGAACCCCACGCAAAAATATAACTTTTTGTTCTTGGACACCAACCACTGTCTCATAAACATCAAAAATATCAAACCCAACAGAGGAAAGGTCATCTGGCGTCTGCCTTAAGCCCACAGAAGGCCGTGGTTTGACTCGATCCTCGGAGAGGGCCGTCGTTTGACTCGATCCGTGGAGATGACCGTCGTTTGAGTCTATCTTCGGAGAATGTCGGCGATTGATTACATCCTCAGCGAGGCCGTACGCAGGTGGTACGGTACCACCACAGGAAACCGTCGTGTTACACGGTCTCGGCAGAATGCCACTATGCCACCCGGTCTCGGCAGGAGACCGCCGTGTTACCCAGTCTCGGGCAAGAGACCACCGTGTTACCAGGTCTCGGAAGGAGACCGTCGTGATACCCGGTCTCGAAAGAAGACTGCCGTGTTACCCGCTCTCGGAAGCAGACCACCGTGTTACCAGGTCTCGGCAGAAGGCCGTCGTGTTACCGGGTCTCCGCGGAAGGCCGTCATGTTACCCGGTCTCGGCATAAGGCCGCCGTGTTGCCCGGTCTTCGCAGAAGGCCGTCATGTTATCCGGTCTCGGCAGGAAACCGTCGTATTACCCGGTCTCGGAAGGAGACCGTCGTTTCACCTGGTCTCGGCAGGAGACTGTCGCGTTACCCGGTATCGGCAGGAGACCGCCGTGTCACCCCGTCTCGGCAGTAGATCGCCGTGTTACCCGGTCTCGGCAGCAGACCGCCGTGCTACCCGGTCTCGGCAGGAGACCGTTGTGTTATCAGATCTCGGCAAGAGGCCGCGGTTGGACTCAGCTGCAACAGAAGACTAGCGTTTAGCACTGTCCCCACAGGCGCCACAGAAGGTAATTGTTTTCTCTCATCTCCACAGACGACTGATGCAGATCCCTGATGTTGGGAAGACAGACTTCCAAAAAGCTTCACTCCATTCACATTCCCGACGGAAGGACGGAGGGGTCACCCGCCCCAGACGCCGCTCAGGCACAGGAGCTGTCCGCTCGCACGGTGAGCCGCGGCGCAGCGGCCCACCGCAGCTCGACGTACGGCTCATAGTCGGCCAAGTCCCAAAACAGACGGCTTATGCAGTACACTCCACCATCACAAGCAGCACAGTCGGCACCACCATCGCAAACGGTACAGTCCGCTCCACCATCACGAGCAGTAGTTTGCAGTACACTCCACCATCACAAGCAGCACAGTCGGCACCACCATCACGAACGGTACAGTCCGCTCCACCGTCACCAGCAATACAGTTCGCTCCGCGTCATCATGAGCAGTACAGTCCGCTCCTCCATCACGAGCAGTAGTCTGCAGTACACTCCACCATCCCAACCAGCGCAGTCGGCACCACCATCACAAGCAGCACAGTCGGCACCACCATCACAAACGGTACGGTCCGCTCCACCATCACCAGCAGTGCAGTTCGCTCCGCGCCATCATGAGCAGTACAGTCCGCTCCACCATCACAAGCAGTAGTCTGCAGTACGCTCCTCCATCACAAGCAGCGCAGTCGGCTCCACCATCGCAAACTGTACAGTCCGCTCCAACATTACAAGCAGGAGAATCGGCTGCACCATCATCGCGGAACCACAATAGACTTTGTCTTCATCAGAGCGGCACCGGTGATCAGAGCAGCACCGGGCCGTCCTCGGCCCTCAGAGCGACACCGGGCCGTCCTCAGTAACGAGAGCGACACCGGGCCGTCCTCGGTCCCCAAGGGCGGCAACGGGCCATCCTTGGTAACCAGAGCGACACCGGGCCGTCCTTGGTAACCAGAGCGACACCGGACCATCCATGGTAACCAGAGCGACACCGGGCCATCTTTGGTGAACAGAGCGACACCGGGCCATCCTTGGTAACCAGAGCAGCACCGGACCGTCCGTGGTCCCCAGAGCGGCCCTGGGCCGTCCTTGGTCCCCCAGAGCGGCGCCAGGCCGACCTTGGTCCCCAGAGCGACGCAGAGCCATCCTTGGTAACCAGAGCAGCACCGGGCCATCCTTGGTAACCAGAGCGACACCGCACCATCCATGGTAACCAGAGCGACACCGGGCCATCCTTGGTGACCAGACCGACACCAAGCCATCCTTGGTAACCAGAGCAGCACCGGACCGTCCGTGGTCCCCAGAGCGGCGCCGGGCCGTCCTTGGTCCCCAGAACGGCGCAGGGCCGTCCTTGGTCCACAGAGCGACACCGGGCCGTTCTTGGTAACCAGAGCAGCTCCGGGCCGTCCTTGGTAATAAGAGCAGCACCGGGCCGTCCTCGGTACCCAGAGCGGCGCAGGGCCGTCCTTGGTCCCCAGGGCAGCACCGGACCGTTCTCGGTCCCCAGAGCGAGATCGGGCCGTCCTCGGTCCCCAGAGCAGCACCGGGCCGTCCTTGGTAACTGCTCAGAGCGGCGCAGGGCCGGCCGGGGCGTCCAGCTCCGTGTTGCGGCGCACCTCGTCGGCCGGCAGCCGGTGCACGTCGCGCAGGTGGCGGCGAAGGCTGCGCACCGTGCTGTACACGGCACCGCAGACGTGGCAGGCGGTCCGTCCCAGATGGTGGAGCCGATGGTCGGTCAGAGAGTCGCGCCGCCGGTAAACGTGACCGCACAGGTCACACTGGTACCGGCACCGCTCGCCCTCTGGAACAGCGGACAGGCCGGCCGACTGAGCCGCCGCTCAAGGCCGCTCAGAGTCGCTCAGAGCCGCTCAGAGCCGCCGCTCAGAGCTGCCGCTCAAGGCCGCTCAGAGCTGTGGCGAGCGTGCACGGACATGCGATGAGGGGCTGGGCCGATGGGTGAGGTTCTGGGCCTGCTCGGAGACAGAGACGCACTATGAGCTCCCGGAAAACATGACAAACAGGAACCAAGTACGAAATGTCACAGCGTGCAGTTAGCATGCAGCTGCGACTTACCAAGCAACACGCCGTGGTACGGCCAGTTCTGAGACCACATCAGGGGTCCTTGGACTTGTGACAGGTGCTGGCCGGCTGTGTTGCCTGCATGCACGGAACTGCCTAGCTTTGCTTGAAGCGACAGTGACGAGCCCTGCAGGCGGATCGTGGCCTACACAGAGGGACAAATCTTGCACGAGCTTTGTCTGAGCTGCACTTGGCAAGGACTGACCGCAAATCCATCACGTTATACAGTCGGTCAAAGGTATGCGAAAGGGGAAAACGATCCCGTGTGGGCTGCTTCAAATAAACACCGCCGACCAAAGGCAGATGCCACGCAAGGGCGTAATGGCCGAGTCGTTTGCGCATGGGACTCCCAGGTGAGGGTCCGGGTTCGAATCCCGGTCGGGCCATGACCGCTGAGAGCTGATGTGACTAATGCAGTGGCTGGCGCATCACAAAAGCGGTCTGAAAGCGTGCTTCGCGGTCCATTTAAAAACAAAACACAATGCGGGTTGCCTACGGCGAGGTCGAAAAGTCTGAATGTTTGCATGGACTGTTCGAATAATCTACAGCCCAGTTCTGATTCGGTGAGCACCTAAGTTCGCCAGACGGCGCAGTAGGACCGAAACCGAACACAAACGGTTTCTTCTTAAAACGGCCTGGACCCACCGAAAGAAACCTTCGGTGAGCCTATTATGCAGATACCTGCACATACTCTCCTGGTTATTCTGGTGCCTTCGTTTTAAGTCTCCTACTCACGCCGCAATAATTCAGCTCAGATTTGCTCCTACTGTGATCGCAAAAGCATGCCAACCCCACGTCGCGTATCTTCCATTATGGCGGAGTTATAAACGACAGCGCCACGACCAAGGACAAGCGTAGCAGTGCTATCATTTGAGGTTTTCGTGCTTTAGGTGACCAAATGTATTTAGGAATCGGAATTGTTCCGGCGTAAAAAAAACTAACTAAAGGCTCGTAGTACGCTCAATTCCATTGCATGGTGATAAATGACCGAAAGTGGACTGTGAGCTTGTGTTTTCATCACAGGTGATAATCGCTCTGCGCGAGGGCGGTACTGCATCAAATCTATTGGACAGCCGAGAGACGCATGTTCAAAAAACGCGGTCTTTTACCGATCGCAGTGATATTACTCGATATCTGCGAGAAAGGCTCTCAGCTTCTAGTTTTGGCATTATGACTTAGAGTTCTTGGTCTGAGTAATCGACCTTCGATATACCAGGATACACTGGCTAAACGACGTTATGGCACTCGCATTAGTTACAAACTCGAAGCTCAGCATTGACAATACAACAAATGTATGTGTAAGTAGTATGTCACAGCATTGACAACATTAGCAATGTTTGCCTTATTACGTTGTGCAATCAGTATTTTAAAGGTCGAGATAATTTCAGCATCACGTATACATCGTATGATATAAATAATACAACAGCATATCATATCGATGAGTCAGAGATAACCCTGAACTCACATTGCAGTGCTTTCAGCAAGTTTTGAGGGAAGCCTGCGGCAGTGGCCGGGGGACTGCCGCACGCCATGTTTGGGGCGATGGCCCTATCTGCTGTCTCCTCCTCCGCCGCGGCAGGACCCGCGATGACGCCACTACCGACACATTCACGTTCCCAGCCATGGATGAGCTGATTAGCAATGGCTTAGTGTCGTCGGTATCGCTGACACGGCTTGCTCGTCATCTGGCGTCAACTTTTTACGATAATCTATCGATATCCGATCATCTTATTTCTGGTATTGATTTCCTATAATCCATAAAAGTAAGTACAGGTAAACGAGTCCGACGCCTCGTCTCGCATTTAACGAGTGGGAGATAAACGTCATTAGTGTGTGTCATCAGTTCTGAGATCAGATAGTAGTAATACCTTATTCCTCGGAGAAAACCAGGAGAATGGAGATATAGTTGCGTTAATATTTCGCCAATATGCTTTTATCGAAAAACAGTAGCAGAAGAGATCGGTCGACTTGAGCCAGCTCCGCGGACGCATGCAAAACTACTTTAAGACAGCGTAAACGTGATTTGACCAGGTTAGACACAACGTGTGTGTATGTTACAGCTAGGTGACAAAGCCGGGAGCTGGCACATTAACTAATCGACTTGCGAGCTCCCAGACCTACCGGGGTGTTCACAAATTCCCGGCGCTTGCAAACTCCCTGAGTGGCGGGGCATTTCCAAACATCACAGGCAGCTTAAACACTTTTAGAAAGTTGGTGCGAATTTCCCTGGATCTGTGCAAAAGCGGACTTTAATTTTACTGAGTACTAGAATAACACCAACTCGTCATGCATTCGGGAAGGGGAAACAGCAGACATCTCTTCCTCTAACGCATTACATCGCGCACCGCCTACATGTTCGTCACTCGCTGTTTGCTGCCGTGCCACCACATCTGAGGTGGACGCTGTGTCATGTTGCACACATTAAATACTTTACCTTCACCCAAGGAATGCAATATTCATGCCTTTCTTGGGGCCTTGCGAGGCAGTTTTGTGGTTTTACTGAAACCACGCAGTCTGCCTATGTCGCTCAAATAAGGGGCTTTTGAGAATGATTCAAAACTTGCAACCTAAGCTTGACGTTCAACATTATAGAGCTGCCTATATTCCCTTGGATAATAGTCCAGCCTAAAGGCAAGGTCAGCTGACAGGAAGGTGCGGCGCATTGGGCGTCATGCGCTGAGAATGGCCAAAGCCTGGTCCACGATAGATCTGCCAACGATGGACACAAGAAATTACCTTTATGGCCGTCTTGCACTGAAGAGTCAGCGCTGTTATCAGTTTGTCAAGGATGTCTGAGGTAAATGATGTTCTGTGTGTTTCGATGCAATGAGTTACATTACAGCAGTTCAAACGGATCAGCAATGATTGTGATCGTTGTAGGGCATATTCAAGCTGAAGAAGATGATGATGATGATGGTGACGGTGATAGCTAAGGATGATGGGCTGTGATAGCTGCTGGCATAATATACATTTCGATGGGGAAACGCTTGTGCCTAACTAGACACTGAACAACAAATGGCACTAGGATACATACCTATGAGACAGCATTGACAGCCATATTCCTCGTAAAATAAACAGGAGAGTGGAGAGATAGGCATGATATTTCGGCTACATGGCTTTATCGAAACGAATATCAGTAGGAAATTTGCTACTGATGTACAGACCGCAGGATTTCTATCGTCTGCACGGTTATCGCAAAAATCTGTGCATGGTGTACAACCACAAACATTTTTGACCTTATCAGTCTTACATGTCTATCTCGTAAATGGCAACATTTATGCACATGCATATTGGAGTCTAAAACATAATTTATATCAGGGGGAACAGAAGCCCTCCATGCACACTCCTTAATACATCATTGGCTACTACCACTTCAGTGTGATGCAAAATTAAATTCTGTGTTTACATGTAACCTAGGGATGTCGCGGACTCCCTACAAAGGAGCCTGAAAACTTCTTAGATGTTTGCGAAGTCCCTGGCGAACTAACTAGCTTGCAAACTCCCTACGGCAATCCACGAGCGCCCTGGCATGCCAGGAAATTTTCTAGTTCTCCGGACAGTTTCCTATTCCCCAATACCTGTAATGCAACATATGTAACCGCATGTGATCCATTAGATAACTTAAAGATTATGAAAGGGATAGACAAGGTACACCTACAGGGCACTGGAGAGTAGGCCGAGACTTAGAGGAAACTAGCCTCAATTAGCAAAAGGTAGGAATAGAGATGAAAAGTAGGAGTAGAGATGAAGATGAACTGTGAAGAGGCAGATGTCACTTAATCAAAGAACAGCGTATCACTGGAATTGACTGCAACACGAAGTTGTAGAAAGTCCCTCTTTTAGCATTATCAAATCACTGGGACAAGTTCTATCGGTCCAAAGATATCATTTAAAGCTAAATTCAGGCAGGTCAGGTGGTGAGATGAGCGTCGAGAATGTGTACAAAGCCTAGGGCAGGCCAACCTCGCTGGGCCCTTGTGGCTCTTTGTTGGCCTGCCATTTCGTCTTTATCTTTAAAATACTGGTTTGAAGATCCCGTATCGGCTCCAGCACTTGCCTTCATTTGTTCATCGGGCTTGGAATCAGGATGGGGACGTAGTATACCGCCCAACGTCACCAAGCTGCCCAAGTTGCAGAGAGGGTTACGACCGACGCAAGCACGGTCCTTCGTGATCAGCAAACGTCGCAGCTCATTCAAACCCAGCCAGGTACTCCTCAGAAGCGCCAGTTTAAAAAACATTGCCCTCGCCATTATATTCTCAGCTTTTCATCATTTATACAAAGTTCTGAAAACGAGTGCCACGGCATTGGAAATCGCAGTTTCACCGGACACAACGCTCCACGGCAACCACACATGCGCAGTACAGTCGATGAAGCCCAACCACGGAACACCACATCACCGAGGCGATTCGCGCAGGATGGGCAAGCCCAAATGAGTACAGTCCATCCGAAATGAGTGTCTGATGGAGATACAGTGAAATAATAGACGGTGTTTGTTGGTTGACGAAAAAGTTGGCCAGAAAATGTAACCGCCCGTCATAGCGTGAAAAACGCGGCCGCTGCTGGTCACATGCCATGAAAAACGCGTGTATCATCGGACGCACTGGTGGCGCACTTCACAATACATGCCCAACGAAGGAACCTAATAGGCTGACGCCCAAAACGGCATCATTCCAGCGAGGTGAAACTATTGTAGACAGCAGCACACTGGTGGCAACACCCTTAAAGCACGTAATTAAGCCTGCTGACCGGAACCAAGCGCCGTATCTCTTCCTGGGACAGTTTGTGTGAGTTCTCCAGGTGTCTGCGCAGGTTGGCCACCTTGCTGGAGACCTTGCCACAGATGACGCACGTCGTCAGGCCTTCATGAACCTTCTTGTGCAGCGCCAGGGAGCTCACGTGGAAGTACTTGCGACCGCAGACATCGCAGAACAGCGGCCCTGCGGAGGACGAGCGGTGATGACAGACGACGAGAGGAGGCGGCGGTGATGACAGACGCCGAGGGGAGGCGGCGGTGATGACAGACGCCGAGAGGAGGCGCCGCCCTGGCACGGAGCGCCTGGTGGCTTTTTAGGAACGCTTCGCACGCCGTCTGGCGCGCTTTTTAGTCCTTTTCTTCCCTATGTACTGCCAGCGACTGCAGAGGTCATATTGGCACCTACAGGACGTGACTCTATTGGAATTGTGACCCAGGTCGTCACGTGGGAGCCGCTAACCAGCCGGCCATTACGCCCGTGGAGTGACTGCTGTTGGATATGGGATCGGAGACGGCACAGCAGGAGGAGCACGCACGTCACCGGCGTCAATCGGTACGCTGACCAGTGACGTCACAGCCCAGCGCAGGCGTGCCGGCAGTCAGCCACAGGATTCGCCAATGCCGCTGAATTGGACCGCAGCTAGCAGGCTTCAGTGGTTTAGCTGCCGTCGGTAGCGCACGAGGTGCGCAACGATGATTCGTGTGTGTGTCATTGCGGCTTGTCAAGACGCATTCAGTTGCTCAGGCTATATGGCGTCGCCTGCCTCTCACCCTGGCAGGAGGAGCGGGAACCGCGGGGAATCGAACCTCACACCTCTGGTTTCCCAGACACGCTGTGGTTAACTCAGACGCGTTAACCACACTACCGGCACCCCCTCAATGATGATTCCAGATCTGATTAAGCGGAACAAACTACACTGCAAAAACGCGATTTAGCCCCGCATGTCTTCTGGAACATTTGTACGATAAGGTTAAGCGGTCTCTTGTTCAATTCTAAGTGGCCTCGCACCCGTTTCGACAGTCACTTCCACTTACGAAATGACATGGTACGATGACTCTCATCAAAGGTAGATGCAGAAGCCCATGGCAGATGCCCAAAGGCAGGTGCAAATGCGCACAAGACTGGACAAGACTGCGTACAAACCTACACCACTGGATCAAAGGCAGCTGACGAAAACTCCGCAAGGAGCCTCATGGCGCGGGAATCACGAGCAACAGAGCTCGTAATGATATCCGTTACGTAAAGGGATCATCGTTCTCTCCATGAAGAAAAGACGCTTGGCTCTGGTTTAGGTGATGCTCCGGCACACCACTTGTCTCTTGTCACGGAATTATCTTACTCAAGTCACGTGATATTATTTCAAAAAGTGCTTGCGGGGCTGTTATCGATAACTGTTGTCGATTGCTATATAGGCTCATAGTTAACATGCTATGCATTGCCTGACGTGAGTTCCGAGATTAACCCGGTCACTCAGACATAAAATGGCATTAAAGAAGGGTACAGGCCTTGACAACATTACAAAATAATCACATAACACTCTCATGGCCACTACGCGTCAGGATGTCACACGCAAAGAAATACAAATGGGTTACAAATCACAGATTTTTCAAACTTACGCCGCGCAGAGATATGAAGAGCAAGATGATAAGTAAGTGATTTAGAGTGCGAATAAGTTGAAACCTGTCGTGCACGTGCAAAAAAGCTTAAAACTTAACTCGCACCAGTCCGTTACGGTTCACTGAATGGTTCCGCAGCTTTTCACGAGTGATACTTGGGAGTGTTAGGACAAAGTGACGTCAAAGGTCATTCACGTCCAATATCGCTGACAAACGGGGGGCAGGCAAAACAGTACTGTGTACAGGCGGGATTTTTATTGATCACACGTCAGATCAGGCCCGGTTGCTGTGCCGTCGAAAAACCCGCCAACTCATGACACAGTTGTGCGATCACACACACACACACACACGCACACGCACACGCACACGCACACGCACACGCACACACGCACGCACGCACGCACGCACACACACACACACACACACACACACACACACATAGATATATATATATATATATATATATATATATATATATATATATATATATATATATATATATCGGTTCGTGTGCATATTACATCGCGCGCATTAAAACCGCCTGACTGCTATGATGTTTGCTACGGCCAACACAATTTATTCTGTGATTTATCAGTGGAAGTGGACCAGTAAGCCGACATGAATATTAAACTACCTAGTGGGTTTATGGGTGCTGCAGACCTGATCTAACACGGGGCTCCAAACGCACATGAAATATGAAGGAATTCATGCCTAAATCACAATATTGGATCATCTTTAATCACGCTGTAACAAAACCCAGTTGAATCGTTAACACATTTGATGCCTGTATTGATCATTCACTGGAAAAGCGTAAGGCCAAAGGCACCAGCTTAAGGCGAGTGCGCAGGTTCGTCCATGGGAACTGGATTACAGCGCACAAAGGGAACAGTTAACACGCGCATAACGCAGCAGCGGGACCCCAGGAGCACCAACAATCAGACATGTGTCTGAAGCTAGAAACAGATTCCAGGATACATATACACGAAACTTTATGACATCCGGGACCTACCCTTGAGACCCAAAGACATGTCTGCCAACAATTTAATTAAAATAACTCAGATTGCTCACACTAACGTGCCAAAGTTGAAGTCATTGGGTAAAAGTAACGTCCGATGAGTCGGCTTTTCAGCTCTTACACTCGGTCTTTGCCCTTGACATAACGTTTGCCTGGCGCGATGCGCTTGGTAAAAGTGGTCGGTAGTATTCCTCATATTTTTTATTATTATTCCAGAACCAATGGAAGTCAACGAAACCACTACGCTGATAACTCATGAAGTAATTGATGATAACGGACAATGAAGCGAGTTATAACCATAAACAAGTTACGTCCATGTAAATATCGGTAAAACTTAATTCCTTGTGATGTGGAAATCTCGTACAAGCCATTTAACTCTTCGAACCCAGCTTTCACACAGGCTGCCATGACCGGGGTAAGACGGTAGTCTACCCGGTTACCGATTACGATTCGGAACGATACTAGCTATGTCTTCCTTGGATAGCTTGTGCACTGTGCGAAGATGCACTCGCAAGTCGAACACTCTGTTTTGCACTTTGCCGCAGATGACACACGTTGTCAGTACCCTGGTGCACTTTTTTGTGGAGCTTCAAAGAGCCGGTGTGGGAGAACATTCTGCCGCACAGATCGCAGGAGACGGAACCTGCGAAGCACAGACCGCAATGAGTGGTTCGGAAGCTAAACTCTGTAAAACAATGAATTTATCCACATTCGAAAAATAGATGATCAGAAATCGCATGACGGGCTTGACTGTGGTCGGGTATTACTGGAGCCTGGAATCAGACAGCGTTTTTCGCCACGAAGCCGACACATTCAGTAATAGTGTCAAAGACCCGCCAACAGCTTGTTGAGGTGCGGAAATGGCTGCTGTTACGGCCGTTACTGCAGCGAAATTACTGCTGACATCCACAGGTGGCATGTGTCTAAGAATTAAACTACGTGTGCCAAGTTATGTTTCCCAATGAGCTTGCCCTGTTACATCAGGTAGGATCATTCGACGTTGCTGTCAAGGCTTCTGAGGCAATGTCGCGAAAGAAGCGGATGAGGCCGCAAATGTGTCCCGACACGATGAATCTCTCGACTTAACAAAGCTCTTTCAACACTATGAGATGAGTGCCTTCATTTTCCAATGGAGGCCATCTTTGCAATCGCATTCTTTCAATTGCTCCTTCCTTCTGGTTCTCCTGTCTGCTGTAGAACTGATTCACATATCTCTAGATACCGAGTTCCATGTTTATTACGGCAACACAATATAAAAATGAAAACAAACCACCATCCACCACGGCATACAAACATGGGGACACCAAAGACATGTCTGGGTGACAAGTTTTTCTCCACACGTCCGGACAATTTTTGACAAAATACTTTGGTGTGGCAATGAAACGCATTAAAATCACCAACGTCCCCATCAGTCGGCAACTGCCGGAGAACTCCGTGAACGCAACCAACACCGCCCGGCAGACGTACACCAGGGAACTGACAACAGGGGAAACACCATACAATACACTGGAAACAAACCACCAGAAACAGTATGTATTGAGCTTCGAGCCAAATGATTTCCACAGATTGAACATTCGGTCTTCAGAGAATCATACGGACAAAGATCACTGCTAGGCTTGCACGTATATGTTAGTCGCGGGATGGGACGTTGGCGTATGGTGATCGCGTCTCTGCGCGCTTTGCATACGCGGTGCTTTGTGCCGAGGCATGTGCAGGTAGTGTCCATGAACGTCTCGCATACACATTTTCCAAACTTTCACCAAACGATCGTAACAAGATGACGGGCAAGGTTGTGGCGCCATTAAGTCTCAACGTTTGCGATGTGGAACAATTTTCTTGACGTCGTCTTTTGACAGCCGATGAACCTGGCGCAGATGCGCCCTCAAATCGGCCACTTTGTTGAGCACCTTTCCACAGAGCGCACACGTCGTCAAGCCCTCGTGCACTTTCTTGTGCAGCCCCAGAGACACGGCGTGCGCGTAGAACCGGCCACACACGTCGCAGGCGAACGCACCTGGGGAAGGTGGAGCGTCAGGTGACTGGAGCGTTCAACACTGGCGTGTTACTTGCATGGCAGCAGCCCCGCCCCGGCAGGTGATCATCTGAACAGCATGCTTCCACGCATGTCCAGCTGAAACGACTACCAGCCATGTTCACCTGACACAAGCAGTTCCTCACAGCCAAGCGCTCTAAAAACCTAGGCAGACCGTTGAGTAGACCGTTGAGTTTGATGTAGCTTTCAAGGGACTTCCAGATAAGTATGGAGTTCTGAACTGACACACTATTTTCAAGACCGCTGTCTGCCGTTCACAGCCATGTCCTATTTCAGACTTCAAACTCCTTGCTTCTAAGCTTGACGCATGCGAACCTGTGCAACCTATTTCGCGCCGCCTATCTGAAAGTTATTCAACACGTACGACGCCACAGCAGCGTCGCGCGAGTGTCCCCACCTCGCTGGTTGAATTATGTCCATAGTAAAAATAAGCCCACCAAAAGAGTCCTTTTTGCAGTCATTCAGCTCCAGTGTACCAACGATGGCAGCAATTGGCCAGCATGAATATTTAGCTGCCGATCGCATGTATCGATTACGAACCGCGTTTTGTGAGAAATAACGCAGGCATTCAGGCAGAAGCACTGGTTATGACGAGCATGAAGCTGGAATCGAGAGTTTAAGGAAAGCGTCGTAGCCGAAAATTCAAATGTAGGTCATGAAGAGACCATCACGGGAAAATATACAAGTACACCACGAGGCATGGTAAAAAAACAAACACACGTTCATATCACGCAAAAACGAAAAATGTATGCGTCTTGAACAACGCCACCCTGCAGCGCGAAGAAGCACGAGTAAGTCGGACAACGACTCTTACGGCATAAAACGTCCCACGACGTAATCAAACGATGACGTATTGAAAAGCATGCTTACTAAAGACTAAAATTGTGTTGTTTAGAGCACCTTTTGCACTTAAAAGCATACCAATAGCCCAAGTGTGCTTTTTCAATACATGTGATGCTTGCCCCAATATCTTCAAATGTGGAACGGTCCATTTAAGTGCCAGGTGTTCTCACGGGACAATCTGTCCACTCACCTTTCCACATATGTCACAACAAAGCGCCGCGCTACTGACTGTGTATCCAGGATTCGTACACCTTTCCCATGGCTCTTTCTACACGCATTACAGGCGGGTGTTGACACATCAGCTGAGTCGTTGGTACTGGAACCACGCCTAGAGCGCACCGGACCAGGGATGTTCGGAAGCGATATTGCCAGTGAACTGAGCATAAGCACACGCCCTGGTCACCAGATCGCCCCTCCGCAGGCTGGCATAAAGATACCAGCACAGCTGACGCTGATGTAGATCAGCGCTACGGCAAATATCCGACGAAATGCGCAGAGCTGGATGGCGATAAATGGAATCAGTAAGACTGAAAGGACGCCACGTCCAGTAGACTGTCAAAGGTGGTCATGCACTTCACCATCACTAAAAGGAGATAATCATTCGCCATCTCAGAACGCGAAGACTTGATTTACGCGTCACCATGGACTTCTCTTTTCCGCACTTCTTCTTCGAATGATCTTATCACCTAACGAAGATTGACTGCCATGTTTCGCTACTTTTAACCATTTTCTGAACCATTACACAACCTTTGAACAGTGCGTTTAAGGACACAGGAGGGAAAACGGAACATTAACGCGCATGAGCTAAAATGTACATATAACCAAGAACTGAACTAGTGCTATGTGAGAACGCCATTCACCAGTCACGCACGAACAAACCATTCAACACTTACAATAAGCGGGACAAGCACATGCCAGGGAATACCATTCCCTGTCTCCGAAAGCGTAGATTCTGGCATGATGCCATATACTTCAGTCGTATAGAAGAAGCCAACTGTCTTGTCGGAATTTATTTTAAAAGTCTATATCCACAGTCGTCGAAGACACAGCCGCAACTAGTCGCAGCTTAATACTTAAGTTGTTTGGGACGCGGCGCCACATCAGGAAGTCATGATGAGCACAATAACTCAGACCACATATACTCAGCTAACAGGCGAGTGGGACTGGTTTCGTCTCCTTGCAGACATGCGATAACGCCTTTTGTGATAATCAAACATGCTTGGCGATGATTCTCAGTCAGACTGTGTTCACGTGTACACGGGCTCGATGGTCGACATCACATCCCCTTTATGAGTTCGTACGTTGAAAATGACCAACCTGCAATGCACCAGATAACCGCACTGGCATACCGCATTGGCATACCTGCATTGAGTTAACTGAACTGATCTTAACTATCATCAAAACACATTGCCAGTGAACCTTTGCCACATACCGCCATTTTAAAATCTCTACAGTATCAGTACGTCCCGGCACACTATACGCCGGCTATTTCCAATATAAAAACGTGTAATGACGAAACGCCTGTGGTTAGATGCCTTGCTCATATGAAATACATTTCGATATTTAAAGCAATGCGTCGTAAATGAGATAAAATGAACATGAACACGATCCGTGGCAAACCGCGGCCAACAGCCGAGCCCGACATCCTCCCTTCCAAGCTAGGCTCACAAATCGGGCTTGCACGTGGCTCTAGCCTCGTTGGCACCTGTCGTGCATCTTCAGGTCACAACTGGTGGTCGCCTGTCGCCGCCGCGGTCCTGCAGCACCCGTCCGAG
>NW_023596805.1:19759415-19800456 GCF_011947565.3 Pollicipes pollicipes | reverse complement strand
GTCCCACGGATGTCGATGGGAGAACCGGGCGGGCATAGTGACACCTGATAACGGGAGAGAACATTACACTACCCTCTAATCCCATGCTCCATTGAACGTGCCATCACAAAACGCCGCCGCTCCGTCCGCGCCGGCCGGTTCGCGCGCGGACGTTAACGCGTTTTGGCGGGACAAATGCCGCTTTTAAGACGAAATACGCAGATTTTCCGAGCGTTTACGTCAAACAGGAAGGCCCGCCAGATACTGGAAATGCAACTGACCCCATTGAGGATTGCACAAAACTGCGATGATTTATTTACGAACGACTTACACGTCCCAGAAAATGTCAAAGCGCTGGTAATTTGGAGACTAAGGCGA
Organism: Pollicipes pollicipes; assembly: GCF_011947565.3. Taxonomy (NCBI): domain Eukaryota; kingdom Metazoa; phylum Arthropoda; class Thecostraca; order Pollicipedomorpha; family Pollicipedidae; genus Pollicipes; species Pollicipes pollicipes. The sequence goes on along the minus strand of NW_023596805.1, from coordinate 19,800,099 downwards.
ACGCTCTGCACCATATCAAGGCACAAAGCCCCAATTAGAGACCATATAAACTCACAAATCGAACGTGCGGTTGTCGACGAGCAGTACAGGCCGAACGGGTTCTGATATTTGCATATTTATCACGATCAGTCGCAGAGAAGATTAGCTTTAATGGATGCAGTCCAACTAAATTGACCTTAGCGGAACATTTTTAACGGTGATCGAATAAGGACAGATTGTGGGTAAACTGAGGACAATGATGACGGTGGCACAATTTGTTGTTACTCGGCGTAATTGATGTCATGCAGGAAATAGACCGTAAACCTATTCACTGTCATGCCCAAGAACCAAAACGTTTTGGATCATAATGGGGTTCGATCTTGAGTGTTTGTTCATAAAAATATGGCATTGTTTAAACGTTTACAATAACTGCATCAATGTAATGTCAAACATTGTACAACTTCACGAGACTCAATGATTCTCCAAGTAACGAACTAAACACACAATATCAAAACGCTTTCAATGACATCAGCGGGGGGTGACAGCCGACCGGCAATGGCCCAGTGCTTTTCAATTGCTTAGAAAGAAAATTACGTCTACGACAAGACAATGCCACGGGTGTCTTCACCAAGCTCATTCATATAAAAACATATTTCAAAATGCACCAATTCGTGACGATTCCGATAGTTCTGGAGCAGCCTTTGCCATGCCATGCCAGCCAATGCCATGCCTTTCATCCACGTCCCATAAAGACGCGTGTGAAGACACGCTCGGGTTGGGGAATTACCGAGATCTGGAGGAAATACACTGCTCGTAAATCGTGCTCTTACCGGGATATTGCAAATTGGTCTATTTTATGACGAATGATGGGCACAAAAGGTGCGTTCTTGCAAATTTGGGGCAAACGTTCTCACGCACACTTTACAGGTAGCATCTACGCAGCCGTGAGCCGATCAGTCTTTAACTGAAGCATCGTTATCGCTTGGACATTCTTATAAATCATTATATGCCGTGAGCTAGTGCGATGATACGTGGCTTCAACTAGGTGAATTTCTTCATGCCATCTTTTGTGAGCGTTTTGTCAGGAGGATCCATTTTAAACGTCAAAACCTACGATAATGAAAGGCATGACATGTACTGCATGATACAATTACGTACTTTGAAGCAATATTTTAACAATTGAGGCTTTCTTAGTTCCGAAAAGCCGATCCTCTTCAGCTGGAACCTTCGGGACAATGTCCAAATTTTCACAGCTCATAAGAGCGTCATCTGCCGAGCCCAAGTCCTGCGAGAGGCTGCGGCAGCGGCTGCCGGCCGGCTGTCACCTGCCGGTGGGCCCGGGGTTCGCCGACAGACGCGTCCCGCGGTGCTCGTGTACAGTCGTGATGTGTCCCACAGATGGCGTAGTCACGGCGTGTCTCTCAGCTGGTGCACAATCCCACTGTCTTTGAGTTGATGAAGTCCCGACGTGCCCATAAGGTGTTGTACAGTCCCGGCGTGTCTTTCAGCTGGTGTACAGCCCAAGCGTGTCCTTCAGCTGGTGTACAGTCCAAGCATGCCTTTCATCTGGTGTACACTTCCGGCGTGTCTTTCAGCTGGTGTACAGTCCCGGCATGTCTTTCAGCTGGTGTACAGTCCCGGCGCATCTCTCAGCTGGTGTACAGCCTCGGCGTGTCTTCCAGCCGGTGTACAGTCCAGGCGTGTCTCAGTTGATGCACAGTCCCAGCATGTCTTTCAGCTGGTGTACAGTCCCGAAGTGCCTCTAAGCGGGTGCCTGATCCCGGGATGTACGACACCCAGGTGTTTACTCCGGGAATACCTCTGCTCCCACCCAAAGAAAATGTTCCACATTTGAAGATTTTAAAGCAAGAATCAGATATAATAAAAGAAGCTCACTTACAACTCTTGGTATAATTTAAGTGGAAGAGACTGCTCCAGGCAACACAACTCTCTCCTAAGTAAAAGGCTCCTCAATACGTCATTGTTTGATTGGGCCATCGTACCTTGCACAACATTGATTGAGAACCAATCGACGACCGTTATATCTGGAAATCATGAGCACTAGATATGGACCACCCGCCAATTATATTTTTTCTTGGCCTTGCTCGCCACACGACCAATGGAATGGCTGGATTCAAATGCCGTTATTATGGAGCCATGGATGCCTGGGTGCCCTTGAAATAGTCTGCACGAAAAATCTGCACATCGCCGCGTGCGTGTAGCCCATAAACTAAATTAATGTAGGTCTTAAGACGGAGATTGCTGTGAACAGAACCGCACCAAATGATTTTGAAGATGGCTGTTCAGTTCAAACTGTGTTCAAAAATCATACAAATGTGGAACACTCCCATTAACATAGTATCTAACCAGCAACTATTGTAACATAACTTATCTAGTCATCTTTGTGCAGTCCCAGGATACCCCCACTCAAAGTTGCCCAGTGAGCCATGACCAGGTCTGCGGCCCCATCAGTCGTCCAGTGAGCCATGACTAGGTCTGCGGGCCCCGTCAGTCGCCCAGTGAGCCATGACTAGGTCTGTGGGCCCCGTCAGTCGTCCAGTGAGCCATGACTAGGTCTGTGGGCCCCGTCAGTCGCCCAGTTGAGCCATGACCAGGTCCGCGGGTCCCGTCAGTCGCCAGTGAGCCATGACCAGGTCCGCGGGGCCCCGTCAGTCGCCAAGTAAGCCATGACCAGGTCTGCGGGCCCCACCAGTCGGCCAGTGAGCCATGACCAGGTCCGCGGGCCCCGTCAGTTGGCCAGAGGGTGAGGAGCGGCCGCGTGCGCCCGTCTGTGAGCGGAAGCCGGCGTCTGTCGGCGGTCCCGGGCCCGCGCGCGTCGCGAGCGGCGCCTACCTGTCGTCGAGCTCTCGTCGCCGGCCGGACGCTGAGACGGACCGGCCACCGCGCCGCCCACTGAAACCGCACGGACATACGCGCTGCCAACGACCGCCGCCAGCCACACACACACCCAACGACAGCATGGCACTCCTGGTCACCTCTGATCACAGTGGAGTCCAAACGTGTTGCACGGGTGCGAAGCTGTGAAGCCCAGATGCGCGCGGAAATGTCGTGGTTTTGGACGGCTTTGAGTGATAACCATCTGTCATCCGCACGGTAGCTGGTTGTATTGCATTGCACAAGGTAATCCGACATCGCTATGACAGGCCGATCTTATTGCATCCACATGAATAAATCAGTTCACGACACTAACTACAGATAAGGCAGTATGGTGTGCATCGTCTCTCAAAAGTTGATTAAGTACCTACAATGGCAGATAGACATCTAGAAGTTATATGACCATTCACAAATACGCAAACCAAGCATTCGCTATTCACCTGACGAACTCCAGCGAGCAGCCTCCACCAGCTGTTCATAACTCACCCGCTGCCGCCGTGGCGCCGCCGGCCACCATGGCGCTGACGGAGAGGTCCGGCTCGCCGTAGCTGCCCTCGTACTCGGCCACATAGCCGAGCGTGGCGTCCAGGCTGACGTCGCCGTCATCCTCCTCCGTCAGGTCCACCTTCTCCACCTTGACGCTGTCCGGCGGAGGGCGGCGAGGCGGCCGCAGCGGCGACCGGCGGCGGCTGGTACGCCGCCGCCGCCGGCGGTGGCGGCTCGGCCGAGGGCAGTGAGGCGGGCCGCGGCGGCGGCGGCGGCGCCCGGCGCCCGGTGGTTGGCCGGCGGCGGCGTGTCGGCGCGGCGGCCCGGCTCGGCCGGCGAGCCCGGCCGCGGCCTCGCCGGCGCCGGGCTGCCGGTGGGCTCGGCGCCAGAGGTGCGCCGCCGCTTGGCTGCCGGCGGCGGCCGTGGCGAGCGCGGCCCGACTGGCCGCCGGCGCCCGGCCCTCGGTGGGCGGGGACGGCTGCCGACAAAGGGCCCAGGTCACCGCCCGGCACCGCTCGGGTCACGCGGCCGGCGCGGCCGACAGCGGACGCCGCACCTCACCCGGCCGCCGCCGGTGGCACGCACAGTGACCTTGCCTGACTTACCACTGGCGGCAGGCCACCAACTTCCTCAAAGAAGGGCGTTTCAACGTGTCCAAAAGAAAAGAGACGAGAGGAGCAAGTCCATGTGTCGGAGCAAAAAGCTCAAATAAGCACATGGGAAAGTTGTGCAGACGAATGATCCCACGGAACGAAAACCATGCGTACTCCACATAGTGTTCGCGATTATCATCATGATCTTACTGTCAGCACTTATCAGCAACGAAATGTGAAAACCGGTCTGACGCAACCACCTGACAGGAGTTAAGTCGCATCGTCATTGTATGAGCCAGCGCATAATTTTGCGGATACCGAGACATGATTATTTCCTCTACACAAGGAAACTTCGGGAACAAAACCGTCATATGGGGTTCGAAAGTTGTCTTGCAAGGACGTCATTTTACACGTAACAAGTTGGGGACATTTCCTGCACACAACTGTCAAGCTATGCCTATTCTGCACGTCCCCAATACATTCCAATGTTGTTGGAGCGAATTTTCGAGCTTCAATGAAATCCACTCTACACAATGAAATTTTCAATACAATACAATACCACTGAAAAACTGATGCACATAACAGAACAAGGCTCAATAAAAAACTCACATTCAAATGAAAAGCATTTGCATAACTTCCCTCACAAGACTTGACCACATAGTAGTCATATCACTGAGCAGGTACTGAACAATTTGCTGAACCCTGCATCCCTGTTACGTAGCATCTCTGGTGCCTGATATGGTTTGTCGTTCGCCATATCCCACCTTGTCGTCATCCCCACTGAGACCGCGGATCTGCAGCATCTCCGCCGTCTTGATGAAGCTGGCCAGCTGGCTCTGGGCCACGTTCACACTGCCCTTGTACATGAACTCGATGATGGCCAGCAGGTCGGCGGCCGACGTGTCCTTCAGGAAGAACACCATCTGCTGACACGGGTTGTTCTGCAACAAGCCAACATGTTATAAGCGAAAATGTGGCCATGAGCAAGCAAGACCTGACATAACAATGTGCTCTACTGCTGTGAATCTTGAGAACATTCCCCCGCAAATGGTGAAACAGTGCTACTATGTTAACACTGTTGATATGCAAGAACTATGGATGAAATGCCAGCTGAGTGAGCAAAAAAGAAACAGGTTATGCATGGACACCCAGTTAGCAGACATTGTGTATCATGGTTCTTCAACTCCTGTTAAGCTGCCATGTGTGACAAAAAGTTGGTCTTTCTACATAGTTAAAGGCTGTCATTTTAATCCAAGGAAATGTGAGCCCACCAAGGACCATAAGTACAATCCCTGGCTAATGGTTGGCCCCAGTTCTTCACTTACTCTGAGGAGATCCCTGAAGTATGGACTGCATGCAGACAGCATCATTCTGTGTGCCCTGACTTTCTGGCCCTCACAGCACAGGGTGATGTCCACCAGCTCCTCATCTTGTCGGAGGTGGTCAAACAGAGAGGTGACACTGCTCTGGAACCCATCCCACTTGAGGCAGAACTTCTGACCATCCATTATCTGCAGAAAATGGAGCTGTGACAATCACTATGTCCTGCACAACCATGTGGCATAGTTGCCACACTGATGCCACTCATTATAATGTCAGCCATACAGTGGTCATAAACATTGGGATTCAAACCTTTGCCTTCTTTACATACCCTATGCTCAGATTCATACCTATATTCCTTACATATGTACTGATAAAACATGTTTGCCTTTGTTCCATATTCCATACTGAGAGTGCTCTTTTGAATGCATGCCTACAAATGTAATGAAAACTTATATTAAAGGTGACAATGGCCACCAATGAAAAATTCCCATATAACCACATCCCTAGACAAACAAACCCCAAATAAATACCAGTTATGGTACTTGTATCAAGTTACCTGGCATCACCCATGCACATACACATTTGACATTCCACACTTATGACCAAAAAGCATCAACCTTCCAAAGCCCTAACTTAAAAGGCAGCAGTGGTTTCATGAATCATTCAACATAACTCATGTTCACCACTAGGTGCATCTGGATCTACCACTGCCAGTTTAGTTTACATGAACCAGAACTTGCCTCGACATGATTTGCCTAGATAGACTGCCATAATTTAATTTGGTCAAAACATTGGTAACCTTAAATATAAAAACCATGTCTTTAAGCTGCCAATGATTCATCATGGTATGCTTCCCCAAAAACATAAATCCCTCAGGCTATGGTCTGAGTCCAAGTTGTGCCAATACCCACCATATGACTCAAGTACTATAAATAGTTAAAACTAATAATTCATTGCTAATTGCTCAATGTTTGATAACTCAATATTGCACATCATTTTCAACCTGAACCTTGAATGGTTTGCATGAATGGCCTTGGGTCTATCTATAAAACTTGCTTACTGGAGCTTCTCATACTCTGGATTGCCACCTTCATGGATATGATGATCCACTCCAAAAGATAATTCATCCTCCAGCCTTCTTTGCTAGACAACACTGCAGAGGTGTATACATATTCTACAACATTGTAACATGGCTAACCCAAGCAGGTTCATCCTCTGGCTGGTTGCCAGCTGGCCTTTCCATGCAGGTTTGTCTGAACAATGTGCCAACCATGTTTGTTTGAACAACGTACCCACCCAGTGTGTCTGAACAATGTGCCTACTGGGTCTGTCTGCACAATGATCACACCCAGTTTGTTTGAGTTATGTGTCCACCACAGAATTAAGAATCAGTGGTAATCCCTGTAACCCATGAAGCAGTCAAAATGCAGTCAGGTCCATTCCCCTGAGGTCCAACTTCAAAAAACATAGCTGGCATAATTATATCAGATGCAAATCCACAATATTTCATGTAACTTTGTATATGACACTCAAATACAGGAAACACCTCAACACAATCTGATTCTGAATTGGTGCTTCTTTAATGGAATTTGTGAAAGCAGAAACAGGTACATGCCTTTCAATGTACATCTACAATTTGAAAACTGGGGTCACTAACAGTTGGTCATGCACACATGTAGCACTGGTAGACATAATGACATTGATGACCCATCAAAACATGAAACCGACTTAGAGTGCAGTCATCTTTGGTTTTCAGGCATCAATTATGTAGAATATTTTATTGACAGCACATTGTATATCTATTGTAGTCTGGTGAAAACCAACATCCTTTCCTACAATTTAACAAAATTCAACCTTCCACATAAAGATTTTCAACCCGCCCAGAATTTGTACTCTGCAACCATGAAACACCCATAAACCCCATCCCGAGCCAATATGTTCAAATCCAATTTTCCACATGACAATACAAGTATCTTTAATGTCTACAGAGTGAAACTTCCAAAATGAAAACAAAATCTGGGAAAGGGCCCAAAAAACAACCGTTCATGCCAACAACACGATCGATCATATATTTCATCGCTCATAGAGTAAAAAGCATGGGCAGGATCATTGGAAGCCACCACGCATGACATGCATGGAGCGAGCGTTTAAGGCACGAATTGTGGATCGCGCAGTTCTCATCTGTCACAGAACGACACAATCTGCCTGTCATGACACTTACTTAATATACCCGGTCTGAGTCAATATTCACGGACGCCCTCCAACGCCATCCGGCCACCAATTCCAACAAAGCTCTCAAAGCACTACATTTGTCTCACCAAATTTGCGTTGGTTTCGCCATTTTAAATCGGGCGTCACTAAACTACTGCCATACAGGCTAAAACTCCATCTAGCCATAGGATGCAATTGTCAGACAACGACCCATTTGCCTCATACTCCGGCACATATAAATCTAGGATCATTCTTCGGGAGTCAGCAGTCAAAAGCAGCTTGATGTTGCATTGGTTGAATTTAATTTCCCAGTGATATCAATCTACGCGCTCACATTACTTGGAATGCAGGCCAATCCAGTCATTTGAACACAAACTCATAATAAGTACAATACCTACGAATCAATTCGAGCCTCTCCTGCCCGATTCTCTTCATATATTTGTAGTCTAACACTCACTGCGCATTTGCGTTGTCTTAGAGAAGATGAAACACCGGAGTCATGTATTCATTCTCTTTGATCATCGGGCAAGAATTTCACCATCGCACCAAGGCCGTGGTGGGGTGGGTTATGCATGATTGGACCATTTAGGAAGTGGTGCGATTGAGGCCCCCTATCGTGGTCATCATGAGAGCAGATAATTCAATACCCATTGGTTTTGCAGTCGGCCAAGTTAATTAAGATCCAGGTCCTTCTTGTACGAACTACTTGAGTCTTTATCGTGTATACTGGAAAGCCATAACATCTGCACTTAAGACGAGCTGGTCATTGACAGGGAAAAGTGTGACATAATAGGATATGTAGCATCAAGGGCGAGGAGCCGGAGACAGTGGCGTCCCTCGCCCCCCCCTAACCTGAATGCTGAGGGGAGGGGGGGGGGGGGCGCCGCCCCATCTAACTTAACTCCAACAACTTGTGGAGGGGACAACACTACTTCGCCGTCTTCTATCCAGCCAAGTGCAAATTACGAAACCGCTTAACATATTTTCTTCAGACAAAGTTAATCGAAAGCCAGAATGCGGTTTCATCAGGCGCTCTGAAAATGGTGATATCAGGTCACCTTCTTTCCGTTCAAAAACCGCGTAAACCACTTTGGGGCGTTGCAACCAAGTCCAAACTCAGACACCGCAAAGCCGATCTGCCTGGAAACCTAACCAGAAGATAGAGCACATTGTATCAAGGGGCGCTGTAACGCTGGTGTGCTGCAGCGACTTACTTGCTTCGTAAGTGATCCTTGAGGTTGCGCGTATTTTTCTGTGCTCGCTATTCGGGGGCATGATTTATACCTTTTTGTCCCTTCGTAGTTGGTCTGTGTTGTTCACTATATCAGATAACTTAACTGCTATACTGCATAACGCGCATCTGCTGCTTCGTTTTGCAAGCACGTACTCACTAGAGTTGCGCGCCGTGGAACGTTCTGCAGCGCCCCCTTCCCAGAGACTGGAGGACGCCCGCCAACGCCCCGCGGCCCCGCGGTGTATCTAGACTGACGCATGCTGCGTAGCGTCAGACGAGGTCCGACCACGACCAGGGTCGCGACTCTGCGTAGCTTACACAACGCGAGCGAGTCGGACTATCTTGCGATCGAATATAGACAACCTCTTTACATGCATTTTTAATTGTCAGTGAGAAGAAGAACGCTGATCACGAAGGTGAAGCGTTGCAACATACCGTTTCATCAGTCGTTTCGAAGCTGGTAACTTCAGGTCACGATCTTCACCTTCGATAACCGCATAAGCCACCTTGGGGCATTGTTGCCGAGTCTAAGCACGGAAACCGCTCAATAGATCGTTTTAGAACATTCACCAGAAGAAAGAGCACATACCAGTTCAAGAGCCGCTCTAAGGCTGGTGGCTACAGGTCATCACGTTTATCTTCAAAACGCACATAAGTCGCTCTGGGGCACTGCAGCCAAGTCCTAACTCGACATCTACTCTACCGATCTGCCTGAAACCTTTACCAGAAGAAAGAGCACATACAATTTTGTCAGCCGTTCTGAAACTGGTGGCCTCTTGTCACCGCGTCTTTCTGAAACTGGTGGCTCCATGTCCTCGCCTTCACCTTAAAAAATCGCATAAATCACTTTGGGGGCATCGCAGCCAAGTCCGAGGACGAACTGCGAAACAGATCGTTTTAGAGGCTTTACGAAAAGAAAGAGCGCACATGGTTTTATGGACATTATTTAAAACTAGTGACCGCAGGTCATAATATTCACCTTCGGATTCCATATAAGCCACCTTGTGGCATTGCAGCCAAGTCTAAACTGGGAAACCGCTGAACTCAACTGCCCGGAACCTTTACCAGAAATCTGAGCCCGCACTATTTTATCAGCTGTCCTGAAACTGGTGACGTCATGTCACCATATTCACCTTCAAAAACCACATACATCACTTTGTTAGACTGCAGCTAAGTTCAAACATGGAAACCGCTCGACGGATTTTTTTCGGAACCATTAACTAGAACAGCATATACAATTGCATCAGCTGTTCCGAACCCAGCAACCTCAGGCCACTTCCTTCACCTTCAAAAACTGCGTAAGCCCCAGTGGGGCATTGTATCGAAGCTCAAACTCAGAAACCACTCATCCGATCTCCCGAATCTTTGTCAGACGATAAGGCACATAAATTTTATCAGCCGTTCCGAAACTACAAGTGGCTGACATAGATGCATACAATTCAGCTCATCGCATTTCTATAAAATGGCTCATTCCAAACGTATTCCGAATTCAATAAATTTGCTTCGACTATTGGGTGTTATGGAGGTTGCAGAACACTGCTTTATCGCAGTGTAAAATGTCAAGTAAAACACCTGAAAGCATTTTTCAAACATTTTGAAAAAAACATTCACTGCATTTTCCCTCCCTGGTAGGGGAGATCGATGCGACCTCCAAAAGGTCTTTGAGATACCTCCCCGGCAATTGGTAAAATCGAGTCCAAATTGTCAGCAGCCTATGGGACATCCATTGCGCGTCTTTTGACATAAACGGTGTGTCCCCGGCTTTCCTGACTTGGGGCAGCGGCGGTTTTTTAGGGGCCACTGCACGGCGAACCATGGCCGGCGCGGCCGGCGGGTGGAGACAGACGATGCGGCGGAATGTGCGCCGCAGGCCGACGTTGCTATAGTATTGGAGCCATACATCATATATATATATATATATATATATATATATATATATATATATATATATATATATATATATATATATATATGTGGCTAAAACGCGTAAACACATATGCATCACTGCACTCAGAATTGAGCGAAAAAAAAGGCCGGTTAAGTTTTTGTCGCTGCAAGGCATGATCTCGTACGTCCGGGGTTGTAAAGCTAAGAATTGTGACTTCCTAATACATTTGACGTTTGACCATACATACCAGCATGTATTTTTTACCAAGCAACACCAAAATTGTTATTAATCGCAAAATCTCGTTAAGGCCAATCCAATGGCACTTTTTCTAAGTTCTATCTCTCTTAGTTTGGAAACGGGAAAGGAACACATATTCCCTCCCATCAGTTCGCATAATGAAAAACGGTGAATGCCGGATCAGGGTGAAGGTTAACCTTCCGTGGAAGCCGCTGCTATGTCAACTTAATAGTTGCGTTATGTGTGACAGTGTATTCTGATCTAGAGGAACAGAAAACGTAGTTACTAGCACTAAACGTATTGCACGAAAAAGCCCGATATGTATGGCATACTGCTTTACCAAATGCCCAGGGACTTTTTCCGGGTCAGATGTGGCGTTTGGCTGGTTAAAAAGCTGGGTCTCTGGTCCAAACCGAGGAAGACTGAGCCGTGATAAATGCTTAGGCGTTCAGTTTCGTCAAATGTCTTATGACCAGAGCTACCCAAACATCTATACGTTTTTTGGAGTTTTTTGATCCCAGTCGCTGGAAACGTAACTGATTCCACGGATTCTGCTTTCACCTATTCCGTCCATAAAAATGGTCAGAACTCGTCAGCCGTAAAGCCAGCAAATTGCCAATTCTGTATCAATACACGCCTGCCAGACAACGGCACATCTTAGCCTGCTAACTCATAAGAAAGGGATGTTCCATTCACTTTCCCAATGCATTGGTATAACACAGTGGTTTGGGTTCCCAAAAGTTATGAGCTTCTGTGGCCTACCTGTTAAGTGTCATCACATGAGGAGGCTGTTCTCACCTGGCTCGTTCCATGCCACAAAAACATGCTATTGTTGACGGCATTTTACTAACATTGTTTAAGGACGACCATGGAAGGGGAGGGGGGGGGGGGGGGGGGGGGGGGGGGGAGGGGCAGACGTCCACCATCTCCATAACCTTCTCGTGAATATCTAAAGAACTGTTTAAACTTGCTTTCGAAAATGATAAGCACCTTCTCCTTCACTAGTTTCACATAGGTTCCAACTTTCAAGTCGTTTTCATAGTGACATAGGACAGTTCTAGTCAAAGCATGTTGAAATAAAACGTGGATGAGTTGAGAGCATTCCGAGGAAGCGTTGTTATTAGGTGTTCCTTCCAACAACACGATGTGGTCATCGTAGGTCACTGGCCCAACTTGATTTTTGGCTCTGGCCACTGGTAAAACTCACTCTAGAGACATAATTTCTCGTTTTGATTTAGTTCATACCCAAAGGCATTGTCTCTGCAGCCTACGAGCGACCTTTTTAGGTCAGATATAATCATTTGTCCCTAATTTGACATAAAATGGAGATCTGCATGAAAGCAAAAAGAACTTGGCACAATGCCGGATTTTGTCGACTCCATTTGTGCTCCACCTCATAATATCACTAGACACCTCCAAATGGCAATGATACGCCGAGCATGTGCTATGATAACAATGAGTCGAACGGCTTATATGATCTGAAAATGTGATCTGGTCACATTATTCTTTCATTTCTGTCTCAACACCCCTCTGAACGGCATATTGTACTTGGTACGTTGATGCAAGAAAGGTAAAACGGTGTCACTGACCTTTGTGGAACCTGAAATATCAAGATTTTGCTCAGATCAGTCTTGATGCCATCATCGTCTAAATCCAGTCAAAAACGTACAAAACTGAAGGACAAAAATTCGCATCGTTCCAAGTAAACAACAAATAACCTAATGACCTATGCTGGCACGTGTCTGACACTCTTGGTTGAGATCAATTGTACACATGCAGTTCTCATAACACCCTGGGTAGATAAATACCCTAGAGATGCATTCAAAACGTTTTTTTTTTAGAAAATATTGTATAGGAATAGGAATAGGAAGCCCATGAACTGACCTGGTAAGATTTGACCCCTAGTTCAGATACCGAAATGCATTAAATAAATCTTGCTAAGCTTTGAATGAGCCATCGAATGACGATTCGTTCGTCCCCGTTGCCCTTCCCAATCCAAAGATGGTGTGCCCCTAACCCCCGCCTGTCAACGCTAGACTTCAGGCATGTTTATGAGACTATTTAACGACGCGTTGCGTTGCGTTGTTTGAGTTTGCCGACACAGTTGTGTCGACGGCTGGGTGTCGAACCGCCCAGAGCTTAAGGCTACGGAGAAGGCCGAACTGAAGGAGAAGGATGGATGAACAATTCTAGCGCTTGGGATTTTGATCTAAAATAGCTGTTTTGATGATAAATGGGTGCAGTTCACAGCCCTCCCATTCTTAAGACCCAAACCACTTTAGCTTTTGAGTCACACGTCCGGGCATATGTGCAGACTATGTGGAACCAAAATGTAATTGTCGAGTCGTTCATACCTGGCGTTCGTGGGCACGCTTTCCATAAATAACGGCCGTCAACTGACTCTCAGTCAATGTTGTGCGAGGTACGATGACGTAATCAAACAACACGCATTGAGGAGCATGTGTACTAAAAAGAGAAACGGTGTCTAGAGCAGTCTTTTTACTTCAGTATATACCGATGGTTATAAGTGAGCTTTTTTGATCATATCTGATGCTTGGACATCTTCAGAGGTGAAACATTCCCTTTAAGCAAAGCAAACCAACGCAGGGCGAGGCGAGACCCGCAGCAGGAGCCCCACCCTCGCCCCAGGCTACGTCCCCCGTGCCATAGTGACGCACATGACATGGCTTGGAAAACTGTGCCTTGAATTCCTGCCATTGCTCCTAAACATTAATGGGCTTATTTCGATGCACCAACAAAGGTGTTGATAAATTAACAGCTCGTTGTAAATTAACGGCTCGAGCTATTTGCAGTCACTGATTAGTAGTTGCGAGGATAAAGGCTAATTGAGTGACATCTCAGCCAAATGTGCAACAAATTTAACAATGGACCCAAGTCAACGATACTTACGACTAACTGAAGTAAAATCTGTTGCCTGCCAGCGAACATTGTTGGACCCTCACACATCAAATGCCTAACCACTCATACATCACTTTTTCTCCAAGAGGGTGTGCTAAAAAACGAAACAAACGACCAATTTCGACCCTGATACAAGAACCAGCTCGGTGCCAATCACCGCCTGATTGGCATCAAGGGTGATTAGCATCGAGGGTGACTGGAATCGATGCCAATCAGATCGTGACTGGCATCGAGGGTGATTGGAATCGATGCCAATCAGATCGTGATTGGCACTGAGGGCGATTGGCATCGATGCCGATCAGACGGTGATTGGCATCGAGCTCGTTGTTGTATCAGGGTTAAAGTTAATTTTTTGTTTCATGTTTGCTTAGCAGTCGTGTTGACTTGGACCCTGATACAACAACCAACTCGATACCAATAACCGTCTGCATTCTGTAAGAATAAGTCCTTAAATCCGCAGTTTGTGCCAGTTCCGGACTAAATCAGATGGTCTTGTTTCTTCAACATTCCATTCGAGTTTGCATCGCAAGTGCGTAAATTGGATGTCAACAATGCAGCTTCCACCAGTGACAACAAGATCCCACAACGCATTTGAAGGAAAGACACAACAGACGGATGAGGCCCCCCCGTTAGACCGGTTTTCTGTTGCGCAGTTACGCAGCAGGTGCGAGTGCCGGCGTTATAAAGTCTTGCGGTAGGACCTGGCGGTGTGAGTGTTGATGGTGGCGCTGTGCTGGTGGGACCGTGACAAGAGGACTGACGGCGGGTGACGACCGTGGACGAGTTCATTTCAGTCGCTTGGGGAGCCGAGCGGGCTGTGGCGGAGGACAGCGGAGGAGAGCAAGTCTCACGGCTGCAGTTCTGCGCCATCCGTCCGTTGCGCTCCTGTTGACTGATTGACGCGGGCACAGCCGGCGCCTCAGAACCATGCTCCTGAAAAGTGTGTTCAGCGTTGTCGTCTGCCTGATGTGCTTTCTGCTTATACCGGTGAGAGAGGCGCTGCGCGTCTGCGTACAAGCGCTATGGTTGTTCGGACTTGTAACATGGCGCACAACTGCAAGCTGTATTCTTGTCCCCGTAGTATACAAGCTCTGTTGTCCTGCACGTGTTGAATGACCTGCCAAGTCATTGGTGCGTCAATGGTTGTAGCAATCCATTGCGTCGACGAATCACATTGCGATGAACAACACGATCCTACCTGTTGTTTTTTAGCGTTCAAGTGGCGTTCTTTTACTGTGCATCAATCCTGTTAGATGCTCGTCGTGAACGAAACATGCCGAAATGACAAACAAAATTTTGAATGTGACAGGGCAGACGAGTCCACAAATGCGTGTTTTTGACCTGGTGACCCACGCCAGTTCGGCGCTGACCTGGTGACCGATGCCATATGGGCGCTGACCTGGTGACCCACGCCAGCTCGGCGCTGACCCGGTGACCCACGCCAGTTCGGCGCTGACCTAGTGACCCACGCCAGTTCGGGGCTGACCTGGTGACCCACGCCAGTTGAGCGCTGACCCGGTGACCCACGCCAGTTCGTCGCTGACCTGGTGACTCACGCCAGTTCGGCGCTGACCTGGTGACCCTCGCAAGTTGGGCGCTGACCTGCAGCTTCCGTCGGCAGACCTGTGCAGCTCGCCGCTTCGCTCCCAAAACAGAGCTGAGCTCCGCAGTTCTCCCGGACACCTGCACCACGCAGGGGAAGCCGGGCCGCCGCGTCCCCGGCCGCGGCTGCCTGCCAAGCGCCACGGGGCCGCCCTGCACCTACTGCTACAGACGGTGCGGCCAGCACTGCTGCTTGACGCAGCCGTGCTCCTTCACCACCTGACAAGGCGTGGCGCTGCTGCATCGTACGGCGTGCGGCGCTGAAGCGGCTGACGACGCCGCGGACGCTGCTACAGCGATCGACAATTCTACTGTCATGCGGAAATGGAGATTTTGAACTACAGCCCCGCTCGCTTGCTTGCTGGCGCTCTGTTGTTCGAGGCTCCCCTTCCCTTCTCTGTTATGCGGATCGCGACTTCGTTCGTTTGTCTACAGTAAGATGCTATTTGATTATGCACGCGACTTATGATTTCACAAAGTGCTACTACTACATGCTAAATATGCTACTCTACATACAAACATGCTACTCAAATTCTGCTCTCGTAACGTCAGTGTACCAGCGAGCGGTAGGAGCGGGGCTATCCGTCAAATGTTTGGCGAGATCTGAAGCATCAGTGAACTAGCGAACAATAGGAGCGAGAACATCCACCAGATGCTCTACGAGATCCGAAGCATCGCATCGGCACGGATGATCACGTTTAATCTATCGAGGCTACATATATATATATATATATATATATATATATATATATATATATATACCACATGAAATGCCCCGTGCGCCACATTTTAAGAAAAGCGCGAGTGATGATCGTCCTGCAAAAATGCTTTGCCCCCCGAATTTGTTGAAAGATGTGGAGATCACGTCTTCAAACAGGTTTTCTTGAATTTCAGCTTTATGACAATGATGTTGCGTGAGGTTTGTTTAACTGTTAATACACGGTTTAAGACGAGTCCTGCCGATTTCGTTCGTCGGCTGCGATCATCGGCCGGTTCCGCTGTTTCTGACCGGTGGGACATGCCCCCCCCCCACACTTATGCCTCATGTACCCCCAATTTGTGAAAAATTGGGCTTTGTCTCGTCCGGTTTTGCCAACATTCAAAAAAGCGTTCTGAGGCTCAGCGCCTGTTTCACTCGCCTCGTAGAGGTTTCTTCGGATGGCTGAGGGCTGTAATTGGTTAGGAAGCAGAGAACGAGGATTTTTTAAACCAAGGAAGCTTTTGAACAACAGCTTTATTCTTTCACGGAAAGCGTAGTATTTTTCGCTTGGCAGAAGTATGGAAGTGTACTCACCTGACGCACCAATATCTTGTTTGGCGACAGCACACATCTTCCCTTTTTGCATGACCCCTGCGGCGATATTTTATCAAATGCAGGCGAGTGGCCTAAATCAGGAGCCACGGGAGCTTTAGAAGTTATGATAATCTTTCGCGAAGCGTGGAAACATTTACATTCGCCAGCGGTATGTGAGCGTAACCAGCTGACACCGTGACGCGGTCTTTGGCTGATGATGCTGATATTGTTGGCACGACCCTTATACATCCCATAAGTAAAAGCTGGAGGGCGACCCGAGCGTAGTGGTCAAAATAGTTGTTTTTTTTCTGTGAAAATTTGTATTGTCGTGTGGGAAGGGTATGCCCTTGAGCATCTGAAAGAACGGTGGGAGGGCAATCAGCTGATGCCGTATCAGCCTTTTCGGCCGATTGCCCATATTTGACCGGTGTGACCAGATAAGGTCACATCAATGGTGGAGGAGGCCGACGAAGGTGGAATGGTAAAACGATGGCATCCATAAATTATGCTGATGGACCGCTCGATAGTGCATTGCTGAACGCGGTTTACCATTCGGGCGATTGTGGATAAATTGCGGAAGATATTCAAAAAAAGTTTATCGCGAACGGACGGTGCGACCGTGCGCACTCAGCAGAATGGCTGGCTTGCGGTCATCACCCCTAACTGGACCGTCAGGCGTCACGTGGTTTGCGCTCCTGTTCAGTGAGTTTTGGAATTAGATTGCTCCCAAGAGAGCAATCGCATTTGTTTCCTGCTGCCAGAAAACGCTCGTCGTTTTTCCCCTTTACTCCACTTGCCTAGCCCCGGAGGTTACCTTTGCTTTTTTGGCAGGTCTGATATTTAGTTCGTCCAGTTTTTGTCGGCATATTTCATAAAACATCCGTTGTTCCCTATCCGTAACCTACTAGCTGATTGTTTTGCGTCTATAGGTCACGTGCTATTTTTTTACTACGCTTATGACGCGCTTGCTGCCGAGCAGCATTCCTACTACCGCATCACGACTCATTTCCCTGTTGAAAATACCTAGACCATTTTTTTGTACGCGCTACTTACTCGGTTGCCAAATCTGCAAACTCCGCCTGCCAACAGTTCATCGCTGAGTCTGAGAAGCTCGGGTCTCGTCGGCGCGTGGCTGATGTGACAGCGGCCGCAATGATACTATAATCACTTCTAACGTCCGCATTCATCCTGGCATATGCGTTAAAGTTATAGAATAGTGCCTCGCTGACAAACGCATGATCTATATGTGGTTGCTCTGGTGGGTCTCATTGCTGCTATGTATATGCCCTTGTAGAGGGGTTTCAATTTTTCCACACATGATTAAGAAAAAAACGGTTAATAATATTCGAGTCAGTTACTTCTAACTAAAACATGCTATATTTGAGTTCCGCGTGTTTGGTCCTAAATGGACTTTGCAGCCTCGGGGTATGAGTGCGTTTAGTTGGGGAAGAGTACAAGCACATCTTGAACCCCACGCAAGAATGTAACTTTTTGTTCTTGGACACCAACCACTGTCTCATAAACATCCAAAATATCAAACCCAACAGAGGAAAGGTCATCTGGCGTCTGCCTTAAGCCCACAGAAGGCCGTGGTTTGACTCGATCCTCGGAGAGGGCCGTCGTTTGACTCGATCCGTGGAGATGACCGTCGTTTGAGTCTATCTTCGGAGAATGTCGGCGATTGATTACATCCTCAGCGAGGCCGTACGCAGGTGGTACGGTACCACCACAGGAAACCGTCGTGTTACACGGTCTCGGCAGAATGCCACTATGCCACCCGGTCTCGGCAGGAGACCGCCGTGTTACCCAGTCTCGGGCAAGAGACCACCGTGTTACCAGGTCTCGGAAGGAGACCGTCGTGATACCCGGTCTCGAAAGAAGACCGCCGTGTTACCCGCTCTCGGCAGCAGACCACCGTGTTACCAGGTCTCGGCAGAAGGCCGTCGTGTTACCGGGTCTCCGCGGAAGGCCGTCATGTTACCCGGTCTCGGCATAAGGCCGCCGTGTTGCCCGGTCTCCGCAGAAGGCCGTCATGTTATCCGGTCTCGGCAGGAAACCGTCGTGTTACCCGGTCTCGGAAGGAGACCGTCGTTTCACCTGGTCTCGGCAGGAGACTGTCGCGTTACCCGGTATCGGCAGGAGACCGCCGTGTCACCCCGTCTCGGCAGTAGACCGCCGTGTTACCCGGTCTCGGCAGCAGACCGCCGTGCTACCCGGTCTCGGCAGGAGACCGTTGTGTTATCAGATCTCGGCAAGAGGCCGTGGTTGGACTCAGCTGCAACAGAAGACTAGCGTTTAGCACTGTCCCCACAGGTGCCACAGAAGGTAATTGTTTTCTCTCATCTCCACAGACGACTGATGCAGATCCCTGATGTTGGGAACACAGACTTCCAAAAAGCTTCACTCCATTCACATTCCCGACGGAAGGACGGAGGGGTCACCCGCCCCAGACGCCGGTCAGACACAGGAGCTGTCCGCTCGCACGGTGAGCCGCGGCGCAGCGGCCCACCGCAGCTCGACGTACGGCTCATAGTCGGCCAGGTCCCAAAACAGACGGCTTATGCAGTACACTCCACCATCACAAGCAGCACAGTCGGCACCACCATCACAAACGGTACAGTCCGCTCCACCATCACGAGCAGTAGTTTGCAGTACACTCCACCATCACAAGCAGCACAGTCGGCACCACCATCACGAACGGTACAGTCCGCTCCACCGTCACCAGCAATACAGTTCGCTCCGCGTCATCATGAGCAGTACAATCCGCTCCACCATCACGAGCAGTAGTCTGCAGTACACTCCACCATCCCAACCAGCACAGTCGGCACCACCATCACAAGCAGCACAGTCGGCACCACCATCACAAACGGTACGGTCCGCTCCACCATCACCAGCAATGCAGTTCGATCCGCGCCATCATGAGCAGTACAGTCCGCTCCACCATCACCAGCAATGCAGTTCGATCCGCGACATCATGAGCAGTACAGTCCGCTCCACCATCACAAGCAGTAGTCTGCAGTACGCTTCTCCATCACAAGCAGCACAGTCGGCTCCACCATCGCAAACTGTACAGTCCGCTCCAACATTACAAGCAGGAGAATCGGCTGCACCATCATCGCGGAACCACAATAGACTTTATCTTCATCAGAGCGGCACCGGTGATCAGAGCAGCACCGGGCCGTCCTCGGCCCTCAGAGCGACACCGGGCCGTCCTCAGTAACGAGAGCGACACCGGGCCGTCCTCGGTCCCCAAGGGCGGCAACGGGCCATCCTTGGTAACCAGAGCGACACCGGGCCGTCCTTGGTAACCAGAGCGACACCGGACCATCCATGGTAACCAGAGCGACACCGGGCCATCCTTGGTGAACAGAGCGACACCGGGCCATCCTGGTAACCAGAGCAGCACCGGACCGTCCGTGGTCCCCAGAGCGGCGCTGGGCCGTCCTTGGTCCCCAGAGCGACGCCAGGCCGACCTTGGTCCCTAGAGCGACGCAGAGCCATCTTTGGTAACCAGAGCAGCACCGGACCATCCTTGGTAACCAGAGCGACACCGCACCATCCATGGTAACCAGAGCGACACCGGGCCATCCTTGGTGACCAGACCGACGCCAGGCCATCCTTGGTAACCAGAGCAGCACCGGACCGTCCGTGGTCCCCAGAGCGGCGCCGGGCCGTCCTTGGTCCCCAGAACGGCGCAGGGCCGTCCTTGGTCCCCAGAGCGACACCGGGCCGTTCTTGGTAACCAGAGCAGCTCCGGGCCGTCCTTGGTAATAAGAGCAGCACCGGGCCGTCCTCGGTACCCAGAGCGGCGCAGGGCCGTCCTTGGTCCCCAGGGCAGCACCGGACCGTTCTCGGTCCCCAGAGCGAGATCGGGCCGTCCTCGGTCCCCAGAGCAGCACCGGGCTGTCCTTGGTAACTGCTCAGAGCGGCGCAGGGCCGGCCGGGGCGTCCAGCTCCGTGTTGCGGCGCACCTCGTCGGCCGGCAGCCGGTGCACGTCGCGCAGGTGGCGGCGAAGGCTGCGCACCGTGCTGTAGACGGCACCGCAGACGTGGCAGGCGGGTCCGTCCCAGATGGTGGAGCCGATGGTCGGTCAGAGAGTCGCGCCGCCGGTACACGTGACCGCACAGGTCACACTGGTACCGGCAACCGCTCGCCCTCTGGAACAGCGGACAGGCCGGCCGACTGAGCCGCCGCTCAAGGCCGCTCAGAGTCGCTCAGAGCCGCTCAGAGCCGCCGCTCAGAGCTGCCGCTCAAGGCCGCTCAGAGCTGTGGCGAGCGTGCACGGACATGCGATGAGGGGCTGGGCCGATGGGTGAGGTTCTGGGCCTGCTCGGAGACAGAGACGCACTATGAGCTCCCGGGAAACATGACAAACAGGAACCAAGTACGAAATGTCACAGCGTGCAGTTAGCATGCAGCTGCGACTTACCAAGCAACACGCCGTGGTACGGCTAGTTCTGAGACCACACCAGGGGTCCTCGGACTTGTGACAAGTGCTGGCCGGCTGTGTTGCCTGCATGCACGGAACTGCCCAGCTTTGCTTGAAGCGACAGTGACGAGCCCTGCAGGCGGATCGTGGCCTACACAGAGGGACAAATCTTGCACGAGCTTTGTCTGAGCTGCACTTGGCAAGGACTGACCGCAAATCCATCACGTTATACAGTCGGTCAAAGGTATGCGAAAGGGGAAAACGATCCCGTGTGGGCTGCTTCAAATAAACACCGCCGACCAAAGGCAGATGCCATGCAAGGGCGTAATGGCCGAGTCGTTCGCGCATCGGACTCCCAGGTGAGGGTCCGGGTTCGAATCCCGGTCGGGCCATGACCGCTGAGAGCTGATGTGACCAATGCAGCGGCTGGCGTTCCACAAAAGCGGTCTGAAAGCGTGCTTCACGGTCCATTTAAAAACAAGACACCATGCGGGTTGCCTACGGCGAGGTCGAAAAGTCTGAATGTTTGCATGGACTGTTCGAATAATCTACAGCCCAGTTCTGATTCGGTGAGCACCTAAGTTCGCCAGGCGGCGCTGTAGGACCGAAACCGAACACAACCGGTTTCTTCTTAAAACGGCTTGGACCCACCGAAAGAAACCGTTGTTGAGCCCATTATGCAGATGCCTGCACACACTCTCCTAGTTATTCTGGTACTTTCGTTTCAAGTTTCCTACTCACGCCGCAATAATTCACCTAAGCTTTGCTCCTACTATGATCGCAAAAGCATGCCAACCCCACGTCGCGTATCGTTCATTATGGCTGAGTTATAAACGACAGCGCCACGATCAAGGGCAAGCGTAGCAGTGATATTATTTGAGGTTTTCGTGCTTTAGGTGACCAACTGTATTTAGGAATCGGAATGGTTCCGGCGTAAAAACTAACTAAACGCTCGTAGTACGCTCAATTCCATTACATGGTGATAAATAATCGAAGGTGGACTGCGAGTTTGTGTTTTTCATCACAGTTGAAAATCGTTCTGCGCGAGGACGGTACTGCGTCACATCTATTGGACAGCCGAGAAACGCATGTTCGAAAAACGCGGTCTTTTACCGATTGCAGAGCTTATACTCGACATATGTGAGAAAGGCTCTCAGCTTCTAGTTTTGGCATTATAACTTAAGAGTTCTTGGTCCGAGTAATCGACCTTCGATATACCAGGATTCACTGGCTAAACGACGTTATGGCACTCGCATTAATTACAAACTCAAAGCTCAGCATTGACAATATAACAAATGTATGTGTAAGTAGCATGTCACAGCATTCTCAATATGAGCAATGTTTGCCTTATAACGTTGTGCAACCAGCATTTTAAAGGTCGAGATAATTTCAGCACAATTTATAACATAGTGCGATATAAATAATAGAACAGCATATCATATTGATGAGTCAGAGATAACCCTGAACTCACACTGCAGTGCTTTCAGCAAGTTTTGGGGGAGGCCTGTGGCTGTAGCCGGGGGACTGCCGCACGTCATGTTTGGGGTGATGGCCCTATCTGCTGTCTCCTCCTCCGCCGCGGCAGGACCCGCGATGACGCCACTGCCGACACATTCACATTCCCAGCCACGGGTGAGCTGATTAGCAATGGCTTAGTGTCGTCGGTATCGCCGACACGGCTTACTCGTCATCTGGCGTCAACTTTTTACGATAACCTATCGATATCCGATGATCTTATTTCTGGTATCGATTTCCTATAAATCTAAATCATGTAAACATATATATATATATATATAATATAAATATAAATAGATAACATAAAAGTTAGTATAGGTAAACGAGTACGACGCCTCGTCTCGCATTTAAGGAGTGGGAGATAAACGTCATTAGTGTGTGTCATCAGTTCTGAGATCAGCCAGTAGTAATACCTTATTCCTCGGAGAAAAACCAGGAGAATAGAGATATAGTTGGGTTAATATTTCGGCAGTATGCCTTTACCGAAACAGTAGCAGAAGAGATCGGTCAACTTGAGCCAGTTCCGCGGATGCATGCAAAACAACTTTAAGGCAGCATAAGCGTGATTTGACCAGGTTAGACGCAACGTGTGTGTATATTACAGGGAGGTGACAAAGCCGGGAGCTGGCACATTAACTAGTTGATTTGCGAGCTCCTAGACCTACCGGGGTGTTCACAAATTCCCCGGCATTTGCAAACTCCCTGGGTGGCGGGGCATTTCGAAACATCACAGGCAGGACTTTCAAAAACTTTTTTCACTGTTTCAAAAACTTTCAGAAAGTTGGTGCAAATCCCCGGGATCTATGCAAAACCCGACTTTAATTGCACTGGCTAATAGAATAACACTAACTCGTCATGCATTCGGGAAGGGGGCACAGCAGACATATATTCCTCTAACGCATTAAATCGCGCGCCGCCTACCTGTTCGTCACTCGCTGTTTGCTGCAGTGGCACCACATCTGAGGTGGACGCTGTGTCATGTTGCACACATTAAATACTTTACCTCCACCCAAGGAATGCAATATTCATGCCTTTCTTGGGGCCTTGCAAGGCAGTTTTGTGGTTTTACTGAAACCACGCAGTCTGCCTATGTCGCTCAAATAAGGGGCTTTTGAGAATGATTCAAAACTTGTAACCTAAGCTGGACGTTCAACATTATAGAGCTGCCTATATTCCCTTGGATAATAGTCCAGCCTAAAGGCAAGGTCAGCTGCCAGGAAGGTGCGACGCATTGGGCGCCATGCGCTGAGATTGGCCAAAGCCTGGTCCACGATAGCTCTGGCAACGATGGGCACAAGAAGCAACCTTTATGGCCGTCTTGCACTGAAGAGTCAGCGCTGTCATCAGTTTGTCAAGGATGTCTGAGGTAAATGATGTTCTGTGTGTTTCGATGCAATGAGTTACATTACAGCAGTTCAAACGGATCAGCAATGATTGTGATCGTTGTAGGGCATATTCAAGCTGAAGAAGATGATGATGATGGTGACGGTGATAGCTAAGGATGATGGGCTGTGATAGCTGCTGGCATAATATACATTTCGATGGGGAGACGCTTGTGCCTAACTAGACACTGAACAACAAATGGCACTAGGATACATACTTGGAGACAGTATTGACAGCCATATTCCTCGTAAAATAAACAGGAGAGTGGAGAGATAGGCATGATATTTCGGCTACATGGCTTTATCGAAACGAATATCAGTAGGAAATTTGCTACTGATGTACAGACCGCAGGATTTCTATCGTCTGCACGGTTATCGCAAAAATCTGTGCATGGTGTACAACCACAAACATTTTTGACGCAATCAGTCTTACATGTCTATCTCGAATTCTTAAATGGCAACATTTATGCACATGCATATTGGAGTCTAAAACATAATTTATATCAGGGGGAACAGAAGCCCTCCATGCACACTCCTTAATACATCATTGGCTTCTACCACTTCAGTGTGATGCAAAATTAAATTCTGTGTTTACATGTAACCTAGGGATGTCGCGGACTCCCTACAAAGGAGCCTGAAAACTTCCTAGATGTTTGCGAAGTCCCTGGCGAACCAACTAGCTTGCAAACTCCCTACGGCAATCCGCGAACACCCTGGCATGCCAGGAAATTTTCTAGTTCTCCGGACAGTTTCCTATTCCCCAATACCTGTAATACAACATATGTAACCGCATGTGATCCATTAGATAACTTAAAGATTATGAAAGGGATAGACAAGGTACACCTACAGGGCACTGGAGAGTAGGCCGAGACTTAGAGGAAACTAGCCTCAATTAGCAAAAGGTAGGAATAGAGATGAAAAGTAGGAGTAGAGATGAAGATGAACTGTGAAGAGGCAGATGTCACTCAATCAAAGAATAGCGTATCACTGGAATTGACTGCAACACGAAGTTGTAGAAAGTCCCTCTTTTAGCATTATCAAATCACTGGGACAAGTTCTATCGGTCCAAAGATATCATTTAAAGCTAAATTCAGGCAGGTCAGGTGGTGAGATCAGCGTCGAGAATGTGTACAAAGCCTAGGGCAGGCCAACCTCGCTTGGCCCTTGTGGCTCTTTGTTAGCCTGCCATTTCGTCTTTATCTTTAAAATACTGGTTTGAAGATCCCGTATCGGCTCCAGCACTTGCCTTCATTTGTTCATCGGGCTTGGAATCAGGATGGGGACGTAGTATACCGCCCAACGTCACCAAGCTGCCCAAGTTGCAGAGAGGGTTACGACGCAAGCACGGTCCTTCGTTATCAGCAAACGTCGCAGCTCATTCAAACCCAGCCAGGTACTCCTCAGAAGCGCCAGTTTAAAAAACATTGCCCTCGCCATTATATTCTCAGCTTTTCACCATTTATACAAAGTTCTGAAAACGAGTGCCACGGCATTGGAAATCGCAGTTTCACCGGACACAACGCTCCACGGCAACCACACATGCGCAGTACAGTCGATGAAGCCCAACCACGGAACACCACATCACCGAGGCGATTCCCGCAGGATGGGCAAGCCCAAATGAGTACAGTCCATCCGAAATGAGTGTCTGATGGCGATACAGTGAAATAATAGACGGTGTTTGTTGGTTGACGAAAAAGTTGGCCAGAAAATGTAACCGCCCGTCATAGCGTGAAAAACGCGGCCGCTGCTGGTCACATGCCATGAAAAACGCGTGTATCATCGGACGCACTGGTGGCGCACTTCACAATACATGCCCAACGAAGGAACCTAATAGGCTGACGCCCAAAACGGCATCATTCCAGCGAGGTGAAACTATTGTAGACAGCAGCACACTGGTGGCAACACCCTTAAAGCACGTAATTAAGCCTGCTGACCGGAACCAAGCGCCGTATCTCTTCCTGGGACAGTTTGTGTGAGTTCTCCAGGTGTCTGCGCAGGTTGGCCACCTTGCTGGAGACCTTGCCACAGATGACGCACGTCGTCAGGCCTTCATGAACCTTCTTGTGCAGCGCCAGGGAGCTCACGTGGAAGTACTTGCGGCCGCAGACATCGCAGAACAGCGGCCCTGCGGAGGACGAGCGGTGATGACAGACGACGAGAGGAGGCGGCGGTGATGACAGACGCCGAGGGGAGGCGGCGGTGATGACAGACGCCGAGAGGAGGCGCCGCCCTGGCACGGAGCGCCTGGTGGCTTTTTAGGAACGCTTCGCACGCCGTCTGGCGCGCTTTTTAGTCTTTTTCTTCCCTATGTACTGCCAGCGACTGCAGAGGTCACATTGGCACCTACAGGACATGACTCTATTGGAATTGTGACCCAGGTCGTCACGTGGGAGCCGCTAACCAGCCGGCCATTACGCCCGTGGAGTGACTGCTGTTGGATATGGGATCGGAGACGGCACAGCAGGAGGAGCACGCACGTCACCGGCGTCAATCGGTACGCTGACCAGTGACGTCACAGCCCAGCGCAGGCGTGCCGGCAGTCAGCCACAGGATTCGCCAATGCCGCTGAATTGGACCGCAGCTAGCAGGCTTCAGTGGTTTAGCTGCCGTCGGTAGCGCACGAGGTGCGCAACGATGATTCGTGTGTGTGTCATTGCGGCTTGTCAAGACGCATTCAGTTGCTCAGGCTATATGGCGTCGCCTGCCTCTCACCCTGGCAGGAGGAGCGGGAACCGCGGGGAATCGAACCTCACACCTCTGGTTTCCCAGACACGCTGTGGTTAACTCAGACGCGTTAATCACACTACCGGCACCCCCTCAATGATGATTCCAGATCTGATTAAGCGAAACAAACTACACTGCAAAAACGCGATTTAGCCCCGCATGTCTTCTGGAACATTTGTACGATAAAGGTTAAGCGGTCTCTTGTTCAATTCTAAGTGGCCTCGCACCCGTTTCGACAGTCACTTCCACTTGCGAAATGACATGGTACGATGACTCTCATCAAAGGTAGATGCAGAAGCCCATGGCAGATGCCCAAAGGCAGGTGCAAATGCGCACAAGACTGGACAAGACTGCGTACAAACCTACACCACTGGA
Organism: Pollicipes pollicipes; assembly: GCF_011947565.3. Taxonomy (NCBI): domain Eukaryota; kingdom Metazoa; phylum Arthropoda; class Thecostraca; order Pollicipedomorpha; family Pollicipedidae; genus Pollicipes; species Pollicipes pollicipes. Next base: position 19,773,012 of record NW_023596805.1, on the reverse strand, counting down.
TCAAAGGCAGCTGACGAAAACTCCGGAAGGAACCTCATGGCACGGGTATCACGAGCAACAGAGCTCGTAATGACATCCGTTACGTAAAGGGATCATCGTTCTCTCCATGAAGAAAAGACGCTTGGCTCTGGTTTAGGTGATGCTCCGGCACACCACTTGTCTCTTGTCACGGAATTACCTTACTCAAGTCACGTGATATTATTTCAAAAAGTGCTTGCGGGGCTGTTATCGATAACTGTTGTCGATTGCTATATAGGCTCATAGTTAACATGCTATGCATTGCCTGACGTGAGTTCCGAGATTAACCTGGTCACTCAGACATAAAATGGCATTAAAGAAGGGTACAGACCTTGACAACATTATAAAATAATCACATAACACTCTCATGGCCACTACGCGTCAGGATGTCACACGCAAAGAAATACAAATGGGTTACAAATCACAGATTTTTCAAACTTTCGCCGCGCAGAGATATGAAGAGCAAGATGATAAGTAAGTGATTTAGGGTGCGAATAGGTTGAAACCTGTCGTGCACGTGCAAAAAAGCTTAAAACTTAACTCGCACCAGTCCGTTACGGTTCACTGAATGGTTCCGCAGCTTTTCACGAGTGATACTTGGGAGTGTTAGGACAAAGTGACGTCAAAGGTCATTCGCGTCCAAATATCGCTGACAAACGGGGGCGGGCAAAACAGTACTGTGTACAGGCGGGATTTTTATTGATCACATGTCAGATCAGGCCCGGTTGCTGTGCCGTCGAAAAACCCGCCAACTCATGACACAGTTGTGCGATCACACACCCACACCCACACCCACACACACACACACACACACCCACACACACACACACACCCACACCCACACCCACACCCACACCCACACCCACACCCACACCCACACCCACACCACACACACACACACACACACACACACACACACACACACACACACACACACACACACACACATGCACATACACAAGCAGCCTCACAGCTGGATGGTTATCAGCGGACATTTCCAATATAGCCCCTTTTCGGTAATGGAGGAAAGGCGCGCAGGGGCCGCATGATTACGAGCATAAGTAGACAAATGCTGTGCTTGTCGTATTCCCCAGTTCAATGATTTACTGAGCACATGGTGGTCGGGTGCGCTTGTGCTTGTTCAGGTGATGAGTGCTAAAACTGCCATCTTGCGGCATAATGACACAGAAATGCTGAACAGTGTCGCACCTTGCTGTTCATATCTGGACCACTCAAAAGGTCGTAACCCAAACTGCGTTGCACACACACACACACACACACACACGCACACACACACACACACACACACACACACACACACCACACACACACACACACGCACACACACACACACACACACACACACACACACACACACACACACACACACACACACACACACATATATATATATATATATATATATATATATATATATATATATATATATATATATATCGGTTCGTGTGCATATTACATCGCGCGCATTAAAACTGCCTGACTGCTATGGTGTTTGCTACGGCCAACACAATTTATTCTGTGATTTATCAGTGGAAGTGGACCAGTAAGCCGACATGAATATTAAATTACCTAGTGGGTTTATGGGTGCTGCAGACCTGAGCTAACACGGGGCTCCAAACGCACATGAAATATGAAGGAATTCATGCCTAAATCACAATATCGGATCATCTTTAATCACGCTGTAACAAAAACCAGTTGAATCGTAAACACATTTGATGCCTGTATTGATCATTCACTGGAAAAGCGTAAGGCCAAACGCACCAGCTTAAGGCGAGTGCGCAGGTTTGTCCATGGGAACTGGATTACAGCGCACAAAGGGAACAGTTAACACGCGCATAACGCAGCAGCGGGACCCCAGGAGCACCAACAATCAGGCATGTGTCTGAAGCTAGAAACAGATTCCAGGATACATATACACGAAACTTTATGACATCCGGGACCTACCCTTGAGATCCAAAGGCATGTCTGCCAACAATTTAATTAAAATAACTCAGATTGCTCACACTAACGTGCCAAAGTTGAAGTCATTGGGTAAAAGTAACGTCTGATGAGTCGGCTTTTCAGCTCTTACACTCGGTCTTTGCCCTTGACATAACGTTTGCCTGGCGCGATGCGCTGGTAAAAGTGGTCGGTAGTATTCTTCATATTTTTTATTATTATTCCAGAACCAATGGAAGTCAACGAAACCACTACGCTGATAACTCATGAAGTAATTGATGAAACGGACAATGAAGCGAGTTATAACCATAAACAAGTTACGTCCCATGTAAATATCGGTAAAACTTAATTCCTTGTGATGTGGAAATCTCGCACAAGCCATTTAACTCTTCGAACCCAGCTTTCACACAGGCTGCCATGACCGCGGGTAAGACGGTAGTCTACCGGTTACCGATTACGATTCGGAACGATACTAGCTATGTCTTCCTTGGATAGCTTGTGCACTGTGCGAAGATGCACTCGCAAGTCGAACACTCTGTTTTGCACTTTGCCGCAGATGACACACGTTGTCAGTCCCTGGTGCACTTTTTTGTGGAGCTTCAAAGAGCCGGTGTGGGAGAACATTCTGCCGCACAGATCGCAGGAGACGGAACCTGCGAAGCACAGACCGCAATGAGTGGTTCGGAAGCTAAACTCTGTAAAACAATGAATTTATCCACATTCGAAAAATAGATGATCAGAAATCGCATGACGGGCTTGACTGTGGTCGGGTATTACTGGAGCCTGGAATCAGACAGCGTTTTCGCCACGAAGCCGACACATCAGTAATAGTGTCAAAGACCCGCCAACAGCTTGTTGAGGTGCGGAAATGCTGCTGTTACGGCGTTTACTGCAGCGAAATTACTGCTGACATCCACAGGTGGCATGTGTCTAAGAATTAAACCACGTGTGCCAAGTTATGTTTCCCAAGAGCTTGCCCTGTTACATCAGTAGGATCATTCGACGTTGCTGTCAAGCTTCTGAGGCAATGTCGCGAAAGAAGCGGATGAGGCCGCAAATGTGTCCCGACACGATGAATCTCTCGACTTAACAAAGCTCTTTCAACACTATGAGATGAGTGCTTTCATTTTCCAATGGAGGCCATCTTTGCAATCGCATTCTTTCAATTGCTCCTTCCTTCTGGTTCTCCCTGTCTGCTGTAGAACTGATTCACATATCTTCTAGATACCGAGTTCCATGTTTATTACGGCAACACAATATAAAAATGAAAACAAACCACCATCCACCACGGCATACAAACATGGGGACGCCAAAGACATGTCTGGGTGACAAGTTTCTCCACACGTCCGGACAATTTGACAAAATACTTTTGGTGTGGCAATGAAACGCATTAAAATCACCAACGTCCCCTCAGTCGGCAACTGCCGGAGAACTCCGTGAACGCAACCAACACCGCCCGGCAGACGTACACCAGGGAACTGACAACAGGGGAAACACAATACAATACACTGGAAACAAACCACCAGAAACAGTATGTATTGAGCTTCGAGCCAAATGATTTCCACAGATTGAACATTCGGTCTTCAGAGAATCATACGGACAAAGATCACTGCTAGGCTTGCACGTATATGCTAGTCGCGTGATGGGACGTTGGCGTATGCGTGATCGCGTCTCTGCGCGCTTTGCATACGCGTGCTTTTGTGCCGAGGCATGTGCAGGTAGTGTCCATGAACGTCTCGCATACACATTTTCCAAACTTCCACCAAACGATCGATAACAAGATGACGGGCAAGGTTGTGGCGCCATTAAGTCTCAACGTTTGCGATGTGGAACAATTTTCTTGACGTCGTCTTTTGACAGCCGATGAACCTGGCGCAGATGCGCCCTCAAATCGGCCACTTTGTTGAGCACCTTTCCACAGAGCGCACACGTCGTCAAGCCCTCGTGCACTTTCTTGTGCAGCCCCAGAGACACGGCGTGCGCGTAGAACCGGCCACACACGTCGCAGGCGAACGCACCTGGGGAAGGTGGAGCGTCAGGTGACTGGAGCGTTCAACACTGGCGTGTTACTTGCATGGCAGCAGCCCCGCCCCGGCAGGTGATCATCTGAACAGCATGCTTCCACGCATGTCCAGCTGAAACGACTACCAGCCATGTTCACCTGACACAAGCAGTTCCTCACAGCCAAGCGCTCTAAAAACCTAGGCAGACCGTTGAGTAGACCGTTGAGTTTGATGTAGCTTTCAAGGGACTTCCAGATAAGTATGGAGTTCTGAACTGACACCTATTTTCAAGACCGCTGTCTGCCGTTCACAGCCATGTCCTATTTCAGACTTCAAACTCCTTGCTTCTAAGCTTGACGCATGCGAACCTGTGCAACCTATTTCGCGCCGCCTATCTGAAAGTTATTCAACACGTACGACGCCACAGCAGCGTCGCGCGAGTGTCCCCACCTCGCTGGTTGAATTATGTCCATAGTAAAAATAAGCCCACCAAAAGAGTCCTTTTTGCAGTCATTCAGCTCCAGTGTACCAAAGATGGCAAGCAATTGGCCAGCATGAATATTTAGCTGCCGATCGCATGTATCGATTACGAACCGCGTTTTGTGAGAAATAACGCAGGCATTCAGGCAGAAGCACTGGTTATGACGAGCATGAAGCTGAGAATCGTCGTAACCGTCGTAACCGTAACCGCTGAAAGCGTCGTAACCGAAAATTCAAATGTAGGTCATGAAGAGACCATCACGGGAAAATATACAAGTACACCACGAGGCATGGTAAAAAAACAAACACGTTCATATCACGCAAAAACGAAAAATGTATGCGTCTTGAACAACGCCACCCTGCAGCGCGAAGAAGCACAACGAGTAAGTCGGACAACGACTCTTACGGCATAAAACGTCCCACGACGTAATCAAACGATGACGTATTGAAAAGCATGCTTACTAAAGACTAAAATTGTGTTGTTTAGAGCACCTTTTGCACTTAAAAGCATACCAATAGCCCAAGTGTGCTTTTTCAATACATGTGATGCTTGCCCCAATATCTTCAAATGTGGAACGGTCCATTTAAGTGCCAGGTGTCCTCACGTGGACAATCTGTCCACTCACCTTTCCACATATGTCACAACAAAGCGCCGCGCTACTGACTGTGTATCCAGGATTCGTACGCCTTTCCCATGGCTCTTTCTACACGCATTACAGGCGGGTGTTGACACATCAGCTGAGTCGTTGGTACTGGAACCACGCCTAGAGCGCACCGGACCAGGGATGTTCGGAAGCGATATTGCCAGTGAACTGAGCATAAGCACACGCCCTGGTCACCAGATCGCCCCTCCGCAGGCTGGCATAAAGATACCAGCACGCTGATGTAGATCAGCGCTACGGCAAATATCCGACGAAATGCGCAGAGCTGGATGGCGATAAATGGAATCAGTAAGAAGACTGAAAGGACGCCACGTCCAGTAGACTGTCAAAGGTGGTCATGTACTTCACCAATCACTAAAAGGAGATAATCATTCGCCATCTCAGAACGCGAAGACTTGATTTACGCGTCACCATGGACTTCTCTTTTCCGCACTTCTTCTTCGAATGACCTTATCACCTAACGAAGATTGACTGCCATGTTTCGCTACTTTTAACCATTTTCTGAACCATTACACAACCTTTGAACAGTGCGTTTAAGGACACAGGAGGGAAAACGGAACATTAACGCGCATGAGCTAAAATGTACATATAACCAAGAACTGAACTAGTGCTATGTGAGAACGCCATTCACCAGTCACGCACGGAACAAACCATTCAACACTTACAATAAGCGGGACAAGCACATGCCAGGGAATACCATTCCCTGTCTCCGAAAGCGTAGATTCTGGCATGATGCCATATACTTCAGTCGTATAGAAGAAGCCAACTGTCTTGTCGGAATTTATTTTAAAAGTCTATATGCACAGTCGTCGAAGACACATCCGCAACTAGTCGCAGCTTAATACTTAAGTTGTTTGGGACGCGGCGCCACATCAGGAAGTCATGATGAGCACAATAACTCAGACCACATATACTCAGCTAACAGGCGAGTGGGACTGGTGTCGTCTCCTTGCAGACATGCGATAACGCCTTTTGTGATAATCAAACATGCTTGGCGATGATTCTCAGTCAGACTGTGCTCACGTGTACACGGGCTCGATGGTCGACATCACATCCCCTTTATGAGTTCGTACGTTGAAAATGACCAACCTGCAATGCACCAGATAACCAGCACTGCTTGAACGACCATATCACGAAAACATTGGCATACCTGCATTGAGTTAACTGAACCGATCTTAACTATCATCAAAACACATTGCCAGTGAACCTTTGCCACATACGGCCATTTTAAAACCTCTACAGTATCAGTACGTCCCGGCACACTATACGCCGGCTATTTCCAATATAAAAACGTGTAATGACGAAACGCCTGTGGTTAGATGCCTTGCTCATATGAAATTACATTTCGATATTTAAAGCAATGCGTCGTAAATGAGATAAAATGAACATGAACACGATCCGTGGCAAACCGCGGCCAACAGCCGAGCCCGACATCCTCCCTTCCAAGCTAGGCTCACAAATCGGGCTTGCACGTGGCTCTAGCCTCGTTGGCACCTGTCGTGCATCTTCAGGTCACAACTGGTGGTCGCCTGTCGCCGCCGCGGTCCTGCAGCACCCGTCCGAGCAGCAGCTTCAGACGGCGGCACCGCTGCGCCTGCTCGGCACCAGGCTCCAGATGTGCTCGGCCGACAGGTGGTGCACCTTCTCCATGTGGCGGCGCAGGTGGGCCACGCGGCTGGCCACTACGCCACACACGGGACACGTGGTCAGGCCCTCGTGCACCTTCTTGTGGTGTTCCAGCGAGAGGGCGCGCGAGTACAGCCGGCCACAGATCTCACAGGCCACACCGCCTGGCGAGACAGAGCACGCTCTTAGACATGGGCGGCGGCAGCACCGGAGCCACGGTACATGGGGCGGCGCTGGGCGGGACCTCTGAACCGATACTTGGATTTTGTCACCCTTCTTGACTCACCAAGAGCATCCAACGGCGAATCAAGCTGCCAGGGGCCATACCAGTGTGCGTTCTTGCAGCATGAGCACCAGAGGTGTCGTTTCCTGTTCAACCCCCCCCCCCCCCCCCCCTCCACACTTGAGCTACAGCCCCCCCCCCCCCAACATTGAGAAGAAAGTGGGCCAAATTTGGAGAGAAACCCGTCTGTTGACATGTTTCGGGGTATACTGCATATTTGTTTTCACTACAACGCCCCCCCCCCCCCCTACATTCATTTCGCGAAACTATGCCCCTGATGACCATCTATTGTCTTGCACCCATAAATCAACATACCGAGTACAAACTATGCGCATAGGGGGTGCGAAGCGAGGTCCCCGCAGCCGGTTACATCACTTAGTTCGCGACACTTAGGAAAACGCAGAACGCAATGAGCATCACGACTTGCCAATAAACGCTCTAAGGAGCGATGTCACACTGCAGTGGGTGAGACCTCGTTTACTTCGCAATACACGTGATCATTGATCCACAGCCCCAGGTCCTCCACGATCAATCCACAGCACATAGCGAGCCTTCCTGAGGAGACCTCTAGGCCCGTCACGTCTATTGTTACCTTACATGTACGTTCACTCGAGCATCCTCAGTTAATAGCCTGCATGAAAGCTTGCTCCTCAGGAACATGGCACGTGTTTCAGTGTCGTGTGATCCACACACAAGGCAAGGAGCTGGTGCTCAGACCAGAGCGAAGCCGCTTCGCAGCCAGAGCACGAGCCCGTGCTCGGACCAGAGCGGAGCCGCTTCGCAGCCAGAGCACGAGCCCGTGCTCGGACCAGAGCGGAGCCACTTCGCAGCCGGAGCAGGAGCCCGTGCTCGGACAAGAGCGAAGCCGCTTCGCAGCCAGAGCCTTTCCGGTGCATAAGTCAAAGATGCCCGACATCACTTACCAAACCTCTCGGGTACAATGTGCAATGGCCAACAAAGCTCAGCGGTGTAGCCCTCAGGCCAATTGCCATTGTCAACTTCAAACGTTGGCTGCGTCTAGACTTATCACGGATTCACAGTTCCTCAGCGCCAAAATATTTCAGAAAAAAGGAAAAGCAGTAACAGACAGCTTTATTTTCGACAGCTTTCGTAAAAACTGCCAAAAAAGTTTAAGTCCCTTTAACTTATAAAGCTCATTCCATTCAACAGCAGGCCGACCAAACTCTTCCTCATCATCCGAATTAAGTCTACGAGGTTCTTACAGCAAATGCATTAGAAGCTCAAACGGAAACTGAAAATATAAAAAACATACATAGTCACATGCATATGCTAGAAATGTACACAATTTCTGACCCCCATTTATGTTACAATTGCCTTCGAAGAGAGTGGGAATTCGGAACCGACAAAAATTAACGTAATGATGCGTGCATTTTTACCTCAAGATATCATGCCATAAATGTTTATCAATAGCCTAAATAAGCCACCTCGAACTACCAGCCACAATACTGAAACAAACAGGTCCCATCAACATGTCCAACAAACGCACGATATATCCTGCAAATTTTGCAATCGTGCAGCATACCACCCGCTAAAGGCGACGAACTGGCCTATTGAGTCTGACGCCGTGACGAATGGCAGACCAAAAGAGCAGACACCACGCAAGCAAAGTATGACTTCCGTCGCCACGCAATCCCCTCGCCTCTTGCCAGATCACACACGCACGCAACGAGGCCTGCTCGTGAGGCACGCTCCTTCACTCTCGGTACACCTCAGGGGGACACTGAGACGGCAGGGCGAGAGGCAGTCCCAGCCGCTCCTTCGGCTTGGTGGGGACAATCCTCCGGACCTCTTCCTGAGTCAGACCATGCACCAGCTCGAGGTGCCGCCGCAGTTCCGCCACGATACAGCACACTTTGCCGCACATGTAGCACGTCGTCAGTCCCTCGTGTTTCTTCTTGTGGTGGTTCAGCGATTCGCGGTGTTTGTAGATCTTCCCGCAAACGTTGCACATGTGTTTCGACTGGTCTGAAACAAGACAGACGTTCCATCAGAGAGAGAGCAGAATGTACATTATTCCGCAACAGCATCTCTTCATTTGGCTCCGTAGACAACGCGCATCCCCGTAACGGCTTCGTGGTATTCCGCACTATTATGCGTGTTGAAGAGAGCTTCCGTTAACGAGTAAGTAACCGTCAATTATTCAAATAACACGCCTTATGCCTGACAACTATGTATTTAGCCTGCACATACAAGAAAACCACTGCACACTTGTGCCAATCAGCGCACATTCTTATTGAGGGCAGAACAATGCGACCTTTTACGCGTGAGCCTTTGCCACAGATGGGTCGTCAACTTATATGTAGTAAGTACACTACACCAAGATAGGGTCACAGTTCAGATGTAATTAGTTAAGTGTCACATAGAAAACAAAAACGGATGTTCACATAGACAGAGGTACCCAGGTCGTCTTGATCGCGATGTCTCCGTCGCATCGGTCTACTACCTTGTTAAAAGCAATGTTCCACATCTGAAGATATTGAAGCATGCCATATATGTAACGTAATGAGCTCACTTACAGCTATTGGCGTGTATATATGTATATATATATATATATATATATATATATATATATCCTGTCGTGACGAACATTAAAAGGGAATGCTCCACATCTGTGTAGGACTTTGAACTCAGATGAACAATTTTGAAGATCGTTCGGTGCATTTCACAGCCCTACCCTTCCTAAGACTTTAAACCATCAGGTTTCTGAGCTACACGCTCCGAAGACGTGCAGGCTTTTCCGTGGTCATTCAGGCATGCTTGCCGCCATAATACCGTCAGTTCGCCACCCACTGGCCAAGCAGCATCGCTAGGCTAAGAATATAAACGCAGAGCCGTTCTATCTGGCGCTCTTAAGCACAATTTCGTTACATAATGCACGCCAATTGGCCCTCAGTGGATGTTGATCAGGTTGTGCATTTCGCTCACGAATCACGTTTTGTGCTACATAATATACGAAGTTGGACATGGTTATCAGTTATCGCCGAAATAACACTAGTAAGTCGAATTATGTAAAAACAGCACCATAACCGAGTGTGTGAATAAAAATAAACAGGCTAAGCCCACGGATAAATATGCAAAAACACCACGAGAAAGGACCGAAACCCAAACACATCACGATATTTGATTCAGCAACAAACACTTGTAGCACCGCCGAGGCCACCTCCCGGGAGATTCAAGTGCTACAAATGAGTGCTTGGATATCAATTTCGCGCGGCTAGTTTGGCAGCACCTCAACGTTACACAAACGCCCCGCGACGCAATCAAACCATGAAGCATTGAGAAGCATATTTACTAAATGAAAAATTGTGGTGCAAAACAGCCTTACGCGATTAAAGTACGCCAATGGAGAAAAGTAAGCTTATTTCATCACGTCTAATGCTTGCTTCAACATCTTCAAAAGTGGAACATTCCCTTTAATTCTGACGGTGCGGTTCTTATGCCAGGTAGCGTGACCACCAAAAAGACGCAGGGGTGACAAGATAACTCCACACAATAGTGAGCCGACACCATGGCCCACTGGACCACTTATTCCCCCGCCTGCATTGGCTGACTGACCAAATATACAATCACTTCAAGCGTACTGCGTACAGACGAAGCTTTAACTCACACAGGCGAAGCCACTGCCCCGTCCATTTGCCAAGCGACTTCTCAGAACTCTGCAACCAATGGCTGGATGAAGTCGTCGGTGTTTCTTCGTTTGTGACTGAAATGAAAACTGAGTGTTTATGGTGGTGTACGGTATGATACCTCATGTAACAACGAAAACTAATCCCAGTTGTCTGGAAAACTGCAGAATGTCTGTATTCAAGATGCGCACACAAGCCGACCAAAAAAGGTAGTGCGTTATAAAAAAGCACATACGGCGTCGACATGCAGCATTCTGCTAGGTAGACGTGTTACGCATAGCCCTTACCCAACCCCATCGACATGTTAACCATTTCAGAACAACATGCTAAAAGCACTGAGATAGGAGATCTCCTACAGCACATCGATGCGTTTCGGAGTGATGCATCATTTCTGTGCATGCACTTTTTGCGGTTTTTGAACAATGTCGGTAGCCACGTGGTTCAAAGGCGCTAATGACAGGAAGCTTCAACACTGACGAAGAAATAACTTACGGACCTTTGAGGGGTAACACTCAATGTGACCCGACGGATACGCAAGATTTCCATACCGGCAGTTCGGGGTGTCACAAACTACGGGCTTATGGTCCATAACTGAAAACGGATACAACCGTTGTCGGCTTTCATCCCGGACCTTGAGGCTCATATGGTTGGCAGCAAGCGGCTGGAAGTTTCTGCCAGCCGGCCTCCATCAGCTAGAGCCGTTGGCAGAAACCACGGGCAGCAAAATTGCAAGAGCTCAAACGCGGGAAAATACGCGCGTAAACGGAGTCACCTGTAACAGCAGCAGCATGATCGCAAGCAAACTGCATCTTGAGCAACAACGTTTGTGATGCTTCCGTGATGTCTATCTTGAGAATACCGTGACCAGAATGAGGAGCGCTTGAGAAAAACCGCACGCCGTTAAATGCTGATGAAAAGTTGCGCTGAATAACTTGCTGCTTACATCAATGAAGTTTGAAAACACTACACATCCCTCGAAAGGATGCCAGTTAATGTAACGTCTGAACTGAAGTCCTTTGACAGACAAAATCTTCTAAACCGACTTTCGAAAGTCTGCGCATTCTACGACAGTAGTACCTTATATCCCTTGGGGATGTTATAAAGCAATGTGATGTTCCACATCCTGGTGAAAGGCAGTTCACTATGCCCTCATAGTGAATTGCCCTTGATACATAGTTCTCGAGTTCTAATGCATGTACCAGTTATAACAAATAAGGCATGTATTCTAATAATACCATTGATGGTTTCAAACCAGCCCACGTCGCGACTCATAACACGACTAGAAGCGTCGCTGATTGATATCAGTATTTTACTTTCGGTAGAAGTATCAATAATATAGAGATATTCGAAGTACGAGTTCACGTGCGCGAGAGAAGACAGGGAGCTTGTGGTGCATGGTATCACCGGTTATCCATGGCGTTTCGCAAATTGATACAAAACATTTCAAAGATTACTCATTTTCTTTTAATACATATCTTAAATCAACTATATTCTAGCGCCGGAAAGTGTTCGCCAACAGCTAACTTTTTCATGTCAACAGTACAAATTCAGGGCCATTATTTTCTGGAGCACAGGCAAACATTTTCAACGCTAGCAAGTGAAACATGAACTGAACAGGTGCAACAAACCGTATCATTCAGCGTAGCATAACCGTACGAAAAATGTTGCAGCAAAGCGCCCAATTCCAATGGTGAGAGGCTGGAATACCAAGGCAGTCCGGCACGTCGCCATCAGTCAATGACGTCCTGCAAAGCAAACTGACCAACTGACATCACATGTGGGGTACATGAAACGCTAGGGTGAACCGTTACGAACCATGACCACTCTCTTCCATGCCCTTCAAATCTTCCCACGGGGAGTTTCCTTTCAGTTGGGAAGGGAAGAGCCCTCCCCTAACAATTTTAGCTCCAATCCCCCATTTTTGATCTATTTCGGATGTAGCTTTGCCATTTTCATTGCTGAGTCCCCCAACCTCTTTTACGAAACAACACCTCAATCTCTCGCTAAAAACTGCACCTGACTTCACATGCAAGCACCAAAGACAGTGATTGAGCGAAAGCATTTGACAGACCATAGAACGGAGGTAGTTAGGGAGGAACAGCTTCGGCTAAAGGGACGCCCCTGAAAATTGCTAATGAATGGGGAATGTTTTTTAGGCCATGCGGCGGTTGGACAATAAACCTTTACATCGGCTTAATAACGCTCGGGGTGAGCCCTGAACAACTAACTAAGGGCAAAATAACTAAAGGCGAACCGAACCATCTCGTTCTGCCTTCTTCCGACGCGAGCGGAAATTCTGATAAAAAATAACTGTTTATCAAGAAACTCCAAACAACGGACATACTGCAACTTTTGCGCTTAATTTTCCGCCGCCACACTATGACCAAAATCACTAGTATCGTTGCTAGTGCCGACATCGTGTGCGTCTCTCCACTAACAACCATTTCAAAGCCGACCTTGACACATATACTAGTGTACGGAGAAATGGTTGGACGGAAAGATACCAAAATGAGTCCATTTTTTGCTTCCAAACTCAAGGCTTATTTGATGGCGGGTAAAATGCCCAAAACTTGACACATCCTCGTGCACACAATTCAGTGATACGTAGGTGCAATGGAAACGACTTCCAGGGGAACATCATTCTACACCACAATAAAAAGCTTGAACAATGAGATCTCCAGAATTATCACCTCTATCAACCCGCAACATTATGAGGAAGGTTCAGCCAGCGAAAATAAGGCTTATGCACGTGGTATCTATCTCTATGACTCATGCCTGACATCTAGCATGCAAAATCTACCTCAAACGGGGCAAACATGAACTTAATGTAATAGCATTTCCTGCCAAATCATCTTCGAATATTCATTCCAGACATACATGATGAGTCACATACGCAGTAACGCGACTGAAAAAGGCGAA
>NW_023596805.1:19552643-19759405 GCF_011947565.3 Pollicipes pollicipes | reverse complement strand
ATTTATAACATAGTGCGATATAAATAATAGAACAGCATATCATATTGATGAGTCAGAGATAACCCTGAACTCACACTGCAGTGCTTTCAGCAAGTTTTGGGGGAGGCCTGTGGCTGTAGCCGGGGGACTGCCGCACGTCATGTTTGGGGTGATGGCCCTATCTGCTGTCTCCTCCTCCGCCGCGGCAGGACCCGCGATGACGCCACTGCCGACACATTCACATTCCCAGCCACGGGTGAGCTGATTAGCAATGGCTTAGTGTCGTCGGTATCGCCGACACGGCTTACTCGTCATCTGGCGTCAACTTTTTACGATAACCTATCGATATCCGATGATCTTATTTCTGGTATCGATTTCCTATAAATCTAAATCATGTAAACATATATATATATATATATAATATAAATATAAATAGATAACATAAAAGTTAGTATAGGTAAACGAGTACGACGCCTCGTCTCGCATTTAAGGAGTGGGAGATAAACGTCATTAGTGTGTGTCATCAGTTCTGAGATCAGCCAGTAGTAATACCTTATTCCTCGGAGAAAAACCAGGAGAATAGAGATATAGTTGGGTTAATATTTCGGCAGTATGCCTTTACCGAAACAGTAGCAGAAGAGATCGGTCAACTTGAGCCAGTTCCGCGGATGCATGCAAAACAACTTTAAGGCAGCATAAGCGTGATTTGACCAGGTTAGACGCAACGTGTGTGTATATTACAGGGAGGTGACAAAGCCGGGAGCTGGCACATTAACTAGTTGATTTGCGAGCTCCTAGACCTACCGGGGTGTTCACAAATTCCCCGGCATTTGCAAACTCCCTGGGTGGCGGGGCATTTCGAAACATCACAGGCAGGACTTTCAAAAACTTTTTTCACTGTTTCAAAAACTTTCAGAAAGTTGGTGCAAATCCCCGGGATCTATGCAAAACCCGACTTTAATTGCACTGGCTAATAGAATAACACTAACTCGTCATGCATTCGGGAAGGGGGCACAGCAGACATATATTCCTCTAACGCATTAAATCGCGCGCCGCCTACCTGTTCGTCACTCGCTGTTTGCTGCAGTGGCACCACATCTGAGGTGGACGCTGTGTCATGTTGCACACATTAAATACTTTACCTCCACCCAAGGAATGCAATATTCATGCCTTTCTTGGGGCCTTGCAAGGCAGTTTTGTGGTTTTACTGAAACCACGCAGTCTGCCTATGTCGCTCAAATAAGGGGCTTTTGAGAATGATTCAAAACTTGTAACCTAAGCTGGACGTTCAACATTATAGAGCTGCCTATATTCCCTTGGATAATAGTCCAGCCTAAAGGCAAGGTCAGCTGCCAGGAAGGTGCGACGCATTGGGCGCCATGCGCTGAGATTGGCCAAAGCCTGGTCCACGATAGCTCTGGCAACGATGGGCACAAGAAGCAACCTTTATGGCCGTCTTGCACTGAAGAGTCAGCGCTGTCATCAGTTTGTCAAGGATGTCTGAGGTAAATGATGTTCTGTGTGTTTCGATGCAATGAGTTACATTACAGCAGTTCAAACGGATCAGCAATGATTGTGATCGTTGTAGGGCATATTCAAGCTGAAGAAGATGATGATGATGGTGACGGTGATAGCTAAGGATGATGGGCTGTGATAGCTGCTGGCATAATATACATTTCGATGGGGAGACGCTTGTGCCTAACTAGACACTGAACAACAAATGGCACTAGGATACATACTTGGAGACAGTATTGACAGCCATATTCCTCGTAAAATAAACAGGAGAGTGGAGAGATAGGCATGATATTTCGGCTACATGGCTTTATCGAAACGAATATCAGTAGGAAATTTGCTACTGATGTACAGACCGCAGGATTTCTATCGTCTGCACGGTTATCGCAAAAATCTGTGCATGGTGTACAACCACAAACATTTTTGACGCAATCAGTCTTACATGTCTATCTCGAATTCTTAAATGGCAACATTTATGCACATGCATATTGGAGTCTAAAACATAATTTATATCAGGGGGAACAGAAGCCCTCCATGCACACTCCTTAATACATCATTGGCTTCTACCACTTCAGTGTGATGCAAAATTAAATTCTGTGTTTACATGTAACCTAGGGATGTCGCGGACTCCCTACAAAGGAGCCTGAAAACTTCCTAGATGTTTGCGAAGTCCCTGGCGAACCAACTAGCTTGCAAACTCCCTACGGCAATCCGCGAACACCCTGGCATGCCAGGAAATTTTCTAGTTCTCCGGACAGTTTCCTATTCCCCAATACCTGTAATACAACATATGTAACCGCATGTGATCCATTAGATAACTTAAAGATTATGAAAGGGATAGACAAGGTACACCTACAGGGCACTGGAGAGTAGGCCGAGACTTAGAGGAAACTAGCCTCAATTAGCAAAAGGTAGGAATAGAGATGAAAAGTAGGAGTAGAGATGAAGATGAACTGTGAAGAGGCAGATGTCACTCAATCAAAGAATAGCGTATCACTGGAATTGACTGCAACACGAAGTTGTAGAAAGTCCCTCTTTTAGCATTATCAAATCACTGGGACAAGTTCTATCGGTCCAAAGATATCATTTAAAGCTAAATTCAGGCAGGTCAGGTGGTGAGATCAGCGTCGAGAATGTGTACAAAGCCTAGGGCAGGCCAACCTCGCTTGGCCCTTGTGGCTCTTTGTTAGCCTGCCATTTCGTCTTTATCTTTAAAATACTGGTTTGAAGATCCCGTATCGGCTCCAGCACTTGCCTTCATTTGTTCATCGGGCTTGGAATCAGGATGGGGACGTAGTATACCGCCCAACGTCACCAAGCTGCCCAAGTTGCAGAGAGGGTTACGACGCAAGCACGGTCCTTCGTTATCAGCAAACGTCGCAGCTCATTCAAACCCAGCCAGGTACTCCTCAGAAGCGCCAGTTTAAAAAACATTGCCCTCGCCATTATATTCTCAGCTTTTCACCATTTATACAAAGTTCTGAAAACGAGTGCCACGGCATTGGAAATCGCAGTTTCACCGGACACAACGCTCCACGGCAACCACACATGCGCAGTACAGTCGATGAAGCCCAACCACGGAACACCACATCACCGAGGCGATTCCCGCAGGATGGGCAAGCCCAAATGAGTACAGTCCATCCGAAATGAGTGTCTGATGGCGATACAGTGAAATAATAGACGGTGTTTGTTGGTTGACGAAAAAGTTGGCCAGAAAATGTAACCGCCCGTCATAGCGTGAAAAACGCGGCCGCTGCTGGTCACATGCCATGAAAAACGCGTGTATCATCGGACGCACTGGTGGCGCACTTCACAATACATGCCCAACGAAGGAACCTAATAGGCTGACGCCCAAAACGGCATCATTCCAGCGAGGTGAAACTATTGTAGACAGCAGCACACTGGTGGCAACACCCTTAAAGCACGTAATTAAGCCTGCTGACCGGAACCAAGCGCCGTATCTCTTCCTGGGACAGTTTGTGTGAGTTCTCCAGGTGTCTGCGCAGGTTGGCCACCTTGCTGGAGACCTTGCCACAGATGACGCACGTCGTCAGGCCTTCATGAACCTTCTTGTGCAGCGCCAGGGAGCTCACGTGGAAGTACTTGCGGCCGCAGACATCGCAGAACAGCGGCCCTGCGGAGGACGAGCGGTGATGACAGACGACGAGAGGAGGCGGCGGTGATGACAGACGCCGAGGGGAGGCGGCGGTGATGACAGACGCCGAGAGGAGGCGCCGCCCTGGCACGGAGCGCCTGGTGGCTTTTTAGGAACGCTTCGCACGCCGTCTGGCGCGCTTTTTAGTCTTTTTCTTCCCTATGTACTGCCAGCGACTGCAGAGGTCACATTGGCACCTACAGGACATGACTCTATTGGAATTGTGACCCAGGTCGTCACGTGGGAGCCGCTAACCAGCCGGCCATTACGCCCGTGGAGTGACTGCTGTTGGATATGGGATCGGAGACGGCACAGCAGGAGGAGCACGCACGTCACCGGCGTCAATCGGTACGCTGACCAGTGACGTCACAGCCCAGCGCAGGCGTGCCGGCAGTCAGCCACAGGATTCGCCAATGCCGCTGAATTGGACCGCAGCTAGCAGGCTTCAGTGGTTTAGCTGCCGTCGGTAGCGCACGAGGTGCGCAACGATGATTCGTGTGTGTGTCATTGCGGCTTGTCAAGACGCATTCAGTTGCTCAGGCTATATGGCGTCGCCTGCCTCTCACCCTGGCAGGAGGAGCGGGAACCGCGGGGAATCGAACCTCACACCTCTGGTTTCCCAGACACGCTGTGGTTAACTCAGACGCGTTAACCACACTACCGGCACCCCCTCAATGATGATTCCAGATCTGATAAGCGGAACAAACTACACTGCAAAAACGCGATTTAGCCCCGCATGTCTTCTGGAACATTTGTACGATAAAGGTTAAGCGGTCTCTTGTTCAATTCTAAGTGGCCTCGCACCCGTTTCGACAGTCACTTCCACTTACGAAATGACATGGTACGATGACTCTCATCAAAGGTAGATGCAGAAGCCCATGGCAGATGCCAAAGGCAGGTGCAAATGCGCACAAGACTGGACAAGACTGCGTACAAACCTACACCACTGGATCAAAGGCAGCTGACGAAAACTCCGCAAGGAGCCTCATGGCGCGGGAATCACGAGCAACAGAGCTCGTAATGATATCCGTTACGTAAAGGGATCATCGTTCTCTCCATGAAGAAAAGACGCTTGGCTCTGGTTTAGGTGATGCTCCGGCACACCACTTGTCTCTTGTCACGGAATTATCTTACTCAAGTCACGTGATATATTTCAAAAAGTGCTTGCGGGGCTGTTATCGATAACTGTTGTCGATTGCTATATAGGCTCATAGTTAACATGCTATGCATTGCCTGACGTGAGTTCCGAGATTAACCCGGTCACTCAGACATAAAATGGCATTAAAGAAGGGTACAGGCC
Organism: Pollicipes pollicipes; assembly: GCF_011947565.3. NCBI lineage: Eukaryota > Metazoa > Arthropoda > Thecostraca > Pollicipedomorpha > Pollicipedidae > Pollicipes > Pollicipes pollicipes. Next base: position 19,754,459 of record NW_023596805.1, on the reverse strand, counting down.
TTGACAACATTACAAAATAATCACATAACACTCTCATGGGCCACTACGCGTCAGGATGTCACACACGCAAAGAAATACAAATGGGTTACAAATCACAGATTTTTCAAACTTACGCCGCGCAGAGATATGAAGAGCAAGATGATAAGTAAGTGATTTAGAGTGCGAATAAGTTGAAACCTGTCGTGCACGTGCAAAAAAGCTTAAAACTTAACTCGCACCAGTCCGTTACGGTTCACTGAATGGTTCCGCAGCTTTTCACGAGTGATACTTGGGAGTGTTAGGACAAAGTGACGTCAAAGGTCATTCACGTCCAATATCGCTGACAAACGGGGGCAGGCAAAACAGTACTGTGTACAGGCGGGATTTTTATTGATCACACGTCAGATCAGGCCCGGTTGCTGTGCCGTCGAAAAACCCGCCAACTCATGACACAGTTGTGCGATCACACACACACCACACACGCACGCACACGCACACGCACACGCACACGCACACACGCACCACGCACGCACGCACACACACACCACACACACACACACACACACATAGATATATAATATATATATATATATATATATATATATATATAATATATATATATAGGTTCGTGTGCATATTACATCGCGCGCATTAAAACCGCCTGTATGATGATGTTTGCTACGGCCAACACAATTTATTCTGTGATTTATCAGTGGAAGTGGACCAGTAAGCCGACATGAATATTAAATACTACCTAGTGGGTTTATGGGTGCTGCAGACCTGATCTAACACGGGGCTCCAAACGCACATGAAATATGAAGGAATTCATGCCTAAATCACAATATTGGATCATCTTTAATCACGCTGTAACAAAACCAGTTGAATCGTTAACACATTTGATGCCTGTATTGATCATTCACTGGAAAAGCGTAAGGCCAAAGCACCAGCTTAAGGCGAGTGCGCAGGTTTGTCCATGGGAACTGGATTACAGCGCACAAAGGGAACAGTTAACACGCGCATAACGCAGCAGCGGGACCCCAGGAGCACCAACAATCAGACATGTGTCTGAAGCTAGAAACAGATTCCAGGATACATATACACGAAACTTTATGACATCCGGGACCTACCCTTGAGACCAAAGACATGTCTGCCAACAATTTAATTAAAATAACTCAGATTGCTCACACTAACGTGCCAAAGTTGAAGTCATTGGGTAAAAGTAACGTCCGATGAGTCGGCTTTTCAGCTCTTACACTCGGTCTTTGCCCTTGACATAACGTTTGCCTGGCGCGATGCGCTGGTAAAAGTGGTCGGTAGTATTCTCATATTTTTTATTATTATTCCAGAACCAATGGAAGTCAACGAAACCACTACGCTGATAACTCATGAAGTAATTGATGAAACGGACAATGAAGCGAGTTATAACCATAAACAAGTTACGTCCATGTAAATATCGGTAAAACTTAATTCCTTGTGATGTGGAAATCTCGTACAAGCCATTTAACTCTTCGAACCCAGCTTTCACACAGGCTGCCATGACCGCGGGTAAGACGGTAGTCTACCGGTTACCGATTACGATTCGGAACGATACTAGCTATGTCTTCCTTGGATAGCTTGTGCACTGTGCGAAGATGCACTCGCAAGTCGAACACTCTGTTTTGCACTTTGCCGCAGATGACACACGTTGTCAGTCCCTGGTGCACTTTTTTGTGGAGCTTCAAAGAGCCGGTGTGGGAGAACATTCTGCCGCACAGATCGCAGGAGACGGAACCTGCGAAGCACAGACCGCAATGAGTGGTTCGGAAGCTAAACTCTGTAAAACAATGAATTTATCCACATTCGAAAAATAGATGATCAGAAATCGCATGACGGGCTTGACTGTGGTCGGGTATTACTGGAGCCTGGAATCAGACAGCGTTTTCGCCACGAAGCCGACACATCAGTAATAGTGTCAAAGACCCGCCAACAGCTTGTTGAGGTGCGGAAATGCTGCTGTTACGGCGTTTACTGCAGCGAAATTACTGCTGACATCCACAGGTGGCATGTGTCTAAGAATTAAACCACGTGTGCCAAGTTATGTTTCCCAAGAGCTTGCCCTGTTACATCAGTAGGATCATTCGACGTTGCTGTCAAGCTTCTGAGGCAATGTCGCGAAAGAAGCGGATGAGGCCGCAAATGTGTCCCGACACGATGAATCTCTCGACTTAACAAAGCTCTTTCAACACTATGAGATGAGTGCTTTCATTTTCCAATGGAGGCCATCTTTGCAATCGCATTCTTTCAATTGCTCCTTCCTTCTGGTTCTCCCTGTCTGCTGTAGAACTGATTCACATATCTTCTAGATACCGAGTTCCATGTTTATTACGGCAACACAATATAAAAATGAAAACAAACCACCATCCACCACGGCATACAAACATGGGGACGCCAAAGACATGTCTGGGTGACAAGTTTCTCCACACGTCCGGACAATTTGACAAAATACTTTTGGTGTGGCAATGAAACGCATTAAAATCACCAACGTCCCCTCAGTCGGCAACTGCCGGAGAACTCCGTGAACGCAACCAACACCGCCCGGCAGACGTACACCAGGGAACTGACAACAGGGGAAACACAATACAATACACTGGAAACAAACCACCAGAAACAGTATGTATTGAGCTTCGAGCCAAATGATTTCCACAGATTGAACATTCGGTCTTCAGAGAATCATACGGACAAAGATCACTGCTAGGCTTGCACGTATATGCTAGTCGCGTGATGGGACGTTGGCGTATGCGTGATCGCGTCTCTGCGCGCTTTGCATACGCGTGCTTTTGTGCCGAGGCATGTGCAGGTAGTGTCCATGAACGTCTCGCATACACATTTTCCAAACTTCCACCAAACGATCGATAACAAGATGACGGGCAAGGTTGTGGCGCCATTAAGTCTCAACGTTTGCGATGTGGAACAATTTTCTTGACGTCGTCTTTTGACAGCCGATGAACCTGGCGCAGATGCGCCCTCAAATCGGCCACTTTGTTGAGCACCTTTCCACAGAGCGCACACGTCGTCAAGCCCTCGTGCACTTTCTTGTGCAGCCCCAGAGACACGGCGTGCGCGTAGAACCGGCCACACACGTCGCAGGCGAACGCACCTGGGGAAGGTGGAGCGTCAGGTGACTGGAGCGTTCAACACTGGCGTGTTACTTGCATGGCAGCAGCCCCGCCCCGGCAGGTGATCATCTGAACAGCATGCTTCCACGCATGTCCAGCTGAAACGACTACCAGCCATGTTCACCTGACACAAGCAGTTCCTCACAGCCAAGCGCTCTAAAAACCTAGGCAGACCGTTGAGTAGACCGTTGAGTTTGATGTAGCTTTCAAGGGACTTCCAGATAAGTATGGAGTTCTGAACTGACACCTATTTTCAAGACCGCTGTCTGCCGTTCACAGCCATGTCCTATTTCAGACTTCAAACTCCTTGCTTCTAAGCTTGACGCATGCGAACCTGTGCAACCTATTTCGCGCCGCCTATCTGAAAGTTATTCAACACGTACGACGCCACAGCAGCGTCGCGCGAGTGTCCCCACCTCGCTGGTTGAATTATGTCCATAGTAAAAATAAGCCCACCAAAAGAGTCCTTTTTGCAGTCATTCAGCTCCAGTGTACCAAAGATGGCAAGCAATTGGCCAGCATGAATATTTAGCTGCCGATCGCATGTATCGATTACGAACCGCGTTTTGTGAGAAATAACGCAGGCATTCAGGCAGAAGCACTGGTTATGACGAGCATGAAGCTGAGAATCGTCGTAACCGTCGTAACCGTAACCGCTGAAAGCGTCGTAACCGAAAATTCAAATGTAGGTCATGAAGAGACCATCACGGGAAAATATACAAGTACACCACGAGGCATGGTAAAAAAACAAACACGTTCATATCACGCAAAAACGAAAAATGTATGCGTCTTGAACAACGCCACCCTGCAGCGCGAAGAAGCACAACGAGTAAGTCGGACAACGACTCTTACGGCATAAAACGTCCCACGACGTAATCAAACGATGACGTATTGAAAAGCATGCTTACTAAAGACTAAAATTGTGTTGTTTAGAGCACCTTTTGCACTTAAAAGCATACCAATAGCCCAAGTGTGCTTTTTCAATACATGTGATGCTTGCCCCAATATCTTCAAATGTGGAACGGTCCATTTAAGTGCCAGGTGTCCTCACGTGGACAATCTGTCCACTCACCTTTCCACATATGTCACAACAAAGCGCCGCGCTACTGACTGTGTATCCAGGATTCGTACGCCTTTCCCATGGCTCTTTCTACACGCATTACAGGCGGGTGTTGACACATCAGCTGAGTCGTTGGTACTGGAACCACGCCTAGAGCGCACCGGACCAGGGATGTTCGGAAGCGATATTGCCAGTGAACTGAGCATAAGCACACGCCCTGGTCACCAGATCGCCCCTCCGCAGGCTGGCATAAAGATACCAGCACGCTGATGTAGATCAGCGCTACGGCAAATATCCGACGAAATGCGCAGAGCTGGATGGCGATAAATGGAATCAGTAAGAAGACTGAAAGGACGCCACGTCCAGTAGACTGTCAAAGGTGGTCATGTACTTCACCAATCACTAAAAGGAGATAATCATTCGCCATCTCAGAACGCGAAGACTTGATTTACGCGTCACCATGGACTTCTCTTTTCCGCACTTCTTCTTCGAATGACCTTATCACCTAACGAAGATTGACTGCCATGTTTCGCTACTTTTAACCATTTTCTGAACCATTACACAACCTTTGAACAGTGCGTTTAAGGACACAGGAGGGAAAACGGAACATTAACGCGCATGAGCTAAAATGTACATATAACCAAGAACTGAACTAGTGCTATGTGAGAACGCCATTCACCAGTCACGCACGGAACAAACCATTCAACACTTACAATAAGCGGGACAAGCACATGCCAGGGAATACCATTCCCTGTCTCCGAAAGCGTAGATTCTGGCATGATGCCATATACTTCAGTCGTATAGAAGAAGCCAACTGTCTTGTCGGAATTTATTTTAAAAGTCTATATGCACAGTCGTCGAAGACACATCCGCAACTAGTCGCAGCTTAATACTTAAGTTGTTTGGGACGCGGCGCCACATCAGGAAGTCATGATGAGCACAATAACTCAGACCACATATACTCAGCTAACAGGCGAGTGGGACTGGTGTCGTCTCCTTGCAGACATGCGATAACGCCTTTTGTGATAATCAAACATGCTTGGCGATGATTCTCAGTCAGACTGTGCTCACGTGTACACGGGCTCGATGGTCGACATCACATCCCCTTTATGAGTTCGTACGTTGAAAATGACCAACCTGCAATGCACCAGATAACCAGCACTGCTTGAACGACCATATCACGAAAACATTGGCATACCTGCATTGAGTTAACTGAACCGATCTTAACTATCATCAAAACACATTGCCAGTGAACCTTTGCCACATACGGCCATTTTAAAACCTCTACAGTATCAGTACGTCCCGGCACACTATACGCCGGCTATTTCCAATATAAAAACGTGTAATGACGAAACGCCTGTGGTTAGATGCCTTGCTCATATGAAATTACATTTCGATATTTAAAGCAATGCGTCGTAAATGAGATAAAATGAACATGAACACGATCCGTGGCAAACCGCGGCCAACAGCCGAGCCCGACATCCTCCCTTCCAAGCTAGGCTCACAAATCGGGCTTGCACGTGGCTCTAGCCTCGTTGGCACCTGTCGTGCATCTTCAGGTCACAACTGGTGGTCGCCTGTCGCCGCCGCGGTCCTGCAGCACCCGTCCGAGCAGCAGCTTCAGACGGCGGCACCGCTGCGCCTGCTCGGCACCAGGCTCCAGATGTGCTCGGCCGACAGGTGGTGCACCTTCTCCATGTGGCGGCGCAGGTGGGCCACGCGGCTGGCCACTACGCCACACACGGGACACGTGGTCAGGCCCTCGTGCACCTTCTTGTGGTGTTCCAGCGAGAGGGCGCGCGAGTACAGCCGGCCACAGATCTCACAGGCCACACCGCCTGGCGAGACAGAGCACGCTCTTAGACATGGGCGGCGGCAGCACCGGAGCCACGGTACATGGGGCGGCGCTGGGCGGGACCTCTGAACCGATACTTGGATTTTGTCACCCTTCTTGACCACCAAGAGCATCAACGGCGAATCAAGCTGCCAGGGGCCATACCAGTGTGCGTTCTTGCAGCATGAGCACCAGAGGTGTCGTTTCCTGTTCAACCCCCCCTCCACACTTGAGCTACAGCCCCCCCCCCAACATTGAGAAGAAAGTGGGCCAAATTGGAGAGAAACCCGTCTGTTGACGTTTCGGGGTATACTGCATATTTGTTTTCACTACAACGCCCCGCCCCCCTACATTCATTTCGCGAAACTATGCCCCTGATGACCATCTATTGTCTTGCACCCATAAATCAACATACCGAGTACAAACTATGCGCATAGGGGGTGCGAAGCGAGGTCCCCGCAGCCGGTTACATCACTTAGTTCGCGACACTTAGGAAAACGCAGAACGCAATGAGCATCACGACTTGCCAATAAACGCTCTAAGGAGCGATGTCACACTGCAGTGGGTGAGACCTCGTTTACTTCGCAATACACGTGATCATTGATCCACAGCCCCAGGTCCTCCACGATCAATCCACAGCACATAGCGAGCCTTCCTGAGGAGACCTCTAGGCCCGTCACGTCTATTGTTACCTTACATGTACGTTCACTCGAGCATCCTCAGTTAATAGCCTGCATGAAAGCTTGCTCCTCAGGAACATGGCACGTGTTTCAGTGTCGTGTGATCCACACACAAGGCAAGGAGCTGGTGCTCAGACCAGAGCGAAGCCGCTTCGCAGCCAGAGCACGAGCCCGTGCTCGAACCAGAGCGGAGCCGCTTCGCAGCCAGAGCACGAGCCCGTGCTCGGACCAGAGCGGAGCCACTTCGCAGCCGGAGCAGGAGCCCGTGCTCGGACAAGAGCGAAGCCGCTTCGCAGCCAGAGCCTTTCCGGCGCATGTCAAAGATGCCCGACATCACTTACCAAACCTCTCGGGTACAATGTGCAATGGCCAACAAAGCTCAGCGGTGTAGCCCTCAGGCCAATTGCCATTGTCAACTTCAAACGTTGGCTGCGTCTAGACTTATCACGGATTCACAGTTCCTCAGCGCCAAAATATTTCAGAGAAAAGGAAAAGCAGTAACAGACAGCTTTATTTTCGACAGCTTTCGTAAAAACTGCCAAAAAAGTTTAAGTCCCTTTAACTTATAAGGCTCATTCCATTCAACAGCAGGCCGACCAAACTCTTCCTCATCATCCGAATTAAGTCTACGAGGTTCTTACAGCGAATGCATTAGAAGCTCAAACGGAAACTGAAAATATCAAAAACATACATAGTCACATGCATATGCTAGAAATGTACACAATTTCTGACCCCCATTTATGTTACAATTGCCTTCGAAGAGAGTGTGAATTCGGAACCGACAAAAATTAACGTAATGATGCGTGCATTTTTACCTCAAGATATCATGCCATAAATGTTTATCAATAGCCTAAATAAGCCACCTCGAACAACCAGCCACAATACTGAAACAAACAGGTCCCATCAACATGTCCAACAAACGCACGATATATCCTGCAAATTTTGCAATCGTGCAGCATACCATCCGCTAAAGGCGACGAACTGGCCTATTGAGTCTGACGCCGTGACGAATGGCAGACCAAAAGAGCAGACACCACGCAAGCAAAGTATGACTTCCGTCGCCACGCAATCCCCTCGCCTCTTGCCAGATCACACACGCACGCAACGAGGCCTGCTCGTGAGGCACGCTCCTTCACTCTCGGTACACCTCAGGGGGACACTGAGACGGCAGGGCGAGAGGCAGTCCCAGCCGCTCCTTCGGCTTGGTGGGGACAATCCTCCGGACCTCTTCCTGAGTCAGGCCATGCACCAGCTCGAGGTGCCGCCGCAGTTCCGCCACGATACAGCACACTTTGCCGCACATGTAGCACGTCGTCAGTCCCTCGTGTTTCTTCTTGTGGTGGTTCAGCGATTCGCGGTGTTTGTAGATCTTCCCGCAAACGTTGCACATGTGTTTCGACTGGTCTGAAACAAGACAGACGTTCCATCAGAGAGAGAGCAGAATGTACATTAGTCCGCAACAGCATCTCTTCATTTGGCTCCGTAGACAACGCGCATCCCCGTAACGGCTTCGTGGTATTCCGCACTATTATGCGTGTTGAAGAGAGCTTCCGTTAACGAGTAAGTAACCGTCAATTATTCAAATAACACGCCTTATGCCTGACAACTATGTATTTAGCCTGCACATACAAGAAAACCACTGCACACTTGTGCCAATCAGCGCACATTCTTATTGAGGGCAGAACAATGCGACCTTTTACGCGTGAGCCTTTGCCACAGATGGGTCGTCAACTTATGTGTAGTAAGTACACTACACCAAGATAGGGTCACAGTTCAGATGTAATTAGTTAAGTGTCACATAGAAAACAAAAACGGATGTTCACATAGACAGAGGTACCCAGGTCGTCTTGATCGCGATGTCTCCGTCGCATCGGTCTACTACCTTGTTAAAAGCAATGTTCCACATCTGAAGATATTGAAGCATGCCATATATGTAACGTAATGAGCTCACTTACAGCTATTGGCGTGTATATATGTATATATATATATATATATATATATATATATATATATCCTGATACTAAATATAAAAGGGCGAATAAAGGGAATGCTCCACATCTGTGTAGGACTTTGAACTCAGATGAACAATTTTGAAGATCTTTCGGTGCATTTCACAGCCCTGCCCTTCCTAAGACTTTAAACCATCAGGTTTCTGAGCTACACGCTCCGAAGACGTGCAGGCTTTTCCGTGGTCATTCAGGCATGCTTGCCGTCATAATACCGTCAGTTCGCCACCCATTGGCCAAGCAGCATCGCTAGGCTAAGAATATAAACGCAGAGCCGTTCTATCTGGCGCTCTTAAGCACAATTTCGTTACATAATGCACGCCAATTGGCCCTCAGTGGATGTTGATCAGGTTGTGCATTTCGCTCACGAATCACGTTTTGTGCTACATAATAAGGAAGTTGGAATGGTTATCAGTTATCGCCGAAATAACACTAGTAAGTCGAATTATGTACAAACAGCACCATAACCGAGTGTGTGAATAAAAAGAAGCAGGCTAAGCCCACGGATAAATATGCAAAAACACCACGAGAAAGGACCGAAACCCAAATACATCACGATATTTGATTCAGCAACAAACACTTATAGCACCGCCGAGGCCACCTCCCGGGAGATTCAAGTGCTACAAATGAGTGCTTGGATATCAATTTCGCGCGGCTAGTTTGGCAGCACCTCAACGTTACACAAACGCCCCGCGACGCAATCAAACCATGAAGCATTGAGAAGCATATTTACTAAATGAAAAATTGTGGTGCAAAACAGCCTTACGCGATTAAAGTACGCCAATGGAGAAAAGTAAGCTTATTTCATCACGTCTAATGCTTGCTTCAATATCTTCAAAAGTGGAACATTCCCTTTAATTCTGACGGTGCAGTTCTTATGCCAGGTAGCGTGACCACCAAAAAGACGCAGGGGTGACAAGATAACTCCACACAATAGTGAGCCGACACCATGGCCCACTGGACCACTTATTCCCCGCCTGCATTGGCTGACTGACCAAATGTACAATCACTTCAAGCGTAGTGCGTACAGACGAAGCTTTAACTCACACAGGCGAAGCCACTGCCCCGTCCATTTGCCAAGCGACTTCTCAGAACTCTGCAACCAATGGCTGGATGAAGTCGTCGGTGTTTCTTCGTTTGTGACTGAAATGAAAACTGAGTGTTTATGGTGGTGTACGGTATGATACCTCATGTAACAACGAAAACTAATCCCAGTTGTCTGGAAAACTGCAGAATGTCTGTATTCAAGATGCGCACACAAGCCGACCAAAAAAGGTAGTGCGTTATAAAAAAGCACATACGGCGTCGACATGCAGCATTCTGCTAGGTAGACGTGTTACGCATAGCTCTTACCCAACCCCATCGACATGTTAACCATTTCAGAACAACATGCTAAAGCACTGAGATAGGAGATCTCCTACAGCACATCGATGCGTTTCGGGTGATGCATCATTTCTGTGCATGCACTTTTGCGGTTTTTGAACAATGTCGGTAGCCACGTGGTTCAAAGGCGTTAATGACAGGAAGCTTCAACACTGACGAAGAAATAACTTACGGACCTTTGAGGGGTAACCCAATCAATGTGACCCGACGGATACGCAAGATTTCCATACCGGCAGTTCGGGGTGTCACAAACTACGGGCTTATGGTCCATAACTGAAAACGGATACAACCGTTGTCGGCTTTCATCCCGGACCTTGAGGCTCATATGGTTGGCAGCAAGCGGCTGGAAGTTTCTGCCAGCCGGCCTCCATCAGCTAGAGCCGTTGGCAGAAACCACGGGCAGCAAAATTGCAAGAGCTCAAACGCGGGAAAATACGCGCGTAAACGGAGTCACCTGTAACAGCAGCATGATCGCAAGCAAACTGCACCTTGAGCAAAAGTTTGTGATGCTTCCGTGATGTCTATCTTGAGAATACCGTGATCAGAATGAGGAGCGCTTGAGAAAAACCGCACGCCGTTAAATGTTGATGAAAAGTTGCGCTGAATAACTTGCTGCTTACATCAATGAAGTTTGAAAACACACACATCCCTCGAAAGGATGCCAGTTAATGTAACGTCTGAACTGAAGTCCTTTGACAGACAAAATCTTCTAAACCGACTTTCGAAAGTCTGCGCATTCTACGCCAGTAGCACCTTGTATCCCTTGGGGATGTTATAAAGCAATGTGATGTTCCACATCCTGGTGAAAGGCAATTCACTATGCCCTCATAGTGAACTGCCCTTGATACATAGTTCTCGAGTTCTAATTCATGTACCAGTTATAACAAATAAGGCATGTATTCTAATAATACCATTGATGGTTTCAAACCAGCCCACGTCGCAACTCATAACACGACTAGAAGCGTCGCTGATTGATATCAGTATTTTACTTCGGTAGAAGTATCAATAATATAGAGATATTCGAAGTATGTTCACGTGCGCGAGAGAAGACAGGGAGCTTGTGGTACATGGTATCACCGGTTATCCATGGCGTTTCGCAAATTGATACAAAACATTTCAAAGATTACTCATTTTCTTTTAATACATATCTTAAATCAACTATATTCTGGCGCCGGAAAGTGTTCGCCAACAGCTAACTTTTTCATGTCAACAGTACAAATTCAGGGCCATTATTTTCTGGAGCACAGGCAAACATTTTCAACGCTAGCAAGTAAAACATGAACTGAACAGGTGCAAGAGACCGTATCATCCAGCGCAGCATAACCGTACGAAAAATGTTACAGCAAAGCGCCCAATTCCAATGGTGAGAGGCTGGAATACCAAGGCAGTCCGGCACGTCGCCACCATCAGTCAATGACGTCCTGCAAAGCAAACTGACCAACTGACATCACATGTGGGGTACATGAAACGCTAGGGTGAACCGTTACGAACCATGACCACTCTCTTCCATGCCCTTCAAATCTTCCCACGGGGAGTTTCCTTTCAGTTGGGAAGGGAAGAGCCCTCCCCTAACAATTTTAGCTCCAATCCCTCATTTTTGATCTATTTCGGATGTAGCTTTGCCATTTTCATTGCTGAGTCCCCAACCTCTTTTACGAAACAACACCTCAATCTCTCGCTAAAAACTGCACCTGACTTCACATGCAAGCACCAAAGACAGTGATTGAGCGAAAGCATTTGACAGACCATAGAACGGAGGTAGTTAGGGAGGAACAGCTTCGGCTAAAGGGACGCCCCTGAAATGCTAATGAATGGGGTGTTTTTAGGCCATGCGGCGGTTGGACATAACCTTTACATCGGCTTAATAACGCTCGGGTGAGCCCTGAACAACTAACTAAGGGCAAAATAACTAAGGCGAACCCCATCTCGTTCTGCCTTCTTCCGACGCGAGCGGAAATTCTGATAAAAAATAACTGTTTATCAAGAACTCCAAACAACGGACATACTGCAATTTGCGCTTAATTTTCCGCCGCCACACTATGACCAAAATCACTAGTATCGTTGCTAGTACCGATATCGTGTGCGTCTCTCCACTAACAACCATTTCAAAGCCGACCTTGACACAGATACTAGTACGGAGAAATGGTTGGACGGAAAGATACCAAAATGAGTCCATTTTTTGCTTCCAAACTCAAGGCTTATTTGATGGCGGGTAAAATGCCCAAAACTTGACACATCCTCGTGCACACAATTCAGTGATACGTAGGTGCAATGGAAACGACTTCCAGGGGAACATCATTCTACACCACAATAAAAAGCTTGAACAATGAGATCTCCAGAATTATCACCTCTATCAACCCGCAACATTATGAGGAAGGTCAGCCAGCGAAAATAAGGCTTATGCACGTGGTATCTATCTCTATGACTCATGCCTGACATCTAGCATGCAAAATCTACCTCAAACGGGGCAAACGTGAACTTAATGTAATAGCATTTCCTGCCAAATCATCTTCGAATATTCATTCCAGACATACATGATGAGTCACATCGCAGTAACGCGACTGAAAAAGGCGAAGATCTTACCTAATGTGAGGTTCCTCCTCCTGGCTGTCTTCTGGTTGTCTGGTCAACGTACTTCATAGCAACCACCCACGCGACCGAAAAACAATGATGCTACCTTGCGCTCGCGAAGATTGCAATGCGCTACGCTTTAAGCACGCTAACAAAAAAACCTTCGCACCTAAACGTTGATGCTTTAGCCAAAGTATGTCAAGCTATACGACAAGACGTCAAAATATGATTTCTTGTGCGGTTCTCAGACAGAATTTCCTTGCAGGTAGCATAGTGTTCCCGATTGATCGAAATCAACACAGAATTTCCGAGTGAGCATAGGCCAGGCAACATAAGTGTCCGATTGACCGGAAGCCAGGCACTCGCAGGGCCAACTAAGCCGAATTTACCATCTGATATACGTAAAACATCAGTGAAGAGCTGCTTGAAAACAACGCAACTTCACTGAAGTGGACTGTCACGTCACAAAGCTACCCCGAAGTGGCTGAGCCAAGCAAAATAAGCATTAGCCTCCCGCTGAATGAACCAAGGATACAAATGTGTTTGCGACATGAAAACGGACTAACATAATCATCACGAAGCTCTCAAATACCGCGAGAACCTGATGTTAGGAAATATTCATTTTCCCCCCTAAACTCGCAGATTCATAAGGACAAAGCAATAGCGGTCAATTGCGACTAATACACAAGGCCATTTCGTGACAGGGCCACATGTAGAACCGTTAGTGGAGCAAACTTACGCAGAGAAACGCAAGTTCATCCATCGCAGCAGCCTTCGAGTGTACATGCCGCGGCAAAAGACAGGTAGCATAACGAATAAATGTAATTCGTTATCCATTCATTACCTTATGAAAATTAATTTATCTGTTTAATACCTTTTTGTCTATAACCTACCATCCGTTATCTTTGGACAATGACACCACCAAACTATCATGCATGGATGATGACAATGGATTGAGAGAAAAAGTCCCTGTTGGGTTAAATTTGGGATAAATTTGTTGAATAAAATTATATCGGAATAAACCTTACATAACCGGCGCAAACTTGAACTACGCTTACGGTTTCATTTGGGGATGAAACACTTGTATTCTCCGTAATACATCTCTACTACTCACGCCCAAATTTTGTGCGACAGGATGAAAATGACTTCTTAAGTACACACACCCGTCAAGCTCTCCAGCCGGGAAAGTCGGTTAGACAACGAATGATTTTGAGCAGTGCCATTGCTTTTCGGCTTAGTGGGTTTACATTTGCTGACCGCAAGAAGAAGACATTTCGGCGTAGGCTTTCAGGTTTGAGTGATAATTTGTTTACTGAAGATGCTTTGCGTTTCAGCTTCTGCTATCATCGTTTTGGGGAAGACACTATGCAGCGCAGCGCAGTAACCAATTCAAAATACTCAAAAAAATACTTTCTGCAATGTAGCTCTTGAAATCTATCATGTGCGTTGATTTCTTGTTTGTTAAAGATTCGCAAAGCAAGTGGCAGCGTCACCTCAGGCTGTCTTTTCGGCAGTTCTATTACAGAATATGCCATGAGCGCGTAATGTTTCTCCCCGCGCCCGTGCGTCTCGCATGTCAGTCTTGTGTGCAAATCACCACACAATTTGGGGCTGGGTTCAGACCCGATGAAAGCGCATCATGTGACTATATGTTGCTCCTAAAAGATATTCACAATGACTGCGATTGGGACTTTCCGTGTTACCAACCGCCAGGGCCACTTCGAGACTGCTACCTTTACCAGGTACCACAAGGGTGTGGTGGTATCAAATTAAGTATCATGAGGGGTGTGGTGGTATCATATTAGGTACCATGAGGGGTGCGGTGGTATCATGTTAGGTATCATGAGGGGTGCGGTTGGTACCATATCAGGTACCATGAGGGGTGCGGTGGTATCATATTAGGTATCTGAGGGGTGCGGTGGTACCATATCAGGTACCATGAGGGGTGCGGCGGTATCATATTAGGGTACCATGATGGGTGCGGTGGTATCATGTTAGGTATCAAGAGGGGTGCGGTGGTGGCACGACAAGAGCTTGAACCTAAGACCGCCGGTCCAGAGCCGAGCACCATACCACCACGCCACCGCCCCTCTCTGAGAGGTTACAAGCACTCAATTGGTCCTCGAAATGAGGTTGTCCCGTCTTGCTTGAGCCCTAAATAGGTCAATACCACCATCGGGAACAAGGAAGTCGGTCATGTGTCGACTTCTGTGCGTCCGCGAGGGCTGTCGCGAGTCCGAGTTGCACAATGGTGCCAGGTTGTCAGGGCAGCGCGGAGAGGCTCCCAACCCTTCATAAACCAGCGTTCACTCGCTTCGATAATCAGGTGCGCACGTCCAGCCAGGACGCGTCTTCGGAGGGCTCATGGCGTCGAAACTGTCATCACTCATGAAACACAGCTTGATTGAAAGGCAATCTTTGCGTAATATTCCGTACGATGCCACTGCTACCCGATCTTCAAACAAATTCTTTGCACAACAAAGATCTTTCGACATACCACATGGCGATTATGCTACGTTACGATGGCAACCGTTCACTTTTGAGAAAGAAAATACCCTTCAGAAAACGCGTTTTCGTAAAGGACCTTATTTACCGTGCCTTGAATTTTGACGAGTGCTTTGGGTGACAACCTGATCGCCTCAGGCGGGACAGCGCATATGGTTGCCAGCCTCGGGCAACTTCACTTGCAAAATGATTTGCCTTAAGGATTGAAGGGACTGAGCGTTCAAAAGACTCGCTGGGAATATAATACCCTACCCAAAAAACGCTAACCATTGTTATTTATATCGCGACGAGAAAAGTTTGATTTCAAGCAGCAGCTTCCCTCTCCCACGAGTGCGCACTGGAAATGCTGCGTATATCGCACCTGTCGCTGCGGCCCAGAGCGCCGTCAATACGGCGCATGCACGGCACTGATACCAAGCTTACACAATGGTCATGTGAAAGCCAAACCTTTGAGGGAATACTGCAGCGTACCCTGCCCGCACGAAAAAGCACACACGAATCGAAAGATACCACAATATTACACGGCGTGACCGATGTTTGGGAAAGCCCAACCCAATTAGAGGCCATTCACTGCAAGAAACATTTCATTTCCAATATCAAGGGGGATCGGAAATAATCAGAGGCAGAAATCATAATAAAAAGATATTGCACGAACTATGGTGCAAAGCACACGTTTATAACCGACACTAGCTAGTGCGACTCGAGTCAGATTTCGAGAGCGCTAGCAGAAGAGTGCTAGCTGGTCGAAAATGTGCCCAGGAGATCGTGGCGGACCCGAACTTTACTCGTATGATGACCTCGCTTCCTCAAAAAGTTACATGCCACGCCAGAAGCAGCAGGGAGGTGGCTTGTGTCATATACAGAGTCGCGAGCACACAAACACAGGTGCCGTCCATCCTTCCCCGCACACTGGACACAAAATAATCATTCTCCGACTAACGTTTGAGCAACACATACGACAGCCGCCCACGGCACCAGACTTCGTATAGCTGCCGGCATCAAAATGGCCGCGGCACTCAACATGGCGGCGCGGCAGTTCGGCCGCCTGAAGACGCTGCCCCTCCAGCACGCTGGCACAGCCTCCCAGGGGGCCGCCGCCGTCCAAAGGCACGTGGCCACGCGCTCAGGCCACCGCAGGCGCCAGACAGGTCATTCTCAACCCACCAATGCGGTGCTTAAGACGCGCATATTCCGGAATCACACGCTTAGTTTGTGCCAAAAGAAATAGTTACAAGGTTAAATATCTTGCTGGACTCCAAGACCTGGCGGGCATCGATCGAAGATGTCGCCAGAGGAATGGACCTGTAGCACTGTGCCTTTGGGCGACGGAGAGCGAACGCAGGGTTCATTACAACGTCAACGGCACGGCGACGTGCCGCGGCGTGGCATACCGGCATGCAGCGACGTGGCATGCCGAGCCGTGCCGTGGCATGCCGACGTGCCGTGCCGTGGCGTGCCGACGTGCCGTGCCGTGGCATGCCAACGTGCCGTCACGTGGCATGCCGTTCATGTGTACTGTACGTGACGTGAAATTTTACGCGATTGTGAATGGCATTGTGCCGTGTGCGCGTTGCAGGTGTTTCGCCGAGGCGTCCATTAATGTGCTTGACTTAAACTTACTTTGGGTTTTGAAAAGGACGTTTCGGCTTAATTTTCATATCGCTTGACCAAGGTGGATATATATATATATATATATATATATTATATATATATATATATATATATATATATATATATATATATATCAAGCTGCTTGAAATATAACCTGATTCCGCTTTGACACTATACGTTGCACCGTCTAGACCAGCCTGTTTTTGCGCCCAGTACCTTCCAGGTGCATAACCTGCCTGTGAACAAGCCACCTGCTACTTCCTTCATCCGGATAATGCCGCCCTCACACCCGAAGCCCCGTTACCCTATGCAGAGTTTCTCTGATGGGCGGTAGGCTCCGCCGTTTGCCGTGCGGCGGGAGTGTGTGCCAGCGTGCTGGGACGGGCGGGCGGGCCACAGCGCGGCGGACGGCACCTACCTGGCGGTCCGGTGTCATCCAGAGGTCGCTGCGACGGTCCCGGCTGCCCGCCCGCTGTGAACAGGTCAGCCCGGCGTCACACCGGCCGGCGCCGGACGGCACGCAAGCTCGGCGATGGCTCGCGGAGCTCCTGATTCCATTCAGAAGCGCGGCTTGACATCGCGGGCACACGCGCAAGCTGACATTGCTCACATTGTAGATGCTGAAGATCTAGTGCGCCGAGCCTGCTCCGCAGTGGACACGTCGGGAAGCCGGCTGGGGCAGGCTCTACTTCGTCCCTCCCCTCCCCTTCTCCCGACCGCAAGACGTGGGTGCCTCTTGCGGCGCGTCACGATAATGTGCCGCGCCGTTTGGTGCTGGTATCCTCCACGTGACTGGATCAAGCACGTATGCCATCCGTTGCCAAAATGCGAGGTCAATGTCTGCGGCTTTAAGCCACGTTACGGTAAGCACGCATGCTGTTTTTGATTATCTGTTCTCTGTTACAATGTTCACCACTCACCCGCTGCCGCCGTGGCGCCGCCGGCCACCAAAGCGCTGACGGAGAGGTCCGGCTCGCCGTAGCTGCCCTCGTATTCGGCCACATAGCCGAGCGTGGCGTCCAGGCTGACGTCACCGTCATCATCCTCCGTCAGGTCCACCTTCTCCACCTTGACGCCGTCCGGCGGAGGCGGCGAGGCGGCAGCCGACGGCGCCAGCCGTGGAGGCGGTGGCGGGCGGCAGGGAGGACGGCGGCGGCGCGGGGGGCGCGGCCGCCGGCGCCGGCGTGGAGGCGGCCGCCGGCGAGGGCGGACGCGGCGCCGGCGAGTGGGCGGTGGGCGAGGCGGGCCGCGGCGCTGGCGAGCCGGTCCGCTCCTCCGGCGACGCGCGCCGACGCTTAGCCGGCGGCGTCACAGGCCGCGGCGCCGGCGGCGGCCGTGGCTCCGGCGTGCGCGCGGGCGGCGCGCCCAGCCTCTGGGCCGACACGGGAGACGGCGGCGGCGGCGGCTGCCGACACCGCACAGGGGCCGGTGAGAGAGTGAGATCAGGGGCGAGCGCGAGGGCGAGGGCGAGGGCGAGGGCGAGGGCGAGGGCGAGGGCGAGGGCGAGGGCGAGGGCGAGGGCGAGGGCGAGGGCGAGGGCGAGGGCGAGGGCGAGGGCGAGGGCGAGGGCGAGGGCGAGGGCGAGGGCGAGGGCGAGGGCGAGGGCGAGGGCGAGGGCGAGGGCGATCGTTTTCAAGCATCACGGCCAACGTTCTAGATCACAGCATAGTCCAAGAAAATGTGTGACAGGCCAAACAATGTTAGTCCATGCGTTATTTTTTCCGTCATATGTGAAATTTCCCACCTTGTCGTCATCGCCGCTGAGACCGCGAATCTGCAGCATCTCCGCCGTCTTGATGAAGCTGGCCAGCTGGCTCTGGGCCACGTTCACACTGCCCTTGTACATAAACTCGATGATGGCACGTAGGTCGGCGGCCGACGTGTCCTTCAGGAAGAACACCATCTGCTGACACGGGTTGTTCTGCAACACAATGGTACTGGGATATCACATACCACACACAACGGCGATCTTCCAAGTCACGCTACGTATTTTCGCCCCAAGTATGAAAGTAACGGGGGTTACACGAGCACGCGTATACGCGACAACAGTGTAGGTTACGAAAATGGTAATTGCCTTCGAGCATTGCCAGGGTTTCAATACGCATGCATGTGGCATGACACTGTGCTGCACATGGCTCATAGCATTATCACCACTATGTACACATGTATCAATGCATGCAAGGAGCACAGAAAACACTGCTTAAAGAACCATGGCCTTTAACTGATGCCCCAATTTCATATCAGTTGAGAGCATCTTGCATGAAAGGAGTAAGATGTGAGAAACACAATTTTAGTTCCCATGATCAACATCATTAATGACTGGATCCTTAATACATCATTGTACACAGTACTACATATGGGGATAATGTTAAGAGCAACGCCTAGCAGAACTGCCCAATTTCATAATGCCTTGGGATGCTGCCTTCAAGGACCTGACTTCAAGATGTTTTTTATGACTTTTGGGTCCCATAACCAGCTTGTGTTCTTATAGATGCTTCATCTGAGCCTGTGACAAAGGCAATGGCCTAGCTTTTCTGCTTCTTATCTCACAATTTTTAGCACAGTTGCATGTTACAATATTGTAAGACAATGGGCCTGAACCCAGGATGTGGGCAGCATAGTGGTAAGACTGCATATTGGGGAAACTGGAGTTAAGGCATTTACCTCCTGACAGTGCCAGCCATTTCTGCTGGAGTGAGAGGCAAGCAGAAACATATAGCCTCAGCAGCTGAATGTGTAGTAAGTAAATCACCAACGACATGACCCTGATAACTAATATTTAGACGTCATCAACCATCACGATTAAGTCCATCTTCTTCAGCTGTATTGCTCTGCACAATCAGCAAGTTGTGAGACTTTTTTGTGACCTGGGAAAAAAGCTATAGCCACACATTATATAACTGTTGACAGCTCTTGCCTGCAGTCAGATTCTATGACCTCACAGTCATACCACCATCACTTACTTTTAGGAGATCCCTGAAGTATGGACTGCATGCAGACAGCATCATTCTGTGTGCCCTGACTTTCTGGCCTTCACAGCACAGAGTGATGTCCACCAGCTCCTCATCTTGTCGGAGGTGGTCAAACAGAGAGGTGACACTGCTCTGGAACCCATCCCACTTGAGGCAGAACTTCTGACCATCCATTATCTGTGGAAAATGAGTTTGATCATGTAGTGGTTGTCATGATGCATCTAGACTGGGTTTAACTACAGCATAAAAGACAGCATGAAGGCCTATGGTGACAATGTCACCAGTGGTATGTCACATGCCCCAAGGTCAGAGGCTGACAGCAGGAACTGGGACAGAATGCATGGGTGATGGTATCATTCCACAACATTTGCCACTGACCAGATTCAACCTTGGTTTATTGCAGCCATGTTCTCATCACTGTTTTTTTCATAATATGGCTAGCAATGCACTTCATTTGGAACAGCACAACAGAAGGGCTGACATTTACAATGATGGCAAATAGGCATATGGACAAAGACAGCTTAGGGTTTATGTTTAGCTTTACCAAACAGCAGTTTTTCTCTTAAGGCTGTGGGTTTGGCCTGTTTCAGCTTGTATCCATTTTGCACAGCTGGCCTCTGCTCCAGCTTTGGGCCATTTCAAACATTAGACTTTGCTTCAGCCTTGTCATTTTTAATAACTTGCCTAGACTCCTGCTTACAAGAACTTTTGAATTATAACTATGGCTTTGGTTCCCAGTGATGTTTACCTGCATGGGCTTGGACACCAGGGTTTTGCCCTGGTGTCTCTTGTTGTGGATTCACTCCACTTACAGTGTTGTTAACCAAATATTACATACAGCACTTGCAGACTATGGCAAATAAGTGTGCTAGGGCCAAAAGCCACCGAGTCATTCTTGAGACTGACATGTGCATTACATGACCACTGGACAATGATCAGAACACTGTGCAAACATTATCACATAAGATAGAAGATAGCCCAAAAAACCCTTTCATGATATGACTAAATTCTATCTCAACCACCCTGCACACCCCTGCTTGTACTATCTGATCCCACATAATTTTAGAACATAAAATGACTTGGTTTGAAAGAAAAATGCTGTGAAAGAAAAACTATATAAGCCATTGTTTTCAATTTCAGCTTCATTTGTAGAGTTTGCTACCACTAGCCTCAGATTCAGCTTCATGTAAAAAATAGCTCCATTGGATACATCTGTTCAGTTCCAAATTATGAAGCCACTAGTGCATGCTTTGACTTCAGCCTCTCATCACCCTCTCACCTCATATTTGCCTTTTGTCAGAAGCCTAGCTTTTTCCCCATGTTTGCTGTTACATTGCAAAAGCTAGCTAATGTTGGTTCATATATCATACTGCACTACTCATAAAACCAATAAACTTATCTATTTGTTATGAATTTCTCTGGGCTCACTTGGGTTATCACACTAACAGGGACTATAAACACAAAGTGGACAAAACACTTGATTGCATTGTGAAAGGCCGACATCATTGTTAAATCAGCACCACGTCTTGGCCTCCTATGTTATGAACGAGGAGATAACATGTCTATGATAGGCATATGATGGTGTCAGTAGCAGTGCAGTGAGGTGATCTGTTTTAAGTGATCCAAAACATACGCCATAACAAACTATTTTTGGCCATATTTGCACATGGCCACCACCTGGTGTCAGATACCATGGATAATGGCCTGATCATGCTCATGCATACTGTGATGACATATCTAACAAATACTTGAAACCTCCATTGGCTAAATTTGGTGATGAACATGCATCAAACTCAGGGCACTTAAATTTGCAGCAACCAAGAATTAAAACTTTTTGGTGCCTTTGCTGCTGTGTCTGACATGCTGGTGAAAATTTAACTATGAGATCTCCTTTGTGCACATTACTGCTGACATGCTCAGAAAAATATCTCATTTTGCAGTCTGGTCTGGTCTTTCCAGTCAGGCACCTCTGATGCAGGGACACCACAATAAACTGGGTGTTCTTCATGAAAAGCTCATAAAACACTTCACATTTAACAATGACAAAGCTGGAAAAGTACTGATCCTATATGGTTAAAACTGTGCCAAAGAAACTTTCCTGTTCATTGCATCACAGCATTGCAATCTCATTCATCACTCTGAGATATGGTGAAAACAATGAACATTCCAGCATATTTCGGCAAACCATCAAAGGCACGTAAGAAGCGAAGGCTTCCTTATACCAAATGACACCAAACATTCCATTTAACTTTAGACGGCAATACCTGAACAGGATAGACGCTGGCAATAATGCAACTCACAGGTATTCAAACTATTGCCGAACGAATTTTACGTACAATGGTAACTGGAGACACAAAAATCTCACACCTTGCCAAAGCGTGTAAAGAGTCTCGGAAATAGCTGAAACACAATTCATTAACTGTAATGCGAATTTGCCATGACTACAATCAGCAACCCTTACCGCAGCGGGGTCACCAAGGCACCGACTGTGCGCATACTCGCGTCAAAATGGTCGCCGCTCGCAGCATTCACCAATACGCCCCGTGCACAGGTAGCGTTACTTCGCTGCCATTCATACCGGCAACCCAAAAAGCTGGACCCAATGCAATGATTTTCTCTAAATCGACAGGAACCAGTGTAAAGTATACCATTTTATCAAAGTTCTGAGATCGGAGCACAAAGATCCCTATTTTGGTTATAGAAAGAGAAGACATCCCTTTAGACAACCTGCTTCATCAACATCTACATGTGGAGAGCGCGCATGAAATACATGAACACGTTCCCCATAGCAAATTTGGGAAAAAAACTTATATCGAATAATTCCAATGAATGCAAAATGTTCAGAAACGGAACAAACAAGAATGGATGACTGGATTAATCATTTGTAATGCCATTTGTAATACAACAAATGGCTCGCGCCACCGTCTCTTCAATGGGATTTCAGTGAAATTTTGCCAGCTGTGCTTCCTCATTACGAAATCATGCACGCACCCTGCCTCTAAGCGCATCGCCTGGTTTCGAGCTGCTCGCCTGAAGACGTTATCTCGATCTCCAAAAAAACATACAAGGACATTAGTGGTGGCCCAACGGATTGTTCCCAGAGGTGGGAGTGGTCAGGATACACTTGAGGACTAGGCATGACCGTGGCAAAAACAAAGGTAACCAAGGGCAATCTTAAAACGTTAACTTGAGGGAATGATCCCCACATACGACTGCCGAATGCCTCTCTAGTAAATCCCGAAATCCCTTCCGCCTGTGAAACGATGGATTTGACGGTAGCTTTCGCCCGACCAGGTCTTGGAAGTGTTTCAGGCAGAGATCAGAGTCGCGGTGATGCATGGTTTCTGCATAGGGTTTTATGGCATCATTGCTACAGCAAAACCTCATACTGGCAAGAATGCTACGACATAACTTCTACTGTCAATACCCATTTGCCAAATTAGTGCTACGCGACAAAACTTACAAAAGCCTATACGCTGAAGCCTATACCGGTCAATACCTCTGGTAAAAAACTTATTCAGTAATATCTCATACGCGACAACATGTCTCCTGACATTAAATTTATGGGGAATTGGTGCTAAAGGACAAAATTAATGCCTCAAAAGCTGATACCCGGTCTAACTTCTAATGCAAAATCTTACTTACATAGACAGTTATTCTTTAAAGGGAGTGTTCCACATCTGTTTGAGATTTTGAACTCAAGTAGCCATATTGAAGATCATTCAGTGCAGCTCACAGCACTGCTCTTCTCAAGACCCAACCCGCTGCAGTTTCTGAGTTACACGCCCGTGAAGATGGGGCGTTTATTTCTGGGAAGTATTTTCAAGGTCACATTGGTATATATGACGTCGTAATAAAGCCATTCAGATCCTGACATTTTGTTAGTCATGCGACAATCAAGGCCAATAAAAATATCATGATCGAGTCGTTTATATCTAGCATTCGTGGGCACAGTTTCCAGACATAATAACCGTCAATTGGACCCCAATCAGTGTTGTGCAAGGCACGACGACGCAATTAAGCGATGACGTTTCGGTGAGCATATGTACTTAACAGAAAAATTGTGTTGTCTAGAACGGTCTTTTCTATCTAATAGTGTACCAATAGTTTAAGTGTGCTTAATTCATCATACCTGATTTTTGCTTCGATATCTTGAAACGTGAAACATACCTTTCAAACACAACATTACTTTCTTCTTCTACAAATATTCTTACGCGACATTAGTGATAAATGACCGAAATCAGGCTTCAAAGACTTATGTCCTCCATTATTTCCGCTTCAAAACATCATTACTTCTAAAGCCATTACTTTACAGCATCGTTAAAGCCATTGTTTCTATACAACATTACTTCCCCTGCGAAAATTTTTACACGGGCTTATTGCCACACGACACAAATTATACTTCACAAGTGCATTCGTGTCATTTTCTCGACTTGCCGCGCTTGGCGTATAACTAAGGACGGTTGTTTTGGAAACAAATTCCAATGACCTGTATACGTGTTCGAAATATCAGTTTTGTCGTGTGGCGCTGATCGCAGCAGAAGTAATGTTGCGTTCTTGTTAACACCAGGCCAGATGTGCAGTTTCACATTCTGTCACGGACCTCATCCATCCCTCATCTGTGATAGGAAGGTGTGTCACATACGCTACGGATCGGTGACATTCGCTAACACTGTCATGCCATCCTGATCTTTGCGATAACTCCAGATGTATGGCTTACTTTTATGCGCAGTCAGTATGGGGGAGGGACACAACCAAAAACTGCTTCTTAAAAACCGAGTGCAGTGCGTTGCAGGCGTGAACGAGTTTTTTTTTGCGTGCAGCAAAATATCATTGCATGCTCTTACTTGTGTGTCCACCCGAATTTGTTTACTGTTAACGTATGATAGCGTACATATTAAAGAGAACATCTCATCCCTGTTGCACTTTTTACTTGTTACACCAGACACGTACGATTTGATCAGCAATATCAGTTTTCTCGAAATCCGTATGATTAACTCAGAATTTCGATTTGAAGTAGCCGACTCGCGAGAGAAATCCGATTTGACTTCCTGCTGACCATTATGGAAGGAATACTCGCCGTAACATTTACGCCGTAACATTTACCTTGATTTTTCCAACGTGTGTGTTCTGTAATGTTTGCAACATACCACTGCATCAAAATGTTTGTGTAATAAATGCTACGAAAGCTTGAAACACTCTAGACAAATAAATATGCAAACATGAATCTATTGTCCCACGAATTTGACGAAACGTTATACTATGGCTTTGATATTTTCCCTATGGCTTTTACCGCAGTGGGTCTTTTTGAGGCGCACGTTGGCTTTGAGAATGGGAATATCGCATGGCCATGTGACGCACTGGTTCAAACTTCAACCAATGTGTTGCTCGGTAATAGGCCCCTTCCCGCCGAGCCGATTACAAACGTTCCTTTCTTCGCACCAGCAGATGCGCTCACTGTCGTTGTCATGACGACGGTGGTCGCGACGGCGGAGAAGCGTACTGCTGTTACAAAACGTTAACAGCGTAGCTTGGACTCGGAAGAAATCATAATTAATGTTGCTATTACAACTTGACGGTGGTACAATGACAATGCCCAGTGCTATCATCAGACGTAACTAGTCCTGAGGTTTCACCAGAGTATGTTTTTGAAATATCCTCCAAAGGTGGGGCGCTCCCTTTTATGCATGTCATGGACTTGGTAAGGCCGCGGATATTTTGCGCTTTCGCCTCCGTCTTTGTGCAAAGTGACAAACGCTTGCTTCCCGCAGTTTATGAGGCTAAAATGACTCTGCCGCCGAGTCCGCCGCGGCAAACCAAGCGCGTGAGTTCATGTCTTACTGGATGGCACGAGCGGAATGGCCACAATACGCTTCTAAACCAACATCATCATCATTCAAAATTTGATGTCGTAACATTGCAAATTCCCATGCGCCTGATCCGACGTCGGCAAAGGGAACGCTGCATGGCAGTCGACGGAATAAAATGGATATGCTAACCGGGCAAGTGTGTTCTACTAGGAGCTGATAACCCAATTGCATCGCTGTCGACAGGGGCAGCACCACCAATTTTTACTAGGGGGACGAGGTCGTAATACCATCAACATATCTGAATTCAAAAAAGGGCGATAAAGTGAGCGTTTAATAGCTGGCTTCCTCCCAAAGGATCAGCCAATTGCTCATGAGCTGTGCGGCGATCCCCGAAGGGTAGAGAGCGGGGGGGGGGGGGGGGGGAGAGTGAACCAGAGAGAAAGGCAGGGACTGAGACCCAAACAACTTGCTAAAAATTTAACATTTGCCCTATGGGTGTTAACTGGAAAGAAGTAATCCAAATGGCTATCTCCACCTCCCCTCCCAGCTTCGAGGAATGCCGCTTCCTCGAAGCCAGCAAACATATCTTTTCACAGAATCGTACCTTCTTTACAGCACATTGCATGCCATCATCTCGGCCAGTTGGCAACAGCAGCGTGTAAGCGTGGTATGCCCAGTGACAAAGGCTTCATAGGCTGCGACTTTGTGTATTTTTACCTACGAGCTACGCTATGGGTTGGGCGCGAGATTCAAAAATGGCTCTGTCCGCCTATCGAAAACTGTTGAGAGAGAGAGAGAGAGAGCAAATTAGGCCGTTGGCAACTGTGGCTCAATGCACGTCAGTCAAACTGTCGTCAATCCAAACTGTTCGCACGGCTTGCAACTGCATCATGCATAATACACAATAATGGCGTGCTGGCGAGCGTATGGTGTTGTTCTAACGTGCTTGTGCTTACTAGATTTATGTGTATGGTTTCATTTGTCAACGTGGAGATTGGCAACTGGGCTGCATCGTTGGATCTAGGTGAAAATGACCTCCGAAGGTTTCGTTTCTTCGCAAAACATGTAGTCCACCTTGATGTCTCGATATATTACGTACATAATGATTTTATGCTTGCCAAGTCAACGTGGGGAGACGCCATAGGTACAGGTTATACATAGGTATAGGCAGGTGCGCCAGAGTTACAGGTTATACTAATTTGTCCCAATCCCAACAAGCGAGCCAAGCAAGCAAGCAAACCTGTCAACACAGATTTGTGACATGAAATAAAAAAGAATGGTGAATGTTACAGTGCAACAAAATGGCTCTTACAAACCGACAGAACTCAAAACTATGACCCACACTTGCTCCAGACGAAATGCACGGCAATCGAGTACAGGTTCAAAGATTCCCGTCAGCTCAGGTTGGCGGGCGGGCGGACCACCGTACTCTAGCTGCAGTAGGTAGCGTCGGTCGTGCTGCTCTGGATCCAGGACAGCACCGCTGTAACCCTGGCGAAGACGTCGGGTGTGTTCGCCACGGCGCACGGCCGGCCGAACGAGACGACGCCGATCAGGGCGTACTTGCTGTTCTCTAGCGTGACGAGCGGACCGCCGCTGTCGCCCATGCAGACGGATTTGCCGCCGGCAGGCAGGCCGCCGGCGCAGATCATGGTTTCAGTGACGAAGCTCCACACGGCCCTGCACTGAGCTTCGGAGCGGACTGGCAGCTCGACCTCCTGCAGCTCCGTAGCCTGCGGCCGCGAGGCGCCGAGCCGGCCGAAGCCGGTGGCGATGGCCGTGGCGCCGGCGTACGTCTGGCCGGCGGTCGGCAGGCACACGGTCGCCCGCCGGCTGTTGAACGTCACCGGACTGGACAGCTTCAGCAGGGAGATGTCGTAACCCTGGCTGTGCGTCACGTAGGACGGGTGATCGATGATGTGACTGAGGGTGTGACGCGACTCACCGTCGGTGACGCTGATGCGGTGGTCGCCCAGCAGCACCTGGATCTGCGACGCCGTGTTGCCACTGGTGCAGTGGGCCGCCGTCACCACGTACCGGTCGTTGATGAGACTGCCGCCGCACCAGGTGCGGGTCCCGCCGGGGCTGACCAGGCCCGCCTGCCACGGGTACTCGTTGACCTCGGTCTCGACGCCGCCGACCACCCGGGAGGCGCGGTTGGCCACGCCGCAGCTGCAGCTGCCCGAGGGGGGCTGAGTCGTGACGCCCGATCCGGACTCGGCTGTGATGGTGCAGGAGAACCCGCTCCTGACTACAGAGTAGTCGGCATGGAAGTCAATGCTTAGGGCCCCGCTGTTGGAGACAGAGGGACCTTGGGTACCACAAAACTTGTTTCCGTTCACTCGCAGCCAGTCCCATCCACAGGAGCTGTGAGACTCGATATTGAACGCAGAACAGCTGATGGATAGAGTTTCAGCACCTGAACCCGCCGTGAGGCTGTAGAGGCAGTTATAGTTGTTTTCGTAGTTGGAAGGGTGGTTAGGTGATGTGATCGTGTAGGTACCCACCGCCAGAGTGTGGGCACCACAGGTCAGGGAGTCGGAGGAAGACGTGGGCCCAGCTGTGATGGTGCAGGAGAACCCGCTCCTGACTACAGAGTAGTCGGCATGAAAGTCAATGCTTAGGGCCCCGCTGTTGGACACAGAGGGACCTTGGGTACCACAAAACTTGTTTCCGTTCACTCGCAGCCAGTCCCATCCACAGGAGCTGTGAGACTCAATGTTGAACGCAGAACAGCTGATGGATAGAGTTTCAGCACCCGAACCCGCCGTGAGGCTGTAGAGGCAGTCATAGTTGTTTTCGTAGTTGGAAGGGTGGTTAGGTGATGTGATCGTGTAGGTACCCACCGCCAGAGCGTGGGCACCACAGGTCAGGGAGTCGGAGGAAGACGTGGGCCCAGCTGTGATGGTGCAGGAGAACCCGCTCCTGACTACAGAGTAGTCGGCATGAAAGTCAATGCTTAGGGCCCCGCTGTTGGAGACAGAGGGACCTTGGGTACCACAAAACTTGTTTCCGTTCACCCGCAGCCAGTCCCATCCACAGGAGCTGTGAGACTCGATGTTGAACGCAGAACAGCTGATGGATAGAGTTTCAGCACCCGAACCCGCCGTGAGGCTGTAGAGGCAGTTATAGTTGTTTTCGTAGTTGGAAGGGTGGTTAGGAGATGTGATCGTGTAGGTACCCGCCGCCAGAGCGTGGGCACCACAGGTCAGGGAGTCGGAGGAGGACGTGGGCCCAGCTGTGATGGTGCAGGAGAACCCGCTCCTGACTACCGAATAGTCGGCATGAAAGTCAATGCTTAGGGCCCCGCTGTTGGAGACAGAGGGACCTTGGGTACCACAAAACTTGTTTCCGTTCACTCGCAGCCAATCCCATCCACAGGAGCTGTGAGACTCAATGTTGAACGCAGAACAGCTGATGGATAGAGTTTCAGCACCCGAACTCGGCGTCAGGTTGTAGAGGCAGTCGTAGTTGTTTTCGTAGTTGGAAGGGTGGTTCGGTGATGTGATCGTGTATGTTCCTGTAGCCAGAGTATGGGCACCACAAGACAGAGTAGTGCGTGCGACTTCCATCCCAGGGTCAAACGGCACGGGCTCCAGAGACTTGATATCCTGGACGGAAGGCGGTGGTCTTCGTAGCAGAGACGGAGGCGGCTTGGCTGCGGCCACACCCAGAAGAACGACCACCAAGAATGTTGTCATTGTGACTCCTGACACACCGACACACTGACATACTGAGCAGCCGGAGCCGTGCGCGTATAAATACAGGCCAGAAATCTGCTCTTCATTGTCAGCCTTTGTTTTGCTGAGCTTGTCGTGTCCTATTGGTTGAATGTCGACAAAGACAGAGCTACGCAGCGGAATCACTGCATCATAGTGCAGCTGGACTGGTGTCGGCGGGGCTCGACGCAGGTGTTAAATCATACAGACGAAAGGAAACTTGCATTTCATCAACGCTACGGATGCGCACGCGTACGGCGTACTGCGAACACGCCGCAAACACGCATGATAAGACACTGGTACTGCGTAGCTACACACACATGCGCCGCCACAATTCTGTGGGAGGGAAGCGCAGCTGTCTCCTGTCACAAAGTGGTGTCTTTCACTTCGATGAGCTCACAGAAAATTGAGAAACTCCTATTTACCGTTCTTGCCAGTGGCTCAGTCCATTAACAAGTGGTGGGCCGAGCTGGGCCACTTTATACACTTTCGGGGGTCTGAGGCCCCATACGATGATTTGAGTCCTCCCACGCTCCTCTGAGCCCCCTCAATGCATATGAGCAAAGAGGAATAGTGGGCCAAATAAGTACAGAACAATAGGCTTAACTATTGGAATGCTAGGTAGTATGCACCTAAACACATCACTATAAGTACTATGTAGATTGCGTACCAGATAACATCCTGTAGGTACAACACGTTTTTATCATGCTTACTCCTTCATATGGTAAGCCAGTCCGCAAATGTTTGACAAGTTTTTCAAATTATGCCGCCTGGATTAGAATGAAGAACAATTACCTGAAAAATGTGGCAGCTTTTTAAAGTAATGTGGCCATGATAAAACGCATGCTTTTCCCAACAGTAGAAAGCGTATGTGTCGCATAATCTGACAATGATGGTTACCCAACACGATCAGCGACAGCAGTATTCACCAGTGGTCCCTTACTAAGGTTTACTTAGATGTTGTTCGATGAATAACACCCTCGCATAAGTTTTCACAAACAGGCGGCTCTCATTTACTTGAAGTGGGAAGTCATTCCTCTGCAGGAAAACGATTCTAAATCCACGAAATACAATTTCTTAAACTTTGATATCGAGGAAGCAAATGACAATGAATAGCCATTGTAATTCAAGTGCCCGAAATCCGGGTTGAAATCGGGCTTTGGAGGAAGGTGACGTCAATCTTTTTGGCTGAGACCCCCTCCAATCGACTACGAAAACCATCCTTGGGTGGGCCGCTCTCTCATAAGCTTCGTCTTAAGCATCCACGATTCTTTGCTTTGCGGCAAAAACGTCAAAGCATTACACTTCCCCTAAATGCTTGCACTCTAGCGAGGTATCTCGGGGCTCCCAAAGTCGGAATACATCATCATATGTAGGAATGCATTTTTCCCAATATCATGGTCCTGGTGAGTATTTAACATGCATGCAGTAACAGTATGGGACGGCTCACTCTCCTCCCCAAAAACAGCAACGTACCGTAATGTTTTTCAGGTGTATCCTATCGTGTTCATCCTGTTTTATGTAGTAAAGTGCTGAAATGTTGTTTCATTGCCACATTGCCTTGAATACGTGCACTTCCAACGCATTCGTATGATCAGTTTAGGAATGACACATTGGTATGCTTACTCTTTCATCCTACTCGCAGGCCTAAAAAACAAGGCAATGCCGTTTGTGTTTGCAAAGCGATGTCTCCTTGCATAGCGGATTTCTTCCGAATTAATGCACCAATGTTGAGGTGCAGCTACTTGCGAACAGTATGATCGAATCATATGGATTAGTCCTACCGAGTTACAGCCATCGATCCATGAACTAAAGGCCTTCAAGGCTTAGGTGAATTCGTGGGATCAGCGCTTGAAAGGGGTAAAAGAAGGGGGTAAAAGAAATCTTACCTGAGGAGGCTTCCACTATGTGCCGTCGCATTAGTCTGACTGGAACGGTCATTGACGGATCAAAATGTGTGCACTCGGTGCTGTTTCGCAAGATCCATCCTGCACTTTACCCCCTTTGAACGAAACTCGGGAGTCTGCGATGAACAGACCTTGCCATGCCGACCAATGCCGGCTGTCTCTGCCATTCGATGTCCGTGACGGTGCCAGCCCCATGACTGCCCCTTGACTGAGCAGCTGCTGAGCCGTCCAGGGGCACCTACTCTAGTGAATGCATTGATACTTCACGACACAGTCAGCAGCTGAGGATGTATGGCGTCGCCAGCCTCTACCCTAGCAGGAAAAGCAGGCACCGCGGGAAATCACACTCAGCACCGTGGGGAAAAAAACCTGCACCGTTTCTCAGTCATACCGCCTAAAGGGAATGTTCCACATTTAAAGATATCGAAGCAAGCATCAGTATTATGAAACAGGCTTACTTGCAACTATTGGTATACTTTGAAGTGGAAAAGACTGCTCCAGACAGTACAACTTCTCTGTTTAGCAAAAATGCTCTTCAATGCGTGATTGTTTGATTATGTCATCGTACCTTGCGCATCACCGATTGAAAGCCAGTTGACGGCTGCTATATCTGAAAGTTGTGCTCACGAACGCCAGATATGAACGGCACGACAATTCTTTTTCTTTGTCTTGATATCCGTGTGACCAATGGAATGGCAAGTTTTGGATGACGTTATTATGGCGTCATGGATGCCTGGTTAACGTTGAAACAGTCTCCCCGAAATAGTTTGCATATCTTCGCGGGCATGTGGCTCAGAAACTATGGGAGTTTATGTTTTAAGAATGGCGGGGCTATGAACTGCACCGAACGACCTTTAAAAAGCGACTTCAGTTCAAGACCTCATACAAATGTAGAACTCTCACTTAACCTTTTAACTCTTCCCTTTAAGAAGGGAGGAACCCTTTCACGCCATTTCTTCTCGCAATCAGGACGGGAGAGTCGTCTTTGAACCGAGTGAGAGGCGAATGGGAGGCGACCTCTATAGAGGGCGGAACGTGTCTGTGATAAAAAAAATCGCAGCCAGTTTTACAGCTTCGTATTATTGGCGCATCACTGTAGACGATTGTCAGCTTGACCCACACAACAAATATGAATTTGTCGATTGGGTTGAGTAGAAGTTGAAAATGGATGTTGAGAACAAGCATATAAAGTACATTAAGAAATAACAACAGAAAACAGATGAAATCTGGGCCGGATAACGTGCTTCTAGTAGAAGCCACCGAAGCCGTTGCCGCCGTAGCTGCCGTAACTCTCCGGATAAGTGGCCGTACCACCGTAGCGACCGTCGTAGCCGTTCCAGTAGTTGTTGTAGCTACGGCCCGAGCTGGAGTACCCGCCCAGCGGGCCGGCGAACCTACCAATGAGCCGCACAGTCAAGAACAGTGCCGGGGTTCTCGTAGGTGGTATCTACTGGATGCAATAAGTGAATGGTGTCGCTAGATGGAACAGGGGGACAAAGCAGTTTTCCATGATTACAGAGTGACAGAGCTAAAGAAACCAAAAAGTCAACTCAGACGAAACAACTGACCGCTAATTATGTGTAAACCTCATCGACATTACATGGTTACGCTATTGATCTACCAATTTTCATAATTTACTCATCATCCACGTAATACTTTACTCCTCATGAACTCAGTACGCTCACCTCCAGCTCATAACATCGAATACGTCCATTTGAATGAGATATGGGGATCACGTCACTCCATAACAGGCATTAACAGGCCTCACATAATGACATTACAAGCATTAACAGGCATCACATGACAAAACATGACGGAACACACATATGCTGACTTGTTATGTCTCGCATAATATCATTATGATGCACAATTTGACAGATGGCAAGTTAAGTAGATTGTTCGGTGTATTTTGAGTTTGGCCTAGAAATACTTGTACCTAAAAGTCTTATCAGGAATGCCGCCCATATCAGCGACCTCACAAGCACATATTTCCATAGCACTTAACACAGTCACTTAATGAAACCCACTAGCAAAACATGAGCTACATTTCACCATTAAGGCTCTAGAACACTGTCAACATGCTTTCGGATGCATCTGCACTGGGTCTCGAGTCCACGTTTTCTTTTGTCTAGGTACGTGTCCATTACATTTCGCCGCTTAACCTAAGTGAGTTTTACGTTCGTGTTGCCATTCTGACATGATCTCTAGATGTGAGTTGGACGTAGTGAAACTACAGCCGATGGCAATTTAAGCTGCTCATTAACTGTAATGCTTTCTCTAGTCATTTATTATTTAGAAATTCGGGCTCTTGGCAGCTTCGAAGTGAGTCCAACAAGTAAAATGGAGCCGTTGTCATTCTATGTGCCGCATGCGCTCGGCTGGAGGTCAAGCACTTGACAGACCCAAAGCTGGATTGGCAAAAATAGTATTTTATGCCAGGCAAGCTTATAACTGGACGACAAAAACCAGCACGTACAATCCGACGTACCCTCTGAGGCGGCCGTCCAGTCCGAGTCCGCCCAGCCGTCCGTAGCGTCCGTAGCCAGAGTAGCCGAGGCCGAAGCCACTGAGCAGGCCCTGGTCTGCCGTCTGCGCCAGGCAGAGGGCCACCAGGAGGGCCAGCGTCAGGCCGAAGACGACTGCTCGAGACATGACGGAGCTGCGGTTGGACTGAGCTCGGCGTGAGGTGCAGGTATGTGTGTGGTGATGCCGACACCCGACACCACTCTTATACCCGCCCACGGGGAGCCGACCTCCCAGCGCGCGTTCTCTCACGGCCGACGCCTCGGGTGAGCCGACTGTCCGTGACCTCTGCCGATCGCTCGACAGCAGTGCCCATGATCAGGTACTATCTGCGGTCAACTGTGTGCTCCCTGCCGGATGCTGGGAACGGGCACAGACTCTGTGTGTCCCATGATATATTCGCTGTTCCTGGGCACTCTTGTCGAACGATCAGCAGGGGTCGAAGCGGTGCTGACATCACACAAAATTGACTTAGTCTGCCCGCGCTATGAATATAGTGAGCAGCTAACTTGCAGCCAATTCCATGACGGCAATCTGCAACTTAGAACCATTTGAATCTCAGCCATGTTGACCAAAAATGGCTCTAGCACATCGAGTATTGGTGTTTTGAAAAGTCCTATCGAGTGGAGGAGTCATATAATGTGCTAAGTATCAAAATAAGTGACTTAGGTGTTGGAATTGATAGTGGTTTAGATGCCATTAGTTTTAGTTTTATTTCGTGACGTCAGCACCGGAGTTCACATCGGACAGGTAACGCCCGCAATGAACTTTACCATAGAAATCACTTAGGTGAATTTAACAATCTCGTATACAGGCAGAGAAGAGGCGGGATCTAAAACCCATATATATCTAAGAGAATCTTGACAGATACTCCGCTTTCTTGAGCTTTTGATGATGACGTTTAGCTCGTAAGCTTGGCTTAAAGGAAATGTTCCACATTTATGTGGTGTTACGAGCTGAAATAGCCGCCCTAACGTTCATACGCCTAGGCCCAAAGCAGCCTTTTCCATTGGTATAGTATATCACTAGCTACAAGTGGGTTTGTTTCATCATGTCTGTCAGCATGCCATCATCATACCATCATGTTATCGTGATGTTTGTTTCAGTATCTTCAGGAATGAAACGTTTCTTTTAAATGGTGTATGTAGGTGGTTAGGTTAATTGCGATCTAAATTGCCAGCAATTTACAAGCGGCATAAGTCTTGGTCTGTCATACAATTTAACTTTAGTATTGGCGTAAAGGCTCATCACACAGCAGACATATTTTGCACTTGCCACCAATTATACCGTTCAACACAGTCGTATTATTTATCACAATCACACCTTGCAAAGTATAACAATTTTACGTTTTTGTATTCATCATCGTATAGACTGTTCAGGAGCGTGATTACCTGCTCTCTTTTATATGGTTACGTTCGCTGCCGGCAGCTGGACGTCAGTATGTGCACTTTAGTATGACGAGAATATGGCCAATTATGGATAAATGGCGCACAATTCCACAGACTACAACGTATCTGCGTTATCAGTGGTTAGAAGTTTCGCCTGATTCTGCTCTGACATCCAGTCATCTTTGTTGCTGTGTTCGCACCTACTCTGAGGAGGCCTGCTCTGGAGGTTTATTCGAGCCCAGGGACTCGCTAATCAGAGAAGACTTCATCACAGGAGTACTTCTCACGAGAGCGTCGGCACTGTTCCTGACTGTGCGGCTCATTGGCAGATTCGCCGGCCCGCTGGGCGGGTACTCCAGCTCGGGCCGTAGCTACCACAACTACTGGAACGGCTAGGACGGTCGCTACGGCGGTACGGCCA
This sequence comes from Pollicipes pollicipes, assembly GCF_011947565.3. Lineage (NCBI taxonomy): Eukaryota > Metazoa > Arthropoda > Thecostraca > Pollicipedomorpha > Pollicipedidae > Pollicipes > Pollicipes pollicipes. The sequence continues at coordinate 19,718,935 of NW_023596805.1, read as the reverse complement.
CTTATCCGGAGAGCTACGGCAGCTACGGCGGCAATGGCTTTGGCGTATACTACCAGAAGCACGTTTTCTTGCCGAGACTCAATCTGTTTTCTGCTGTAATGCCCTAAATGGGCAGCTGATTTGTTGTGTGGCAAGCTGCCAATCAGTTACGGTGATGCGCCAATAATACACAGCTGTGAAACTGACTGAACTGACTTCGTTCCATCACAAGAAGTGTTTTGCCTCCACATGCCGCCGTAAGCGTTGGCTCTGTTCAAGAAGACACTGAAGGACCAATGCTGTCGCCCTTAAGACAGAACACTTCATGAGAGGACGCCAGTGGGAAGCCCCGTTGTCAAGCAGAAGCATCGCGATGTCGCGCAAACAGACAACCTTATTCATGGTTCATTGATAGATTGGCAGGCTTCTGTAGTGTTTCACTTTCCCATGTAATTATGCATGGCAAACGGGCTTCTCAAAGCGGGCCAGGCTCATCGCAGTCACGGCTATGCTGAGTTGCTTGCAGCAAAACGAAGGACCCGTTCTTCGTTGTCAAATGAGAGTTGTACAGGAGTGTACCTGATGGGTTGCACGCAGATTGCGTTGAACGGTGTAACAGTGTAAGCGGCTGGAACATCTTGAGAAGTGTGCACAAACGGAATCGCGGAATTGCAATACCTAAATCAACCAGCAATGCTCGCACCTAAAAGGGACCAGTGCATATTGCACTCTGCCTAGCGAGGAGAAGGGTGAGGCTTGGTTCGAGCTAATGGCTAATTCGCAAGCCTATGACCGCTGCATGTCTCGTCACATCATTCATGGAGTGGAAGCAACCACGTAATTTTGGATGGCATCTACGGAAATAATTTCCCATTCATTGAGTCTTGTTGCCAATGAAGTGGAAAAGCATTCATTGAAAATTGCTACTAGGTTGTCTGCGTATTCCCTTCCGTCTTCGCCTAATGCTTCACATTCTCTGACATCTCGTCAAAGCGATAGCCCTTGAAGAAAATATCATCGGTAGAATGCGGCGGAACCTGCTTCAGTACTACCAGACCACCGACGCGTTCTTCCATGAGTGTCGAATCTTGGGAAGTTACCAGTTAGGTGTGCTATTATGGACGTGATTTTAGTATTCACTGAAAGACGGGGGCGTACTTAAGCGGGGCGTGGAAGAGTTAGCACAGTAGGCTTGTTCCTCTGCGATTTCTGAACGTTGTTGACGTGGTTTTGAGCAGAAGATTGTGGTGTCGCACGTAATTTTTCATACAAAGGTTAAAGTCGTGCTCCCTTCTTGAAAACAATTGAATGCACCTTGGTGGTAACGTGCACACGTTGTTTCATGCCCGGCAGAATTGTTACGAATTGTGTAAATCGTCTTTTTGAATTGACAGTATCGAGTGAGCCAAATCTGGCGATTTTTCTTTGGGGGTGGGGAAGGGGAGCACGTTTGCGAACAGTACGCCCTTCGTCACCCGGTTTTGTAATCCTCTGAGCGTCAGCGGCGGTCTCTGAGCCCTCGAGCGCCACCACCAGGGTTTGACGCACTCTCTTATTGTTTAGAATGTTGCGGTTCTTCTTGCCTTTAGGACGTGTCTCCGTGTTTCAGAGGTGCCATTTGAGCTATAAGGACCCTTCCATATGTCGGGATCCCGTTCATTATCACGGTCATTCCTTTTCGTCCGTTCAGACTACGTCGGAGTCGAATAAGCCTTTGAGACGAGTGGGAGACGAATGATAGGTGGCATCTCATTCGTATTGAAAGGAAACAAAACCTGTCGGCGATAAGCAGATCGTAGCCAGTTTTACAGCTGTGTATCATTGGTGCATCACCGTAAACAGCTGTCAGCTTGACCCAACCAACAAATCAGCTTTTGTTGACGATTGGATTGACTAGAAATTGAAACTAGATCTTCAGAAAAACTATAATGCACATTTAGAATATAATAACAGAAACAGATCTAGTCTGAGCAGGAAGACGAGCTTCTAGTAGTAGACGCCGAAGCCGTTGCCGCCGTAGCTGCCGTAGCTCTCCGGATAGGTGGCCGTACCGCCGTAGCGACCGTCGTAGCCGTTCCAGTAGTTGTTGAAGCTACGGCCCGAGCTGGAGTACCCGCCCAGTGGGCCGGCGAATCTGCCAATGAGCCGCACGGTCAGGCAGAATGCCAATGTTTTCGTAAGCGGTGCCTGCCGGTTACAATAAGCTATTGGTAGCCTTAGCTGGAACAGAGTGACAAAACAGTTTTACATGGCATCAGAGTAACCGAGCTACAAAAAGTCAACGTAAACTGAGACCGAACAGCTGGCCACGAATAAGGTAAAACCCTTACCAACCGGTACATGTTAACCTATTGATCTATTGATGTCCACAATTCCCTCATCATTGCAGTCCACGTGCACACTTTCAGCTCTTAACAACAAAGACGATCACCTGAGTGAAATATGGGCATCACGTAACACTATGACAAACATTAACGGGCATCACATAACAGGAAACATGACAGGAGATGGCAATGTGCTGAATTGTTACACCTTGCATCACATCATTTGATGCAAGAAATGATTGAGGACGAGAATACAACGTTTATATGATTTATCTTGTACTAAGCTTCTGCAGAAGTATATCTAAATGGTTGTCAGCGATAACGCCCAGAAACTGCCATGTCCATATTGTCATAAAACTTTACATAGCCATTAACTGAAACCCATTAACCCGACATAGCAGCTACATCTCATCATGTAAGCTCAAGAAAATAGTCAATGTGCATCCAAACTTACGCACACCGGATCTCAGTTCAATGTTAGTTGGTAGCTAAAATTTCGGCATCTTAGAGACTTGAAAGAAAAAATGCTGCGCAAAATGGAGCCGTTTCCCCTCTAGGTGCCTGCAGCACTTGGCTGGAGGTCATACACTCGGCAGGTACAAACCGGGAACAAGAACAATCGTTTTCTATACCAACACCGCTCCAAACTGGACAGCAGAAATCAGCATATACCCTCCAGTGTACCCTCTGAGGCGGCCGTCCAGTCCAAGTCCGCCCAGCCGTCCGTAGCGTCCGTAGCCAGAGTAGCCGAGGCCGAAGCCACCGAGCAGGCCCTGGTCTGCCGTCTGCGCCAGGCAGAGGGCCACCAAGAGGGCCAGCGTCAGGCTGAAGATGGCTGCTCGAGACATGACGGAGCTGCGGTTGGACTGAGCTCGGGGTGAGGTGCAGGTGTGTGTGTAGTGATGCCGACACCCGACACCGCTCTTATACCCGCCCGCGGGGAGGCGACCTCCCAGCCCGCGTTCTCTCACGGCTGACGCTTCGGGACATTTAACACACCATCCGGGGCTAATCTACATGCCCGCCGACTCCGTGTGGGGTGAGCCGACTGTCCGTGACCTCTGCCGATCGTTCGACAGCAGCGCCCAGGGCCAGGTACTGTCTGCGGTCGACTGTGTGTTACCTGCCGGGTCCCGGGACGGGCCGGCAGACGCCTGAGACCCAGCACGTCCCATGGTCCAATCGCCGACGCCTAGAGGCTGTTGTCGAACGATCGGCGAGAACCACAAGGAGTCGGCAGACACGCCGGTGGGCCCAGATGTTTTAAGATGTCCCGAGGCTGGGGTGCAACATTGCATGTCTGGGGGGGGGAGGGGCTAACCCCCAATTTTGAGCTGGTCCCAACGGTTGGGCTTGGCCCCGCAATATTGGGGTGCGACCCCACCACGTTTGGGCTGGGCCTTTACAATGTCGAACCTGCCTCCGATAACGTATCAGTGAAGATAAGTAAACTAAAGACAATCTAAGCTTATCTGGCACTCACAATCTGGTAACATACAACTACACTTATATAACACAATAGGGAATAAGCTACGCACAATGAAACCAAACTAACGATCTCTCCACGGCTACGGTGGCTATACGGCGACGCCTATGGGCAATACGGCGACGCCTGCTTCTCAACCTTGTAAAAAGACGCGCACTGTAGACAACTAAATCCCGTGGTGAATGGTAAAAGGAAAAAACAATCAATTGTGCACAATGTCTAATTCGTATTGCCAACGAAGTGACATGTCATGACACGAATATCAATGTGAGGGTGAAGTAAAACACACGGCCTGCTGCCTGGAATGTCTAAAACGTGTTGTGCCCTGAGCGTGGAAATATTCACATCTTGTGGTAGGCATGTTTTGGGCATCTTGAAAGATTCCAAAATCGCTTGCATTCCACTTGAGGAAAGTGGCACAAGCGATGTGTAAACGTTATGGGCTTTAGAGATTAGAATCAAGTGTTTTGGGTACACTGTAATCCGGTACGTAAAACCGTGGTGCATTCGAATTTAAGATAGTTGTAGCATATCGTAGTAGTAGCCTGCAAAACATAGATCTTGTCTTACATATTATGCGTAATACGTTATGCGTTATGTTTTACTTACGCATTGCCTTCGGACGTACGAACGGAATGCCTACGTCTCTCATATTGTTTTAGCATGTAGGGAACCACGGACTCATGACGCCATGGCGTAACCTCGATTCCTCATGATGCTGTTATTACTGATCCCACTCAGAGAGCCAGCCAGAAAATTGCACAGATGAGTTTTTCTAATCAGGAGGTGAAGATCTCTTTCGCCTGAGCGCGGAGTACCTAGCATCCGATATTCTGGCGATACGGGGACCGGAATGCCCTGGTCGATCCGGAAGCCCTCAGAGGGATGCATCATACAGCCGTCCCATCCCTGATGCGGCAGGCCTCTGACCTGGGCATCTGACGCAGGATCGACGCAGGGTCATGTCACTGACACAAAAGGATCCCTACCGACACAGGGAGCTCAATAAATGGGGCCGAGACACAACTTTGGCTTATCAGCATCCCCCTGCTTGAAACCGTACGGAGGTCCCTTGTTCGGTAACGCAACCGCTGATTGGCACAGGTCGCTGCATGACTGGGAGTGCGAACCGTTGCATCATCACTTGTCATGCCTCCTGCCATTGTCAAGAAGGTCCTGACCAACACGAGAGGCCTTCCGACATTCGAGGTCCTCCCGTTCTTGTCCCTGTTCGGAAAATGTGCCCACGGCAGGCTTTGGACTTGGTGCTGGTGAGCAGTCCCTTGTTGAGCACTGTGAGCGCCTGATCAGCGCCAGAGCCCCATCAAGGCACGATCTTTCGGATTAACATTTGTCCTGCCTTGCCTCGACGTGGGAAAGGGGCACCAACGCCAAAACCGGCGCGGGACCGACTGCTCGGTATTGTCTTCTGGCTGAGGGCCCATCACATGCCCCCCCCCCCCCCCCACCCCCTCGGCTTGCCGTTGGGACGCTGCGATTGGACCTTTGATCGTCGCCCAAATGGACAACAATCAAAAGTTGTCGGAGGGCCCCAAGGAGTCATGGGATTCCTCTTCGAAGAAACAGCTGATCTACGACTTCGTCAGGGTGGAGACACAGACGTTTTGTTGCCCCGATCTAGGTGTTCCTCGAGAATGAAGATAGTGGAGCCTTTAAAATGAACCATTTGGACTTGGTGCCTGCTGAAAATAAACAATTATGGTGCTTTAAAATAAATGTCTGGTGCAAACCGCCTTTGAGACTGTCCCAGGATATCATTCGGGCTGGGAGGCACGATATTGTTCTGCCCCTTGAGGATGAGGGTTTGTGGCCCTCCGATGTCCTCTCTGGCATTGGGACATTGCGCGACTCTTGAAAATAAAGGATTTGGCGTCTGAACTATGGTATTAATGCGTCTTTGCACAATGAGCCGATCCAGGATTTCGTGTGCCCCTGTGCCCCTGATGCTTCTCGAAAACGAAGCCTTGGATCTTTTTGCGGCAACCCTGGAGTTTGGTGTTCCTTGGAAATGAGGTTTAAGTGGTTCAGAAATGAAGGGTTAGGTGCATCCTCGCCATGACATTTTGGTGTGAAGGAAGGGCATCAAAACCTCATGGGTGGCCACAGAGGGTGGGTGGCACTGCACCGTGCGTTCTCCCACCCACCTTCTGGATACACCTCTGTCTACATTGTTCGATTGCTGGCATAATAATGCTATCCTATTCAGGCGGTCCTGGAAGATTGGCGTCACGTCATTTAATGAAAAATCTGCTCAAACTCCGGTGGCTGGTATTGCTTCTGTCAGGCGAGAACTCACCAGCCACTTAAAAGCGCTGCCTTTCCGCAGATTTCTGGAGCGGTCTCAAAGCGTCATCATTTGTGGGTATGGCGGTGTTCAGGCAAGTGCTGTGGCCAAATAGGGGCTTGATCTTCTGTGGCAAATGATCTGTCTTTGAACCAAAACAGGAATGCAACATTGGTACATGAAACTTTCGGAAGTTATGAAGCATCTATGGAGACACCTTTCGCAAATACAAACACTCATCTGCTGCCTCGTGTTCATTCTCAAAAGGTAAGGTGAACGCGTGCACATTACGGCTAAGTCGAATTCAAACGTATTTCAAGTAGTGAGCATGACTTCAACCTTTCTATGAAAATTACGTGCGATGCCACAAACTTCTTCTCGAAAGCGTGTCAACAACGTTAAAAAATATCAGAGGAACAAGCCCATTGTGCTATCTCAGCCCCCCCCCCGCTCTTAATTACGCCCCCGCCTTTCGGTGATAACTAAAATCACATCGGTAAGAGCACACTCAACTGGTAGCTTCCCAAGATTCAACTCTCATGACAGTAGTCTGATAGTACTGAAGCAGGTTCTGCCGCATTCTAACCATGATATTTTTTCAAGGGATTGTCGTTTTGTCGAGATGTCAGAGAATGCGAAGCATTAGGCGAAGAGGGAAGGGAATAAACAGAAAACCTGGTAGCAATACTCAATGAATGTTTTTCCAATTCATTGACAACAATACTCAATAAATGAAGAATTATTTCCGTAAGTGGTATCCAACATTGCATAATTGCTCTCACTCGATGAACGATGCATGACATGCAGCGGTCATGGGCTTGCAAATGAACCATTAGCTCGAATCAAGCCATATCCTTCTCCTCGCTAGACAATGTGCAATATGCCCGTGTTTCTTTTAGGAACGAGAATTGCTAGCTGATTCAGGTAGCGTAATTCCGCAATTGCCGCTTGCAGTGTTGTACCGTTCAACGCAATCTGGATGCAATCAATCCGATACATTCCGGTGCAATTCTCGTCTAACAACGACAAAGGTCCTTCGTTTTGGTGCAAGCAACTCAGCGTAGCCGTGACCGAGACGAGGCTGGCCCGCTTCGAGAAGCGTATTTGTGCTGAGTAATTACACCATGGAGTGGAACACTACAGAAGCCTGCCAACCTCTGTTTGAACTGTGAATACAGCTACGCATTGCGCGACATCGCGATGCTTCTGCTTGACAACGGGGCTTCCCACTGGTGTCTCTCATGAAGTGTTCTGTCTTAAGGGCGACAGCATTGATGGTTCAGTGTCTTTTTGAACAGAGCCAACGCTTACGGCAGATTGTGGAGGAAAAACATGACTGTGATGAAACGAAGCCCGTTGAGCCAATTTTACAGCTATGTATTGTTGGCGCATCACCGTATACGATCACCACCTTGACACACAACACATCAGCATTTGTGGACGATGGGACTGACCATAGATTGAGCATCGATCTTCAGAACAAGCGTACAATGTCCATGTAGGACATTACAACAGAAAACAGGTTGAGTCTGAGCAAGAAAACATGCTTCTAGTATATGCCGAAGCCGTTGCCGCTGTAGCTGCCGTAGCTCTCCGGATAAGTGGCCGTACCGCCGTAGCGACCGTCGTAGCCGTTCCAGTAGTTGTTGTAGCTACGGCCCGAGCTGGAGTACCCGCCCAGCGGGTCGGCGAAACTGCCAATGAGCCGCACAGTCAAGAACAGTGCCGGCGCTCTCGTGAGAAGCGTGCCTGTGGAGAAGTCTGCTCTAACTAGCGAGCACCAGGACTAGAACAAAGCTGCATGGCAGGTATCGGCGTGAATAGGGCAAAACAGCTGAATAAATGTCAGAGGAAAGCCAGACAAAACAGCTCATCACTGATGACGCAGATGCTTTATCGTCTATGGAATTGTACGTTATTTATTCAAAATCGTATATACTCTCGTCATAATAAAGTGCACATGCTGATGTCTGGCTGCTAGCAACGACTGTCACCATGTAAAAGAGAACTGTGAATCACACTCTTGAACAGACTATACGATGGTGTGTACGAAAACACAAAACTGGTTTGCTTTGCAATTGCATGGTTTACAATTGTTATACGCCGTATGATTAATGGCGAGTGCAAAAGATGTGTAAGGTATGATTTTTTGTTTGGGGGGAGGGTCAACGCTTGGGTTAAATTGCAACACAGACCAACGGTAATGCCGCTCGCAAGTTGTTAACTATTCAGGTCGTGCTTTGCGCAACCACCTACATACACCATCTACGCCAGACATAAGAGCCACACGTCATCATTATCAAAGCTCAAGAAAAAGTAGCATCTGTCGAGATTCTCTGAGACGTATATGGGTTCTAGATCCCGTTGCTTCTCTGTCTGGATACGAGGCTGTTAAATTCACCTAATTAACTTCTATGGCGAAGCTTGTCGTGGGTGTTACCGGTCCGATATGAGCTCCCGTGATGACGTCACGAAATAAAACTACAACCAAGGACATTTAGCCGACTAACAATGCCAATATCTCAGTTAATTATTTTGAAGCCTGATGCTCTTCATGACCCATGGACTTAACAGGACTATTCGAAACACAACAGTCTGTGGGGTCGAGCCACTTGTTATCAACAGGGCTGGTGTTTAAAGGCCGCAATATGTCGATTGGCTCCATGGAACTGGCTGCAAGCCAGGTTCTGGGCATATTTACACCGGAGGCAGAATAAGTCGACTTCCATACCAACACCGCTCCAAACTGGACAGCAGAAATCAGCACGTACCCTCCGGTGTACCCTCTGAGGCGGCCGTCCGGTCCGAGTCCGCCCAGCCGTCCGTAGCGTCCGAAGCCAGAGTAGCCGAGGCCGAAGCCACCGAGCAGGCCCTGGTCTGCCGTCTGCGCCAGGCAGAGGGCCACCAGGAGGGCCAGCGTCAGGCTGAAGACGACTGCTCGAGACATGACGGAGCTGCGGTTGGACTGAGCTCGGGGTGAGGTGCAGGTGTGTGTGTGATGATGCCCACACCCGACACCGCTCTTATACCCGCCCGCGGGGAGCCGACCTCCCAGCCCGCGTTCTCTCACGGCTGTCACGTCGGAGCACACGTGGGATTTGCATTTGCTATTGGGCGGGGCTTACTCATGAACCTTCCCGACCCTATTTCCGAGAGGCTTTTTACAGATTTCGTCCACTTTACTCCTTCAATGTTCTTACGTTGCGTTAATGACGTTCGGTATACGAAGAGGTACTGGTTGAACGGCATTGTAGTGCTTATTAAGGAGTATATCAACGGTACTTAATATTTCAAGCTGTACTTATCCTCAAGAGCTCACCTTTTGAGGATGAACACTGGGCAGCAGATGGGTGTTTGCATTTGCGAAATGTGTCTTCATAGATGTTTCATAGCTTCCGAAGGTTTCATGTGCCAATGTTGCATTCCTGTTTTGGTTCAAAGACAGATCATTTGCCACAGAAGATCAAGCCCCTGTTTGGCCACAGCACTTGCCTGTCATGGTGAACACCGCCGTACCCACAAATGGTGCCGCTTTCAGGACACCAGGACACCGTTCAGGACACAACACGTTTTACACATTCCAGGCAGCAGGCCGTATGTGTTACTTCACCCTCACATGGATATTCGTGTGATGACAAGTCACTTTACTGGCAAAACGAATTAAACATTGTGTACAAGTAATTGTTTTTGCGTTTCACCATTCACCGCAGGCTTTACTTGCCCACAGTGCCCGTCCTTTTGCGAGGTTGAGAAGCAGGCGGCGCCGAATAGCCCGGAAGCGTCGTCAAGCTCCTATGACGCACGACACCCTCCTCGTGTTCATATACAGCAACGAAGAACCAGGAACTGAAGGCCTTTCTTTCATTCATAGAGTCCAAATTATGACCGCGGAGTAAAGTGGACGAGATATGTAAAAAGCCTCTCGGAAATAGGGTGGGGAAGGTTCATGAGTAAAGCCCGCCCAAATGACAAAGGCAAGCCCACGCGTGCTCCGACGTGACAGCCGTGAGAGAACGCGGGCTGGGAGGTCGGCTCCCCGCGGGCGGGTATAAGAGCGGCGCCGCCTGCTTCTCAACCTCGCAAAAGGACGGGCACTGTGGGCAAGTAAAGCCTGCGGTGAATGGTGAAACGCAAAAACAATTACTTGTACACAATGTTTAATTCGTTTTGCCAGTAAAGTGATTTGTCATCACACGAATATCCATGTGAGGGTGAAGTAACACATACGGCCTGCTGCCTGGAATGTGTAAAACGTGTTGTGTCCTGAACGGTGTCCTGGTGTCCTGAAAGCGGCACCATTTGTGGGTACGGCGGTGTTCACCATGACAGGCAAGTGCTGTGGCCAAACAGGGGCTTGATCTTCTGTGGCAAATGATCTGTCTTTGAACCAAAACAGGAATGCAACATTGGCACATGAAACCTTCGGAAGCTATGAAACATCTATGAAGACACATTTCGCAAATGCAAACACCCATCTGCTGCCCAGTGTTCATCCTCAAAAGGTGAGCTCTTGAGGATAAGTACAGCTTGAAATATTAAGTACCGTTGATATACTCCTTAATAAGCACTACAATGCCGTTCAACCAGTACCTCTTCGTATACCGAACGTCATTAACGCAACGTAAGAACATTGAAGGAGTAAAGTGGACGAAATCTGTAAAAAGCCTCTCGGAAATAGGGTCGGGAAGGTTCATGAGTAAGCCCCGCCCAATAGCAAATGCAAATCCCACGTGTGCTCCGACGTGACAGCCGTGAGAGAACGCGGGCTGGGAGGTCGGCTCCCCGCGGGCGGGTATAAGAGCGGTGTCGGGTGTGGGCATCATCACACACACACCTGCACCTCACCCCGAGCTCAGTCCAACCGCAGCTCCGTCATGTCTCGAGCAGTCGTCTTCAGCCTGACGCTGGCCCTCCTGGTGGCCCTCTGCCTGGCGCAGACGGCAGACCAGGGCCTGCTCGGTGGCTTCGGCCTCGGCTACTCTGGCTTCGGACGCTACGGACGGCTGGGCGGACTCGGACCGGACGGCCGCCTCAGAGGGTACACCGGAGGGTACGTGCTGATTTCTGCTGTCCAGTTTGGAGCGGTGTTGGTATGGAAGTCGACTTATTCTGCCTCCGGTGTAAATATACCCAGAACCTGGCTTGCAGCCAGTTCCATGGAGCCAATCGACAACTTGCGGCCTTTTAAACATCAGCCCTGTTGATAACAAGTGGCTCGACCCCACAGACTGTTGTGTTTCGAATAGTCCTGTTATGTCCAAGGGTCATGAAGGATATCAGGCTTCAAAATAATTAACTTAGATAGTGGCATTGTTAGTCGGCTAAATGTCCTTGGTTGTAGTTTTATTTCGTGACGTCATCACGGGAGCTCATATCGGACCGGTAACACCCACGACAAGCTTCGCCATAGAAGTTAATTAGGTGAATTTAACAGCCTCGTATCCAGACAGAGAAGCAACGGGATCTAGAACCCATATACGTCTCAGAGAATCTCGACAGAAGCTCCTTTTTCTTGAGCTTTGATAATGATGACGTGTGGCTCTTATGTCTGGCGTAGATGGTGTAGATAGGTGGTTGCGCAAAGCACGACCTGAATAGTTAACAACTTGCGAGCGGCATTACCGTTGGTCCGTCTTACAATTTAACCTAAGCATTGACCCCCCCCCCCCCCGAAACAAAAAATCATACCTTACACATCTTTTGCACTCGCCATTAATCATACGGCGTATGACAATCGTAAATCACGCAATTGCAAAGCACACCAGTTTTGTGTTTTCGTACACACCATCGTATAGTCTGTTCAAGAGCGTGATTCACAGTTCTCTTTTGCATGGTGACAGTCGCTACTAGCAGCCGGACATCAGCATGTGCACTTTATTATAACGAGAATATATCCGATTATGAATCAATGACGTACAATTCCATAGACGATAAGGTATCTGCGTCATTAGTGATGAGCTGTTTTGCCTGGCTTTCCTCTGACATTTATTCAGCTGTTTTGCCCTATTCACGCCGATGCCTGCTATGCAGCTTTGTTCTAGTCCTGGTGCTCGCCAGTTAGAGCAGACTTTTTCACAGGCACGCTTCTCACGAGAGCGTCGGCACTGTTCTTGACTGTGCGGCTCATTGGCAGATTCGCCGGCCCGCTGGGCGGGTACTCCAGCTCGGGCCGTAGCTACAACAACTACTGGAACGGCTACGACGGTCGCTACGGCGGTACGGCCACTTATCCGGAGAGCTACGGCAGCTACGGCGGCAACGGCTTCGGCATCTACTAGAAGCACGTTTTCTTTCCCAGACTCAACCTGTTTTCTGTTGCAATGCCCTAAAGGGACATTGTACGCTTGTTCTGAAGATCGATGCTTGACCTACAGTCAGTGCCATCGTCCACGAATGCTGACGTGTTGTGTGTCAAAGTGGTAATCGTATACGGTGATGCGTCAACAATACAAAGCTGTAAAATTGGCTCAACTGGCTTCGTTCCATCACAGTCATGTTTTGCCTCCACAAGCTGCCGTAAGCGTTGGCCCTGTTCAAGAAGACACTGCACCACCAATGCTGTCGCCCTTAAGACAGAACACTTCATGAGAGACGCCAGTGGGAAGCCCCGTTGTCAAACAGAAACATCGCGACGTCGCACAATGGGTAACTGTATTCACAGTTCAAACAGAGGTTGGCAGGCTTCAGTAGTGTTCCACTCCACGGTGTAATTACTCAGCACAAACACGCTTCTCGAAGCGGGCCAGCCTCGTCTTGGTCACGGCTATGCTGACCTGCATGAGACAAAACGAAGGACCCCTTGCTTGTTGTCAAATGGCCATTGCGCGGGAATATATTGGGTTGGTTGCATCCAGTGTGCGTTGAACAGCACAACATTGCAAACGCTCGGAGCATTTTGACAAATGTGGACAAACGGAATCGCGGAATTGCACCGCCTGAATCTACTAGCAGTGCTCGTACCTAAAAGGAACGCATGCATATTGCACATTCTCTAGCGAGAAGGGTATCGCTTGGTTCGAGCTAATGGTTCATTTGCAAGCCTATGACTACTGCATGCCATGCATCGTTCATCGAGTGGAAGCGACCATTCACATGTTGGATGCCATCGACGAAAATCATTCTCCGTTCATTGTGAATGCCTGCCTTCAAATGGGAAAAACATTCAAGTATTGCTACCAGGTTGTCTGTCCATTCCCCTTCCGTTTTCGCCTAATGCTTCCTCCTAATGTCTAAAGGACGCTTCGCATCCTTTGACATCTCGCCGAAACGGTAATCTCTTGAAGACTATGTCATTAGTAGAATGCTTGAGTACTACCATACTGCCGTCGCGTTGAGTACGTGTGTTGAGTTTGGGAGAGTTAGCAGTTGGGTGCGCTGCTATGGGTGTGGCTTTAGTTCCGACCGAGAGGCGGGGCGTAATTAAGAGGGGCGTTACATTGAATTTCTTTCTCCTTCTGAACTTTTCGAATATTGTTAATGCAATTTTGGCAAAACTAGCTTTGGTATTTCACATAATATTTGATGGAAAGCTACAGTCCAGCTCTGTGCTCCAGCAAGTTTTGAGTGCACTTCAGCTGCTACGTGCACACGTTGTTACATGCCTGGCAGAATTGATACGAATTTGCTGGATTCTTAGCATGACCCGCTCTCTGCCGAGAATCTGCCTGGCCCCGAAAGTGCGACATGGTGCAAATACCGACACCGTCTCTATTAGACCAAAGGGCATGAAGTAAAAAATATGAACCGATGTTTGGCACATTCATCGGTGCATAGGCATCTAAACACCTAAATTACCGCTTAAAACAGGGCGATGCGGCACTCCAGACGTCGTGAGGCTGGGACTATTGTCTGAAAATGGCCAGTCTTCCCAGCCGACGATAGTTCTGGCATTTGCAAAACGGTGCTGAAACGGCGCGCATTTATATCACGCACCGAGTGGCGTCACACGCCGAGTGACGTTACACACCAAGTGACGCAGGAATGCTTGGTACACAACCACCGCCTGACCTTGATATTACGTACATCATTGTGTTATCGATTAGAAGCCTGTAAATCTCTTTGGTTTGCTGGTAAAGAAAGGCTTGGAGCTCTCCGTACGGCATTCTCGTGTAATGAAATGCTCAACTTGTAGATGTTGTCACGACGACAGAAAAACATATGCCTCTTAGATAGCAGCTAGTTGTCATATATTCATCATAAGCTTTCCTTAAGTAAATAGGTGTGTGTGTGTGTGTGTGTGTGTGTGTGTGTGTGTGTGTGTGTGTGTGTGTGTGTGTGTGTGTGTGTGTGTGTGTGTGTGTGTGTGTGTGTGTGTGTGTGTGTGTGTGTGTGTGTGTGTGTGTGTGTGTGTGTGTGTGTGTGTGTGTGTGTGTGTGTGTGTGTGTGTGTGTGTGTGTGTGTGTGTGTGTGTGTGTGTGTGTGTGTGTGTGTGTGTGTGTGTGTGTGTGTGTGTGTGTGTGTGTGTGTGTGTGGTGTGTGTGTGTGTGTGTGTGTGTGTGTGTGTGTGTGTGTGTGTGTGTGTGTGTGTGTGTGTGTGTGTGTGTGTGTGTGTGTGTGTGTGTGTGTGTGTGTGTGTGTGTGTGTGTGTGTGTGTGTGTGTGTGTGTGTGTGTGTGTGTGTGTGTGTGTGTGTGTGTGTGTGTGTGTGTGTGTGTGTGTGTGTGTGTGTGTGTGTGTGTGTGTGTGTGTGTGGTGTGTGTGTGTGTGTGTGTGTGTGTGTGTGTGTGTGTGTGTGTGTGTGTGTGTGTGTGTGTGTGTGTGTGTGTGTGTGTGTGTGTGTGTGTGTGTGGTGTGTGTGTGTGTGGTGTGTGTGTGTGTGTGTGTGTGTGTGTGTGGTGTGTGTGTGGTGTGTTGTGTGTGTGTGTGTGGTGTGTGTGTTGTGTGTGTGTTGTGTGTGTGTGTGTGTGTGTGTGTGTGTGGTGTGTGTGTGTGTGTGTGTGTGTGTGTGTGTGGTGTTGTGTGTGTGTGTGTGTGTGGTGTGTGTGTGTGTGTGTGTGTGTGTGTGTGTGTGTGTGTGTGTGTGTGTTGTGGTGGTGCCCATACTCGACACCGCCCCTACACATGCTCTGGAATACCGCGAGGGGCAGCCGTCGACCTTGACCTGGCGCGAGCTTCCTGTCAACGCGCGGGCGCTCGCACCATGTCAGGAGACCATGATGAGCTGTTCGCGTGCTTCACCACAGGCATGCACAGATGGCGGGGGGAAGGGGGAGGGGAAGGGGGGGGGGGGGACGTGACGGCCGCACGTGACAGGCGGTGCTCTAGCAGCGGTTGTCAAGACCCGGACTCTCAGCTGAGGTTTGAGGCTCGTGTTCAGCGGCCGCTCGGAACCGCAGTGGCGGTCTCCTCTCGTGCATTCCATTGACAAGGCCGTGCGCAGGGGCGGGGTCGGGTCACATTCGGAAGCGTTATAATGCTGCATGAGGAAGTACATTCAGGGCAATGTAGGAGGCAGGGTTCAGAGGCACGCCTTTGATTGCCAAATAGCTTGCGATGAATCTGAGTTCTGCGACTGATGGTGATTTCGTTCGTCCTATTCCTCGCTCTAATAGCATGAGTTTTCTCAAAATCAGCACACCGGCTTAGCACGAGCTCATGATATTTCTCTTCCCGCAAACAAGGCAGGAGGGCGCAGGACTTCAAGGGATTTCAGCGCACCCTGGTGACATCAAGCATTGGCGGTTTCATCCTGATTTAGTGGCTTCTCCCTCCTTGCTGATCTCCTATTTTTAATGTTGCGCATGGTGTATCAGATTCCTCTGTCATATGCGTTTCTTCTCGCAGTCTCATTGGTTTGATCGTAGCATTTTCTCGCGTTTATTTCAAAGCAACGAAACATTGCCTACATTCGGCGCATTGTTGGATATATCGCTTTCCCCCACGCTGAAGAGTGCCAAGATCCGCGATAAAACACCGCAACACTTCTCTGACTGGGCCACTCTGGGAATGCGGCCCGGTTTGCCAAGACACCAATAGAACTTCGACATTCGGCGCCCAATTAGGGTTCAGCGCATCTCCGCCCAGTTTCCACCACTTCCACCACACGTCAGATTCACCATTAGCGCGGGCGAACGAATCGTCGCAAAAGCTGAAAATATCTACAGCGGTACACACAGAAACCAGGCGTGACTACACGCACACACGTATACACACGCGTGGGACTGCCTGCACAGCAGCGGTGACCCCCTGACCTCGGCTGAGGTCACCCCTCACGGGGACGTGGCCTCAGGTTACTCGGTAGGCTGGGCCGGTGGGGTCGGCAGCGGGTACGGGCTCTGGTATGACGCCACGAACGTCCTGATCTCCATCGGGTTCAGGGTCACCTGTCAAACATGAAACGTCACCAAAATTAACAGATCTGCTTTGTTGTCGCCATTAAACTTTCCTTCAGCACTACTCGCGTCGTCTTCCGTTGGGTTATCATGAAGAAGGGCATGCTAGAAATATCTTTAGGGAACTGATAAACTACGTTACGGTTGAGGCAACTCACAAGCTACCTTACGGTGAGAGCAACTCACAAACTATCTTACGGTGGACAATTGTGCATGCACATGTCAGTATCGAGGTATTGGTCGCTGTCACTTGCCAGCTCCCCTGCTGTCTTGCCACGCCAGCTCTCACACGGTTTGCCTTGGAACGAGCAGCAGCCCCGACCACATCTGAGGCCGCCGCTCACACGGCCGTCGGTCCAGGAGTAACGGCAATAACAGCAGTGGCAGCACTAACAGCAGTACCAGCGGTAGCAGCCTGATCAGCCACGCACCGTGAGCGGGTCGTGCTCGGCGCCGGTGCTGCGGTACACCTCGTGCGCGGCGCCCCGGAAGTTCTTGGGCAGCCGGTTGGACTGCACGTGGTCCCAGTGGAGGCGGTTGATGTCCTTCAAGGGGCGGTCCGCCGACAGGCCGAACTCCTCCACTGACGTCACGTTCAGCGTGGTGAACAGATCCTGCGGTGCGTGTTGGAGACCGACTGTATTTCACGTTGACTTGTTATGGAATAGATTAGGTAGGATTTCATCCACCTCACTTCACCAGGCTTCTGTCACAAAACTGCATGACAGGAATGGCATGAATTACACGGAAGAAGACAAAAATGAAAAAAAAACTATTGCGGAATGCTTTAAACATGCAACTGCTATCATGTTTCAAGCGAGACTCTGCAAGTACGTTATCACTGCGAGACCGAACAATGCGCATGGGAACCTGAATACATATGAAAAATCCATTCCAGCACCCTTCAAAAGGGTTTCGCAGATGGAAATACTGCTGGATCGCAAAATCCCGTTTTGCAAGCGTAAAACCCACACAATACTAACGATGTTCTCGGAAAGGATTGCGGCCGACACGGATGTGTATTGCCCCGCCTCAGCTGACCTTGAGGTTAACGTCGACAGGTTTGCTGAGCGCGGGATCCTCGTCGGCCTGGAATTGGTGCTCCAGTCGGATCAGCAGCTGGTTCGGCTTGTACATCTCCAGCGTCAGCAGGTGCACGTTGGCAGGCAGCGGCTGCATGCCTGTGAACTGTAGCACACAGAGCTGGAACTAAACTGGAGACACTAGCCCGCCACGCCTGTAAACTGCAGCACACAGAGCTGGAACTAAACTGGAAACACTAGCCCGCCATGCCTGTGAACTGCTGCACGCAGGGCGTTGGCTGGTCGTTTCACTTATCGTGAGTTGTACATAGCATGGACATCACATCATCGACAGCATACTGTGATGTCCGGCACACTAGCCACGTTGACACTATACTGTGGTGTCCGGCACACTAGCCACATTGACACTATACTGTGGTGTCCGGCACACTACCCACATTGACACTATACTGTGATGTCCGGCACACTAGCCACATTGACACTATGCTGTGATGTCCGGCACACTAGCCACATTGACACTATACTGTGATGTCCGGCACACTTGCCACATTGCGCAGCAAGGATCGGAATGACATGAGGTTCTTGTTCGGCAGGGATCCTGCGGGGATTTCGCCGCGACCACGCGCTCGGCTCGCCTTGGTAAGCCACCACACGGCCCGCCCCAGCATGCGGCAGGGACCGCAACCGAGCGGGGCGTCGGGGCTGGTGCGTAATGAGCGAGCCCCCTTTCGTTCTCATAAGACCAGCCGCTTGCTTACCTGCTTGATCACCTTGGCGCTGCTCCACATCTCCGGCGTCATGAAGTCAGCGGCGGCGAAGCTCAGCTGGGGCGCCATGAACATCTGTTCTGCGAGGTCACGGTGCAGCTTGGGAGCGTCGGCCGGGTCACTGACCACCACCCAGTGACGACCGCGCACCACCAGACCCACGCCGAACTCGGTCTCGTTCAGCGGCTCGCCCACGCCGAACGCGTCGTCCTGCACCGTGCGGCGGTGTAGCTGGCGGAGGAGGTAACGCGTCAGCCATGGGTCAAGGGTGAGTCAGTGGTCACTTCCGACTGACTACTGAATAACTGTTACGTTTTATGGGTGGGCAGGGATTGGGCTGTGCTTAAGCAGTGAGTGCCTGTATATGAACATGTGAGATATTGCTGAAAGAGTTATCAGGCGCATTTACTAAGCGTATATCGCACAATGATGAGTGAGCATGGCGAATATCGATCACCTGCTGGGAGTTTCACACCACCGCAGGGCAGGAGTCACCGATAACGTTTCCACTGTATTCTCAGGGGAAACGACAGAAAATAAGTGCACACATCCCTGCCCTGACCGGGCCCGCTCGCGCCCCCGCGTGGCGCGGCCAGGCCACGGAGACTACTTCATCTAGCGGCCAGCAGCTGAACTACAGCCGTGCTGCCAGTCGCCAGACGGCGCCTCACGATACAACACGGAGAGCGCTGACTACCGGTTATGTGCATGCGCGATAAACATTGCAAGAACATTTGTTTAGTGCTTGGCGAATATCGAGCCAATATTCATAGCATTTGGATACAACCAGGAGTTACGAAATCGCTTTAGATACCAGAATCTGAACACCGCTAGTTTCAATTTTTGATGTTGGTGGATTCATTATACCGACGTGCTATTAAGTATGTCCCAAAATAATAAAGCTACCTTGTCGGGGCCCAAGCAACAGCCAATGCAACGAATACGATAAACAAATACGTGTGGATCAGAAACGTACCGCAAAATTCTCATAACTTCCGCGTTGTTTATTTCTTCCTTCGCACAATACACCGTCCCGTGCCTTGCGAGTGCTACCCATCGAGCGCGCGGCCCGACCGTGGCGCCACATACCATCAGTTCCAGCTGGCCACTGGCGAGACTGCTGCCACCTTGCGATCGATCGGTGAGTACGGTCAGCTGGCTGTCGGCGTCTTTGATGAAGATACGAGAATTAACCGGGAAGTAGTTTCCGGCCACCGGCTCCGTGACGTTCAGGGTCCACGTGTCACGGTGGTTGCGACGACCTGGAGTCATACCAAGCGTTGCAATCGGCAAAACTTCACACACGGGACTACCGAAACCTGGTTCGAGACCCGAGCACTGCAGGACTTTTGCACTCCATATTTCGTGACAACCGGTATGAAAAGCTGACCTTACGGTAGTAAACAAAGAGGTCACATGCGTCGATTAATTGGCAAAAACAATAAAAAGTCACTACACAATTCATATAAGGAAGTCATCGGTCTATCATCGATCAGTCCAGCCCAGTCCAGTCCAGTCCAGTCCAGTCCAGTCCTGTCCATCACCACCAGTTCACCAAGTCAGTATGTGACTCACAATGCTAAGCACTCCGCGGGCATTCAGGATGTAGTTCACGAGTGCTGGACTCAACGGCCCCAACAGCCCAATCTCTGCCCACGTGCAGCCACGAAGTGTGACGTGCAGCATTCATATCTCACCGCCATTACGCGAGACTAAGCTCGATGTTAGTTTTCTACGTGAAGATGCATGTGGCCGGAGATACATGAAGATACGCTAAATTATAAATCTGGAAACAGCTTGACTGGGATATGTATTGCTTTGAGAGTAGTGTTCCGTTCCCCGTGTCTGCTTCGCCCATATTTATTCGTCAGTTGTGTACGCTTACGCTTCATCATCTGGCGTCCGTTGGAGTCTGTGTAGAAGGTGTCGGTGGAGTTGACAGCGCTGCTGAAGCGGCTGATCACCTCCTTGGCCACACCGTCCCTGGCGATGAAAATAATGACGGCGCCGTTTCGACCGGGACTGGTTCACATAGTGCACTGCTTCGAGGCCAACAAAATGCCTCAGGAAGCGAGCATGCGTTGAGGTAACGGGTGTAGTGGTGAATCCTCCGAAGTACTGCTTTCTTTGGTTTGTCCCTGCAACTAATGGTCCCCTCGGAGGTCCGGCAGTATGGACTGTGTAAACTACTATATAACCTCCAGCACATATTGCCTCATGTCGTTCCCAAAATAGAACATTCTGCCAAGCTACAGAGACTCGGCGCCTAATACAAAACTACCCAGCATCATTGCGTTCAAGACCGCTTGGACCAAGGGCTCGATCAAGGCAAGACATGCAGTTTTGGCCTGGTTCAGGACGTGATTCGAAAAATCTTCACCACGAACACATCAACTAAATGATAATTTGCGGCCAGAAAAGAGCAATGATTAGTGCACGGCTACAACTTTTGATCACCGATGGAATAATTGTTTGCACTATTATTCTCGTCTAGGGCCTTGGTATGTGGCACCACATTGCAGCTAGACAGTTCTCCGACTGTCGTCGGGTGCTGACATCTGACGGTGGCCGGAAACATTGCAGCTAGACAGTTCCCCGACCGTCGTCGGGTGCTGACACCTGACGGCGGCCGGAAAATCAACTGATCGAAACATAACGTACATACTAACATACCAGGCAAGGGCACAGTCAGAGCAGGCATTCCACCCGTGCCACTAATGCCTCGTCTCAATAATTCCGTAAAACTACAAATGTTGAAGTCTCAACGGGCCAACACCGTCGCGCAGGTGCAGCCGACTCACTCGATGGGAATGGGCCCGACCATCCACTCGACCTCAGCGAAGGGCTCGTCTTTGTAGAGCCGGGTCACCTGGGAGACCCAGTCCATGTCGAACGTGTGTCGGTACTCCTTCACCAGAGCTCCGTCCAGCGTCACCACCGACTGGAAGCATAGGGTCAAGGTCAGGTCGGTGGCGGGCTCTGTGGTCACAGGATCGGCGAGACGGGGCTCGAAAACTGGGCTGACAAGGGCTCGAAAACTGGGCTGACAAACGCAGACAGGTGTCGAGTTTGGACGAGTACGTGCGCACAAAGTAAAAATATGTACGATGTCAAGGACATGCTCATTAAAGTGTCCACATTTTACCTCCATCCGTATTTCGTTGCCACCAAGGCCAAAGCCTTTAGTGACAATTTGTCTTCATAAAAAGTGTTTCGAAAGGGCCTTTTTGCATAAATCTAATGACTATGACACAACTATCTCACTCAGACAAATGAGGAAACCAGTTTGCAAGGTTCGACAAAAAATCGATGATTAAAAAACGCCGCAAAACAGCGAAACATTACATTCCTTTAGCAGCCCAAGCAAAACCCTCCCGATGCGATGGCGATTTGGGCAGCTAACCCTTGGGCAGCTAACGCTGCCAGCTTTTTTGGGCACCAGTTACCGAGACCTACTGAGCTAGGTCACCAAGTTACCGTGACCCGTTGAGCTAGGTCGCCCAGTTACCGGGATCTGCTGAGCTAGGTCACCAGTTACCGAGAGCTGGTGAGCTAGGTCTCCCAGTAACCGAAGCCTGCTGAGCTAGTTCACCAGTTACCGAGATCTGCTGAGCTAGGTCACCAGTAACCGAGACCTGCTGAGCTAGGTCACCAGTTACCGAGAGCTGCTTATCTAGGTTGCCAGCAACTGAGACCTGCTGAGCTTGGTATCAGTTATTGAGAGGTGGTGAGCTAGGTCGCCAGTTACCGAGACCTGCTGAGCTAGGTCACCAGTAACCGAGATCTGCTGAGCTAGGTCACCAGTTACCGAGAGGTGGTGAGCTAACCTTGGCCTCGATCGCTTGAGCCTCGCCCTTGGGGTTGAAGATGTAAGCGCCCGTGGGCCTCTGTGGACGCTCCCACTTGGACCCACTGGCGTTTCCGTAGCCTTCATACCACATGAAGGTTTGGTTTATCTGAAAACGGCGCCAGCCACTTATGAAGGCTGGTTACGCGGATTAGGAAAACCACTGGATGCACGACGCAGCAGAAGATGACGCGGATGAAAAACGCACAAGCCGTTAGAAAGGCAAAAGTGCATGTACCCAAGATTATGTTGATTCGAAAATATCTGAACCGGATTCACTTTTAACTCAACGATCGTCCTATTTACCGTATACAAATATTTGACTTTTTGTACGGAGCCCGACATGTGCGAACACGCTACACGCCATCACACGCCAGACCAACCTGAATGTCAGCCTTCCCGGCGCGAACTCTGCCCAGCCGAAGGGTCTCCGGGTCAAGGTCAAGGGTCACGTGACCATTGGAGAGGCTCTGCAGGCCGGGCCGCTCAGTGGACACCTGAGAGGTGGCAGCACCCGGGGCTGGCTGGATGAAGTACCCCCTGGCGGTCAGGCGAGGAGCGTGAGCCTGGTCACGTGACCAGTGACGTCAGCGGAGACGCCTGAGATGATGAGACAGTCAATAACTACGCTGGTGACCATTTGGAAGGTCTCATAGCTTGGGTTGTTACTTACGATCGCTGGGTAGCCCAGAAAGTGAAGCAGTCCATCAACACTTGTCAGCACCGACGTGATGACTTAAGCGAACTATCGGATTCGGGAAAACTGGGTCTGAGCCTCAGGCCAGTAAACAGTTCACAGCCGACGAACAGGACCAATGCGGATGGTCGATAGAAGCCCATTCTGAGCACTGCCAGTCTAGCATGTCCATAGCCGACCAATGCCAGAGGCAGGCCAGTCCGTAGCTGCGGGGCATCTTCAAAGTCAGGGACTGTGAGCCCGGGCAACTGATGATGATAACCAACCACAGCGACTGCGAAAGCACGCGTAACGGGCATGTCCAAAGCCGCAGTCCGCTGCTCCAACACCGGGAGCGGGGGCTCACTTGAAGCCGAGTGGCGGCAGGTCAGAGGCCTGGAACACCAGCTCGGCAACGGCCGAGGAGTTCCTACCCGGTAGAGACAGCACCTCGGCCGGGATGGGGCTCAGCTGGGAGGCCACGGCCTGACCTGTGACGCACCCGGCGGTGTTAGAGGGGGGGGGGGGGAGGGGGGAAGGG
The DNA here is from genome assembly GCF_011947565.3 of Pollicipes pollicipes. Classification (NCBI taxonomy): domain Eukaryota; kingdom Metazoa; phylum Arthropoda; class Thecostraca; order Pollicipedomorpha; family Pollicipedidae; genus Pollicipes; species Pollicipes pollicipes. Next base: position 19,695,637 of record NW_023596805.1, on the reverse strand, counting down.
CTGCGGCAGACAGCGGGACAGCAGCGAAACGATGTGCCGTACGGCCGAGCGAACAAGCTCTTTTGACGACTGCTTTACAGTGACTTGGTGGATGACTTCCACTAAGTATCAAGCTCGAAACGCATTGGTGTTATTGCTGCGAGCGACGAGACATTCACAGCACTGATGGGAATGTGTTAAGACGCAAATCAACGATCTCTCAGAGGACAGCGTGGCAATGTGCAAACGAAGCCCAGCAGCCTGCCCTACAACGCTGCAAAGCACGGAGCTCTCAGTGCTGTAACGAATGAGACCTCGATATCAACAAGAAATGCTTTAAGCTCCTAGTGTTTTGCCATTATGAGTTTAGAGTCATGCTAGTGGCTGGGCAGACACTCCCTGCTCAGGCGCAGCCATTAACGGTCGGTGGTCTTAGTAATAAGCATGAAGTTTTGAGCATAGATGATGTGAGCAATGTTCGCCTGACAACGTCGCTTAACCGGCATCTCACGGTATAATGCGGGTGCACGGCTGCCAGAGCACGGACTCTCATCTCAGAGTGATACCTTCTGTGCAGCCATCGGTTGCTAGTCCTCAAACCAAAGCAGCGACTGTCCAGGTGCTGACCTACCTTCCGGATCCAGAATGGTGTAGGCATCCCCGGCCACCGGGATTCGAACCCAAGGACTGACGCTCCGTGACAACGGGTTGTACACGTACGCCACGAACTTGCCGCTCTGCTCGGTCACGTGACACACCGACGTGTTCAGATGATTGCAGAACGTCTGCACCGGCAGGCCCGCCCGGCTGCGGGCAGAAGGGGTTTTGAGAGGGGTTATGCTGAAGGCCTTCGCTCTACTGACGGGCTAAGAATAATCAAGCACGGCAGAACTGGATGCGGGCAAGTGGACCGTGCACTGAACATGTCGTGTGTTCAGACGAGTATCCAACTTAAAAAAAAAAAATATACAGCGCGAAGAGCAAAGAGCCGAGTGCGAAGTCTCCTTCAATGATAAGCTGTGCCCAGTTCAGCATCGCTAAGCATCGCGGCAGTAAGTGGCGCGATGACGTCACACTGGGCATTATGACGTCACTCACGTCAGCGCGTCATTGACGGCGCCCTGGCAGGAGTCGGTGGCTTCGCTCAGGCGCTGGATGTAGTCATTGGCTACGTGCTGTTTCTCAGTGCCTGCAACGATGTCACCGCGATTACCGGCATTGTCAACGTCACGTGCTTTCGAGGTCAAACAAGGTCATCACGTCGTGACCAGGCAGTGCCAGCTGGGCAACGGTTTTGATCGATCTCATTAATGCAGCTGAGTGAGTGGGAACAGAAGCATATGAGGTTTGTCTGCAGCCCATCAACAGCGTTCCCTCCTCGCCGCAGTTGTTTATCAATTACAAACGTTTCCAGCGCTTTAGTGCCATAACAGAACATATACAAGAGAGGCTAATTCGTATTGGAAATAGAACACAACTGCGATCACAGGATATTGCGAACACCCTATCAAGAAACACTAGCTTTCTCTGAACGCGACGGTTCTCCCCCCGGAGTTTTTCCTTCTTTCATCCCCCAAGACATTCTCTCCCCCGTCAGCTAACAAACCGAAGCGAGCCACACTAAGTCCCCACAGACTCGCCAGCGTCTGACACGGGTCCCTTCCTCGGCCTCCTTCACCTGTGACGGCGTCGTGGTGCTGGTTGACGCCCATAGCGTAGCGCAGATAGTCCACCCGGTTGGGAGTCTCGTACGTCCTCTCGGTCTGCATCATCGCCGTCAGCTGCTTGCACACCTTTGGAAAGGACATGAGCAGCAACGTCACGGTCTGCTCGTGTCATTATGGATATGAGGCAGGCGAAGTATACCAGCATGAATGAAGATGAGTCTGGCGGGTATCACTTCAGTCACGGTGCCCATCGAAAAAATATAGTCTCTTGTATGTCGGATGTGTAAGATGTTTTATTCGTCAGTGCACGCATGCTCAGCAAGTAATACCGAGTTGGCACGACTTACCGCGGTCATCAAACACGCCCGCATCATCTAACGGAGTTCTTGTGGGCTGAATCCTTATCTCATAATAGTGAAATTTAAATAATCTTATCAATGAATAATAAAACATTCCTGTTTTTAAGGCGCACAACCACTCCGGCACCCTGCCACCTGAAGATGACGTAGGCGTGGTGACGTACCTGGAGGAAGTTGTTCGACTTGCGGATGTAGCCCTTCTGCGCAGGCCTGGAGGTGAAGTACCCACTCCAGTAGGCCCACGGATCGCTGGCGTACGGCATGAAGTCGTCCTGGAGCGTGTCAAGGACGTCATGTTGCATCGGATACGGATCCGCGGATCATCACTCAAGTGAGCGAAACTTTGGGATTACATCAATGCAGACAGACAGCGCCGAGATTTGAGGAGCTCGATTGGCACACGTGATTCACGGTAGAAAGAGGCAAACGTTTTCCTGTGGGTCGGGACTAATTACTATGAGGCTGATAACTGTGCGTGAAAAACCTCTCACGTTGGACGCATCTTCGTCTTCTGGTCCGGACGCACAGAATACGCCCAAAGCTTATTTACATGATGCACAATATAATACCTGAGATCTGGCAGCTAACGCTTTGGTTCGTTTCTCAGGCACACCTGAGATCTGGTAACTAACGCTTTTGTACGTTTTTCAGGTACAAATAAACGACAGCACCAGTGTTCGGTCATGTCTAACTGCTTTGGCAGTGAGGAGTGTTGAATCATTGGGATGACGAGAAGAAGCCGCTGAAACCACAGCTGAAACTGAACTGCTTGAGCAGGAACACGAACAACAAAAATACTACGTATACTACAAGTAATAACAATAACAATAAGTGTATTAGTAATACGAATAATGCTAATAACAATAGCGGAAACAATAGCACTGTTCATAATCCTCATAATAATGATGATTTCGTGTTGTCATCGGGGTTCCACGACGCACTCGTTTGCTGAGGCTATATGGCGTCGCCTGCCTCTCACCCTGGCAGGAAGGGCGGGCACAGTGGGGAATCGAACCCTGCACCTCTGGTTTCCCAGAGTCGCAGTGGTTAACGCACGCGCGTTTACCACAACACTATCGCCCCGTGATCATCTCATGATAGGATAACAAGAACAACAGTAACAATAATAATAACGACAATACAGAAGGTTCCCATGCAAGAATCCCATTGCAAATATCATTTGAGTGGCATTCATACCTCGACGGTGGGCCAGACCAGTTTGGCGTCGTGCAGGGACTTGAGGTAGCAGGAAGGCGTGGAGTAGAACACGTTGACCTTCTCACCGCCGCTTTGGCGGGCGTTCACGTACCTGGAGAACAGGACCACGTCTCACCACTGAACACTTCGGATGGTGCACAACATAGGAGATTAATTCACCTGTGATGCTAGAAATGAATAAGTGATGAAAAAAACAGAACGCAACCATACTGAATTCGCAGTTTTTCGCCAGGAACGTCGTCACGCTATGACATGGCCTGTACAATTTATTGAAAGTAAACAAAGAAAGCATGAAAAATTAACCCAGGTGAACCAACCAGCTTACAGCAATTCTTTGCATTGACCTGACAAAAATACGATATTTTAGTGGTGTACTTTATGCCTTCATTGTCATAAGTATGTCTTCAACAAGCTATCATCCTGCCACAGCACTTCCCTGCACTGAACTGACAAAAACAACCACAGTAGTTTAGTGGTCTACGTTATACCTTCATTGCCATAAGTATGTCTTTAACAAGCTATCATCCTGCCAAGTCTCCCTGGAGCCGCGCTCGGCGTGAGGACGAGGTTCCAGCTTGGAGCATGCTCGCAGATCACTGCCAACAGGCCTACAGCGGTGCCAGCAAAAGAGCTCTCGGTCTTGACATTTGGCCAGAAGCGCAGAAGCCCTACGCTGCTGTATTAGCGCATCATGCTCGCGAGGGGACGGCCATAAGCGCAGAAGCCCTACGCTGCTGTATTAGCGCATCATGCTCGCGAGGGGGCGGCCATAAGCGCAGAAGCCCTACGCTGCTGCATTAGCGCATCATGCTCGCGAGAGGACGGAAAGGCCCAGCTACCCTGAATTGGTACGACCTACCTATAGACAACATCTGCACCCCCAAAAAGGGATCGCGCCACCCGGGGTACGACCCTTATGAGGCTGTGACCTCACCTGAAGAGCGGTGGGAGGGCAAAGGGCCAGTCGGAGCGTGAGAACATGCCCCTGAGTAACAAACTCCTAGCGGGCTCTTCAGCCAGGCGCGTCCACCGCGTGAAATCGTGACCTTATCCTGCTGCGTGTGTGCTATCGTGACCTGTTCCTGGCCTTAGGACCTTACGCTGCTGCGTGCAAGGTAGCCCAGTAGGACCGTCAATAAGTGCGCTTTGCCTGCCGACAGCACGATACGAGCTTGGTTTCGATTCGATCGTTGGCTACCTTTGCACATTGCGATAGCTGACCATGGTGCCTACGTTACAGCTGAGGGCAGCTTGGCAATGACGCCTATTTTAAGAAAGGGGACAGGACGCACGTCGTCGTGGACCCTTCTATGGGGCACCAGCGACTACCATGGTTATATAATGGAGCCGGGACCATGACGCTAGCAGGATTCGAACCCGGACCTTCCGCGAAGGAGCCCTGGGTTGTAACCACTCAGCTAATACCCCCCCCCCCCTGATGTAGTTTAGTGCAAGTACTGCAGCGCATGCGCTGACATCAAAGGTGCGCATCAGTGATGTGTTTATGAGCGCTTGAACAATCCAGTTGCCAGTGGTTAAGAATCACTACAGCGGGCTGCCCGTAATCAGAGGCCGTGCGCGGAAAGCATCCAGAAGAACCAGGGCACTGCGCAACCCATGCACAGACCATTGCGCACATGCGCGTCTGAACAAGCTTATGCAGGGTCTTACGGACGTCTCAAAATCACTCCACTGATACAGAGAGCAATGCACTCACTTGATCAGCTTGTCAAGGTTTTTATACCAAACGTGAGCGTCCTGATACTGGAAATCGCTGCCCATTGTCATGACGATGTTGTTGCTCTTGTACCATTTACTCTGCTCCTTCGCAGCTTTCAGAAAATCGTTGACCTGTGGTCGACACCACGCTTTGATGATTTAGCCGCACTGAGCCAATTACCGTGGACCTGCACACCGCACATTGGCCAGCTTACCTGGCGGGGCAAGGCATTGTATTATGTTTTTCAGCTGAGCGGGGGTAGCTCGGCCATACATTCAGCGCCACGGTGCAGGTGTGAAGAGGCTTTGCGAGAGGACTACGGCCAAGGTGCCGTAATAGAACAATATGTTGCTATGTTTGGCGGTCTAATCCGCTGATATGGCAAAGGATCGCAAAGAATTGCTATGTTCACTATACTGTAACGAATAAGCAGGTGATCCATTTTTCAGAGCTCAACTAAACAGTATAAGACGTCCATAATCGCTGTTGATGCCCTGAGCGGTGGTGGTGTTTCACGGAGGCCTTTTGATTCAATACACGGCAAGTAGTGGGATGAAAAAATAAAACGAAAAATTAAAAAATACGGAATATATTCCGAATGACGTCAACCAATCCGACCAAACCAACAAAACTACTAAAGAAGACGACCTGACGTATGCACGTGCATTTTCATGATTTATAGTGTGACATATTCCGTCGTTGATGGTGCTCCTTCCCTAACTGTTATCCACTGTCATACGGAGTCTCGCTAACTCGATGCCCGTCTTCCACGTGAACGCACAGCTGTTCAAGCAGCTATGAGAACATAGCAACATTTCAGCACGTGTCAAACAACCGGCATGCTGCCATTCCCAAGAAACTGCCCATCCGTTGTAAATGCAAGAGGCTGCAGGACCGCACACGGCCTCTAGCAGACAATGCCAACGAGGCCAGGCGCCGTCCGGTATCTTATCTCACCCCGGTGAGGTCAACGCCTTGCAATGTGGACGGCCTCCGGACGACCGATAACAGGACGACGGTCCCACATCGGAAACCCCGACGAGCGGGCAAACATTCTCAGATAAGAACGGTGCGATGCAGCCGTCCCCAGCTGAGAACGTTCGATACAGACATGACGGATGCCCCGCGGCGGGTCGGTTGCTCGAACTGGGGACCCCCGCTGGAGGGCACTGGATGGCCTCCGACACCAGCTGTTCGATGCCAGTGACCCTTCACATTCCGTGTCTAGCCACTAGTGTATAGTTTAACACAAATCACCGGGAAGATGGCGGACCATTCGGGAATGAGACGTCGATTTTTTTTTGTATTTCTGGTACGCTTTGAGACGGTTTCAGCCTCATACTTCTGTGGCAAGGGAAGCGTTGGACGTGTCAACTGCGGCAGTGACACCAAGCTCGAATCATGCGTGGCCGTGACAGGTGTGCCTTGAAACTTGTTTGCTTGTTGTTGTCTGGTCAGGTTCAGTGGAAACTGATTCATCAGCTACAAGATGTGGGGGAATGTGCCGCCGACGTAACGGTTATGTCTGGAGGAACACTGACATCCTACAGAGAAAAGGATTGCTGTCAGATTTGGAAGCTAGCTGTATTTTGTGAACTAAACAGTGCCAGTAAATTATCGAAACGTTGTGAAATGCTGCGGCAAATTAACACCAGCAGAGCACGAAGAAGCACAAATAAAGCAGTCTGGAGATAATACAAGATGCGGACATTACCCACACAAAGCCCGTATTAATCAACAGTGTTAGTGACCCAACGCCAAATTAAGTCCCAGATAACGAGTTTTAGAGTTAATAAAACACATGAAGATGGCATACTTGATGAGCTTGTCCATGTTTTTAAACCACATGCCGGCGTCTTGATAATGAAAATCTTCTCCCATTGTCATGACAATGTGGTTCGTCTTAAACGACTTTGCCTGCTTCTTGGAATATGCAATAAAATCATCCACCTGTAAAACAATCAGGTTGCATACAACCATGAGGAGAGCGAGCTAATATGAAACCACATGCCGACGGGCTGCTCAGACAATCGCGATTTCTGCAATTCAACATTTTCCGTTAACAACTGGCCACGCTGTCCTAACTGTACGCAACTGCGCCCGAAATGCGTCAGGCAGGAGGGCACTGTCCACAGGGAGCGTGATTTTTGTAATGCCGGTGTGCTTTGCTGTAACGAATTAGCATTCGGCCCGAATAACTTATGTCATAGTGCGACTTGGAACCTTCGGCTGTTCGTCTTAAACCACCATGCTAAAATCGTGTATTTTTGCAGCTACTCGGAGTTCCAAGTGTTCAAGGAAACGTTTGATGTTGCAATACGATAAATAACCATAGACACGCGCATTTAATTTGTCCGAGGAATTAAAAAAAACTACTTGCAATCACCGTTGCACAAAATCATCAGCCATTAACGCCGGGCCTGGCGTGCGGACCCACCTTTTCATCGACATTGTAATCTTTCAGCCGCTTGTCGTCCATGATTGGTTGGTCGTTACAATTGACGTCATAGCAGTGGCCGGGGGGCGGAGCGTAAATGTTGTAGAGGGCGCCCGTGAAAATCTCTCCAGTCTCGCCTGGGGCATCAACAGCAATTACGGCAAAACGGTCGCCACATGATAACGGAAACTAGGACGAAAGGAAGGCTATCAGGAGCTTTCAGAGCTGTCAGCTTTCAGAGCTGTCAACTTTCGGCTGTCTTGTTTGCTGGTGGGTTACTGAAGGAAAGACTGTCCTGCTGGAAGTATGCACGGTACTTTATGCGGTGTTTGTGATGGGTTACATCTGTTTTAGGTGGTTCTGGTTTGCACAAACATGCACAATGAATGAAATGGCGTTATGCTGGCATGTCATGTGTGTCAGCTCATCATATTCTATCACCTGAGAGACGTGACAAATGAGGCAGCGACGACAGTGTTCGAGCAGTTGTGCGTTGTTTGTCGAAGTCGATACTGTGTCACCTGATATCGGATTAGCTGCAGAGGGACAGTAAGAAGTGCCCTTTGCGCGCAGGACTTGGTCAAATCAGGAACATAAAGCAGAGGAAGGAGGAACACTGCATGCCGTTGCGCGGCGCCCACGGCCCGTTAGCGGCGTTACCTTCTGGTCCACATTATAATCATGCAGCCGGCGGTCATCCATGATCGGCGCGTCGTCGCAGAGGATATCGAAGCAGAAGCCGGACGGAGGCTGGTACATGTTGGGCAGCACGCCCGTGAACAACTCCGAGCCTGCGCTCCCAGCGTGTTAGAGGCTGGGCCGGATGGACCACGACCAATTCCTGGCAGTGCGCTTGGGATTCCGAGCCCGGAATGACCATGCGATGATTGCGAAGTGGGAAGAGGGTGGGCAGACGCGGATTTGAGCCTGCACACTGAGCGACGGCAGGTTCTATTTATGTATACGAGATCGGCAATGATGTGAGCCGAGGGTTGAAGCATACGCTTCATGCAACGCAGATGACGTCATAACACGTGGTCAAGTGATCAGGTCAACGCCATAACAATGTGGAAGGTGGGAACGAGAAACCGCAGTGGATAACTCCAGGGGTGATTACTCACGGGTCAAAGGCAGTTGAAATATACATGTTAAAGGGACTATGGCATACCAAACAGGGTTACACCACATAAGAGGTTTTCAACTCACAAGTTCCAACACAAAAATACTGTCGCTTTCGTAATATCGTTTTCTCACGCTTCACAATCACAAGGTCACCACATTTTTAAACAATAACTACATCGTAAAGCAGAGTGTCAACTGCTCTGTGTTAGAGCAGAGTGTTAATGTGCAGAGTTAACTCTTCAAACTTCAACTTCAACTTCAACTTCAACTTCAAAGATATCGGATTAATCTGGGGAAAAATTCCTAATACTCTTTGCGCTGGGCTCAAGAAATATTCGTCGATGAGTAATGCATTTAAAATACCGTATAAATACACTCCTAGCTCACCATAAATATCACGACACAAGAGACACTGATAGAGTGGTGCGCGAGGCACAATTTGTTAACTCATAGCTTAATGCAGGCTGTAGAGAAGTAAATGACTATCCTGACACCCGAGTACGCAGCGATTGGGAGAAGGGCGCACAGAGAACTGACCAAGGTCCTGACTGGCAAGCCACACCATCTCCATCTCCGAGGCGTTCATCCGCCGCTTCTTGTCGTCGTAGTCCAGACGGCCGAAGAAATAGCCGTCGAAACCCATCTGGGCAAACATGTTCGCCTGCGGAAAGGCAAGATCCAATCAGATCGGAGGCGAGCATTGACAGATCCAATCAGATCGGAGGTGTGCATGGTCAGATCCAATCAGATCGGAGGTGGGCATGACCACCTCGGCACTGCTAACCTAAACAAATCGCATCGTCCATCAAGAACAGCCAGAACGCATGCCTGTTTCGTTGAGTTGCGTTCAAACTGAAGAAACAATGGCGTCCGCACCGACCTCCGTCCAACTTTTTCTTGGAGCCCTGCCCCATTCAGGAAGCAAAATCACAGTGATTGGAGTACACAGCATCACGAAACTATAGCGTGCACTTGCATACACACACACACACACACACACACACACACACACACACACACACACACACACACACACACACACACACACACACACACACACACACACACACACACACACACACACACACACACACACACACACACACACACACACACACACGCACGCACGCACGCACACACACACACACACACACACACACACACACACACACACACACACACATATATATATATATATAGCACATATTACATGTCACATATTCACGGGCAAAATAGTCCACCTTAATATTCCACTCTCCAAACATGTTACAATGTTAAAACCTGGGGATCATATACAATATCGCAGGGCAACATTCCGTCACGAAGCCACTCGCATATTTCTGAGCCATGGCGCTGCTTAATAGTGCACTTCAGCGAACCCTGTACTAGAGGAACAGCTTACCATGGTGCAGTCTCCGTGTGTACGTCAGCGGATCCTGGACCGGAGGAGCGTCTCACAATGATGCTTTCCCCGTGTGTACGTCAGCGGATCCTGGACCGGAAGAGCGTCTCACCATGATGCCGTCCCCGTGTGTACGTCAGCGGACCGTGCACCGGAGGAGCGTCTCACCATGATGCCGTCCCCGTGTGTACGTCAGCGGATCCTGGACCGGAGGAGCGTCTCACCATGATGCCGTCCCCGTGTGTACGTCAGCGGACCGTGCACCGGAGGAGCGTCTCACCATGATGCCGTCCCCGTGTGTGCGTCAGCGGACCGTGCACCGGAGGAGCGTCTCACCCTGATGCCGTCCCCGTGTGTACGTCAGCGGACCGTGCACCGGAGGAGCGTCTCACCCTGATGCCGTCCCCGTGTGTACGTCAGCGGATCCAGGACCGGAGGGCCGTCTCACCTGCTCCTTGGTGTGTCCGAACGGGTCGATCTGCCAGGCCACCCGAGGAATACCGCACGGCCCGAAGTGGTCGAACAGCGTCCTGGAACATGACGGCATCGGAGGCTGCGCTGGCGATCAACCGCCAATTCAACTCCCCGGTAAGATTTGGGGCTTGGTATGATGTCTAACGCGGGCGACTTGCGGAGCGAGTCTGCCACTGCCACTCAAACAGCAAGCGCGCTAAAAACCATCACACAGCAGACTTGTGCTCTCTGCCTGCAGCACTGTACTCAAACAGCAAGTGTGCTATTCACCATCACGCAGCAGGCTTTTGCTGTCTGCATGCAGCACTGCTGCTCAAACAGCAAGTGCGCTAATAACCATCACACGGCAGGCTTGTGCTCTCTGTCTGCAGGTGCCGAAGCCTCTTCAAGCGGAATGCAGCGCAGCTCCTTGCGTGCGGGGCCACTTATATTTCGTATTTCAGGTCCATCGAGTTCCTCGGACCGCCATCTCGTGAGCTACTGTCATTTCGTAAGCTACCATCCTGCACACCCATGCTGAGGGGGTATCGAACCCAGCGTACCTGCCCTGGGCGTGCAACATGCGCGATTATGGTCACGTTTTGAAGTGGCCAAGAAAGCGGCCACTATAGGATCTCCGCCTTCTTACTACATGCTACAGAGCCATCAGAGCATTACCTCTGCCTCCTCAGTACATTCTGCACATATAGCCGTGCCTGACGGGCTCCCTCGCCGCTGACAGCCCCCACCACGCCGCGGTGCGGAGACAATGGGCGCCTTTTGTTTCGCAAAGGTTGTACTGGAATCCGTTTTCATAAGGCTCACGGCTTTAAGTGTGTGACAATAAAAACGATAAAAAACAGCGCATTGGCTATTAACGTTTTAGTGAAGTAAAGCGGCAGCAATTGGATTTACTTATCACAAACGACAGTTACCGGAATCGTTTTGAAAATGGCTGCTTTGAGGACGCAATGTCAGTTTCAAGACCTTGTCCTATTTAGATGTATTCTTTCAACTTCGTGCGCCAAACACCGTTTTCGCAAAGAATATCCTGGGCGGGCTATGGACAAACATATTCATTGACGACATGTCCACGGACTCGTTCGCAGATGGATGAAAGCGGTCTTGCCCGTCTAAGCGAATTACCGCACGTGGCTATGGCACAGAAGGCTCGACTATTTTCGTGCTAGGTAGCAATAAAGGGCATCGCTACATTATGCTTCGACCTTTGCTGATATTCCGGTTTGTCATTGCGCGATTGCAGAAGTTTTTTTTAGTATGCGTAGCGCAACGGTAAGATGACTCCAAGGTGGCGGCATGGTGGCCATGCAATTTTATAAGCTGCGGGCAGAAGCGTGTCGCGCGTCCAGTTGAAATTTGCGACCATTCTCAGCCTGTTAAAAAAATAAGTGCATCGGGTCATCACCCCTTGCATCTCTGTCAATATTGTATCTACATATCCAGGAACGCGAGAAAAAGGGTCCAGGGAGCTAGGGTGCTGAGCCATCGCCCCCGCCCCCCTCAGCTTTCTGAGAATCTAAGATTGACCCTTCGGATGTAGACTGGAAAGAAGAAAAAGCAAATTCAATCTGCCTCCCTCGAACTTGAGAGGGAGCCCATTATCTTGCAGTTACCAACTAATCAGCGCTCGATGTGGGGTTATCTGACATGATAAAGTGAACCCCTGAAGTCGTGGCCATCAGCTCACAGTGCTCTGTGCGGAAGGACGTTGAAGGCTGGTGCGCTCTACAAGAAGGACGTGTGCTCCCCAGCTCGGACCTATCGCCGGGACACCCAGAGACCGCGATGCTCTGCAGCGATCGAAAACTCCGGAAGTGGGCGTTGTGCGTGGGCTACGAAAATGTACTATTTGACTTCATGCAGATACTGGGATGGATTCTCAAAATTTCGCTCGAATCGTCGTTAGAACGTGACAGTGATGAATCAAAAGACGTGGATTCTGCCTACGTGTTGAAAGTTATCCGACATCATCACCAGGCACTGGCTTTTTTGACGTTGTTGTTTGATGTCATGATGCTCTGCGGAGTGAAGAAAAAGAGCTGGCGCCTGATCGCGCCCTGGCTGATTTTCAATGCCATAGTTGTGTTTATCAGCCTCTTCGTAACAATCGCCGGCCTCGCAAGCGTCGTTCACGATCGTGATGTGTCATCAATCACACTGATGACGACCCTGCTCTGTGCTGTCATTTTCAAATGCTGCTGGTATGTAGTGGTGCTCATATACTGCTGGAGAGTCCTGCGACTACCGTCGAAGAAGAAGCCTACCCCGAAGTAAGCCTCCTAGGACAGAAGGACAAGAACAGCCCGGCAGCGAGGTGACCCCAGCGCCTTGGGCACACGTCGATGCGCCAAATTCTAATGTGGCAGCCGCCACGGCCGTAACTCCGCGACATCTGCAGGAATGACGTGGGTGACGCAACACCCAGCCCCGCTCGGACAGACAAAGGTGCCGACGGCCGCTCTCGGACAGTGCCGACGGCCCCGCTCGGACAGACCGAGGTGCCGACGCGCACCCAGAGACAAGCTAGGTCTGCTGTTTCCACATTCTCTACAGCACAGCCCAGTGCAGCGATGGGCGCAACGGCCTTTTGTCTAAATCGAATTTCGAGTTACGGCCCAGCTTGAGGTGGAAGTCCAGCACCTCTCCGCCAGCAGCTGTGTTATGTTCAGTCTCGTACTTAGAAGTTTCGAGTCCTACGCTGTAGAGTTTCCGAAAATGGTCAGCTGTGTGCAAAGCGTGTAAATCCCTTAGGTACGTAACCATACTTTTTGTAAATATTCTGAAGTGTGTGCTGATCATGGCGACATGATACAAATAGGTTGCCGCCCACATCCTAGCCATAGGGTCACATCTGTAAACGTGACTGCTGTTCCCATCGCGGTTGATGGATATTGTATCGACTAGCGGTTAAGATGCGTAAGCCACATGTACAGGGTTCGATTCCCCGCGATGCCCGGCCTTTCTGCCAGAGTGAGAGGCAAGCGACGCCACAGAGCCTCGGCAGTTGAGCGAGTCGTAAAGCGCCCATGACGACAAATTGCTTCTATATATTGCTTATTTGCGACAGTGATTTAGCTTTTTCATCAATAAGCGCCGAGCACTCAGGCAACTATCAGCCAGTATCCATCCTACCAACGGTTGCCCAGATTGAACAACGCGCTGCGTATGAGCCACTGCCAGACCAATCAGAATCCGCTGATAGCCAGCGATTAGCGGCGTACGGGTGCTAATCTAACGCCATCTAGAGTATAATACAGGAAGTAATGCTGAAATTTTCTTCCACCAGGTAATGTTAGCAGGCAGTATGATGACATCATACCGGACAAGAAATGACAAATGTAGTTCACCCATTTAATCAGCCGGGCGTTTCCACGCATGCACGGAGAACGGGTCAAACACCCGCCAAAGTCCGTCTCGGATCATGATCTGCTGCGTCGCACGTGCCTATCCAGCACTTACCTTATCAAACCCGATCTTTTTCTATCACAATCGCCCACATGCCGTCTAAATGATTGTCAGAAAGCCCTGCTAACGGTATTCCAATAAATCGCAGCAGGACAACACACCTAATAAACAGAGTGCTATGTACAACATGACAAGATGTCGCAAGCTCATTTGAACACAACATATTTGCATTGTACTTCTTTATGCCCAGCCTATCCACGAAATGTCCAGCCACTCGTTCTTATGTATATACATTGTATACCATAACACATTCATCTGTCTCAAATGATAACTCCTGCGTTATAAAGATATTTCTCTGATATTCAGAGCCAATCTAAACTCTGATTTGTAATTTAACGGCAAAGGATGGTAAAGAAATCAAGTAAATAAGTTAATTATCGGCAGGTTTTGGCCCTTTGGTCTGGTTACGTCAAGATTAGCAATATTGCCAGCAATCATACAACACAACTCGGAAAGACACAGCGTTCGATTTGAGTTCGAAGGATGGAGTCGCGTTTTCTTCTTGAATTTTGAACCGAACATCATCGATGGCTGTTGGTCGCGACCGCTAAACTGACCAGGAGCGACACGAGCAGCGCGCATCCTCTTCACACCAAACACCGTTTGCTTCGCCTCAGCTGCGTTCCACAGACACCGTTCTCAGATACCTATGTTGCGCTGAATGGCGTGAGCGCACGCATGGCTCAAAATCAAGTGGGAACCAAGTGAGAACGGTGAGAAAATTGAGAGTGGAATCAAATAAGAACAAGATTAAGTGAGAGACCGTCAAGCGATTCATCCTGACGTCATCCAGGGCAGATTTGGTTTTGGACACGTGCTGGGCGCTAAATGTTCCCAACTCATTCCGAGCGGCATGTGCCATCACGTCATGCTGAGCAGCATGTGCTCTCACGTCATGTCTCTTCACCTCAATCCGAGGGACGCTTGTCCTAACACATCCCAAACAAACGAACGCCCTCATCCCACTGCGGCTCCATTCAGAGCAACCCTGTCTTCAGCTGACATCGAGCTAAACATGCTCACATCCCATGCCGAGCCACAGAAGCTCCGACATCATATCGAGTGGAAAGTTCTCACCCATTTCCGGGCGACATATTGGTCGCCTTGTACCGAACGACATTTGGAAGGCATATGGAGAACTTTGCTCAGCTAACCTAAACCCACGCGACGAGACTCTGTGTTCTCAGGGTCACGAACGACATGTGTTCTCACCTCACCCCGAGCGACAAATGTTCTCACCTCATGCCGAGCGACATTTGGTCGATGACGGCGTTGTAGTGGACGCAGGCCTCGTCGTTCATGCTCCAGCCGCCGCCGATAAACTCGAGCCGTCCCTCGTTGACGAGGTTCTCCACAGTGGCGATCGTCTGCTCGTCCTGCTGCAGGTACCAGCGCCAGAAGAACGCCGTCTCCACGTATATGAAACTGAAACGAAGGTTCGCGTCTCACTATCATTGGTGCCCTGTTGGCCAGGTGGGCGAATCGGCCCCGGGAAACAAGACGTAACTGTATTCAGCCTGGCTGGAGGACACCAATGCTTAGACTGCACGGGCCGAACGGTCGGACGACAGACGGAGGACAGCCTAGGCGGTATAAGGATTCAGATGGGAGACAAACGCATCTTCAGGCTGGGGGCGGACGAACATCTTGATACCAGGTGAACGAGTAGGCAGAGGGAAGGTAACCGATCGCGTCTGCGCTACATTTAAGACCATTCAAAGCAAGGTTAATTGCCAAGCCTACGTGTGCGTTTTGTGTACGGGAAAGCCTGTGGGCGGATGAAGCCGACGACTGAAGTCACGTCGATTGAAACCGATGTGATGTGTTCTTTGCAAGTACCAGACAGCTCTTGAAGTCTACTCCGAAGCAATAACCGCAAGTTTTGCGTAAGTGTTTGTGTAATGAATGCAAAGCACGCATCTCTCTATATGTTTTAACAACAATTTTGCAGCATACGCATGGTTTATCGTACGTCGCCTTAAGGGATAGATATCGTCGCATTTAGGATGATTCAGGTGATAATGGTATGTCTAATTTCTCAGAACCCATATCGCTTGCTTTGCCCACAATCAACCAAGGAGCACTATGAGGATTTAACTGGCAGAGAATCACCTGACTCTGAACCACACGGGAACAAATGTAGAATGACACTCAAAACCACTCCGTCGTAACGATCAAATGTATAATGACACTTAAGACCACTCCGTCGTTACGATTAAATGTATAATGACACTCAAGACCACTCCGTCGTTACGATCAAACTGCACAACCGGTTCTCTTCGAACCATGTTACCGTTTCTCTGGATCCTTGACCAGCTCTTGTATCACCGAGTCCAGGATATACTGAACGCCAGCCCGCTGGATCTCAGACTTGGCTGAAACGGCCGCATCGGTGACGTCATACACTGAACGCTAGCCCACTGGATCTCACGCTCGGCTGAAATGGCCGCACCAGTGAGAGGAAGGGGGAGCGGCAAAGGAGACAGATGCCCCCTGCCTGCCAACAGCAGGACGCAAGAGTAGGTTCTTTCCCACTCAAAATTTTTGGAGAGCCCTTCCGAGTCAGCTGAAGACTTTGCAGGTACACATGTCTCGCCTAAACGCAGGACAACGAGGCCTCAATAACTAAAAGAGGTACCAAATCCGGCTCAGAATACTCTTGCCTGCATCAAGTAGCCAGTTTTCTGGATCTGATGTCCTCAAGAGGCCCTTTCGCTGATTCTGGAGGCCTTCGTTATGAATAAGCAGTTCTTTGCTCTGGACTAGGAGGTTCGCCCTCATATAAGGAGGCTCTTTTCTGAACCAGGAGGACCTCTCATGCATCAGAAGGTCGCTGCTTCGAACCATGATGCCCTGTTTTGAGATAATTAGTCTATTAATATAATAACATAAAATAAAAATAATAAAAACATAAAAATAATATATAAAAAGCGCGCTGCCTGCGCACCGCGCGAACACGCGGTCAGTTCTAACCTCCGTAGAAGTACTGGTCGACGGTCTTCAGCCAGCCCACGTCGTCGTGTGTGTGTGGTACCAGGTGCACGTTCAACATGTCCTGCTTACCCGCCGGACATTTCTGAAACATAGCCATGTTCTCATGTCTGAAGGGTAGCGCACCCACACTTCTTGCAGCTTGCCGTGTTGCGGCGTATGCAGTACGTGTTTCACATCGCCGCATCATGACGCCTTGTTCGGCCGATCCCCGGCCGTCCCCCGACCTCTTCACTGCGCCACAGCCGTCCGTGAGCGGCGATGGCTTCTCGGGCGGCGCTCTTATCTCGGCGACCACTTCCTGCAGGGGTCATTGACCACTTCCTGCAGGGGTCATTGACCACTTCCCGCAGGGGTCATTGACCGTTACGTGCAGCGGAGAGCGAATCAGCAGCGCGTGAGTGGTCTGTGCGGCTTATCGCAACACCTGCGTGGTGCCTCTGTTTGCTTCTACGCAAGCCAGCACAAGCGAACTGCGGGCTGCTCCGAGGGGCGTGAGGGCAGGGGCTTTATCGTAGGGCGAAAGCCCCACTTAGCGCAGACTGGGATCAAAAGCCACGCCTGCAAACAACCCATCAATAGATCACGTAAATTGTCCGGTGCATTAGCGAGGAACTTTATCAACATAGATAAGGCAGTAGTGTTTGCCTTACTCTTCGGAGAAAAGCAGGACAATGGAGATATAGTTGGATTGATATTTCGGCAACATACCCGTATCGAAACAATAGCAGAAGTGAATCCGAAATTGCACTGGCAATTTGAAATACACGTCGAATTATGAATTGAATTAATACTGTCCAGTTCTATAATTCATACTATAATTAATACTGTCGAATTCTATAATTCATACTATAATTAATACTGTCGAATTCAAAATTCCACTGGCTATTTTGAATTCTGGAATATACATGGACTACAAACATAAAGACGAAGGAATGTAAATGAACTACAAATATTTCCAATACCAATATCTGAAAATAGTAATATTCCAACCTGAAAATGAAACAAGGCCAAAAGAATAGCAAACTTCACCGTCCCCAGCCATCTTCCGCTTCCTGCATGGGATACCTGCGGAGACGCTGCGCAGGCCCATTTGGTCACCTAACCGCCATCTTATAGTGTACCCCTGACACATTTCCATCCACCCAGCCTGAGCCTGAATCATGAGGGTGCAAAGGTTGCTTCTCAGTCTCTTGTTTAAAATGTAAGCCGTGTTGCACACGAGCGGACTTTCCATACTTTTTCGTTGTCTTATACAGTATCTTAAGGTCGCATCCTTAAGGTCAACAAGGCCAAGGTCAATACTCTGTCGTGACGAACCATCACCTCGTTTTCCATTTTCATTCTACAGCGATCGTACTCACGCTAACCCACACGACAAATGTGTTCATCCCCTCGGACCTCTTGTAGGCGGGGTTACCAAGCACACCGATTTTACGATCTAAGTACAGTTTTACCGTGCTCGTGTCACATTCCCACTCACATGCATCGTCATAGTCAACGGGTGTCCCCATCCACACACCTGACGTGACTTCCAAACCTACACAGCATATACTTACCAAACAGGTATCTTGTGACCATATTTGGCCGCTATCCGGGCCCCTCCCTGGATAGATAGTCGTCTGGCACCTAAGACGTCGTCGCACCAGAGCTGGTTCATGGCGCCCACCTCACCCGGTCCCGACCGGCCACTGACCTTACAAGTTCAAGGTCGCGCCGACCTTCAAGCGCTCGATGCTATCGTACCCTTCCTGGAGTTGATGGCGGATTCGTGCTCGGAATGGCATAATTAGCGGATCCAAGCGTGTTGCAGCCAGTAACATACCCATTTCGGCTGATGTATTGATGGTACATGTCAACACTATCGGCAATGGCGGTGGCTGTGGCCGGCGGTATGGTGGTCGGCTGTTGGTAACAGATCGCCGGATTGGCACCGTGCTGGTCCGGTCAGCGGTGACTCGGCGCTGGTCCGGTCAGCGGTGACTCGGCGCTGGTCCGGTCAGCGGTGACTCGGCGCTGGTCCGGTCAGCGGTGACTCGGCGCTGGTCCGGTCAGAGGTGACTCGGCGCTGGTCCGGTCAGCGGTGACTCGGCGCTGGTCCGGTCGGCGGTGACTCGGCGCTGGTCCGGTCGGCGGTGACTCGGCGCTGGTCCGGTCAGCGGTGACTCGGCGCTGGTCCGGTCAGCGGTGACTCGGCGCTGACCCGTTCGGCGGTGACCTGATGCTGGTCCGGTCAGTGTGCCCGGCAGTGTGCATGCCTCGGGGCAGCTGAACCGAGGTGACCTGACCGAGGTCGCGTAGGAAAGCCAGGGAGTCCTACCTAACCGTTGGGAAGGGAAGGCCAGGCGACCACGGATGTAACAGCATATCATGGGACCTACCTTGAGAAAACAAGTGATCAATGTCTTAACTTTAACGGCTTAACCTGCACTGGAAAAGGACAGGTGGCGATGTCTGGCCCATGCAGGCACTGCAACTGAAAATCTAAAGCTCTAAAAAAACTAAAGCTCATGACTACTAAACTAAAAACTAAAGCTCATGACTAGGCACCGGCCCAGTGTGGCCTCTAACGGGCGTTGAGCCGCGAGTATGGCCATAATTCAACATGCATTGGAAGCGCGTCAGCGAGAGCACCAGTTGTATGCACCACTTACTCACTGAAACCTTCGGACGCCCGCAGTATCGACATAAAGCTGATGCTGGCAGTCCATGGCGGGCAGGCAACCCGCGCGTCGCGTTCCGTTTTTGAAAGAAAAAATATTGGCACCGCCTCTGTCAATACGGCCCGCCCGACCGGCAGGCGAGTCATGCAATTACTACGTTTGCACGCGACACTAAACAGCCTGCGAACGTGAACACGCATAGGCATTTGAACGTTGCGGCGAGGCGTCCATGGCTGTGACGGCAGACAGAGCTGGCTGGAGCAGACAGCACGGTTGGACAACAGGACCGATGGCTGTAAGGTCGGGTCTACTGGGTTCATGCGTTCATTGCATCATTCTAATGGCTTTATGCTTCAAGCAGCGTCAGAGCGGTCCATTAAAATTGTGCAGGCCAAAAATGACCTGTTGACCAAAATATAAAAATAAGCCATATGCTGAACAGGGCTGTTTTAACAAGTTAAAGGCTTTCATTCGCAATTTTCATACCGTGTGCAAATCCCAACAATTATCCAAAACGACCATGAACTTCACAATAGTGCACGATATCTTGAGTGCGCTAGAATCACCCAAAGCTTAAGAAATACGCATGCACGACATGACATATGGCAATACGAAAAAATAAAACTAGCGTGCCGAAATGTTGACCAAGTGACTGGAAAGTTAATGAAGTTGATTTGAGCATAGCATCTCGTAAGTACTGCAGTTTTACTCCCCAATGTCTTTTCTAATAATGGCAGGTCCTGATAGCTCACCAATCATGTGTTTGAAATTTGTTTCCAAGATGGGACACCCGTTATTGGTATATCAGGCGATATGCGTGACAGTTGACAAGTTTGTCCAAGCCTCTGTGTGGCAGCACGATGGCACGTTGTTGTTCAGCCGTGTTATTCCTGTCCCGTGTTGTCACGGCCCCCGGTTGCTCAGCGCGCAGACCGGCCTCCGTGGATTATCTCTGCCGCGCAGGGGACCTTCAGCAGAAACACGTGACTGTACAGCAACGGTGGGCCGACAAACGGGCCGGGTCTTTTCTTAGACGAAAACCGCAGGTTTGCGGCAGGTCATGTTCCGCGCTGTTGTCATTTTTACGTCCACCTCTCACTCAGTTTGGGCAACAGTGTGATGCTTTCGAGATCGGTTTCGAAAAACACCACATGATGTACTTGTGACTGTTAGATCACGTCGCGTTACATAATTGTTACATCATGTGTATGCGATTGTAGGTTCCGGCTTTTCGGTTACTACTGTCCGACAGCTTAGCTCATACTTCAAACAAAGAAGAGCGACGTGCGCAAACGATGCATGACAATAGGCCGTTGGCATCAACACCCTTGGAATTGGATTTGAGATTGGTTAAAAACAATAGGGGTCAGGTGTGGGGTTGGCTCGAGCTTGTAAAAGGCCCGGAGGAGCCAGAGCGGGAATCCACTTTGCATACCGGGCGTCGGGATCAGTGTGAACTGTGCTCGACTGGAACTGCGCACACATGTGCAGCTGAGGGCACGCCAAGGCCACCAACACACGGAAATCACTAATCGGTTCTCGCCCCTAGGCTTGTTATATAGCCCGCGTACCCGTCCGTGCCCAATTGGCGAGACACACGCTGGGCAGCACGTGATCTGAGGACGGACCGGCCGGTCATAACTCACGTCGTATCCACAGATCTGCTCCCGCGGGGCGGCCAGAGCGGCCGCCGCCATCGCCAGCACCCTCAGCCACATCTTGATCCACGTACGGCACCGCCGTTCCCCGCGCACCCTCTCTGCCGCCGGCTCCGCCAGCGACTGCCCGCATCTGTGCAGGGGCAGACCGTATCTCGCCGGGGTCTGGTATCGGTCACACGGGCCGATGGGGGGGGGGGACGGTGGGGGGGGTGGGGGGGGGGGGGGGGGGGCGGGTGTCCTGTGTCCCGCTACCGCGCCGCAACCACTGATAGGCACAGCAGGGGCGGTGCCAGGCAGCGAATACGGGGGTTGATATGACGCCGCGGTCTGTCCAAGGGCGGGCCCAGGCGGTACGGTATGGGATAAGGTCAGGTAACTTCTGTGACGGGATGGACAACATGCCCACATTTGGCGATGTAGGTGTAAAGGCCATAGATCGCTCAAAACAAAGCCACAAGACAGACGTCACGTGTCACCGAAGAGAACGACACCACGCACCAGCATCCAGGGGCGCCTTGCATGGTTAACTCGCGTGGTATCCACAGAGCGCGCGGTGCCAGTGTAAACACGAGGGTCACGTTTGGGGCGGCATGGACTGGTGATGAGTGAGTCAACGGCATCTGGCCGCGCACGCCGACTGGCTAACAGAACAGCAGCACCACTCGTCAATGCTGACACAGCAATGCAGCTCAGATCAGCAGCTCGTCCAAACACCAATCGACAACCAGGTCGATGATACTTCGCTGCCGGACCGCCTTGTTCTCATTGGCGCGGAGGGGAGACAAACCTCTGCGTCTTTTGAGGGCGTTCTCCGAGCCTGCTATCCCCTTGGTCGATGAACCTAAAGGAAACCCTTCTCTTTTCGCCGACTTAAAGCCTGGCGTATGCGCGTCGCCCCGTTTTGTCATTCTTATCATATCAAAACCATGTTCAACTATGTTCGCGTGTCAGTTTTTCGTCGTTGCTTGCGTGCTCTCTCGATTTTCTTTTTTGCAACTGCTGCTCATCATGAAGTTTTTTCATACGCATATTGTACAAGGCCGGAAGAGCTCACTGGACAATACTGCGCGTTTAACAATGCACCTACAGGTGTTGCCACCCGACGGAGGACGCCGTGCTCGACGCTGTGGATTGGATACCGGGCGATGTGGCCAAGGGAGCAATATCATCAGTTCCTGCCGTGGGCTTAAGCAAAGCCTTCGAAGGTGTCGACCACGGTGTCCAGAACAGGCCAACGTCGCACGATTTGACAGCAAACGCCGTTTTGGTTTAAGAGCCATCTGAGCGGGCGAATGCGGGTGGTAAGAGGCAGTGCCGACTCACCCCGAAGCAGTGGCAGTGGGACTAGAGCAGTGTCCTAGAACTGCCGACTTTGGGTGTAAGGCAACACCCTATGAGGAGGAATTTTTCACTCCTTTTCCCCATATTTTATGTGAACTTTGTGTAACAGTGTTACTTTCAGTTTTCATTTATAATCTGTAAAATGTAAAATTTAAAATCATCTAAAAATTTTTGAAAAATTAAAAATTATTAAAAAAGCGAATTCTTATTGCTCCGAGAAAGGCATGTTGCCGAAATATCAATCCAACTATATCTCTATTCTCCTGGTTTTTCGGAGAAATAAGGCTAATGCTTCTGTCTTATCTTCGTAACTACTGTTCCTCGCTAATGCACTGAACACCTTACGTAATATTGTAATAAATGTTTAACGGACCCATTCTGCATCGGGCCCTTATCGGAATAGCACGAAAGGACCTTCACCGTGCCATGCAATCGCACTACTCTCGGCGCCCTGCGATCAGGCTGACGCTGCCCAGTCGGCAGCCAAATGGCCCTCCTCTGCGAGCCAGCTACGAACGCTTGTTCTGGGGGCTGGACCCTCCGCTACGCATTTCACCACATCGCGAATGTCTTCAGAATAACTTCAGTTGGGTTCAGCTCCACCAAAGTTGGGCTTCGGCAAAGGCAATGGCCTGTCTTCGCGGCAATATAGTGCGTGTGAGCATTCTGCACGTTGCAGCCAACGGGTTTATAGAAAGACAATGCCTGTTAACTGCCACATCACTACCTTCTTTCTGAAAGATAGTAAAGGTGACCTAGAAATCAGTCATAAACAAATGAACTCGGTTAAGTGCATGTCACCATTAATGATAACTTTGCTGTGGTTTTCCCGTAAACCATTACACCCACACTTGCTCTACATTTTCTGCGGCAACAATACGGGAAAATTTGAGTTTTATTTGAAATCCCGGGGTCATTATATTTCAAAATTTCTAGCTGCATTCTTTCACGATTTCCAGGGAACTCATACATCTTGATTCAAATGAAACTTTCAGACTGCATTGAAGTGCGTCACCATGCGCAGCAGAAAATGCTATCAGTTAGTGAAGCATAACCGTAGGCATTTGAGCGAAGCTTATTTTGCAGGTTGATCTTTTACTACCCTGTGATGTTGAGGAAAAGCTAGCCCACATGAAATAAGATGTCTTACAAAATATGGCATGTATCCATCCCATGGACACGCGCACGGGTGGCCGGTTGATTACGACGCGCTTGGTAGGGACAGGCGTCTATGACCTCTGAAATAAAACAAAACAGGAGAACCAGAAACGCCAAAGTCAAGAGGTAGGATATCCTTTGTATGAATTGACTCGTCCAAGTTTTGGGATAGGCTTGCTCAAAATACCTGTTGACCTTTGAAACATATAATATTAAACTTCAGATCGGCATCCAAAGTACCTTCAGACTTGCTCATGCCACCGCCTCGACCCTAGGCACCTATACTAAGCAAAACTTCACTAGTGTTCCTTTCAGATCGCACCGGTTGGAACGGCGGCGCCGCATCGGTCGGATAAAGAACGGTTGGCATGAGTTATTTTAGGTCAGTGACCTCTTCTAACCTAAAAGAGGCGCAAATGAGATGTATGTTAGTGTCCCCGTGATCAAGAAGTTCAAAAACCATCAGAAACTTCTTGTTAAAGCACATTCTTCAATGAAAAAGTGGGTTGGTTTCTACTTCGATCCGACCTTCATACCGACCCAATCTCAATGGCATTAATCGTATTCCTAACCTCAATTGGCTAATTGTCTAAGAAAGTATCTCAGAGATTCATGTTTTCGTTGAAAGGGAGTGTCCCAGCTAGGGGCAGTAAAAAAAAAATAAAATGATAGTGGAACCTCAGGACTAGTTACGTTTAATAATAACATTGGGTAGTGTCACTGCAGTACTGTCCAGACGTAGTTAACGTGTCAGTCTCACTATTTTCGAATCCAAGTTGCACTGTCAACACTTTGCAACAGTTTTATGCTTATTGCCTGCACTCGCAACGACAGTCGCCATGACAACCACCGTGCACACCTTCATTGGTGCGAATAAAGGAGCGTTTGCGATTGACCCCACGGGCAAGCGCCGGGAAGCACATTGGTCACATGTGCTTCTCGGCCCTTTTGAACCAATGCGTCATACGGATCATGTGATGCGCTCATTTCCAAACCCAAATTGCGCCTCGAATAGAGCCACTGTGGCAAACGCCACAGGAGAGCGAGCAAAGACAAAGCATAACGTTTCGTTGAATTCACGAAATAAAAGCCGTATCTTCTCATGTCGTTTTTCTCAACAGAGTGTTTCAAGCTTTCATTGCACTTATTAAACAAGCAGTTTAAAAACATTAAGCTGCACACAAAACAAAACGTACGTTGAAAACGCACAGCAAATTAAATTTCTTTCTTTCATAGTGGTGAGCATGGAGTCAAATGGGCGTTCTACCGCAGGGTCGGCTGCTTCAAACCGAAAATCTGAGCTTTTCAAAAGGATTTCGAGAAACTCATCTCACTGATCAAATCGTGCGTGTCTGATGTAAGAATGAGTGAGATGTGGAAAGGTGGGATGCTCCCTTTAATCTTATGTTGTCGCATCAGTATGAACGGTTCTACAGGAATTGTCTTTGCCGGTAGGCATGGCCTGACTTCCATATGCCACAGGTAAGCCACCTAACCATGTACATCTAACTTTCCACACCTTCACACCCGTCATTCAATTATCTACAGGTATGCAAAGTTTCGCGCGGCCTAGCAGCGCCAAAACTTTGTGAATGGTGTAACCGCATGACCGGATAATGTAATCTCCCCTTAGAAACGCATAATTGTCGTGTATCGCTCCAACGTTACCAACGTACCAACGTTAGAACGGCTACGCTGCACCGATCATAAATTATTTTGGAAGACATTCGGAAGGAGGAGCGGCCAAATTGTTCTCCGACCCATGCGCGTGTTAATTATAACAATACATTTGGAAGTCCTATAAAAGCACACGAATTTCCACATCGCAATTACAGGAAATTAGTTTTCACTCTTGTCACCCACTCTCCGCGTCACTCTCTGCTCTTGATGCCATGAGAAAAAAAAGTTGAAAAATGTGACACGCCGCCAAATTGTGTCCATTTTTTTGCATGCCTCGCGCATGTCACAGAAAGTCGTAGCCTTAATAAAGGAGCACATTTTCAGGGGGATGCGTGGGGCATTGTAACCTACTTCAGGGGCAAAAAGGAAATTAGAGTATTGTGCGTAATTTGGCCCTTCGGCTTGGCCCCCAAAACCGGTAGCAAGATCCGTTAATGAAGCCGGGTGTTTGCCTTCCCATAGAGACGTATGTTTCTCGTATATAGCTTTGCATCTACAAACACTAGAAACCTCCCTCCCTCGTAACAAAAGATCGTGGCTGCTCTCACCATCAGATACAAATCGTAACAGCTGGGCGGATAAACGACGCAATTGTCGCATGCCTAGGACCATTAGGCAGGCAATGATTTGTGATGTTAAAGTGAAAAGCTCTGGAGCACGGGGATCACCTGAGTCCTTCATGACCAACCCTCAACCAAATTACAGCAGATCCTCCACAACCCAACCCTCGTTGACCCTCAAATGTCGATATCACTCTCGTTGACTTCCAAACGTCAACGTCACTCTCGTTGACTTCCAAACGTCGACGTCACTCTCATTGACTTCCAGACGTCGACGTCACTCTCGCTGGAAGCAGGCAAGACATTAAACAAGCCAATCATTTCCTCATGACATACCAAAAATAGGTGTCCATCAAATCGACTCGCTCGTGTGATCTGTTGGATGTGGTCACGAACATTTTCTACCGCGAGTTACACCTGTTGCACTCACCCGAAAAACGCTCACGAGACCTCTGTTATCTCTGCCACAATTTCTGCTCCACTCCACTCAGGAGCCGGTCAAAGTTCTGGTCAAGGCCCATGCACTTCCGCGTGCACGCATCTCCGCACATTTTGCATTGTTCGCTAGTTTGGGTCTGAGTCGGCCAAATCAATTGGCTCACGTTAAAAGACTAGAAAAACTTGTACAAATCGCGACGGTTGTGCAGTGCGGGGCGCAGGTTCTTCCAACAGCGTCGCTGCCGGTTAGCGCCGGGTGAAGAGGCAGGGGAGGATCTCAACGAGGTAAAGGTACTTAAAACACTGGGGAACAAGGATAGAATAAAGGACAAAATCTGGGCAATGCGCCGTATGTTCGATTTTCGGTCTTCAGTGTGCCTTTAGTGCATTTGATCAGTTTCTGTAGAGAAAGTGAGTGCTCTGGCTATCGAAATAGCATACCAGTCCGTAGACACCCTGATGGTGATGGTGTCCTGACACGCAGATCAGCTGACACCCTGATGGTGATGGTGTCCTGGCGCGCGGATCAGCCGACACCCTGATGGCGATGGTGTCCTGACACGCAGATCAGCTGACACCCTGATGGTGATGGCGTCCTGAAGCGCGAATCAGCCGACACCCCGATGGTGATGGTGTCCTGACACGCAGATCAGCCGATACCCTAACGGCGATGGTGTCCTGACGCGCGGATCAGCCGACATCCCGATGGTGATGACGTCCTGACGCGCGGATCAGCCGACACCTTACTAATATGATTATCTCTTATTTCCTCGATCTCAGTCAGCTGGTCTAGTGTCACTGCAATGCTGGGCTGCCTACCGGATGAAACTGGATCTAACCAGATCTAAATCCCATTGTCCAGACCGAGACCTGTGTTCCTTACTTGCGTTTGCGATTGGAAGATAGTTGACGATTGTCACCCCTATCAAGCGTGAAAGACCATAGTTTGTCCAAATTTTAATACAGGTATTCAAGAATATCACGGCTGGTCAGGCAGCTTTTAAGCAAATGCCTCAGAATGTTCATATCACCGTTCTTAAAGAGCTGCTCCTTTCATTGTTCCAAGCGCATGCAGCTGCAATCGCTGCCTTCGAAAATACCACGCTCTCAAGGCGCCATGCTCAGTTCGAGCTGGGCCCCTCAACTCCGAAATTGTTCGATGGGGCTGCTGTTCTCATGAGATGGTTCATAACAAAAAGGTTCAAGCATAGTACTTGCCCGGTTTCCCGACTTTTTCCAGGCCAAAGATCAGGGTCCAGCTCTAGGTCAAACTCCTCTAGTTCCATACCTTGGATGCCATTATTTTGCAGACTCGTTCCAAAGCATGACATTTCAAAGACATGAAAAGTGTCACATGACAGGCATGGTAACGCATGCCAGGGATGCCAAGAAATGACTTATTATTTAAAGCCAATGTGATAGCGATAATGATCAATCATGGCAGCCCACCCCCTCCCTAAAGTATCCAACGATACATCTCTGTCACCAAACCAACTGAGGCCTCATACGATGCTTGCAGCTTTTAGACAGAAGTGAAAGCTGAAGCTGTTGCACCAAGGCCACGGGATCGACCCGGCCGGTGGGTTGATTTTTTAGTGTTATGCTCCGGGTTAGGGATGGGCGCACACGCGGCTGGAACGAGGCCCAGCTGCGATTATGCAGACAGCTGTGCTGCTAATTCTACAACTGGTCACACTCAAGTGACTTTTACAAGACAGACAAACCTCTTGCAGCGCGACGCTCTTCAATGCCAGTGGTCGCTGCAATGTTTCTAGGATGATCCTTGAGCTTTTTCACTGAATATTTTTACTTGTATTTTCACATCAGCATTTGATAAGCCAGCATATTCGTCCGGCCCACGCCGTCCGCAGCTAAAAATATCGCGCTCTATGACGTCATGTAGCGGCAGCAGTCACCGTAGGTATGCAGCCCGTATGAACTGGAAATGGACTGGGCAACGGGTCAAGAATACATGCTGGAATACCGCGAGAGGCCCTGCATGGTCTGCAAATCGACAACTGTTTGCAATGACAACTCTACGTGCAAAGTGGGCCGAGGGCGGCAAACGCCGGAAAAATCCGACTATAGACTTGTACTGCAAGCGCACAACAACGGACTCCGGTCGCCGAGATCGTATTTCAGGCGATGTAACCGGCAGCTGTTTTTCCTTGTTTGGGGGGGGGGGGGGTAACCCGCGACTGGCTGGTGATGTCGTTCAGTCTCCTCGCTGGGCAACGCACTTTCTTCTGAAACCTGATATCTAAGAGGCTTTGCATTTAAAGGCGTTGAAGAAGGCATCAGATATGATGAAACAAGCTCACTTATAACTGTTGGTATAACGGGTGCCAAGCTGTTTCCTTTTGTGAGGGCGCTGGCTCCTCAATGTTGAGCTAGACCCCCAATGTTGGCTTACCCCCCGTGTTCTTGGCTGGAATGCTATAAAATGTGTAGGTAAAAGATGACTATCACACACCAACTATTTCCTTTGATCTCTTTGCGTGATGCCGTCGACATGGAGGAAGCAGCAGGGCAACTTAATCCCTTTAATCTTAAAATAACTTCCTCAAATCATGGGTAACTTTGGATGACGGGGTGAACCATTTTGTGTAGGACGTTTTTGTTTGCCACCAAACATAACCCCTCACATTTATTCCCGCAACCTCCACATGATACTGACGCCACTAGTTCACTGGTCTCATGGAGACTTTCATGCCAAGCATGATTGTAATACAGATTTAACAGACCCATTCTGCATCGGACTCTTGTCGGAGCAGCACGAAAAGACGACGGGAAGGACGAAAGGACGTTGCTATGCACTTGCACTACTCTCGGCGCCCTGTGACAGGCTGACGCTGCCAAGGAAGCAGCCGAATGGCCCTCTTCGGCTAGACATATACCAATCCTTGTTCTGGAAGGTGAGCCCTCCGCAACTCGTTTCGTCACATCACGAATGTGATCAGCATAATTTCAGTTGACCTCAGCTTAATAAAAGCAGGGTTTTGGCATCACCTGTGACTTAAAAACCAGCCATGAACATTTCAACTCGGATAGAAGATGCAACCATTACTAATAACGTTGCTGTTGTACCTGCATAGCTTTACAATTACACTTGACATACATTTTTTTGCGGCAAAAATACGGGAAAGTTTGAGTTGCATGTGGAATCCTGTGGTCATTATATGTTGAAATGTTTAACTGCGTTTTCATGACTTCTAGGAAATTCACAGATTAGGGTTGATAAGGATCTTTCAAAATGCAAAGAAGAAGTGCATCACCGTGCGCAGAAAAAAATGCTATTTAGTGGTGCGTAATCTCACGCATTTCAGCAAAACTAATTTTTTAGGTTGGTCTTTTGCTTCTTTGTAATGCTGAGGGAGAGTTAGCCCACATTAAATTAAGATGTCTTGCAAAACATGGTATACATTCATTCCATGGTCATTTACGCGCGCCTCAGATCGGCGACAATTTAACACGCGCACGGGCGGCCGGTTGATTGTGACGCGCTCGGTAGGGGAAGGGGTCATCATGATTCCTGAGATAGAACAAAACGAGAGATCAAGAAATGATAAGTTCACAGCGTAGGAAGGCCTATGTATGAACCAAATTATGCCAAAGTTTGAGATAGACTTGGTCAAAATACCCCTTGAACTTTGGGGCAAATAAAGTGAAACTCCAGATTGACCTCCGAAGTGCTCCAAACCTCCTCATGCAACCACAGTAACCCTAGGCACCTGTTCTAAGTCAAATTTTGTTGATGTCCTTTTAGGTCACGCAGGTTTGAGCGGCGGTGCCACACCAGTCGGAAAAAATCGGTTGACATAAGCCATTTCAGCTCAGTGACCGCCGCTGACCCGAAAGAAAACCAGATAAGACGTCTGCTGACGTTTCTGTGATCAATTCGAGAGGAGCTTCAAACTCTACCCCTTAAAGCACGTTTTCAGTGAATGCAAGGATGGCAACTCGAGTCTGATTCCAGTTGGTTCAGGTGGGTGTTCGGGTTATCACGGGAAAAAGTAAGTTGCTGCCTGGAGCGCAAATAGGATACATCTTTGGAGAATCTCAATAGTATACAGACAAGAACATAACGCACACACAACGACCGAAGCGCTATTGAACTGAGCTTCTTGCCAAAAGTGCCATCAGCTGAATGAGGCATAACGCGTCCTTTGTTTTTGTTCTCTGAACATCTTAAAGCTCTTCATCAGTGAGACGGAGAAAGTGTCGTAGTGGCATCCATGACCAAACCGGAATGCTTCTCTTTGCTAGAAATATGAGAAACGTCGATGCAACAAGATAATCACGCACAAATTTGTCACTAATCATTGAGAAAAATGAATAAGATGAGCACTGAAGTGCGTATGGTTTTGACGTCCCTATGTGCAGCTCGTGCCACAGTGAATTAACTGCATTCGCCGCCATGTTGCCAAGTCGCGTCAGCACTTGCTCTCATCCAGACGCTTAGTTGAGACAAATGTACTGAAGTAAACTGACGCAAATTGGTTTTAAGCTGAGGCACTTGCATTATACCATGTTTGCGCACTTGACTGCTTCCTTCAGAATTTATTGACACCACAAGAGGTACACTAAATTTTCAAAACATATGGTCCCACGGCAAAAATGACAGCAAAGCGAAATATGTGTCTACTTAAACCACCATCGCGAGTGCAAAATACAGATATTGTTATCTATATCTTGCAGAGCAGCATCTGAGGGGAGGAATTACAGCGATAAGGCGATAGAGCAAAACACGTGGGTACATGGACGCCACGTACTTAATACAAAACGCACAAATGCAAAAATGTTGCACAATCTTTATTTGGAGGCTGCTTTCTTGAAAACTTTCCGAGAGGGCACATGATTTCATTGTCAGAAACAGTGCGTAAAGCGTGTATACGTTTATATATATATATATATATATATATATATATATATATATATATATATATATACAAGGCTATGCTTATTACAAGTTGCATCCGCAGCCCAACAAAACACAAACTGCAGGTCCCCGGCCTTTCAGAAACACAGAACATCGCTTTAAACGGTTACGGTTACGGTTATCCCCTTTATAACTTGCAAAATGCGACAGTTCAAACACAACCAGCAGGTCCCCGGCCTTGCAGAAACACAGAACATTGCTTTAAACGGTGTGTTTATAATTGTAATTGTAATTATGACTTGCAAAAGGCGACAATTCAAACACAAACATCAGGTCCACGGCGGCTCAGGACCTTTTATCAGGCGGTGACTTGTTCTCAGGTCACTCAGAAGCCTGGTTCAATGGATCAGCGCAGGCTCAAGGGGGTTCACCGGGGTTCACGGGCTCTGGTACGATGCCACAAACGTGCGGATCTCCATTGGGTTCAGCGTCACCTGCAACAACGATGGCATCAAGAATGTCATTTACCCGGAGAGATAAAAAATGCACATAAACAAAATATGTAGAAGACTGCTTATCTGAAATGAAACGTGTTCAGTGTGTTTATTTTTTGACATATCGTTTACCACGCATGATCTGAAGTGACACGTTGAGCCTTTATCAGGAGTCTGGAGAGCAAAACAAGCTGAGGCTTTTGGCCCGACCAGCCATTATCCGCCATTGGCTCACCAAAAGAGGTCACCGGTCACTAACGTCAGCAGGCCATTCTTGACGTACTTTAGGCGGGTCAGTTTGCGCGCAACGTCAGCAAGTCGTTCTGAACGTACCGTGAGCAGGTCGTTTTCGCCGTTTTTGCCGCGGTCCGCCCAAGATGCAGGGCTTCGGAAGCTCGTGGGCAGCCGGTTGGACCGCATGTGATCCCAGTGGAAGCGGTTGATGTCCTTCAGAGGCCTGTCAGCCGACAGGCCGAACTCCTCCACTGACGTCACGTTCAGGGTGGTGAACAGATCCTGCCACAGGCCATAATATATCTGAACGGAACACGTGGGCTTGCTGCAGTGGGAGCGAAAGTGCCCGGTAAATTAAATGCATTAGCCTCAAGGTCATGACAGCTTTCTTATTCACACCTTTCGGACTTTGCAATGGCGCCAGCCTGCAGTTAAAGGGAGTGTTCGACAAGTGTTTTGGGTTTTACACCACCTAGGGTTTTAAACCGAAATAGCCATCCTGAAGACCATTTGGTGCAGATCAGAGCCCTGTCTCTCTTAAGACCTAAAACCTCTATTTTCTAAGCTACACACCCGCGAAGATACGCAGTCTACTTCGTGGAAACTATTTCAAGATCATTCCGGCATGTATATCGCCATACAAACGTCATTCAAATGCCGCCATTTCAGTGGCCATTCGGCGTTCAATGTCAACAAGAATATCTCCGTCGAGTCGTTCATAACTGGCGTTCATGGACACGATTTCCATAATAACGGCCGTCATTTGGCTCCGAATCAATGCTGTGCAGGCTGCGTAAGTTTCAGCCACGAATCGCGTGATTTTCTTTGGTGAACAGTTTTGTGGTACCTTATACAAGGAGCTGGAGGTGGGTATAAGGTATAACAGAAACAGTACTTGTAATCAAATGACATAAGAAAAGCCCATAACGAAGTCTGCGAATAAAAGTAAGCACCTTACACTCACAGATAAACATGCAAGAACCCTACGAGAGAGGGCAAAAACACGAGCATATAGCCATATTTGGTTCAGGAAATACCTCCCGCACCGCCACGGCCACCTTTCGGGAAATCCAAGTACTGCAAGTGAGTGCTTGGGTGGCGAATTCGCACAGCCAGTCTGGCAGCACCTCAACGTCATACAAACGGTCTAATACGTAATCAAGCAATGACGCATTGGGAATACTAAGTAAATAGAGCAATTTGGTTGTCTAGAGCAGCCTTTTCCACTAAAACCGGTACCAATAGCTTATTTCATCATCTGCTCTGTCTGTCTGCTCGATGTCTGCTCCAAGATATTTAAACGTGGGACATTCCCTTTAAGTGTGCGGATGCTGACATCACAGTTGCATGCGTTGGTAGTTGTAATGAAAACAGCCACAACTCCCAGCAATACATCCATCAACAGGTCACTTTGTGTGTACGTGCATTAATGCAAACTAATTATCCTGTCCTTGCACGTCACAAATGATGACAAGGATCACGACATGCACACAGCCAGCTGACCTTGAGGTTAACGTCGACAGGTTTGCTGAGCACGGGATCCTCGTCGGCCTGGAATTGATGCTCCAGTCGGATCAGCAGCTGGTTCGGCTTGTACATCTCCAGCGTCAGCAGGTGCACGTTGGCAGGCAGCGGCCGCATGCCTGTGAACTGTAGCACACAGAGCTGGAACTGAACTGGAGACACCAGGCTGCCATGCCTGTGAACTGCGGCACACAGAACTGGGACACCACAGGGGACATTGGCCCACCTGCGCACACTGACCAGTGAAACGACCACACTGACTACGCGCAAATTCCTCTAAAGAGCTTGAGCCTCTTTCACTTTTCAGCAGCAAGGGGTCTGAAATCACGAGATGCTTTTCAACATGCATCTGGAAAACATGACGAGAGTAGGGGAAGTCACGAGGTTCTTAACAGTGGGGATAGTGATCAGACAACTAGCAAATGCCAAAACAAAGTTGAAAGACCGGTCATCCGTCGCACCTGTTTGACAGTGGTACTGCTGAGCCACTGCATCATGGTCATCATTGGCGCTGGAGCAAAGCTCAGCTGGGGCGCCATGAACATCTGTTCGGCGAGGTCGCGATGTAGCTTGGGGGCGTCGGCCGGGTCGCTGACCACCACCCAGTGACGACCGCGCACCACCAGACCCACGCCGAACTCGGTCTCGTTCAGCGGCTCGCCCACGCCGAACGCGTCGTCCTGCACCGTGCGGCGGTGCAGCTGAGGCAACAGGCGATGGTGGTGAAGATGGGGAAGGCGATGCCGAATGACATGTGGAGATGGACGAGAGTCGGTACATTCCCACTCGCGGTAGATATGAGAGTAATACCACTTATATTGTTCACCATCTTTATTGCACACCACGTTGATAACGCCATCAGCGTCTATAGCACATACAATTGGAATCCAATAGAGTTGGTTTCAAAGCCCATGCAAAGTGAAGACATTTCATCAATTATTTTACAAAATACCCCGTCAGGACCTGTGGGTATAGTGAAATATCATAAAATTGTATTCGTTCCACGGACATTAGAGTGAAATATCACGTCAACATCGGTCCGACCGAGTCTATCATCTCACTCCAATACCAGGAGCCCGGCGCTCGGCTCACATATCGCTAGTCGAAACAAACCATACATCGCGCTATACAGGGTGCACTACAAGTCCAAGGATCGTCGAGATTCCGACACATACCATCAGTTCCAGCTGGCCACTGGCGAGACTGCTGCCACCTTGTGACCGATCGGTAAGTACGGTCAGCTGGCTGTCGGCGTCTTTGATGAAGATCCGTGAGTTAACCGGGAAGTAGTTTCCGGCCACCGGCTCCGTGACATTCAGGGTCCACGCATCACGGTGGTCACGACGACCTGGGTCAATGAAAAAGAAACGATGCTGTACGGGCCCCACTAGGGGAGACGGAGTGGGTAACGACGAGAACTGGCTCAACATGCAGTCAATCTTTCCAACCCATGTTTGTCCATAACCTATAATTATGTTATAGCTGTTTCACACAATCATTAAGAAGTAAAAACCAGCTTAACAGCCTTTACCGGGAGACACGTGTGGGACCAAACCAATAATAAGTCTGTCATGCTGTACCACATCGTCCCAGAGCCCCCGGCAAGACTGGAGATCTATGCTTAAAATTGCGTTATAACTGTAAGTAACCAGCCTACAGCACCGGTTTCTCTTACGCTTCATCATCTGGCGTCCGTTGGAGTCTGTGTAGAAGGTGCCGGTAGAGTTGATGGCGCTGCTGAAGCGGCTGATCACCTCCTTGGCGACGCCGTCCCTGACAAAGGAATAGAAATATCACCAAATAGCAACACGTTTTGAGAAGAAAATCTAGTGGCTGTGCGCTTCAACATGCTCCTGAGTGGAATCTGCGCGACGGGAATGTCATGACAAGCGGGGACGACACTGCGCGACGGGAATGTCATGACAAACGGGGACAACACTGTGCTATGTGTGGTGGACGTTGCTAAAAGCCGAGGTGATATTTTACGCTCTGCTGTACGTTTGATTACCTACGGCTTATTCATGGATGGGACGTGCAGCTCATGGGCAATCTAATTCAATCTGGGAAGCTTTCCACATGCCGTTTGAACGTACACGTAAAATACGTAGATGCATATGCAATGCACGTAAATGCACGCACAAAGGCACGATAACATCAGCGCGCCAGTACGACACCCACGCGGCACGGCACTCCGCTGGCCACCCACGGCCGACTCACTCGATGGGAATGGGCCCGACCATCCACTCGACCTCAGCGAAGGGCTCGTCCTTGTAGAGCCGGGTCACCTGGGAGACCCAGTCCATGTCGAACGTGTGTCGGTACTCCTTCACCAGAGCTCCGTCCAGCGTCACCACTGACTGAAAACAAACGGATGATGTGCTAGCTGTTCAACGCTAACTTTAGAGGTGAGGGCACTGCGTATTTGGTTCAACCCTTTATTTCAAAGTCGGGAATGGCAACTACAAACTTCGATGGGGCGGCCAAATGTTGTAATACGCGCTTTGGTATAGACGTGGACTTGAAAGCAACTACGTTCACGCCAGGGTTGCTGATAATTACTTCGATGTGCCTCAGCTAATGCAGTTGATAAACGTACGACACTCAAAATAACAACGACGCGGCTGTGATCGCCCGAACGAGTCCCGATTTCCCGGCATGCTTCCTCGCTTCTAACTGAATAGCCTGCTTCACATACCGCCAATCAACGTTGCTTATTTCGCTCGTTATTCCCGTTTAGCTCTTCGCTTACCGTTGCCTTCATTGGCTTAGCCCTTCCTTTCGGGTGGAAGACGTAGGCCCCACTGGGTCTGTGCTGCGGCTGCCACGGTGTGTTGTTGGGGCTGCCATACCCCTCGTACCACATGAAGTTCTGATCCACCTGTCATCAAAGAAATGCTTTGTCTTGAGTGAACATACTGAAAGCGCTCCACCGTAAGTGTGTATACGCGTATAACATCTAACAAAATCTGTCATTTTAACTAAGATTTAAAAAGGACGTCTTGGCATGGATCGCAATGAAATCAATTCCTCGCTAAGTAAATGCGACTGACAACCACCATCTCAAATTATTGGGACATACTTCGAGCTGGCTGATCAAACGGTGGACAAAGAAGACATTACGTCATGCATTTTCTCCAAAGGAATTAGTATTCGTTTAAATTTTGTGGGCATGGCAATGTTCGACCTAAAATCAAGTTGAAAAACGTCATGCCGATCAAAGGTGTCCAGCATCCGTAACTGGCATGATATCAAATACGTGGTATATCTCTAAACCACATTTCATAAATGCAGCTGTTATCACTAAACGCATGCATGCACCTGCTTTCTCTTAAAGGGAGTGTTCTACGTTTGTAGAACTGAAATAGCCATCTTCAAGTTCATTCGGTGCAGTGCGCAGCCTTGCCCTTCTTAAGACCTAAACCCCTCTAGTTTCTGGGCTACACGCCACCGAAGATGTGCAGACGATTTCAGTGAGATTATTTCAAGGTCACCCAGGTGTCTATGTCATCATGACATTGAAATCCTGTCACTCAATTATCTATGAGGTGATCAAGGCCAAGAAAATATCATTGTCTCCTCGTTCACATCTGGCGTTCGTGAGCACGATTTCCAGATATAACAGCCGTTAATTGGCTGTCAAGCAATGTCATGCAAGGTACAGTGACGTAACCAAACAGTGACGTAAGGAGGAGCATATTAACTAAATAGAGAAATTGGGTGGTCCAGAGCATCCTTTTCTACTTAAAGGTACATCAATAGCTGTGAGTGACCTTATTTTATGATATCTGATGCTTGTTTCAGTATCTTCAAATGTGGAATATTCCCTCTAAAAGCCAGCATACCTTGACATCAGCATTTCCAGCGCGCATCCTGCCGAGCCGGAGGGTCTTGGGGTCAAGGTCGAGTGTCACGTGACCATTTGAGAGCGTTTGCAGACCGGGACGCTCTGAGGCGTGCTGAGAGGCGGTCCCATACGAAAACACCCGAACGTAGTAAGCCCTAAGGAAGGACGGCTAGTGTTGGTTTTCATTGTTCAGCAGTTCATGTTTTGTTATCGAGATGACCCAGATGTGACAGCACCAAAATAACACACTTGTCAGGATTAACCGCGTATCGTCAAGCCCTCGTCAACAAATGAGCCATATCATTCGTAATCTCATGCATCCAAAAGTCTTCCATGGACCGGTAACGGCACGTAAATATCAGCAACCCCGTGTCATCTGCAGCATTTCGAACAAACGCCTGGGGACAGCTAGCCGATCGCTCAACACTCACTTGAAGCCGAGAGGCGGTAGCGCAGAGGCCTGGAACACAAGTTCAACGTTGGCTGTCGAATCCCGGCCAGGGAGGTCCTGGACCTCGGCCGGAATGGGGATGAGCTCGCTGTCAATGGTCGCGCCTGCCAAAACACGCGGCTCCGGGATCAGGCCCTGAGCTCCATTCTCTAGATGTCCGCATGCGGCGAGGTCGCATTGGTAGCAGCTGATGCTCATATGGTATCTGTGTGATGACATGTACCCATTTTTCATTGTATATGTGACAAGGGCAGGCATGTGCAGTCAGCTATGGTTCCGAAAGAAAATTTGTCTTAAGTGCATGTAGCGGCGAACCAGATAAAGTGGCGCAATAATTTATGCTACGTGACAAGCTGATAGAAAATTTTGCATTCAAAAGCTGAGAAAGTATAAACATGGCATTCAACCCATGAAAGTATTACATCACCTTCGAGTGAGAAACACCCCGCCATTGGTGCCAAATGGTTTGCACCTGTCGGCCTCAGACTCACGGACCTTGCTCGTTCACCACGATGGCAGACTGTCCGGCCACCGGGATTCGAACCCAGGGGCTGACGCTCCGTGACAGCGGGTTGTACACGTACGCCACGAACTTGCTGCTCCGCTCGGTTACGTGACACGTGGACGTGTTCAGCTGATTGCAGAACGTCTGCGGCGGCAGGCCCGCCCGGCTGTAAATAAAACAAACAGGCAGCCCCGCGCGGCTGTAAATAAAACAAGCAAGCAGCACCACCCGGCTGTAAATAAAACGAACAGGCAGCACCGCGCGGCTGTAAATAAAACAAACAGGCAGCACCGCGCGGCTGTAAATAAAACAAACAGGCAGCCCCGCGCGGCTGTAACTGGAGTAAACAGGCAGCCCCGCGCGGATGTGAATAAAACAAACAGGCAGCACCGCGCGGCTGTAACTGGAGTAAACAGGCAGCCCCGCGCGGATGTAAATAAAACAAACAGGCAGCCCCGTGCGGCTGTAAATGGAAACAAAAACACGTCTGAAAACTGGTATGCAATGGCACAGTGGGGTTTTCGCTCGCCATCCAAAATATAATGCGTGGGTCATTCACTGGAAACGTTAACTGCACGTCATTTGCAAGATGATCCTTTCATAGTTCCTGTCAGCAGCGTATAGCATGAAGTGGGCAAGACATAATAGGGTTCCTAATACAAAGCATGGGCGCTGGTGTTTTTGCCTTCCAAGTGTATAGATATGACCTATGGTGTGAATGCTTGAGAACTGCACTCTCCTGAGTCCGATTGCAATGAAGTAACTCACACCAGAGCGTCGTTGACGGCCCCCCGGCAGGACTCCGTGGCCTCGCTCAATCGCTGGACATAGTCATCTGCGACGTGTTGCTTCTCAGTGCCTGCAACATCATCACGACCGCCTTCGTCAACATTATGACCATGAACAAGTTAAGCCCTCCTCTACCCTGTCATGCAGCGAAGTTCAAAACCAGTTTCCTCGGGAAGAAGCAATGGTGAAGGAATGATGAAGGAATGATGGTGATGATGTCGATAATTATTACGAGGTTGACTATGATAGGCAGAGACCGCCACCACCCCCACCACGCAATGGTGACATGTCAAGAGAGCGTGACCCAGCTGAATCCAGCAGTGGCCAGTCTGAATGGATCCGCATTTTCGCTGTCACCACTTCCACGAGCTTTGGTCTCAGGACGGACATTAACACACCTTGACTTGTGATGGAGAAATGCGCCACAACAAGTTGTTCTTCTTTGTCACTGAGTGATCCTTTCGAGCGTTCAGGGGGACTGCTAAAGCTGTGTCGCAGCGATCTGCTGATTGCCGTCAAAAATTACCAGTGTAATCAAGCGATGGCCTCCTCTCGAGCACGCTCCGGTCGCGGTTCGACAGACCTTCCGCTCCTCTTGGAACTCTGCCGGGGCGGGGGGACCGGGCGCCTGGTAAATGGACGGAGCGCGCGGAAGTCCGTGTGAAGCCATCCCGCAAGGAAGTGATGGTATGTACCGCGGGAGGAGAGTGAGCTGTCCGTGAGAACAGTGACCGGATGTCTGTGCGTTCGATTGACACCCCACGAGGGGCGGTTCACGCATGGCGTATCTTGTGATGGAAGGGCGACAATAAGGGCTACAATCGTGTCCAGATTAGTTCCGGTACCGACTTAGCGCATCTTGTGCTCGGTAAACGTCTTCATTGAGAGT
Organism: Pollicipes pollicipes; assembly: GCF_011947565.3. Lineage (NCBI taxonomy): Eukaryota > Metazoa > Arthropoda > Thecostraca > Pollicipedomorpha > Pollicipedidae > Pollicipes > Pollicipes pollicipes. The sequence continues at coordinate 19,655,693 of NW_023596805.1, read as the reverse complement.
GAAATCAACTCCAACCGAAAACTCAGGTTTGCAGCAGCCCAATGCAGGATAATGACAGTTATTCCGTACGGCCATGTTCATATATTTAACAGGTATTTTGCATATATACATATATCTGCATATATATGTATATATATATATATATATATATATATATATATATATATATATAATCAACCAAATAACGTACGCTTGCATAGCCACCGGCATCGGCCATGTATAGGATAGCCTGTCCGGACCGGTAACAGCAGCGTCACCTGTAACGGCGTCGTGGTGCTGGTTGATTCCCATGGCGTTCCGCAGCAGGTCTACGCGGCTGGGTTTCGCCGTGGTGTCCTCCGTTTGGAACATCGCCGAAAGCTGCTTGCAGACCTGAGTCAACAGACACGGATGACACAGTGGAATTGATTAGATAGACTCCGTCCGACCGTCCGAGTCCAGCTCCGAACTGGAGCACGATCTGGAGCACGAACACACACGGATGACACAGTGGTATTGATTAGATAGACTCCGTCCGACCGTCCGAGTCCAGCTCCGAACTGGAGCACGATCTGGAGCACGAACACACACGGATGACACAGTGGTATTGATTAGACAGACTCCGTCCGACCGTCCGAGTCCAGCTCAGAGCGATACCGCACTGGAGCACGATCTGGAGCACGATCACACACGGATGACACAGACGCATTGATTAGACAGACTCCGTCCGGCCGTCCGAGTCCAGCTCCGAACTGGAGCACGATCTGGAGCACGAACACACACGGATGACACAGTGGTATTGATTAGACAGACTCCGTCCGACCGTCCGAGTCCAGCTCCGAGCGATACCGCACTGGAGCACAATCTGGAGCACGAACACACACGGATGACACAGACGTATTGATAAGACAGACTCCGTCCGACCGTCCGAGTCCAGCTCCGAACTGGAGCACGATCTGGAGCACGAACACACACGGATGACACAGTGGTATTGATAAGATAGACTCTGTCCGACCGTCCGAGTCCAGCTCCGAACTGGAGCACGATCTAGAGCACGATCACACACGGATGACACAGACGCATCGATTAGACAGACTCCGTCCAACCGTCCGAGTCCAGCTCCGAACGATACCGCACTGGTGCACGATCGGTTGACGCCACGCGCGCTGGGTCTTGGTCCAGTCGGCCGGCCGCTGGACGCAGCGCGAGGCGTGCGAACTGCTCGCCAGGAGTCTCTACGACATGGACATCAAAAACTTCGTGGTGGGTGTGGCGCGCGGCCGGCTGGCAGAGGCGCCAGTGGGCGGGCTTTGTGGGGCCGTGTGACGTCATTACTGCGCAGTTGCGCAGGGAGGGGGGCACAGGGGGGGGGGGGGGGTACGTGTTCCCCTCTCCCAGGTTCCGGGGAGCCCGAAGGGCCCCTCGCAACCTTTCAATTAACGGCCCGATTAGACGGCCCAAAGGGCCCAAAAGGCCAGCTGGAGGTCCCACTCATGGCCCCCAGCTTGCAGGGCCCGGCACTCCAATGCCAGCCAGAAGGTCCTGTGCGCTGATTAGAGGTCCACTGAGTCCATGAGGGCCTATATTTCGGTCAGACACCACCAGTAGCGCACAGTCGGTTCCGTGGCGGCACGGTCGTAAAGGCCCATTTCCCAAGCAGGACAAATACGGAGTTAGTGATTTGCATTGCTCGGGGCCCACGGTTGGCGGCCCTGTGCTGGGACCCACAGGGACCCTGTGCTGTCAAGGTGCCCCAAGTTGGCCAGAGCCAGTGTTCGAGGAGGCCTGAAGAACCTAGAGGGCCCACTGGGTCCGACGATCAAGGACATGATTGGAGGGCCTAAGGGCATAAACGGGCGGTCTGAGTCTTATTCAGGGGCCCCGTACCTGCGAAGACAGACCCTCAAATAACGGTCAGAGGGCATTCTGCACCGATCGGGGAGCCCGTAAGTTGATACCAGCCTACGCATCGGTCAGGTACCGGGGTACCACACCGGCGGCGCGCCGTCGGTATGGGCCTGAGGACCTGCTTCCCGACCAGCTATGAAGCCGGGGTCAGGGATTTACACTGGTCGGGAACTTGTGTCTGGGTGTCCATTTCCCAAGCAGGAAAAAGGCCGCGTCCGTGATTGATATTGTTCGGGCTCGTTATCGTTCAGTGGTCCGCAGTGCCTAACAGGGCACTCTGTATCGACAAGGAGCCTCGAATCCGTCAAGGGAAGATTTGCTCAGCGGGGACGGGACGTGAGCCCAAATGCCAGGGGTTCTCTTGCGTTGGTGGGGACGCTCTGACAGTTGAAGGAAATATAAGGACTTATGACGACTGTTCACGTTGAGGTAATAGAAGAGTCCTGTGCCAGTCAGGGCCCCAGTATCCAACGGTGGGCTCTCCAGCCCTAATCCAGCATGGGCACGTTAATCTGGTAACTGGTGTCTATGCACCAATTATTTAACCACATGCGGAGAGCAAGGATGTTGTTGCGTCAGTGAGGGTTCCTGCGTCGATATGGGGCCAACTGCGCGGGTCAGAAGGTCCTCCGCGTCAGGGAGCGGACCAAGGTGATATGACGTATCCCTCTAAGGGTCTCCGGATCGGCCAGGGGATGCCTCCCCGTGTCACCAGAATGACGGCAAGAAAATGCACTGTGGATGAGCAGGATGGCCCTTCAGCGCCGAGCCTTTACCTGAAAGAAAAGAATTACCACTAGTGTTGAGAACAGCGTGTCGAGATGAACTCAAAGCGCACAGGGCCATCCCATGTTTCCCTGGTACCGTTCATTATTCTGCGGAATCGACTAGTGAAACAAATATCATCAAAAGGTTTGAGCCTGCACGCCGGGCGCCGATGGCGTGGTGGTGTACGCCCCAGCGTTAACCACTGCGCGTCCGTGAAACCACAGGTACGGAGTTCGATTCCCTCCGCGTTCATCCTTTCACTATCAGGGAGCCTCTTGCCAACCCTCTGCTCCCCCTTTGCCAAGGCTCTGACTGCGCCCCTTTTCCCGCGAAGTCTTATCTGGAAAGGATGGCTTGCTTTGGATCGAAATCCACGCGATATGGGCTATCGGCTCAAAGGATCACAGCCACAAGTCATGCTTGCCCCGATGTGCCATTTGAACGGCGACCATCACGTGTACCCGAATCATGTACAAGTTGACATGCCTTTTGGTAAGGTGCGCTGATGGGCGTTATCATGGGCGATACGGCAGTGGACATATCCTGGACCACACAAAAACCGTGTGATTGTCTTCAGGCCAGCTATAGGATGATGGGCCGGCCAATCTTGAGCACGAGCGTACAAACGCGTCTACACCATTTTCAACTAAATGCTTCCATTGAAAACTGATTTTGGTTTCTGTTCGTATATTGTCAAAAGCCTGAAAATGCTTAATTTATTCGAGAATCCATACACTTTACCACCACTGTACCTGGAGGAAGTTGTTGGACTTGCGGATGTAGCCCTTCTGCGCGGGCCGTGAGGTGAAGTAGCCACTCCAGTAAGCCCACGGATCACTGGCATACGGCATGAAGTCGTCCTGGCATGAAGAAATCGAAGCGCGCGATAAAACTATCTCGACTTATGGTTCAATGTATCAATCAACGTTGCATGCATTGTCCTCTTGTATTCGCTTTTCGGTCTACGATACTTTAAGAAAGGCTTTCGGACAGCAGAGTTGAAGTTTAAGTGTCATGCCTACTACGACAACGGGCTTACTGGACTGGCTCCGGGTCAAAAACCCGACCTGACCTCGTGCCAGAGATGATCGACTTGAATTGGACGACAGTAATCTGACCTGAAAGGTGGGCCAGACGAGTCCACTGTCGTGCAGAGCCTTCAGGTAGCAGGAGGGCGTGGAGTACATCAGGTTCACTGTCTCACCGTCGCTTTGACGCGCGTTGACGTACCTGAATAATCCCAGGGCGTTGCTTACAAAAGGATGGGTGTCAGAACTAGTCGTTAAGATTTATGTGCAGCTATGCCAACGATATATGAACGTTTACGGCATGTTGCAATGCCCAGGCCGCGGACAGGACAAACCGGGGCAAGGCCTTACGCTAATGAATCAATGTGGTGTTAACTTCGCCAATTATCATAAACGGAGACGACTGTAGGACGCAGAAGAGGAAAATGATCATGCCGTTATTAGAGTTAGGGTTGAGTGCTGACATTAATTCGCTACACATTCGCAAGGAGGCTGCTTAGTTTTAGTCAGAGTTTCGGCCATCAGCAAGTGAAAAATAAGAACTGTACATCTGAAAAGATGTTTTATTTTGTACCTGCAGCCTGCATGACTAGTCAATTCACTTGAGGGGACATCGATATAAAACAAACACGACTGAAGGGGACGCTGAACAGCACAACACGGGCAGAAGACATGGCGTAACGAGGGCGAGGGTAAGAGGAAGTCCTGGTCAAAATGGTTTAGTAAACTTGGAGGTAAGATGGATTTGTACACTGGTAAACGCCACTTAACAGCCACCTTGTACCCACGAAAGGAAGGTACGCGTTTGCTTTTGCAAAAAGGCGACGAAATCCCCATTTGTGGTCAGTACACGGGCATCTATTATATGACCTCGTGAAATGCTGCACAATGTGTTATTTGTCTTCTCTTTTTGTAATTGCCTCCTATATGAATATATAGATTTGACTGGAATCGTATTACTCCCATGTTATGAGAAAGAATAAAAAATGCGTAGAAACAGATAAGCAACGGAGAGATGGGGAGGACAATTAGTCAACTCACATGTGTAGGAGGGACCACGTCACAAAACAATGCTTTCGGGGTTTGGGTCCACCAAAGCGCAAACGACACCAAGGAACAGTTGGCCTTTGTCAAACAACTGCACAAACAACTGCACAGAAAATGGCAGACAGAGCTGAATGGAGACACGGAGCCCACTGGTGAGGTTTCATGGCCTGCCTCCCAATACTGCTCTGAGAGTTCAGTATCTGCGATATGTTTTATCGCCATCTTCCTTCATACGCTATAAGCCTTGAATGTTACGGACACAGGCTGAACATAACAAGAGGCGGTTGCAAATTATGCACGGAATTACCGTTTATCATCCATAGATGTAGTTTGCTCCCGCATGCCTCACAAACTACTTTGCTGTTGTTTCTGTGCTGAAATGCTCTGGTCAAACGCTTTGGTTCAAAGGCGGAATGATTCCTTTGCAGGTAGGCATGCACAAGCCTACTTACTTGATGAACTTGTCCATATTTTTGAACCACATATTGGCGTCTTGGTAGTTGAAATCGTCGCCCATGGTCATCATGATATGACCACTTCGGTAGGCCTTCGATTTGTTCTTCGCGAAGTCGATGAAGTTGTTCACCTGCAGATGCATAGTATCGATATCCTAAGCCATTTCAAGCAAAAAGAGTTGCAAGCACTTGCCTCATATCCGCACCGTAACACGTACTGTAGAGATTAAAGCACTATTTTCGGAAAATGCATACAGCAACGAGAAAATCAATATCGCAATGGTTCGCTGCGGGATCCTTGCTTACCGAAAACACTGTTTAAATGGAGTTTTCCACATTTGGAGGTAATGAAGCAAGCATCCAGATGAAAAGCTGCTCTAGACAACGCAATTTCTCTGTTTAGTAAATATCTCCTGCATACGTCGCATTCATACGTCATTTACAGACTTTCAAGCCAAACTTGGTCGTAGCTCGAAATTTGATTGAGACAAAGTGGCTGCTGCGGCCATCGTTGCACTCGGCTGTGCTGCAGCGAATGTGCCAACATTTGCTCCAACCTTGTACCTTACAAGAAAGACTTGAATGGCCGTTTTCTGAGGAAAATTGTCCGGCGGCAGGACAGGAAAAAACTTCGCTGGTCATTGCTCGTCTTGCACTGCATCACGCCAGGGTTGGCAGGTCTGGCTTGTCTCTGGGTGCGCGTCGGCGCCTCTCTCTGTCCGAGCGGGGCCGTCGGCACCTCTGTCTGTCCGAGCGGGGCCGTCGGCACCTCTGTCTGTCCGAGCGGGGCCGTCGGCACCTCTGTCTGTCCGAGCGGGGCCGTCGGCACCTCTCTCTGTCCGAGCGGGACCGTCGGCACCTCTGTCTGTCCAAGCGGGGCCGTCGGCACCTCTCTCTGTCCGAGCGGGGCCGTCGGCACCTCTGTCTGTCCGAGCGGGGCCGTCGGCACCTCGGTCTGTCCGAGCGGGGCCGTCGGCGCCTCTCTCTGTCCGAGCGGGGCCGTCGGCACCTCTGTCTGTCCGAGCGGGGCCGTCGGCACCTCGGTCTGTCCGAGCGGGGCCGTCGGCACCTCTGTCTGTCCGAGCGGGGCCGTCGGCACCGAGCGGGGCCGTCGGCACCCCTGTGTGTCCGAGCGGGGCCGTCGGCACCTCTGTCTGTCCGAGCGGGGCCGTCGGCACCTCGGTCTGTCCGAGCTGGGCCGTCGGCACCGAGCGGGGCCGTCGGCACCCCTGTCTGTCCGAGCGGGGCCGTCGGCACCTCTGTCCGTCCGAGCGGGCCCGTCGGCACCTCAGTCTGTCCGAGCGGACCCGTTGGCACCTCTGTCTGTCCGAGCGGGGCCGTCGGCACCTCTGTCCGTCCGAGCGGGGCCGTTGGCACCTCTGTCTGTCCGAGCGGGGCCGTCGGCACCTCTGTCTGTCCGAGCGGGACCGTCGGCACCTCGGTCTGTCCGAGCGGTGCCGTCGGCACCTCTGCGTGTCCGAGCGGGACCGTCGGCACATCTGTCTGTCCGAGCGGGGCCTTCAGCGCCACGGTCTAGCTTTCGGCGCCACGGTCTGTCCGAGTGGGGCTGGGTATTGCGTCACCCACAACACTCCTGAAGATGTCACGGAATGTTTTCCTGAACCTCTGGTGTCAAATCGAAGTTGACCATGGGCCAATCACGCACGGTAGCTCGTCATGAGCCGACCGGCCGGTATATCGGTGACCAGTACCGGCCGGTATATCGGTGACCAGTACCGGCCGGTATATCGGTGACCGGTACCGGCCGGAATATCGGTGACCAGTACCGGCCGGTATATTGGCGACCGGTTCCGGCCGGTATATCGGTGACCAGTACCGGCCGGTATATCGGTGACCAGTACCGGCCGGTGTATCGGTGACCGGTACCGGCTGGTATATCGGGTGACCGGGCGCGATCGGTTCACTGCGACCGCGACCTTTAAACCAACCGGAACTCAGGAAAATCGGCAAATGAAAAATGCATTTTGTCGACCTCGAGTAGCTGTCATCCATCCCGGGTCACGCGCACGGAGATTAAAACTAACACCTTATGACAGCGGCCAGTATGCAGCCAGGTATCATCAAATCCAAAGTCATCGTTTTTAGCAGGTTCTGTCACTGATCATCTATTCACGCCAAGTTATGCGAAAAACACAAAACCAGCAGATAAACGCCTTTCGTTGTTTGTACCGCAACGTAGGCTTAGATCACTAATTCCTTAAATGAATGTTTGGCGCTGCATTCACCTGTCACGGGTCTTCTTTCGGATGTGATCAGATATGATCAGAGCAGCTATGATCATTGGTGTAACTGCAACCAATACGTGTCACCCATGGTTGTTAATACGACAGGAGCTGTGCGTTTCTTTCAGCGTTCGGACGTTTTTGACGCAACGTGCCAAGCGTTGCTACGTCCCGCGGATTTGATCCTCTGTCACATACCTACGACGTACGCTCACGGATGAAAATGGAACGGTAAGGTTAAGCTACATGGGTTACACAACAAAATGCATTTTTATTCGCAGTGAGATGTGTCCACATGCTTGCATAGACACGGGTGATTGCGTTTTTCCAGTAAGCCGCGGGCGATCTATCCCCAATTTTTACCAGAGCCTTTAGAGACGAGTAGTCTTGAAAACTGTCGGTGATTTTGCGCGAGCTAGTGCTCGTTGTTTTGTGCTTGAAGTCCAGCGGCTCTACAGATGTCCCCATTTTGACACAACAATGGCATAGCTTCAAAGACTTAGGAAGTTAACAAATTTTTCTAGTGATGATGACGAATGGCTGGCACCGCACTAACCGTAATATCATCACACGCGCAAACGTCTTTTTCAGTTTTTCTTTCACAATTTCAATCGATTTTTTCATTCAGCATTCCCTGGAGGCACTTGCTGAAGGCAGCAAAACTGCAGGTCTTCATTTCTGCGATCCCGCGACAATGAGACTATTCACTCACTGACCCTCTCCTGGGCTCGGCCTCGTTTATTCGGAGCCGGCGTCGAATTAGATGCGTGCTGGATTGAATTTCATGTGTCCGATTCCAGGCGTGCTGGGCCGGCACAAAAGGCGACCTTGCTCCGGCTCCAGGCCAGATTCGAAAAAAGAAATAACGCAGCTTCAGACCATTTGTTCGTTTCTTCTCACGTTGAGCTCCAGCTTAACTTCATACCATGGTTATCGATGCGCTGTGAGCACTCTGAGCGCAACACTTTATCATCTACACGACTCTTGAGGGACGACAGGTACGTAAGGTCGATTAATACGCACTTGTCAGACACTGTCCTACAGTTCCGGAAGGATGTCGAAGTTTTGAGACTTTGATAACTGGTGTTGGTATTTAAATGAATGGTCTCAAGGTCAAGGTCACAGTTCTCAGCAGAGTGAGCCGATCGTGATCGGTCATGCAGTGCCGGCCGGTCGACCCATGCTGTGCCGCTGTGTGCGATCCGTCAATGTTTATATTAAATTCACAACCGAACTAGATGAGATGCAATCGATATGTTTCGTTAGTTCATACAATTCAATGACTTTCAATTGCATATCGGTTTAAAGAAACTCAAAAGGACTACGTTTTTCTTCAGAAAATGAGGTCAAAGGTCAAATTAAGCCACCATATGTACCTAGTGGACTTCAAATGTTATATTGATCAATATTTTAGAAAAATATGGGCATATATATTTTTGATGCACTTTTCCTAAAGATTATTGTCTGCACCCTATTTTCGCTAGAACAAGTTGAAAATAGGGTTCGTAACGTCATCGCATATTTCTGTCTGCTTCTAGTTCCTTAGCGATACGCCACGCAACTCTAAAACTCGCGGGTCAAGCATCCAACCCCCACACAAACGTGGAGCACTCACTTAAAAGGAATGAAGAATGAGTGAAGATGGGCAGACCCATTTTGGTGGTCGTCGTTCATTGGCTTCAAATCAATGTTGAGCAAACTGCGCAAGTTTCCATCACGAATCATGCTTTGTGGTACGTTCTATAAAAAGTCGGATATGATTGCTAGTCATTACGGAAATAAGACTTGTGATGGAATGACTTAAATAGCGTGCCATAACTGAGCATATGAACACAACGCTCATCTTAAATTCACTGATAAATATGCCAGGCCAACACGAAAAATGACCAAAGCAAGACCACATAACCATACTTAGTTCAGCAAATACCTCCGTTAACGCCACGGCCAACCCTCAGGAGATTGAAGTATTACCTGTGAGTGCTAGGGTGGTAATTTCGCGCGACTGGTTTGGAAACGCTTCGATGTCATGCACACGTTCCACGATCCAATCAAGCAGTGACGTAATGAGCAGCATATGTACTAAATATATAATTGCGCTGTCTGCAGCAGTCTTTTCCATTTCAAGCATACCAATGGCTATAAATGAACATATTCATAATTTCAAATGCGGAACATTTCCTTAAATCATGGTCAATTTTCGGCGAGACATTTGCGCTGCCGAACCTGCTTTAAAACATCTTTTAAAGCTGCCTTAGGCAAATGATCCTATCGTCTCAGCCAAGCAAACGCAACCGAAGCCTTCCCGGAGAACCCCACGCTGATGACCACGTCGCTGCTACCCAACGTCGGGGAATGCGCTTCAGCCTGCACGAAATACCTTGTCCTCGACATTGTAATCCCGGAGCCGCGAGTCGTCCATGATGGGCGGATCGTTGCAGTTCACGTCGTAGCAGTGTCCAGGGGGCGGAGAATAGTGGCGGTACAGGACGCCAGTGAAGAGGTCTCCCCCAGCACCTTCGGGTTGGAAGAGACAGCCCCAATCAGGCTCGGGGCGACGCCCAGCGACACCAGGCGACGCCCTTGAAGGACGCCAAAGAACTCGGCACACGGAGAGGGGTACTGCTCGGTCACGTCAGGTCCAGGCAGGGAGAGGGTCCAGCCAGCTCACGTCCTGCTCGGTCAAAGGGTCCGCACACCAGCCGCATGCTGATAGACTGTGTTCCTTGAGATGTCTCGTCTTGCGTTGAGATGCATGCCTGGGTCAGCATTTCTTACCAATGCTTCGTTCTGTTCCGCCACCGGTGTCACTCCGTTTCCATGGAAACGCGGTAAGCGCGTGACTGGCGTGGAACGTGATCCAGTAATGCGCATGGCCGCTGCCCCTGTTCGCTTCGGGCGGATCGGTGGTTGTTAAGCTGACCGCTGGTCCTGTTCCCTTCGGGCGGATCGGTGGTTGTTAAGCTGACCGCTGGTCCTGTTCCCTTCGGGCGGATCGGTGGTTGTTAAGCTGACCGCTGACTCTGTTCGCTTCGGGCGGATCGGTGGTTGTTAAGCTGACCGCTGGCTCTGTTTGCTTCGGGCGGATCGGTGGCTGTACAGCTGACCGCTGGCCCTGTTCGCTTCGGGCGGATCGGTGGTTGTTAAGCTGACCGCTGGCCCTGTTCGTTTCGGGCGGATCGGTGGTTGTACAGCTGACCACTGGCCCTGTTCGCTTCGGGCGGATCGGTGGTTGTTAAGCTGGCCGCTGGCCCTGTTCGCTTCGGGCGGATCGGTGGCTGTACAGCTGACCGCTGGCCCTGTTCGCTTCGGGCGGATCGGTGGTTGTTAAGCTGGCCGCTGGCCCTGTTCGCTTCGGGCGGATCGGTGGCTGTACAGCTGACCGCTGGCCCTGTTCGCTTCGGGCGGATCGGTGGTTGTTAAGCTGGCCGCTGGCCCTGTTCGCTTCGGGCGGATCGGTGGTTGTTTGGCTGACCACTGGCCCTGTTCGCGCCAAAACACTGTGGTAATACCATCGCTGGTCAACCCCTGCTGCAACGCTGCCATAGCGTGGGCAATGCAAGAAATGACAAAAATGAAGACGAAGTGACAAGGGAGGAAAGAGAAAGACAGGTGCAGGAGAGAAGCGACAGACATATGTGAACGGACAGACACATACCCATAAAGAGGCGTGACAATCGCATTTACAGTCATACTTACCTGTTCAGCGCATGGCGCCACAGTCGCGGCTCATGCATGAGTCATTCACCACTGGTCTTACTTAATGAGCTTATCCGTACTTTTAAACCAGACACTGGCGCTTTGGTTGGTCAAATATTGCCCCATCGGTTTGGGTATATTTGTTCTACAGGCTTTTGATTTATTTTTACAATATTGTGCAATTTTCCACCTTAAATGCATTTCATAGGTTTTGATGACCAATTAATTTAATTTTGCGGTGGAAATAACACGCCTAGTCTTTTAATATCAGTTAGTCACTGATACCATAGCTGAATCGGAAAAGACATATTTTAAGCAGAGAGCCAATACGTGTCTCGAACAAGCAATGAGCTGACACGGAACAAAATAAATAGAACATACGCTACGGATAACCGATTCTTGCTAGCATACGTCATTGGAACAAAATGAAAATGGATGGCTTTCATGTTGGAGATGAGGAATATGTTACAAATATCACCAAATCATTGTCATCTATCAAAATTTTTGGTATCACAGCAACTGATGTCAATGCATTGCTCACTTTTTATCATCCTTCAGTGACTTCATGTCACTGTACATTAAGGTGTCCGACACCACTGCATAAGGCACTTTAACCTAAGAAACAACGGAATGTCCTACACACACGATGGCTCTGACCACGATTCCACATGACATTGTGCGTCTGAGAAACCAGAGGTACGGGGTTCTCAGACACAACCGAGATATCCTACACACACGATGGCTCTGACCACGATTCCACATGACATTGTGCGTCTGAGAAACCAGAGGTACGGGGTTCTCAGACACAACCGAGATATCCTACACACACGATGGCTCTGACCACGATTCCACATGACATTGTGCGTCTGAGAAACCAGAGGTACGGGGTTCTCAGACACAACCGAGATATCCTACACACACGATGGCTCTGACCACGATTCCACATGACATTGTGCGTCTGAGAAACCAGAGGTACGGGGTTCTCAGAAACAACCGAGATATCCTACACACACGATGGCTCTGACCACGATTCCACATGACATTGTGCGTCTGAGAAACCAGAGGTACGGGGTTCTCAGAAACAACCGAGATATCCTACACACACGATGGCTCTGACCACGATTCCACATGACATTGTGCGTCTGAGAAACCAGAGGTACGGGCTTCGATTCCCCGCGGTGCTCACTCTTCCTGCCAGGGTGAGAAGCGGGCGATATCATACAGCCTCCGCCGCTGAATGTGTCGTAAAGCCCCATTGACGATGACAACGCTTCCCGCTGACCTCACCGACACCCGGCCGGCTGACCTTGGTCACGGTCCGCACCGTGAGAGCTGACCTTGGTTGTGGTCCGCCTGCCACACCATCTCCATGTCGGTGTCGTTGATCCGCCTTTTTCGGTCGTCGTAGTCAATCCGGGCGAAGAACAGGCCGTCGAAGCCCATCTGGGCGAACAGGTTGGCCTGTGGCGGAGTGCACACATGTCATGAAGTGTGTGTCATCAAGCAAGGTGTTTGGCCACACAGTGCATCGAAAACAGCTTTGGCACTTGCTTGTTCTGTTGACGAGTTTCTGATGGACTAGGCAGTTGGCCAAAATTTGGTCGTGCAGGGTTAGCAGCGCCGGCCTCGTTCTGTTCTTGGCCCCCTCACATGCTTCCACTGACCTGCTCCTTGGTGTGGCCGAAGGGATCGATCTGCCACGCCACCCGGGGGATGCCGCAGGTACCGAAGTGGTCAGACAATGTCCTGGAACCAGGTCAGGTCGCAGCGACACCACAAGGACTGAAATGGTACGTGGTGTCCAGGACCAGGCACAGGTCACAACGGGACACTAGCTGGTTGTGACTGGTTTGACTAGACACTGTTTGAGTGGCTTTGACTTATTTAAGTGGTTGCACTTTGTTCTCTAGCAGGAGTTCCTTACGGAATCCGTGTCATAATCGTGTTCTGAAGCACGCCCAGGCTGTCTTTCTGCCACCTGGTAGCGATATTTCCTCATTCCGAGCGGCTTGCGTCATCGTCTAATCCCGAGGGGCCCTTGATATCACCTCTCCTCGAACAGCACGACCTTCAGAACTCATCTGCCGAGCGGCATGTGTTATCACCTCGTATTGGGAGACCTGCGTTCTTAATCCAGCCAGAGCAGCAACTGTTCTCACCTCACCCCGAGCGACAAATGTTCTCACCTCATGCCGAGCGACATTTGGTCGATGACGGCGTTGTAGTGGACGCAGGCCTCGTCGTTCATGCTCCAGCCGCCGCCGATAAACTCGAGCCGTCCCTCGTTGACGAGGTTCTCCACAGTGGCGATTGTCTGCTCGTCCTGCTGCAGGTACCAGCGCCAGAAGAACGCCGTCTCCACGTATATGAAACTGAGCACCATTGACGTGGGTCAATAAACACACTCAGCTCTCAAAAATTACGTAGAAAGTTTTCGGGTTGGCGTATCAGCATCCCAACGACGTCAGGGGGAGGCTTTCAGCAACTTTTTTAGACAGCTGCCCCAAAAATTACGTAGAAAGTTTTTGGGTTGGCGAATCAGCATGCGAACGTCAGGGGAGGCCTCCAGCAAAGTTTTTTTTCTTTAGACAGCTGCCCATCAGCATACAAACTTCATCTAACATTTTGTGGGTTTCTGGCGGAGAGGCGTTTTTTGGATCCAATAAACTGATAAGGTGTCTTGTTCCGATCAGGCGAACAAATTGTCATGATGTTTGTGCACAACGAGGCTTTGGAGGATTGCTCTCACCGTCTTGAAGAATCCTTGACCAGTTCGTCAATGACGGAGTCCAAGATGTACTGGACGCCGGCCCGTTGTATGTCATTCTTGGCTGAAAAAGGAGAACAAAGTTGCGCTGGACGAAACACTAAGGTGAAACATAACATATGGTCTATCGAGCACACGCACATCTAGAAGCATGCTCATGAATTACAGGCACAAAACGACACAAGACACAGATGAACACCTGATTCAATGCGCAGATGAGAAAAAGACGAAATATAGAGGCACAGTGGAAGTGACAGTGGCACACAGTGGACGCAGCATACAGGCACATAATGGACGCAACATACACACGCACAGTGGACACGAAATATAGACGCACATATCGTCGAGCCGTCTAATCAGAGACATCCGATCATTGTGACACTCAGCGAGTTCTTGGCTCAGGACCGTCTCATCAACGGGTTTTGCTTTGTATTCTTTCATGAGGATCCTGCCCCCCCCCCCGCGGCAATTTTGGTAAAGGCCCAATTTTTTTTTTGCTGCCGGGACACTGCGCAACTGCATAACTAGCATTCTACACAAACAACGTCCATTTGATAGATGGTGCAAAAATGAAGATTATAACCGCTGTTCTGCGAAATAAAGAGTGCTACACTCGTTGAAAAACGCGCTTTGAGAGGGAGGCTAAGTCCGCTACCTTAGACCCGCCACCTCTGCCGACAAACACTGCGAGACCGCCTTCGAGCCCACCACCTCTGCCGACAGACACCCGTGGCCGGTATGCCTCCAGCCCAGTCCCTCATCGCCCTTCACCTCCGTAGAAGTACTGGTCGACGGTCTTCAGCCAGCCCACGTCGTCGTGAGTGTGTGGCACCAGGTGTACGTTCAACATGTCCGGCTTACCCGTCGGACATTTCTGAAACATGACAGAGTGAGGGTACACGTTCAACATGTCCGGCTTACCCGTCGGACATTTCTGAGAAATGACAGAGCGATAACCGAAGGCCACTTCGGTTTCCGCACGGTACGCAGATATGGAACGCGCGTGGGTATGTATGACTAGGATGGACACAAAAGGAGCTTCAACGATGGTGTACAGACGGAGTGGGTGTGTATGACCGGGGGTGGATACAGAAGCAGCTTCCGCGATCGCATATAGACAGAATGGGCATGCATGACCGAAATGGACACAGAAGGAGCTTCCGCGATGGCGTCTTGCTTACAAATTTTAAGAGTGCGTACGCACGACTCACCCATAATGAGACTTACATTAAGTTGCGCGATTTATACGAGCTTGGATCGAAGAAGCCGGTGCTCGTGGGCACGTTCTTTGTGGCAGGTCTGTCTGAACCACGAACTTAACCACGCAAAAAAATGGCCCAGCGGGTGTGCGTTGGAGAAATGACATAGGCTGATAGTTCGTTGTAAACCGTTTAAAAGAAGCGTTACACATTTGCATGGGATTTTGAACTGAAATGGTCGTCTTAAAGGTCATTCAGTGCAGTTTACAGCCCTGCCCTTCTTAAGACCTAAACTTTTCTAGTTTCTGAGCTACACGCCCGCGAAGATGTATAGACTATTTCGGGGAGACAATTTCAAGGTTACCCAGGCATCCATGACGCCATAATGACGTCATTAAAATCCTGCTATTTCATAAGCCCTGCGGCGATCAGGACCATGACAAATATAATTGTCCAGTCGTTCATGTCTGACGTTCGTGGGCGCAGTTTCCAGATGCATCGGCCGTCAATAGGCTCTCAGTCAATGTTGTACAAGGTACGATGACATATTGAGGAGGCTACTCAGAAAATAGAGAAATTATGTGGGCTAGAGCAGTCTTTTTCGCTTAATGGAATACCAGTAGTAATAAGTGAGCTTGATTCATCAAATCTGATGCTTGCTTTAATATCTTCAAATGTGGAACATCCCTTTGATGTTAGGTCTTAGAGCCAGTCGCAGAATCATCACACAGGAGTTGCAAAATTTTGCAAAATTAGCTGGAGGAGCTAAGCAGTGAAAATGGAGAAACCTACAAAAAAAATCCGCCAACAAGCGGGTTTCTCCCCGGCTTTGGCCCACTGTCTTCACAAAGTCGGGGGCGTGGCTGAGGCCCGGACTGAATCGGAGTCTACACCCCGCCATACAGAGTTGTTAGGTCATTGGAAATTGCGCTATCGTTCTCGGTGTTACACAGCCGAAAAGTAGTTGCACCAACTTCGTAAAACCCGGACCTGTGGGGCATTTCGGCGTTCACCAGTATTCCCACGCCCCGCTTCACGCGCGTGGAGCGAAGCGCCACGGGAACTCACGTCATATCCGCAGATCTGCTCTCTGGGAGCGCCCAGGACGACCACCGCCATCGCCAGCATCATCAGCCACATCTTCACTTCCTGGTCGTGACGCCAGCAGCCACAGGTCACGTGTCACGCACGACGTGCCGTGCTCAGGTCACGTGTCACACCTGACGCCCTGACCCTGAGACCACGTGACACACCTGACGCCCTGACCCTGAGACCACGTGCCACGCTCGCCGTCCTGTCCCCAGTCACACGCAGTCCTCGGACTGCCGTCCTCAGAGGACTGTAGTCCTCTGAGCGTGATGCGCGGCTCTGAGCGGCCCCGTCCCGCGACACCCTCTGGACGGTGTCGACGGCTGGGAGGGGAGCGGAGCTTCCGTAGACGCAGGAGGCGAGTCCTGCGGGGTGTCGTATCAGGCACCGGTCGTCTGTACCTTGTTGGATGGAGCGTGAACACCCCTGACCGCTGAACCCGTCCCCGTCCTCCACCCCGCCCCGGTTCCCCAGGTGGAGGCGAGATCCCTGCCGTCCCGCTGGTTATCTTCTATCTGTGAGCTGCTGCCTGGCGCCAGGCGTGTTGGTGCACGAGTTCTCAAGCGCCTCCCACTCTGCCGACCTGCATCCGCGCCTGACATGCATCCGCTTGGCCCAGGCTCAGATAGCACGGCGAGACGGCGGCTGTTTTGGTTCTCACCAGCCGTGTGAAGAGGGTCGGAGGAGGGGCAGGGTGTAGGGGACGGCGATGGGTGACAGATGGCGGCGTCGGCAGGGGAGGGGGAGCCCGGGGGCCTCTCTGCGGTGCTACGGTACATATCGCGTCGGCCCTCGGTCGGCCTCTTAGGGAGCCTGCAGCGATCATGGCGCACTGCTCAGCAGAGTGACGTAAGGAGACTCGACTGCGTGGACGCGATCTATGGAATCAGTGAAAGCTGATGCCGGTCCCAACAGCAGCCGAGTCATGGAGGCCGGCGTCCGGTACCCGCCGCTCACCTAACACGATATTTCATGTCTAGACTACGGCCGGTCACTGCCTTTTCAGGGAACTTCTCGCATCCATCGCCCGTGCACTTTTTCAGAGAATTTCTCGCATCCATCGCCCGTGCACTTTGAGGAGCCGAACTACCAGGCAATGCATCCAGCTGCTGCAGAATATTGCTCTTGAAAAATAAGACGTGGATCTAGAAAATGGTTTCAGTCTGTAAAGACACTGCCGCTAAAATATGTCAAAAAGTCGTCCAGGTTCGCAGCCTCCGCAAACAATTTTAACGTTAAATGTATGTCAAATTGAATGGTTTAACGTTTCAGGCTGCAAGAGGAACAACAGGCGGGCTCAGTCAGGGGTTTACAAAGTCCCACACACGGTCTTAGATCAGAACATTACTTACAGTGATCATCAGTCAGTACGAACCTCAGGAACATGTATAGCCTAAAGGTGTTATTTTAAGCAGTCTCATCATAAAGTTTGTACGTAGGGCCTAGTCCAGCATAGGGATTTTTTGACATATTTTAGCCAATAAAATCGCTATTTAGCCCCACAACGTCGAGCTAGTCCTGCTAGCCAAATACCAGATGTGATACTATTGTAGCAGGGACCTACAGCAAAACGAAAATGCACGAAGAACATTGCAACAGCAGGTAGCGAAAGACCAAGACACATCGATATCGTAACCCATTCAGTGCGGTGATGGCGGTAGGAAAAGAATTTCGCGCCATCAACAATTGAGTACTTTTGTGATGCATCGGGTACTCTTGCGAGTGCTTGTCTGATAAATCCATGCCTCGTGATCAAGAAATATGAATTATTGCTACCGAGTGAACTGCCGCACACAGTCCACTTGCCCACTGCCAAATGCGATAAAACGCGTGTTTCCGCCCGGGATCGAACCGGGGACCTTCCGCGTGTTAGGCGGATGTGATAACCACTACACCACGGAAACACCTGGTCAAGCGCTGCCAACGAAACTATATAAATAACATACCTAAAAATTCAAGTGCGCTAGCAATGCTATATAATGCTTTGCAATGTGCATAAACTTCGTCAGTATTTCTTGTGTAATATTTTCAACACATAAATGAACATCAGCCATCCTTCCCACACCCAAGGCGATTTATAGGTACCTGTAATGGTGTAATGCTGTAGTCTTCCCGTCGGCGACTCCATGTACTTTTGCGCCCGTGACCATGTGGCGCACACCCGCGGTCGAGCCGAGCTCGTTACGGTTCAAACGCTGTATACCTGCGGACATTGGGGCGCATAAGGAAAGAAAATAATTATCAAGACGTTTATATATTCCCAGCATTTTATACGAGTATGGCGCGCCTGCGACAGACGTTGCTAATAATTGGCGCTGAAACGGCGGGTGCTTTGCGCGTCCTGTATAACGTTGCCGCCGCTCCGGCTTCGCGCGTCGGAGGTGTGGACATGGTTTTTCAGCAGCAAGGAAGGACGTGTCTGGCGAAGATGGGTGAAAGGTGCGTATTGTGTCACACGTGAATGCTGCTTCGATACCCTGATGCATCATCCAATCTTCCTCGTCATTTTTTTGCACGGGTGAAAACATGGTATACTTACCGTGGAATTGCATGAGGTTAGATCAGTTAGTTTGATGAACCAAGATCTTTGCGAACAAAACCAAATTGAGAATTTCTTTTAAGCATCAATTGGATCTCACACCTAACAGCATATCTGTATGCCTGCATTAACGAACATGTGCATACATTGAGAGTGTTCCATTTGCTTACACCATAAAGGCTAGCAATGTCTGATTTGCAACATACAGCACCTGATCATAATACCAATACGCATGGCAACAATCTACATTCCAGCACTTTCTGGTCATGCCCACATCTAAAACTAAATTGATCTTGTACATTATTCTAGGGTCTACACGTCTGAATCCTTTTGAACCTGACTTCTGGCTTCAGAAGCAGCACACTTATATGCAGGAGCAATGACTGGGATTCAGCTGTTGCCTGTTCTTGTTAATAGCCTCCAATAAGCAATGAATGTTCATGAATTATAATTTTGCATACTGCATGGAAGTGTTTTTAACAGGTTTGACAAAAGTATCAATACTATGCAGCCTGAGGTTTCTAGCACAAGTTTCCCATGGTATCAGCACCTATAAAAACCCTCAGAATTCTGACCTCGCCATGCGGGAAGTAAGTCTGATAGAAATACTGAAGAAATCATAATGCTGTGATGGTGATCATATGCAAACAAAACATCAGGATCTTCAGCCCAGCGTGGTCTGGGCTATGCTGGCACACCCATGCACCAAACAGTCTGCACATTGATCTTACCTCCATGCCATTCAGCAGATGCCTTTTGCTGACTGCATTGTTGACCTCATTCAGCTGTTTGACAAGGCCTTATTCATTTGAGCACCTTTGGTACCACTGTACAATGTATGTTGACATTTTGCTGAATGCTGCATTGCAGTAGGATGAAGTTGGTCTCTTTTGAGGGAGTATTGCCCACTGAATGTCCTTGTAATGATCATGCTTCTGAGCCTTGTGTCAGGCTTGCATTTCCCAACCCAACCGAATGCTACATTTCTTCTGGCCAGTACACAAACCTATGTTGGTGTTTGATTATCCATGGGAACTGCCAGTTTTTTAAAGACAATTAAAATCAGGTATCATGTGTATCATGGCAAAAGTATCACCATGTGTTGTGACATTTCCAGTTTTCACTCTGTTGGATTTTGATGACAAACACTATTCATTTCTTAATTCCTTCAATTTTATTAACTTCATTCTTTTCAATGATGTTATACTGGACAGAGCATAATGCCAAGTCAATTGCATGTTCCACTGCATTTCAGTTGCTCTCCTGCATGACCTTAAACATGACTACCATTTTCATCTCACAGCTCATGTGGTACAGAGTGACTGAGTGATGTTCATTTAATGCTTGTTTTTTCCTGAACCATTTTCCATCCTTTTCAGATGAAGAGTATCAGCACCCAGAAGTTCTATGGGACACCTCAGAATACAGTTATCAAATCATCTCTTGCTCTTGTTGCCCAGTCTTTAAACACCAAAATCTTCAAGGCTCTTTGTTTTCCTGTTTGGCAAAAAGCAAGGTGTACTGTTAGTGTGCCAGTTCTGTTTAAAGACCTTCATTATTTTGTGGGCAAAAGTGTGGACACTATCCTAAATAACAGTGAGACACACCAGCAAGGATGGCATGTGCGTTGTGTTAGTGCAGTGGGAGATACCAATAAAGTAGTGCCTTCTGAGTGCACTGTAAGGGTGGGGAAGATGAGAAAGGACAAGGAGTATGTGATGGAGGGTGATGTGATGAAAGAAAAGGAGAGAGAACATGGGTATGAGCTGGTAGTGACCATGTGGCGTAAGCGCAGAACTGGAGCCCTTACGCCCCATCTTCGTATTCTTGGCCACCACTGTCATGAAATTAATTCACGTGTGGGTCGCCTAGGTACCTTTGAACAACAAAATGAATTTAAACTAAATCATTTCGTGACCTCAACATACGTCAGTGCAGCAAACTTCAAACAGGCCCCAAAGCAGATTCTTTTGAGGCGAGCAAGGGTCCTGAATCACCTGCTCTGTGGGTCAAAGAAGGGCGCGTCCAATGCATGAGTGTGCCGTGGCGGCTGTACATCGCAGGCAGACTTGCTAGAACGCTGCAAGGAAGCGCTGCCTCTACGGAGACGCGGCCAGTGACCCAGCCGCATGGAAGATGGTGCGACCGGGCTGGACAGCCACCGAAGCCGTGGTGTCGCCCTCGCGTGTAGGCGGGTCGTCGTGGTATCGGCGGCACCGCCGCCATCTGTTATGGTTGGCCTTCAAATTTGTGTGCAATAAAGAAACCTCGTTATTTTTACTGGTTTTCGTTCAGAACCTGGATTTTTGCTATGTCTGTTGATTCTACGGTTGTGCTGAGTTACACTTGCTGTATTCTAAGCGTCATATTGATGAAATAAGGCCTTCAATTTTCTGCGCGGACAGACGCGGCGCCGTGACCAGATTCGGACACGTTGTGCAAAGGGGGGGGAGGGGGGGGGGGGCGGGGGCAGCAAAGTGCAGTGACTATGCCGAACATATTTTAATTTTCACATTCTCTGGTTCTGCTGAATCAGCTGCTGATACCAGGACCCCCGTTATCCTTGTAGTGAAGCAGCTCACATTAATGCATACGTTTATGCGCAAACACATTTGCACCTGACCGTTTTCATGTTTATGCATAAAACCATTCACGCATATACATTTCTGCATTTATGCATGAATGTTAAAACTTGTAGACAAGCGTCGACCTGCGCACGACTGTCCTGTCACTGACAAGGACAGAATACGCGCACGCCACATCACGGACGTCCTGCGCGCAGGTGACATCCGTGATATCCATTAGTTTAACTGAAATTCGCGACGACACACTAAATCACACCAGGAGATGTGTAACACCATCAAACGGGGAATTAAATTGTCTATCATTATCCGCCCTAGCAATGAAATGATATGATATTTTAACGACCTGGTGCTGCGTAATTTGAATGTTCCGCGTGGGCGCTTCGCGCGGCAATTGAGTTTACACGTGGCAACCCCCTTGACATTGCTCTGATTTAATTACTTTGGCGACGACATGCTCAAAGCTTAACAACTATTTTTAATACCGTCATGTAAAGAATTAAATTCTGCACCAAAATATGGACTAGCAAATGATGATTTATGACTCCATGGCACACGGCGTACGCGCAAACACAAAATTTTACTTCTGAGACAGCAACACTGCGGTAAACACACTAGTTCAATATCCTGCCACCAGGGTCGGCCGCGGCGCCACTAGTAGTCATGTCCGCTCATGGAACGTAACGTGGGGTGATCAGAGCATCGTTGCAACACCATCACCGCAACACCACGGCCATTAATAAACACGAATGGTGGCAATGTAATGACAGTGTGTAGACGGTTGGAGATGTTGGACGTACCTGTCCGAGATAAACAGCAAGATATGGTTCCCGAAAAGCTGGTGCTGCCGCAGCCCAGCTGTCCAGCGGTCACAGGCGATATCGGATAAATCGGATATCGATATCGGGTAAACCCGAGGATCACATAAATCTCACCTGCTCAAAACTTTCGACCGCTGCTAAAGGGCTGTCCCTGAACGTGTCAAGCCGCTGAGAAGGCACTCAGACCAACTGGGGACCTGAAGCAGTCAGGTGAACGGAATGTAGAGCGGCACGACAATGCAAACGTCAGAAGGTGGAGTTGGTGCTGGAGCTAGCAAGAGATTAGGCGCAGCCCAGACTAGGAATATGACCAAATAACATGTCATTTATCTGCAATGGCTGCAATTTACAAGACAATTCCAGGGTCGAGCATAGAAGTGTTTAATTGGAGCGACGTAAATTGTTGTGAGCTACTAGAAACGACACTTCTTTTGCAACATGTTTGCAACAGCCACATGCATTAGAGAGAAGAGAAAAAATTGTAAGTAAGCTGGGGCCTAAGCGACTGCCGCACTGGTGAAAAGATTAGGGCAGTTGTTGTTCGCAATGATGAAATTGAGGTCAACAAAATTGCTGCAGTCAGCTTCGTGCTTATCCTTAAGATGTTCGTATCACGAGTGAGGTAGTTACTGGTGCCATTTCCATCTCGTCAGTGATACTGTGCCCTCACACAGCATTTCGGGCTGTGGTTTTTAGGCCACCTCCATGTGCGTTGAGCCCCCTATTCCAGGTGAGTGACGTTCGGCCCCGAGCTCCAGATGAGTGACGTCCGGCCCAGAACCCCAGATGAGTGACGTCCGGCCCAGAACTCCAGATGAGTGACGTTCGGCTCCGAACTCCAGATGAGTGACGCTCGGCCCCGAACTCCAGATGAGTGACGTTCGGCCCCGAACTCCAGATGAGTGACGTTCGACCCCCAAAGCCAGGTGGGGAATGTCGTCAAATGTTCGGAATTTAACCATGTATCTATACGCCACAATTAGAAAATTATGTGGTCATTTCATGCTTTGAAAACGTGAATGAACCGCAAATGTTAACCCTCACCGATTCCGTTCATCGCTCTTTTTCAAGACGCGGATTGGTAGGGGGTTCGATGCGACCCCTACCATTTCCTAGCTAAGAAAGGCAGAGCACCGCAGAAAAACGGCGGATTTGTCGTGGTGAGATCTGCTGATCGGTAGCAAGCTTGTTTTCTAGATCAATAACTGGCCGCAATGTCAGGTTAAAGGCCAATTCGTTCTCCAAATCGGACCATTTCAGCTTCACATGCTAAAATGTGCGAAACCATAGCGCAAATTAGCGCGCAACTCACACACATCTGACCCTTGTCGTATCTTAGAGTACACCGGCCCCCGCGGGTCACTGCCGGATTCGTACCACAGCCGCCCGCCACCCGCGCCGGCCGCGCATCGCCGCGCGGTGTTCCGAAAAACCAGAAGTCAGAGGCGCTTTATGGTGTCAACACACACGAAGTGATGCCCCGTGAGCTACCGAAATTCGGGTATAGTCACACGATATGCTGGAAAAATATCGTAAAAGACTTGGGATTCTGCATCGACCCTCTCATTTCTGCCAGAGCGAGAGCTAGCACCGCTATTGGAAACAACGCCGAGTTATCAGTTATGGCTAGCTGGACTATGACTTCCGATATATATATATATATATATATATATATATATATATATTGGAAGTCATATACATATATATGACTATGACATATACAAGATACATCTATATACATGATCACAAACATTACTCTGTTTAGCATTACTGTGTTTAAACATAACTGGAACAATGCATTAGGGCTGATGCAGAAAAATTGTCCAAAACCTTGTATTCACATTTGAATACCACAAACTCTGTCACGACGGAGCACTGAAACCTTCACAATCAACAAATGTATAGAAAATATCCAATTCCCACTCAACAATAGGCCATCAAACCCACACCGCTTCCCAATAAAGTACTGTCAATACAGATCGAGGCCCATCGCAACCATGTTGTCATTTCCAAGGTCACAGGTGCAGTGCGGCCCCGACCGCTGTGGCGCACGCGCTCCGACACATCCCGACCAGCACACGAGAGCGGCACCACGGGAGCCGTCCGACAGTGACGTCAAAGTGACGTCACACTCGGCGGGCGCGCCTTCGGAGGCCCGGTCTGCCAAAGTTCCCGCAGGAATGGCGTCAAATGCGTTCGTGTCGCTCACAGCCGCTCCTCACCCAACGCGCAACACACGGCCCCTCGCCGATGTCTGGTGGTGTGACGGTGTGATGTCATGCCAGTGTGACGTCAGTGTGTGTTAGGTGGCAGCCGAGGCGACCGGCTTCTCCACGTCAGACACCAGACGAGCATGTCCAGGACTGGCGGGCATTACTGTGGCCGGGCTGAAGAGACGAGTCAGCTCGAAATGCGTCACGTCACTGGTGTCCAGGCGGACGCGGGCCGATCAGATTCACCGCACGCCTGACGTCACTGGTGCTCAGTCGGACGTGAACCAATCAGATTCACACCACTGGTGTCGCCCCAGCGGGCACGGGCCAATCATCTAGTCCCAGACACCACCGCGCACAGCCGAGCCAATCAACTCCACCCCTCTCGCTGACGTCAATGCTGTCCGGGCGAGCGCGGACCAATCAGCGCGAGGGACGAGACAAGGATGCCGACGGCGGCGATAGCGACGGCCAACAGCAGGTGGAGCCAGCTGCAGCGTGCGCCGCCCGACTGGAGCTCGCGCAGGTCATCCAGCGCGCCGGCCGCCGATGAGCACTCCGAGTGGGCCCGCTCCTCTGCCGGCGGAGGGGGTCCGAGTCAGAGGTGCCCGCCAGGCCACGGGGCGACAGGGTGACGCCGGTGGAGCACGATACACACCGACCGACAAACAGGGTTGTGTTTTCTGTGGCGCGTAGTTCTGCGTAACATTTCCATCCAGTGGGGACTTCTTAACTGCCAATTTGACTAGTTTTCACCATCATGACCAAACTTTGGCTACAGCAGCACAGAAAGTAATTACATACATAAAGCGGAGCACATCCGTTGGACATAAAGTCCGCCTGGATGTATCCGTGGGACAGTTCAGCATCTGATTTATAAAGAACACAGGCGAGCCCTAAAAGAGAAAGCGGGCCGAAGTTTTGCCACACCTGTTGCGCACAGCAGGCTCCACCTTTCTCAGGACCCAGTGGACGAGACATGAGAAACCTCATCCCGCCCGCTCTCAGAAAACATCGTCGCTCCCCCCCTCCCCCCCCCCCCCCACTCACTAGCCACCCGGCGTCAGATCTCCCTCACCAGCCCCCTGACGTCGGACCCGCCCCTCCCGTTCTCACCGGAGGGCGTCTCGACCGTGTCCATCACGTCCTCGGACTGCAGCTCCAGGCCGAACAGGTCCTGGAACGTCTGCAGACTGTCGGCGGCCGTGTCGCCCGGGAACAGGTAGTCGGACGCGTGCAGCTGCGAGGGCGCGAGCGGCGCCAGCACCCGCCGCGGCGGCTCGTGCAGCACCGTCGCCGACTCGTCGCTCGGCTGCTCCTCCACCAAGCTGTCACAATGCATCTGGCAGCGTGCCAGCAGCGAGCGCCGCGTGTCCCGGCTCAGGGCCGACACGGCCTCGGCCACCTGGGAGGGGGCGGGAGGGGGGAGGGGGATTAGGAAGCCGCAGCCCCACCTGTTAAGGCAGCTTCAGTACCCAGGCTAAGGCAATTAAGATTATATGGCGATATATATATATATATATATATATATATTATATATCTATATCTATATCTATACACTGGTACGTACAACACAAATGAAGCATGGCTAATCAAAGTAAGATAGATTACTTATTAATTAAAGCAAGACAGAATCCTATTTTTACTTTGGTACATATAGAGCGTAACCATAACGGGAGCACTACAAAGACACAAACATATTGTCACAACCGTATCAACAGTGCTTACCGCCCACCACCTAATAGTCCAAGGGTCGTATCATAATTTGTTTGCCTGTTTAGGGCTAGAGAGAGTTCGTTAATGATTATACTTTCCCAGATTTGAAGGCGTCTTCTGTCGTTGCACGTCAATGAAATGACAGTGTTGCCTGTCAGTTGTTGTGTCAATGACCTGTCGTTGTCGTTTATAACTGAAATAGGCTGGTGACCATCGCGAGACAACGGCAAGATAAGGACAAGGTGAAGAGCTTCTTTCATGCTCCCTCATATAAACGCGTGGAAGACTGAAAGATCGAAGAAATGGGAGTGAAAGGTCGCTAAGCGGCGCTCTCACAGAACCAACGGTGATGTTCCGCTTGGCACCGTGTAATGACAGGGCAGGGAGTCACCAGACTGGAAGGCCGTTGTTTCGGACGGCGCGCGCACGATCTCGATTCCCTCCGGGGCTCTCCGTGAGGCGATGTTACACGGGACGGCGCGCGCACGATCTCGATCCCCTCCGGGGCTCTCCGTGAGGCAATGTGCCGTATCCGTTACACGGGACGGCACGCGCACGATCTCGATCCCCTCCGGGGCTGTCCGTGAGGCAATGTGCCGTCTCCGTTACACAGGACGGCGCGCGCACGGTCTTGATCCCCTCCGAGGCGCTCCGTGAGGCAATGTGCCGTTTCCGTTACACGGGACGGCGCGCGCACGATCTCGATCCCCTCCGAGGCGCTCCGTGAGGCAATGTGCCGTCTCCGTTACACGGGACGGCGCGCGCACGGTCTTGATCCCCTCCGAGGCGCTCCGTGAGACAATGTGCCGTCTCCGTTACACGCTGAGGGATGGGTGGCCCTGCTGGCCGGACTGCGGCTGTACTTCAGCCGGCCGGGACTGCTGACACTAAGCCTAGCTGCGCCTTCAGCTTTCGCTCCACAACAGCTCCCCACAGCCTCCGCCCCGGAGACGCCGCACCACCGCCGCCGCGGCCGTGGCGTCTCGGCACGCGGCTGGTGGACGGGCTGGCGCGCAGCGGGCGGCCGCAGCCTACCGTCGCCTTGGTGTGGAGGTACGCCAGGCAGTGGACCCGGCCGCTGACCCGGATGACGGCGTCCGCAGGCTCCAGCAGCTTCTCGGCCGGCGCCGTCTTCGCCTGAGGAGGAGCCCCACTGGCGTCACGCGGGCAGACTGCGTGTTTCGCCGTCCTGGCGTGCGACGTCCACAGACAGACCGCACCCTCAGTCTGAGCGCCGCTCCCTGACCGGTTCAGTCCGCGCCACCTAACGCGTCGCCCCACACAGACAGCTGGCGCCACCATCCGTGATGCCCCTCAGCCCTGTGCTCAATGAGTCGCAAAGGATACTAAGCGATCAGACACTGCGTCCCTAGCACGTGACAGACTTAGGCGGCCTTGAGCATGAGCACGCTCCCCATTGCCACGGCACGAGACCATGCCCCCATTGTCACGGAACGACACCATGCCCCCCCCCCCCCCTACTGTCACGGCACAAGACCATGCTCCTCATTGTCACGGCACGAGACCATGCTCCGCATTGTCACGGCACCAGACCACGCTCCGCATTGTCAAGGCACCAGCCACACCCTCCATTGTGCCCATGTCACGGCACCAGGCCATGCTCCCTATTGCCACGGCACCAGGCCGTGCGCTCTCCTTATCAGCGAGATACTGATCGGTCGTGTTACAGACCATGTCTCTCCGACATGTCGATCGTCATGTAGCCCTCGGCGCTCATGGGCGCGCAGCACCCACGCTAACACGCTTTCGTCTCTTCCCACCACACCGGACGGGCCACGGGCCGAGCCGATCCCACAAGCCGTCCACCCACCGTGTCATAGAGTAGGTCCAGCGCGAAGGTGCGGCCGGCACCCTTCCCGGGCCGGCCCTCGTCGGCGGCCAGCGGCGCGTCGGACGCCGCCATACGGCCGTCTACCAGACACGTTGAGTCGGACAGCGACGCCAACAACGGCTCCAGAGACATCTGGCGGCGCGGTGGCGAGGTTCGAGTGTCAAACCAGCCCGCAGGTGACGATTGGTTCCTTATAACTCGAGCTACATTCCTTCCTTCATTCTCAAATTATTTGCAGGCTTGATACATCCGTCGCACGTAAATATGACATCTACACAGCATCGGGCACTCACAACATACATTCCATGTTCAGCATCCTCGTTAGCATCTGGCTGAAACATGAAATCTGGCGCGATCCAAACACAGAAAACTTGCACCTGTGCCCCTTGTAGAAGCACTCTACATCGTGACCTCGCTATTACCCTATCTGACCCAACCACCCTATCCTTTGTCTTCCTTCATCCTACATCCTCGCGGATCCACGCCTGTCCGGGGCAGGCTGCATGCGATGGCCACGAGCATGCCCTGAACATGCCCCTACCCGATGTCTGACCACGCCCCTGCATACCACATCTGAACACGCCCACACCCCTGCATACTAAAGTTTGAACTGTTCAGACATTGTTGGTAGGGACGTGTTACACGCCCCTGCCTACCATAATCTGTCTATCCACGCCCCTACCCACCTTGGCTGAACACGCCACCACCCGTCACGTCTGAACCTGTGCCCGCTCACCATGATCTGTCTGAACATGGTGGTCTCGGCGGCGAGCGGCGCCACGCCGGCCGTCACGTCCAGGAACAGCTCCGACTGCACGCGGTGCCAGCGCACCTCCTGGAAGCGCCACTCGGCCGGGCGCAGCGACGCCGTAAGGTTCGAGAGCTCCAGAGACCGGCACGTCACCCTGCCGACGCGGGGGCGGCCCGGTCAGGTCACGCCAGGTCCGGCCTGAGAATTCCACAACATGGCATGCCAACCAATGACAGAGGGCCAGCATGGATCAGGGCTGGAGAGCCCCACAGGGTGGCATGTCAAAAATAACAACAACCAATGACAGAGGGTTCAGTCATGTCGGTTGGGGTTGACGTCATGCAGAAATAACAAAAGGCCCCACCAAATGAAAACAGTTCCATTAATGTAATGCTACACCGCATAATCTTAGATGTAACGTGGTAATATGCACAAACCAAATAGCACAGTTCCACTTGATGAATGAGATCTGACTGAAAAGTCGGATGGCTTCCACATGGAACACAAAAACCGATTCCCTTCCCACCCTTCCCAAGCACAGTAAGCATGTGATAGGAGATTTTCGACCGACTTCTACCGCCAGATTTATACAACTCCAAACGAACACCCGCCGTGTGCGCGCGCGAAGGCCTTACTTATTGGTCCTCGGGTCAACGGCGGCCACCAGCCGCTCCTCGGCCTCGCGGTCGTGCAGCTGAGGTAGTTTGTCGAGCGCCCGGTAGATGGCATTGAGCGCTGTGCGCAGCTGCGCCTCCTGCGTCTTCAGAACGTCCGCGCCACCCACCACAAACAGGCCCAAGATGTCGAGCCCGCCCGGCAGCAGCTGGATCACCTGCGGAAGACGAAGTCACGTCACAGCCCGGTCGGCTGAGTCTGGAATGTTGCGGGTCAGGGATCGATTCCAGGCCGACAATGTTGACGTCGGATGACGATGGGCCGTCAAAATCTCCGGCGCCCGCGCAGCAATTCACATCATGCACCCTTCAACAAATATGCGACGCACTGTGACGATGATTGCGATCGCATCATAATCAGCCCCGACTACCACCTTTCGCGCGAACATTCACTGATTGAAGTTATATCTCCCAAGTGACTCCTCTTAAGCTGTGATTACTCTCCAGACAGTGATAGCACCTCAGCTGAACGCAAAATAATCGCATTTAACAACAGCAGTTGCGACCCCTGAACTCAACTGCAGTTTCGCGTCAGGGTTATCTTAATACGCGACCGTCGTTTTCACTAACCGCGTGCGTTGGTGCTATCATCCCTGCTGGTACTTTAGCCGTTGTCATTCAATCGATGTGACTGTTTCGTCAGTAACTCCAGAAGACAAAATGCCAAATAAACCTGATGTTAAAACGCATCCTCGAAAGACGAGCTGCAAGCCTCCATCCTCGCCTGAGCCGCTGGCAGGTGAGCAGCGAGCTCCGCGCACTTTGACAAGTGCTTAGCTCAACCCCTTACAACGGCGGGCTTACCCGCTTGGCGTGCTGGCAACGCCGGGCTCACCTGCTTGGCGTGCCTGGCAACGCCGGACTCACTTGCTTGGCAACGGCGGGCTCACTTGCTTGACATGCTTAGCAACAACAAACTCACCCGCTCAGAACGCTTAGCAATGCCAGGCTCACCTTCCTGGCATGCTTGGCAATGGTGGGCTCACTTGCTTGGCACGTTTGGCAACAGCAAGCTCACCTGCTTGGCATGCTTAACAATGCCAGGCTCACCTGCCTGGCATGCTTGGCAATGGCGGGCTCATCTGCCTGGCATGCTTGGCAACGGCGGGCTCACCTGCTTGGCGTGCTTGGCGACCCAGACATCGCTGACGGTTCCCGTCGGCCGAACACTCGCCGTGTCGGTCGGCTCGGGAGGCGTCCTCGAGAGGTGCACCACCAGAGCCCGCCCGGCCGTGTTCTGGGGTCACAGGACAGGTCACGGTCAGGGGCAGCTGTGACAATGACGGGTGCACCACCAGAGCCCGCCCGGCCGTGTTCTGGGGTCACAGGGCGGGTCACGGTCAGGGGCAGCTGGGACAATGACGGGTGCACCACCAGAGCCCGCCCGGCCGTGTTCTGGGGTCACAGGGCGGGTCACGGTCAGGGGCAGCTGTGACAATGACGGGTGCACCACCAGAGCCCGCCCGGCCGTGTTCAGGGGTCACAGGGCGGGTCACGGTCAGGGGCAGCTGGGACAATGACGGGTGCACCACCAGAGCCCGCCCGGCCGTGTTCTGGGGTCACAGGGCGGGTCACGGTCAGGGGCAGCTGGGACAATGACGGGTGCACCACCAGAGCCCGCCCGGCCGTGTTCTGGGGTCACAGGGCGGGTCACGGTCAGGGGCAGCTGTGACAATGACGGGTGCACCACCAGAGCCCGCCCGGCAGTGTTCTGGGGTCATGGGGCGGGTCATGGTCAGGGGCAGCCATGACAAGGACAGGTGCACCACCAGAGCCTGACGGAGTGTTCTGGGGCTATGACATGGTCAAGTTAAGCCACTTGATGTTAGCAACAGTCATACTTTACCAGGGTCATTTGCCTGTTAGTGGGAATGCAATTCGCTAGCAACAAGCTAAATGAACAAATGAGAACAATTGTAGCGATTGAATTTTCTGGTCTTTATATTCAATGAATAACTTTCGACCAAGGTCTATAGCAAAGTGTCCAGGGAACTTATTTGTGTCCCAGAATGCTATGATGTGAACATTCTATACACCAACAGCCTGGAATGAATTAGTGGATCATATGTATCTCACTTAACCACAGGCAAAATACAATTGATGAAAACACTTTGCTTTATGTTTCAGCCCCACCAGTAACACTCCAGATAACCTTACCTGGCCAACAATAAGGCCATACTTGGCCCCTGAGGATGCCAGAGTCTTGGGGCTGGACTCCAAGGCCTTTTCAGCCACTATAAGTCGTCCCATTCTAGCTCCCTAGACAGCTACTTCACTGTTTAAAGCCTGTAAAAATAAAAGTTAATGTATCATATATGCATGCTTTTTGTCATCATACATCTTTCAAACCTCTCCTCTTTGGTACTTGATTTAAAATTCAACTTCTGGAGAAAGAGAAGCATGGTAAAGACTCTGGAACAAGCACTTTTTCATGAGCACAGAACAGCAATTGAGCCACTATAACCAAGCCTAGACATAATGCATAAAAAGCACACCAACATTACATGACATCACAAAACAACAGGGTTCATACAGTCACAACTGTCTCTGAAATACTGCCAACCCAAGCAAAATTCTGGCAGACTTGCCCATTGTCTGCTGTAAATGTATTGGAGGAGCAGATGATCCCCAACCACCCACCCCACCACCTTATCTACATCTGTTATATACAACAAGACATTTGAGAGCAGCTTGTGTTATGTAAAAAGGTTTGCTACTGAGTTTTAATTTATGACCTTTCGACAGTGCTGGGAACAGGTGGCTTCAACTGCTCCCTGCATATATTGCTTTCCCTTTCAGAGGTGGGATGGGTTGTGCATGCATATTTATCACATGGCAACTCTGATAGCCAACGTCATGTAAGCTGCCTTTGTGATGTTCTGACCGTGACTAACAATTGTAACCTGTTGAGTAGAATATCCCTTTGATTTAGGATAAACATAGCATAGCATATGAAAATAAATAAAATAGAATGACCATGGATGTACATAATGGCTATCTCTGGCAGCATATTTTTATTTTTGGCTGGGAAGCTCCTGCCCACTCAAAAGTAGGGGGTTAAATTTCAATGGGCATCTTTTGAGGGTACATTTAGCCGCTTCACCCTATCCAGGCCACTCTCAAACCCTAATCTGTTGGGACTACACTCTACCATTCACATTCAGGGTTCATACAAAGAGCAAAGTGTGGAGGCCCAACAAAATTGACAGGGGTCCCAGAACTGAGAAGCTGGCTGGTTAGGAAAAACTTCATGGTGAGGCAAAATGATCCAACAAAATGCATGTTAATAATGAATCCATATGTCTTTGACATTTCCAGTGCTTGAAAAGAGTGCATGATGATGTGCACAGTCAATTAGAAAACAACTAACTCTAAAGCACACATTTGGTCACCACTGCAATACTAGCTTAACACAAGCAAAAACGGGTATTTTGATCTCATTGGTTTGGCCGCTGCTAGTCAAAATGGGAAGACACTGGTGGCAGGCACTTCACATTTAATAGAGATTGTATAGGCTTTATGGTCTATCACATACTGCACCACACTCCTGTGGTTGATACAATAGTGTATATGCAGACTATATAGCGTATTTAACTATTAGCGATTTAGGATTTATTAAAGATTTAATGATAAGGCGATTATAGCATCTATGTGCAGATTATAGCGTATTTTAACAGCTAGGTTTACACAAGATGATTCAGGGAAGATACGGATATGGACAGTCGATACTGTAGACGTAGGCATCCCATAACGTAACACGGCCTGAATCAGCTCAGTGTAGACCGTTGACCAAACATCTGGAATCTGTATGTGCAACAATCATTTATGAATATCTCTACTGCCTTCAATTAGCTTTATGCGCCATAACATGATCGTATGACTCTCATCTGTACCTGTCACCGCGACACCCAACTCCTACAGCTGACGCGCTACCTTGCGGACCAGCTGTCAGCTGATTATGCGAATTCACCAGTTGACTCTTCTAGCTGTACGATGACGTCACAAAATTACAAAATCGCTGCCAATCTGAAACCCGTTCTTTATTGGTGAATTGAAGCCCATTCCCTACTTTTGAGTGAGCCATTTCGTACCCATGATATCAAGGCCAAAGCCCATTCCATACTCTTCCAAGAGAAGTAAGTGCGTTTGCTTTCAAGTAAGTCTTCGCTGTTGACAAAATCATGGCTCCAGTGAGGTTTGGTTGGCGTCCGGACTCTCCGGACCCCAGAAAACCTGAAATGCGGGGATTCGGGAAGATCCAAAGCATGTGGGTTCAGCGACACCAGCGCCCTTTGGAAAGGCTGTTAGGCTTGCGCAGCGCGAAAAGTAGCTGCAATGAATGGGAAACGCCCAAAAAGAGATTATTTACCAAAATAGATGACAACAAATTCCGCAATCTGGGTGCTCGGTAGGTCCCATTTGGAAACCCTGGTGCCCCTCGGGCCGTTCAGTGAGTATTTGCTGGCGGCCAGGGGCAGTAGTACTGGGCAGGACACTGGGGAAGGGGCACTGGCCATTCTAGCCACTGAAGGCCATCTGGACTTTCAACGTTCCATCAGAGCACCAGAGCACCATCAGAGTCCCGATTCCAAGGGACCTCGGGATGTCGTTCGTAGTTCAAGAACGCCAAACACAATCAGTCCAGTGTCAGCCTTGCGATCGCTCTCAAGCAGGACAAAGTCTAGTCTCGTAAATGCCACTTAAAGGACCTCTGGTGTCTGAGGCGATGAGCGATCAGGGGCTGAGTTAGTCAGGGAACTCACAGTGCATAACAGGGATCCTATGTTGTCGAGAGGATCACTTGCTGGGCAAGGATAGCTCGGGACGGCGCCCCGAATGTTAGACGGCATCTTGTGTTGGTCGAAGCACACGAACAACGCAAGGATACATGAGAAATGATACTGAAAGTTTCCACAATGAGACGATGGAAGGCCCATGCCAGAGGGCCCCAGTGTCGACCTCTGCCCCGGTCCCGCTCGTGGCCGATCACCTGAAATGGAGCCTCTTTGCAAGTTATTTAACCTCGTACGCCAGTAAGGGGTCCGTTGTGAGTCCAAAGGGGCCCGCGTTGAACCAGAGCTGGCTGTTTTGGTCAGAGTTTTTCCTGCGCCAGGAAGTGAAATGATGTATGCTATTGTCATCTGAGGGCTCCTGATCGTCCGGAGGCTCGCTAGAATGAAACCAGTTAGAATCCTGAACTTCGACGGAAGGTCCCTTCAGCCCCTAAGTGCGAAAAGTAATAATGATAAAATAAGGTGAGAGCTTCCTTACCAAAACAGAAGCTTAAACGATACCCTAGAACCCTCGGGCTGTCCACAGCAGTGAGCTCCTGGTAACTAGGGACATTTCGGTCGCTGAAGGGCCCCCTTCGTCACTTAGTATCTCTACCGCTTTTCAAATTTCATGCTGTCCATTGTGGGGATCTCGACCTAAGCAGGGGCTTGTTGGCTGTTAAGGGTTCAAATGATTGCTCAGGAATCTCTGTGTGTACAGTGCTCTCCTGGCTGTTCATGGGTTGTTTCAGCTCCCCAGGGTTCTTCGGCCCACTGAGAAACCATTGGTCATTGTGGGGTCATTAAGCCACTGGCCACTGTGGAACCAGCGACCTCCCTGCTGTGCCCACTGACTTTATTTGCGCGTTCTCAACACACAAGACAGCCCTCTTCAGCGCAGTTTAATGGCTGGTGAAATGGGTAGATCGGCATGCATTTTTAAGGTAGCACAAGAGTAAACCAAACGCAACTAGTCGGAAAACTGGGCTTATATGGGGGAGAGCAGTTACCATTCCTGACTTTTCACCTCTACCAATGGTAGGCATGGCCCCTTGGCCCCTCCCTCTTCCCCTGTTCCTACAGACATCGTAAGACGTCTTAAGACACTGTTCCGCCCTCCACGTTGAAAACGCTACTCCAGAGGTTGCAGAAGACAATTATTTGGCTGCAAAAACGCATCATTGAGCTCTTTTCTTGTTTTCACACGCGCCTGGGTGGCCGGCTGGATGCCCTTTGGTTGGGGGGGGGGGGGGGAGGGAGTCAATTTGAGCTCTCCCACTGAGATTTCGAGAACTACGCGAGCTAGAGGCACCAAATTCACTGGGTATGTTGACCTGTACGTGAACTCACTTAGGTCAAAGTTTTAGGTTCCTAAGTCATGACCTTTGGGTCAAATAAGGTCAAACAAGAACAAACTCCAGGTTGGTCTCCAAAGTGCCCCAGAACATAGATAACTGTTTCTAAGCAAAAGGTCATGCTTTAAGATAAGTGACCTTGTTTGACCTTTTGAAGGTTATGGTGACCAAAATCATCCAAGACTGCTATGAGTTTTACATTTGAATAAGCGACAAAGATTACGCTAGGCAGTGTGCTCCGAAAAACCAAATGTTGACCTGGCTCATTTTAGGTTAATTGCCTATACTTGCCTCAAAGAAGTCCATGGAAAACGTAGAATGCGGTCCTTGCTATTCATAAATTTGAAATGATCACCAGCAACTATCCCATACAGCAAACCTAGAGCAATAAAGCAGGTTGGCTTTGACCTTGGTCTGACCTTCATGCCTGACCCTAGCTCAATGCAATTTTCTCATTCAGTTGTTTTGCTGTCTAAGAAAGCATTTCGGAGATGTATGGATGTGTCTAACACTCCGTTGTTGCATCAGATTGAACAATTCCCAAGAAATTGGCTTCGCTGAAACCATGGCCTGACTTTGACCTGCCATAGATCAGCGACCTTACGAGGTAAATATAAATTGTTTTCATCAAACGACCTGCTATTTAATCTTCCACAGCTATGGAAAATTTGGCGCCGCGCCGCGCTGAAACCATTCTGGAAAAGCCTTTGGGGGGGGGGGTCAATTTGACCCCCAGGCGTGTTAAAAATGAGGAAAAGTGGCGCCATGAAGGCTGAGCTTTATGCCAGCAATGTGTTCCGGATCTCTCAGAAACGCCTCGAGAATCTAGCGTGATTCTACAACCACGCTTTCCTCCATATCACCCTTTTACGGTAATGAAACTCACAGTTGTGAGCCACCCTCAAACAGTCGGGCGGCAGAAACATGTGGCGCCGAATTAAGCCAGCTAACGCCGTGCAGGGGCGTCCCCGTACCAACTCAGCATATGGCCCATGGCTTAAGTACGAGATTCACACGGCCACTGGTCACCAATGACGGTTGGTGGGTGGACATGCAATTAGCTTATTTTGTCAAATACTCTTGATCATTTGGCCCAAATTTGCTGAAGTGGTCCTCATGTCTGCTTCAAGAAGGCGTTGTACATAGGTGCCATGGTTTGCTGACTGGAGAATGACTTCTGAAGGTATGCACTATTTTTAACACAGGAATACTCTAAACTGCATAGCCAGTAACTATGAGCTAGATATAGGTATTTAACAACTAATCAGACCAGCCCATTTTTAATGCGAAGCCAACATCTGCAACTTTTTCCTCCTCCGGTAATTGCAGGGGTCCCGCTGACTGGTCACCCGTTGGATATTGAGGGTTTCGCACCCATTCAGGGGTGCGGAGGTGCCGGTCAGCGGGCCTGCTGGTCATGCGGGCCGGTTGGGTTGGCGGGTCGGCATGTGGCAGCACCGAACACATTGCTAGCCGCTGTCTTCTATAATGTTGGTCGGAATTTCTGGAGGTTGAATGCAACTGATCAGATCCAGTTTATTTTAGCTGTTTGGTGTTATGAAACACTAGGCCCACAGGATCATGCTTGAACTTATCGACAGGTTCAGAGCCAGAAGCCCAAAATGGGCGACTCGACTCAGTCACCAACCGTTTACGAGGACCTTCAGCATGTGGAGAATTTTTGTCTATCAATAGCATTTGGATCGTGCGATTGGCTGATCGGCTTTTTGAAGTACTAAATTAAGCGCTGCATCTGCTCGATGTAAAAATCGGTCAACCAGCGCCTCCCAAGTCTACGCTGACAGTGGCTGTCTAATCAGGTCGTTGCTCACAATTTAGATGTGACAGTAGTTGATTTACGAGCTAACCTAGATACTTGCATGCAGCGGCATTTGCAAGCCAGGAAAATATAATATAATATTCGGATACCACATTGTATTGCAACTGTTAACCTTCGTCTAATTTGCCGTTTTTCATGATAATGGGGGAGCGGACGATGTGACCCCTTCCGTTACCATCCTAAGAAAGAGTCCCGCGGAAGATCTAACAAATTGACATGACCGAGATGTTTCGATAGTTATCCATCTTAATGTCTCTGTGTCCATATCATACTCCACTCGGGCACCTCAAGGGTTAGATTTTCCGGGAAACGAGCTTTTTCAGCCATGCAAGCCTACCTTTAGGCAACAACGCAGTTTAACAGCACACAGCTCGCACGAGCGTGTTTCTTCTTGAATTCTGAGTACGATCACACATACATAGCGATAAAATAAGGTAAGAGCTTCGCTGCCAAAACAGAGGCTTAGACTATACCCTAAAACCCTCGAGCCGTCTACAGAAGCGATTTCCTGGTAGCCAGAGACACTGCAGTCGCATAAGAGCTGATTTAGTTACTTAGGATCCCTCTTGCTTTTCAAAGCTCACGCTGTTGATGCTACCATTTAAGATACAAAGCAGCCTTGTCCAGCGCGATTTAATGGCTGGTGAAATGGGTAAATCAGCACACATTTTTGCGGTGGCACAAAAGCAAGCGAAACGCAACTAATCGGAAAACTAGACTTCTATGGTTGAGACCAGTTAACATTTCTGACCCTTCACCTCAAACAGTGGCAGGCATGACCCCTTGGGCCATTCCTCCTCCCCTGTGCCCACAGCCTGAGTGCGCCGACAGGAATGCTAATCAATGATATACATCGTAAGACGTCTTAAGACGCTGTTCCGCCCTCCACGTTAAAAACACTCTTTCCTGAGGTTACTTTTATTTGGCTTCGAAAACATATGATTAAACTCTTCTTGTTTTAAAAATGAGGAAAAGTGGCGTCATGAAGGCTGAGCTTTATGCCAGCGATGTGTTTTAAATCTCCCAGAAGCCGCAGGTCTCCAGTATTTTGCGTGACTCTACAACCACGCTATCCTCTATATCATCCTTTCACGGTAATGAAACTCACAGTTGTGAGCCATCCTCAGACAGTCGTGCGGCAGAAACATGTGGCGCCGAATCAAGCCAGCTAACGCCGTGCAGGGGCGTCCTCGTGCCAACTCAGCATATGGCTCATGGCGTAGGTACGAGATTCACACGGCCACTGGTCATCAATGAAACATCAGTTCCTGTAACCCGTTCAGCATAAGAACTTGGGTCAATATTGTGTTATTCAGTAGCCCCATCTCCTTCTTCCTCCCCCCCCCCCCCCCCCAGCAGCCCCAGCCTCCGCTCCTCCCTTCAACTTAGTGCGCCCATTCCACCGTCGGCTGGCAGCACGCAACATGCAGGCGCAGCGACAGTCCCGTCTGGTCACCAACTGCCTAAGGTGGCGCAGTCGTGCTCGGCGTCCCCCCGAGTGTGTTGTGGTGAATTAGTGACTGGTATTGGCCGATTATTGGTGAAATCGGCGTGACTTTGGGGAGACCTCGTGGACCCTTTGTGTGCCCTATCTTATTTCTGAAAGCCCATCCGTCCATCACATGGAGATTGAATGGGTGGTTTTGATCAGCTAGGCGCTGAGCCTTGTAGGTCGAAGGCCTCTGGACACTGCAGGATATACCGTGGCCATGTCAACATCGCGCTGCAATCCATGCAGTCTAAAGCGGTACTCGGCGCACTTCGTACTGCTGGCCGCCTGGCTGACACTGACCTGCTGGAAGATCTTGCAGGTCGTTCAAGAGCCGACAGCCACCACGACCGTTTGGGATTCGGAGTTTCAGCGGCCTGCCGTTTCCGTCTGTCCCGCCAGCACCGTCAACAAAAGCGTCAGGGGTGTCATCGACAGTGGGTCGCAGGACGAGAAGAGACGCCTGTTCGACAACCGATCGCTGACCGATCTGTTTGTCGCACATGGTCTGCCGATGGTCGACATGATTGGGGGTCTAAGTGGGACGAAAGAGTACCTCGCCAACGCCAGCACCGATACTTTCACCGTCAGACACGGCACGTGGAGGCGCAACGTCAACTACGTGACCGGTGGAGTCTGTGCGACGCTCACGTTTTCAGGCACGGGCCGCCTCGACACTGTTCTGGAGCTGCGACGCCAGCCTGACTTCGAGGTCTACTGGGGAAATGAAAACCAAGGCCCCGCGTACAGCTACCATATCCACATCCACGCCAACGACGAGTTCTGGGGCGTCTTTTTGAGACTTCAAGACGTGTTTGTCGTCACCAGCGACTCTACTCGACAGCGGCTGTTGGTGACTACCGATCGCGAGGTGCGACCAAACCTCCGACGAGCACCGTGCGAGGAGGATCCGGGCTACAACGAAGTTGTCTGTCTTCGCACGTGCTTGTTCCGCTTGCTCAACTGCAGCTTCGAGGATGACAGTCTTGGAAGTGGCAAGCCGCGCTGCATGGCGTCTGACATGACTTGGTACAAGTTCGCAGGCATTGACATCGCACTCCAGCTGGCGCAGGACAGGAACAAGTTATGCCCCTGCCCGACACCGTGTGTGCGGGACCACATCAGCTTCCAATTTCGGCCATCCGTGCGTCCGAGCGACGACAACGCCATCTGGCTAGAATTGAGCATCGGCGACATCCGGCGCACAATGCGCATCTACGTCACCTACACGGCCACTGACTTGCTGGCCGACGTGGGCGGCTTTCTCGGCCTGTTGCTCGGCTCGTCGCTGCTCTCCGTGTTCCTCTTCACGCAGGGGGTGCTCCGCAAGGCTTGCGGCGGAGCCTATGGGAGAGGCACGGCCGTACGCAACAGAAAGGGTGTTGACCACGAGCAGACCCCCGGAGAACGCGTCACGGCGGCTCCTGACAGGACCTCTGGTGGGCGTTGATCGAGGCACTAAGAGTCAAAGGCCCTGATAATGTCTTTTTGACCTGTACTGTGGTCTCCTTGCGTTGCTGTGTTCTGGCGCGTAGCAGTGATCAATGTGAAATATGTCGCATTCGATTCGCTATCGCTTCATGCCCCCCCCCCCCCTTTTCGATGTTTGGGACCCCACAATCGCCGAATGTTTGAGCACACACCTGCGCGCCTGGCCCTGAGTGTGTTTCTAGGATGAGGGTAGGCTACAAGCGGCCATAGGGAGAGGCTGACTGGAAGAATGTGATGAAGGTGAAATGGGGTGCTGAGGCGTGAACCAAAGCGCCCCTTGACGTCTACGAGACCGTCGGACAGCTTGCGGCAGGGAAAATGGAGCAATCTGTGTTTGGCCAACCGTCATGTTTGGAAGTAGCCAACAGATGTGACAGTTCTGGACTACTGATTTTGGACGTACCTTCATCAATATGTCTTGACATAGTTTACGCCATGTTCGAATCCATCCAGGCCGAAATGAGCCCGATGCTAACTGACCGCGGACGCTGCAAGTCGGACCTAATGACTGTCGCTACACGAGCATTTACCGGGCTGAATACTTGAGATCTGGCCATTCCAGTCCGGCTAGTCGAGATTTTAATCGCCCCGCCAATCTGCTTCTTTTCAAATGTTCGAATCCAGTCCGGGTCTAGCAAATTAGCTTTGTCTACGCAGATTCTTCCATTCGCTAAATTTGCACGGATGCCGATTGATGGGACCCGGGAGGATCACGCGATTGATGGGACCGTAATCAATCGATCGGACCGGGAGATCACGATTGATTCGAAACAGGAGGTGACACACCTCTTGCTCCGCAGTGATGATGTTATTTATTTATATAACTTTCATAATTTATAGTCATTTTTGTTTTATAAATAATCATTTGTAACCTAAAACTATGAACTATATATAGATATATATATTATATATATATATATATATATCTATATATATATATGTGTGTTGTGGTGTGTGTGTGTGTGTGTGTTTGTGTGTGTTTGTGTGTGTGTGGGTGTGTGTGTGTGTGTTGTGGTTGTGGTGTGTGGTGTGTGTGTGTGTGTGTGTGTGTGTGTGTGTGTGTGGTGTGTGTGTGTTTGTGTGTGTGTGTGTGTGGTGTGTGTGTGTGTGTGTGAGGTGTGTGTTGGTGTGTGTGTTGTGTGCGGTGTGTGTGTTGGTGTGTGTGTGTGTTTGTGGTGTTGTTGTGTGTGTGTGTGTGTGTTGTGTGTGTGTGTGTGTGGTGTGTGTGTGTGTGGTGTGTGTGTGTGTGTGTGTGTGTGTGGTGTGTGTGTTGCAATCCCGATAAATTATGTGGTTTTGATAATGTTTTACGTATTTATTTGTGTGCAAATACCACACCTGTAATCATGGCATCATGTAGCAGCTACAACCTGAGGCGTGGGAACAACTACGCGCTGTGCATGATGACGAGTAACGAAGGGCGTTTCCATTTTGGTTCAAACAGCCCATCATTACACCGATTGCACGCGACTCCCGCATATCGCGCACCTTGTTCGAGTATATACCTTGCAAGTGAATGTTAAATCACATGCTTTGCTTCGCTACAGTCTTTAGTAATACACAAAGAGACTACACGCAGAGCAAAAGAAAGAGGTGCCTATGTCACATCAACAGCAGATCGGGGGTTTCGGTGTCTTGCCGGATGTCGTCAGATTGGTTGGTACTGCACCGTTGGCAAGATCGATGTTTTCCTGA
Organism: Pollicipes pollicipes; assembly: GCF_011947565.3. NCBI lineage: Eukaryota > Metazoa > Arthropoda > Thecostraca > Pollicipedomorpha > Pollicipedidae > Pollicipes > Pollicipes pollicipes. Next base: position 19,613,724 of record NW_023596805.1, on the reverse strand, counting down.
GTGGGCAATTTATCATCGGTTTTCAGCTCAGAGAAGTCAGTCAACATACCAACCGCTGGACCACCATCAAATCTCAGACCAGCCTGGACACCCAACGGGACAATGTAGCTTGATGCTACCAATCTCGCAGGTGAAACGAATGGGCCGTTAGACTTAACAGACACGGCCTCTGACATGATTGGGTTATGGTCTAGTGCATGGATCATTTTTCGCATCGAACGAGCACTGACGTATGCTTAGATGCAGGCTTATCTTTATTTTGGCTTCATTCTTGCAGCAACCATCGAACCACCATGTTTTATCCTGTCTCTGTTTAAAGCGAATGTTTTACATCACAGATATTGAAGCAAGCATCAGATATGATGAAGCAACTCACTTGGTATACTTTTGAGCGGAAAAGACTGCTCCAGACAGCACAATTTCTGTGTTAAAAAAATGCTCCTCCAAACGTCATTGTTTTATTACGTCATCGCACCCTAAACAACATTGATTGAGAGTTAATTGACGGCCGATGTATCTGGAAACGTTGCTCACCAACGCCAGATATGAACGACTAGACAATCATATTTGTTTGGCCTTGATCGCCGCATCGCTTATACAATGGTAGGATTTGAAATACGTTATTATGACGTCATGAATGCCTAGGTGACCTCGAAATACCCTCCCCGAAAAAAGGCTACCTGTCTTTGCGGGCGTGTAGCTCAGAAACTCGAGGGGTTAAGATCTTAAAATGGGCAGGGCTAGGAGCTGCACCTAATGATCTTCGAAATGACCATTTCAGTACAAAATCGCACATAGATGTGAAGCACTCCCTCTAAGCGAAATACGTTGGGCTGCACATGCGAGCCGTGGTACAACTTATTGTTTCTCAGAATATTCCTGATTGTGTTCTGCTCACGTGATCTTTCCCTCTATCCCAATCCAAGGGAACTATGCAGGTTTCCATTCGATTGAATCCAAGCTCGCTGAATTTGTCAGTATAGAGAACAAATACGTAAGGTTTCATATGAGAAGATCTGTATTCAACACCAAACGAGCATACGGCACGAGGGGCCTAATCGCTATTTACGTATTGGTTATGTTAAGAACGTGAATCCTTGTGCGGTGTTTTTTCACCTCTCATATTGGAATGGGTCATATTTTAGATTCATCATGTATCGTAATTGGTTCATAAGTCAAAAACAGTCCGTGTTCGTGACTTATTCTTTAGGCTGGATTTCATTTTGCGCCGATCAACAGACAAACCGGTTTTCTTCTCAATCCGTTTGAGGCCACGACCGCCGCCGAGCTGTGCTACCGTGCTCAGCGTGTTCCCTAATGTTGACTTAAGCTCAGCTTGAGTCGCCGTAATTCTGCGAGTCAACTGGTCACTGTCGACCGTATTCGCCAAAGGTTTGGTACAGATACCCCAAACTGATGGTGATGATGCAGCGCAAGACGCATCTTTGCCTGGTGCCTACGGCGGTGCCGTTACCGTCAGGCCAGGAGCAGTTCATCACTCATCGTGCTGTATGGGGATGTTGAGGTAGTGAATCTAAAGCCATTGTAAGAAAAATCATAACCGAAATCTGATCTATATTTCCTAGTCGTAGCTAGTCCCATTCTAAGCTGTCATATGCCTTATCGCAGTCGCAATGAATCATCAATCCAGGGATGTTATTCACCTCTGTTTTGTGGCATCTCTTCCGATAGAGCAGGCACGCAAGTTATTGTTGGGTTTTCAAGAGCTTCAGATAATCCGTAGTTGTTCGTAAGCGTCAATGCTCGGAGTGCATTTTCACAAATTTGATGCCAGAAAACTGTCATGCTTGTATTGCAGATATGTGCTCACTTCCGTTATTGTCTAACGGGCATATTCGCACGTTCGGATGTATTCGCGAGGTCAAATGATAGTACGGCCCTAAAAGCGCTCTGCCTGTCCAGGGACAGCAATGAGTCGGCAGTGAGTGGTGGCATGAGGTGTGATATGATAGCTCTCCCAATCCGGCATGAAATATTAATTCGTCGAATCCAGGTGTGCAAAGTTTTGCTCAATTCATTTAATCAATCACGTCCAGACAATAGGTTCCAATGGAAGTAGCAGGGCCGTAACGGAGCCGTAACGGAGCCGTAACGAGACACAGCGTTCACTAATGACGTTATTCCCAGACGAAATATGGCAAAAAGATAACCACTGTTGACCCATTTAATTAGGTAGGAATGTTAGATATTGGATTGTATAGACCGACTGGGCCGATCATTCGTGAGATTGTTTAATCATTTTTGCACAACCAAAGGCGAAGCATTTAGTACCTACATGCATGATATATCCACGTGTTTGATGAATCACGATATCTAGCGATATCTAGCGATATCTAGCGATATCCACCAACATAAAACACCTTGGCGTGACACATTAACATGAACCTTGCTGGCATGCTGAATGACCAAAGAATAATACAAGAACTCCAAAATGATACGCCAGAAAAGTGGACGAATAGCAAAAGTAGAAGGCCTTCCTTTCTTATCACAAAAATGGAGTCGGACCACTTGTGATAGGTGAAAGTCGCAAGCATCTTGTTTTCTTTCTCCTGCATCAGTCATGTTTCATATCCTGTTTAATTTTCTTGTGTGCAGGAGTTAGTCATAAAAACGTCAGTCCAGGGATGACCACGTGCTGCAAAATCAGCATGCATCTTAAGACACCAGGGGCAGCACAGCAAGGGGAAGGGGGTCAGAGGGGCATACACCTGATGAGCCAAAATTCAGATCATGGAGGCCGCATAGCTGAGTTAGAGAGTAAAAAATCGATCTCAGAAGACCCACTGCTGCATAAAGAGAACCGTTTTTTGATCCTGAGTTCACCTTTATGAATATGGTAGCCAATGTTCTGGATCAGGCGGCCCAACGTTTTGTCAAGGAGGCCCATTTGCTGGCTCTGGCGGCCCTCGGTACAAACTATGAGGCCCCTGTTCTGGTTTAGGATGCACCCTCCATATTCAGGAGGCCTCATTTATGGGCAAGGAGGCCCTTTCCATGCATCAGATGGCCGCAGTTCTGAATCAGTATCAACTGTTTTGAAATACCAAGGCCCCTCGGCTAGATTCGACGGCCCCTTCTTAAATGGTATGCGTCATGTACAGGATTAGGAGGCCTTTCTTTGCCTCGGGAGCATGGGCGTAGGAAAAGGGGGGCCAGGGGGAGGGGACCATGGCCTCCCCCCACGTTTCAAGGTAGGGGGGGGGGGCAACAGTGTTAACTGGCACTTCCACTTTTCAGATTAAGGCTGCATTTTGGCTTACTTTTGCACTGCATTAAACATGCATGCCGATTTATTCGAACTGCCGATATCGTCGAACTCTTCCAGTTCAACTACCAGATGCCAGCCCAACTTTGCGGTGCTTTAAGGGCCAACCCATTCTTTTCATCAGCCTAAAAATTGCACACGTGAAATATGCTCTCAGACTGCCTTCTAAATGTAAGATTTAATGTCATGAAGCGTCCAAAGATACTTTTTCAGGAGCGTAGTAGCCATTTTCGTCCGCCCGTCGGCCACAACTTAATATTAGCTGCTAGGCCGACGTTGCACGGCCTACAAAGACTGTGACGACTGGGGTCGAGGCTTGTGTTTCTAAAATTTTCGGTTGCGCATGCTCAAAATTACGCCACATAACTTGCATTACCAGTCGATTAATTTGTTTAAACGTGATCATTTCAGAATCGCCATCATTTTCATCCACCGGTGGGACACGGATAAATATTAGCTACGCGGCGAACGCTCGGCGGACTACGGAGACTGCAACGCCTGGTGTCGAGGTTTTTGTTGCTAAGATTTGCGACCGCGCATGTTAAAAACACGTCACATAAATTGCATCACTAATCGATTCTGACTGAATGGTGAACATTTTCAGGCAAAATGGCTTGGCCATGTTAATACGCATTGTTGACCACTCGATCTGCAATAAGCTTTTCATCTCCAAATTTGGATCAAACATATCGACCTACAATTTCCCTTCGCGATGTCCTAAAGGGCTTTAAAACCCAGATACAATTTTTTGATAAAGCTTCTGAATCCATCGGCTTAGAAAGAGTCAACTAACTATTGTAAATTAAGAGCGCTAGTGATTTATTCCATGCAGTCGTTCAACGCCCGAATTCTGCAGCTTATTGGCGTCAAAATTCAAACAGAATTGAGCTCACGGTGGCTCCTGGTTTCTATTCTGGTTACAAGGTAAAAATAGCAATAAAGCGAAGGAAACTGTGTCACTTGTTAACAAGTAAGCCATATCCGGGCATTCTGGGGGATCACCATAATATGGACCTTTGCCAAACTTGTGTTCCCCCTCGACAAGGTTCTGGCTACGCCCCTGCCTACACACAAAAGCAGATCAAGTCGTATACGTTGCATGACGGGCAGTGAAGTATCCGTTGGGCCAATTCATTCCTAAGGCAGACAGCTTCCCGGAGGCTATTTTTCTCCGATGGTGTGGTGTGAGGAAAGATAGTTCGGAAAAAGATACTGTTGCCGGTGTCCAACACGTGTTTCATACACCATGTAGTAGTAACTCTGGTCCAAAAGTAGGCAACAAAGCAGGCATACGGTCAGTTCGCAGCCAGTCATGCGGGAGACATCCGGGCCAGGGCAGTGGCCGCCGACGGCGGACAGGAGCAGGGCCCAGATAAGGAACATATGATAGATGAGCGTTATTATGTGGCTTGATTCTTAAAAAAGAATCTCCAGTTTTATGGCTTTCGTCACATTGTTTCTAGCAGTTTCAAGCTTGCCAATTTGTGTCCGCCTTAAATGCTGCGACAAGCCTTATCTCTTGAAAAACATCCAGCGAAATCAAGGCGCATGAAAAATCCCTCGCACTGTGAGCCATCGGTCCACTTTCAAAATTCTCACCGGCCTATATCCAGACCGTATTTTTGCACCTACACTGTGGAGGCAGATGGTTCCTCAACGACCCAAAATGCCTAACCGCTCGTAGAATTTCGCCTCTCCAGGAAAGACCATATTAAAATGGACGAATAATCTAGGGAAGCTGGATAGCCTTATTTGCCAAATGACAGATGAGTCGAATAGGCAAGATTGTGCACCAGTAACAAACAGCTCTAGATGCACATCTAGCATAGCAGCCATGAATTTGAATACAGAGCGATCACTTTCTGCATCCCTAGCCCCCCCCCCCCCCCCGCCTCCGCCGGTCATCGGGCTCGCTTTCCAGAAAAAGTTCCTGAAGTACACCCTGAGCTTGCCCTCCCCCCACCTTTTGAAACGTCCCTACGCCTATGCTTGGGAGGCCTTTTTCTGGATCTCCAGGCCAGATTTTAGGTCAGCGAGACCGTTTCCTGGATAATTAGAAGGCCCCCGTTCTGGATTTGTTTACTGTCGCCTGCTGTTTACTTTGATATGATACGCGTAACAGTTTGTTAAGACGCATGCCCACGGCGTGCTTTCCCCTGTAAGTAGGCCCCATTTTGCCCAAGAAGCCTCTGGAAAGTCTTCCCCCCCCCCTCCTCCCTCCCTCCCTGCTTAAAACCCGCAGCGCCGCCCGTGCATGACATTCGTGTTTTGGTTGCACAAACAGCCTAACCATATTGCCCTGGCTATTTCCGTGAATCATTTCCCGAACCGTCCGGTCACCGTCGCTGCACTGCACCGATGGCTCTGGAGTTGTCTTTTAAAAGACGAATACACGTCAGAGAAACGCCAGTGATATCTGATGTGTCCAAACTGATACCGGTGCACATGTAGACGTTGTGTCCAAAAGATGACCAGCTGGTACTGTCCAAAAGATGACCAGCTGGTACTGAGTCCAAAAGATGACCGATCTCTTGATCACGGTATAACGTGTTCACAGGTTTCCTTTTTTTTGTCTAATTCCTGCATTGCTTTTTGTTCCACGCCCTTAAAAACCGTTCCTAAAGTGCGAAAGTACATCACGCAATGACACCAAAAGCGTGCCATTCATGTGCCACACCATGCTGTTTGACTTCACGGGATTTTGTGAATCATGCAACATGCGTATGTGTCATAAACGTAGGTACTTAACCACCTGAATGCACTTGGAAAGTAATCTAGCTTTGCTCAGTTGTATGTACAATTTTAGCATGTGATAATGCATTGCAATTCAAAATATTCCAGCTTCCTTGTCCAAAAAGACGAAAAAATCCCACTAATGACCGACTGAAAACCCAATCGTTACTTCTTCGATCGTGAATGCGTGAGTGTATGCGTGTGTGCGTGCATGTATGTATGCGTGCCTGCGTGCGTATAGTATGCATGAGAGGTGCACTGAACTATACGGTGCATGCGTTATTCTCAGATACTTCTCAGAAAATGCACCACATTGCACGTGATTAAAATTTTAGTCAAATAACGGAAACAAAATGGCAAGCCTTTAATGAACATAACAAAGTCTCTGGAATATTTCCGCCATTTTAAGTTCCATCTTCTAAATCCACGTTTGAAGTCACCAAGTCTCACTGCAGCGTCTAAGATGTACTTTGGTCCTGTAGTGTTGCCTCGTCCTGCTTTAGCTTCATGTCCGCTAATGCCCCAACCAAACGCAATAGCCTTTCATAACGCGTGGTATTTTAGCGTGACGAATAGTAGCGAAAGCACATTATATTGTGCTATGCATCATGTGTTACATAAAATATTTTCCTATGCCGCCCCAACTTTGTGCCCGGTCCACACCTGACTCGCCCCAGCCCCGCCAGCGCACCCCACTCCGTTGGTGACCTGTGAGGTGGCGGCCGCCCATTGGCTAGCGTGGCCATGATCCCCTGCAGCACGCTGCGCCGCCGAGCACATCCGCACCCTCCGGCGGTGTATCGCGAAACACGGTACGACCTCCGTACGGCCACGGTACTCCGTACAGTCCCGACACTACAGGTACAAAAGAAGTGATTGTGAATGCAAGGTGTCTAACACTAAGGAGAAATGGCAAACTAGAGTGCACTTAACTTTATACTTGTGTGTGTTACTTCTGGGTGGCATTGCAGCACAGCGGGCTTTTGCGGGCTGGATGCCTGGCTGGCCGGGGCGGGACAGACTACAGGTAGCATCTTGCAACACAGCGCGTCTCTAATCACCGCAGCGTCGAAAATCAATGTAACAGATGGGAACGCGGGTGCGCTATCGCAGTGCCATCTATACTGTTCGCTCGGCGTTGTGTACGGCACTGAATCACCAGTCCATTTCCACAAAACTGTCGGCTTGAATCCACCAGGACACAAACAGGTGGACACCAGGACACCAGAAGACGAGCAGGAACATCCCACAACAGAGAGGCCGTGCAAAACATCGGTCATTAGCGTCATCACATCGCTCGATGGCAGCGCTCGCGGTGCCGAGGGTGACGTAACCTGCGATCCAGAGGCAGAGGTCCGCGCATCACACCCAGCAGCCACCTCCGCTGCGGCCGGCACCAGAGCTTCCAGCGGCTCCGCTGGAAGCCCTGGGTCTGACTGACCGGCCGCCGTCGCTGCGCCGAATAGAGGGCTACGGAATGGCCATGTAGAAAGCAAACGATATTTTCATTTTAAATGATGTTCAAAATTACACTTCATGGAATTAAATCAAGAGAACGCTCAATTGGCTTTGATTGGAAAAAAGAAGCGAGCCCTTGCATCCTTGTGCTTGTTATCGGTTACAGTCGTTTATTGAGTATGGGCCGCGGGCCTGTCTGTCCTTGTCCGTGTCCGGGGAGTTCTGCCCCCGTCTGTCCACACCGCCTGTGTCCGTGCCCGAGTGGCCGTGCGCCTGTCTGTCCGCATCCGTGCCCGAGTGGCCGTGCGCTTGTCTGCCTGCTCCACCTGTGTCCGTGCCGGGGCGGCAGCTGACGCCAGGCCTGGCCTCTGCATGACCTACAGCAGTCGCTGCGCCCTAAAACCACAAATCATCATCATCATCATCGTCATCATCCCTTCCGGCGGAATGGTCCACACCGAGACGCGCATGATGACGACCTTCGATGACGAAAGCCGACCGGTGACGCGCACGGTGACGGAACGCATCACCACCGAGGCTGACGGCACCGAGAGTCGCCAGCTGGTGGAGACCGAGGACTAAGCGGCAGCCGAGCGCCCTGGCCGGCGCCGATGGGCGCGCTAGGCGGGCGGCGGCTCGCCATCAGCACTGGTGCACGCTAGACAGACTGCCACCGCCGAACTGAGACGTTTTCACGGAGCGGATGTACTTGTGCTGTTCGCTACACTCACGCCGTGTTTCCTTCTGTTTATGAGAAACGGCTACTGCTGTGGGGCGGGGCGCGACGCCGGTCGCGCGCGCGCCTGGGACCGGCTACCCGTCGTCTGGCCAGCAAATTGCCTATTGCTGGCTGGAAGGCGGCGCCGGCCCTGGCGGACCCGCCCGCCCGCGCAACGCTGGGCGGGCGTGGCCTCTCTCCAATCTCGGCGCCGCCCCTGTGGCAGGCCCGGCCCACTCAGCACGCTGTAGATGATGTACCGGCGCGGGCGTGTGTGTGCGTATGCGCTACTGGGTGTGCTATTTGGCTTCAAATACTAGTGTAAGTCCGGTATTCGCGGCAGCTCGTCAAGGCAGGTCAGGGGTGGCCGGCGGGCCTCACGGGGCCTCGGTACCGGCCGGCCACCCCTTCGCTGCTGGGGACGCCGACCTCCGCGGTGCGTGCGACGTATGCCAATAAAATAAATAAACAATAGCTGCGGTGTTTAGTGGCCGTCGGCCGACCAAGGCGTGGCTTAAAGGGAACCGAGGACAGACAGCGGATTGCGCGGGACTACGGGCCCGCGGAGAGACTGCTCGAACGGCAGGGCAGGCGGCGCGGTCCCGAGCCGGGCGCGCGGCGTCGCTGCTGGAGTCACGGCGTCGAACGTGAGCACGGAGCGGCGGCCGTTTCGAGCGGATTAGGAACATTGTGAAATCAGCCCAGCTGCGACTCTGTTGTGGTGTTGAATGCTGTGATGGTCACCTCGGCTGCACTGTCGCCGACCGCGCGGGCGACACAGTGACGTCATGACCACGCTGGCGACGCAGTGACGTCACAACTGCGCTGACGATAAAGTGACGTGGCGACCGCGAAAGAAGGCATGCCGCGATTGGTCAGGAATAACTTTCTTTGCTAACTGATATGAGCACGCTGAACAGTCATGGTTGAAAAGCAGACATCGGGTTAGACAGAAGCATTTATTTTGAAAACGAAGTCAGGGCCAAGTGACAAAGAACGAAATTATATCACGTGAGCTTGCGCTCGCCGCTTTTCAATATGGAGGCATTGCTTATGTAACCGCACCTGGCGGCGAACAAGCCGAAGGCCGCGCTGGTACGTCCGTCATGACGATCTCGCAACGTCGGGAGGGCATCCGCCCCAACCCGCGTCACAGCGTCGTCTGTTCACTTCCTTAGAACTTCTGGGCATCTTGGAATGTCCGCGGAGTCCACGTCAGCGACACTCGTGGTGGCACAGGCCCTTGCAGCAGGTGCGCTTTCCCAATGTGAAACAGTCTTCGTTGCGGAAGCACTCGTGAAACACCGAATCCTGCGAGTTGCAGTCACGCAGGTTGTCGTCAAAACATTTGGGGAGATCATTGTTGATCCAGTTGGCGCTCACGGAGACGGCCAATAGGAGCAGACCGGCGAGCACGAGGAACTTCATGGCTGGTGTGTGCCACCTTTGGGCCGGCCACATCTTTTATACCAAACGAGCGCTTTTTTCTGGCAGTTCTGCTAGCCGCAACGTGGTGAAGCCAGCAGGGACCCTTGATGAACTAAGGCGATTAATGACGCTGGACAGCAGCGCTTTCACGTTAGTGCAATGGCCAGCCAGTAAAATTCGGAATTGCCGCGCCCGCATTCATCGTCGTGCCATGAAGGAACATATTTGCAGCTGTACTCTTGCCGCAGGAGCACCCGTACGTACATTGCATACGACTCGTAGAGTGATTTCAGGGCGTGTTGAGCCCTAGCGTGGCAGCTGCATTGGCTATAAATTTCATCAGAGGTTGTTTGGCTGTTTGGTATCTGTTTGGTAAAGCGTGTCACCTTTTGAGACGGTCAGTGTCAACATTTTTATTGCTCATTTCTGTGCAAAATGCTTCGTTGAGTTTCCACAGTTAACACGCGCACCGGTGGTCGGCTAAATGCCCTTCGATCGGGCGGGGGTCAACTTGCCCCCCTTGGCATCCCAGTAACTAAGAAAGCTAGACACACCAAATTTAGAGGATGTGTCAACCTTTAGGTGAGCTCACTTGGTTAAAATTTAAGCTTGCTAGATCATGACCTTCAGGTCAAATAAGGACAAACAAGGTAAAATTCCAGGTTGGTCTTCAAGTCGCCCCCAGAACCCAGGCAACTGTCTCTAAGCAAAAGGTCACAAGTACATTTGAGGTCAGTGACCTTGTTTGGCGTTTTCAAGGTCATGTTGACCAAAATCATGCAAGACTGTTCTAAGTATTGCATTTCAAAAACAGACAAAGATTACGCCAAGGAGTATGTTCCTATACAAAATGTCGACCCGGGTCATCTTAGGTTAATGAACTGCTTTGACCTCTAAGAAGTCAGTGGAAGATGTATGATGTGATTCCCGCTGTCAATAAATTCGAAATGAGCACCAGAAACTATACCATACAGCAAGCTCTGGAGTAATAAATCAGGTTGGTTTTGACCTTGGTCTGACCATCATACCTGCCTTAGGTCAACGTAATTTGCTCATTCAATATTTGTAGTGCCTAAGAAAGCATCTCAAAGATATATGGTTTCGTCAAACACTCCGTCGTTGTATCAGACTGAACGGTTCCCTAGAAATTGCCTTAGCTGAAGCCATAGCCTAAACTTTACCTGCCATAGGTCAGCGCCATTTCAAGTTACATCTAATTTTGTTTGTCACACGATTCGCTATTTAATTGTCTACAGCTAAGCAAAACTTAGGCGCGACTACGGCATGCCGTTCGGAAACCATTCTGGAAAAATCTTTGGGGGGGGGGTCATTTGAACCGGGCGCGTGTTAAGCGTGCGCAATATAAAAATCGTTACGATAACTGGGAACAGAAGCGGCGTATCCTAAATTTGAATGCGCGGGGGGGGGTCGTCAAAGACTTGACGAAGAGCCTTCCAATACGACGGGCTTCTATATTTCATTGAGGCCGTTTCTTCAGTTTTAAAATCAGCGCCTGGCCGCCTTCGTATCCTAATGAGTTGCGGTTCCTGCCTCAACTCAGCTGCGCCAGGGTGGCTGGATTAAAGACTCGAGTGGCTTCGGTGGTCACTATTTGCTTCTGGCGGGCAGGTCTGCGCCCGAGGTCAATGGCTGCCCTAGCTTAGCGGGGTGGACCGAGCCGGACACTACGACACGTTAAACCTCTGCCACAAAGTGATAAAGTTTCTGGGCATTAAAAATGGCGCTTCTCAAACATAACGTACACCATTTATGAGTTTAACCAAACGTAGACCCGTCCCGGGTCTAGACGATGAGAGATGCCTTTTCTGCACACGAAATGCTTACTTTCTCGTGTTAAAATGGCTGGTCGCCTGATGAAGAGGGGCTCTTTTGAGTCTATTATGGCTCTTTCCAGACCTGAGTGGGCCCTTTCCGAACATACCATGGACCCCGCCCGAACCGAAAACGGGTTTTTCTGAGCATACAATGGGCCTTTCTGTATCGGAGATGGGTCAGTCCCATTCCTAAGCGTCAATGGGCGTTTCTTATCTGGAAATGGGCTCTTTTCAGATCTGAGACAGCCTCATCATAAGCTGAAGGCGGGGCACAGGCCTGGGGCACCGGGTCATACGTGTATTCCATTTGGTCCAGGCGGTTCATTAGGGCTCCTCGGGACCGACGATTAAGGGTCCGACTAGGAGGCCCGAAGAGTTGGCCAGAGGATGTCTCATGGAACCGAGGCCCGCAAATGCCCATCAGAGGGCCTCTTGCGTCAATTGGGGCCCCTGGCGGGCAATGAGCGCCAGCCAGTTGATGCGCGACGGCGCATTCTGAACAGTTTGCCCCCGTAGCGACGTATAGCCCATTTCCAAAGTCGGGACCACCCTGGGTCCGCGATTGTCAATCGGATGACCCTTTGCATTAGTCGGGGTCCCTGAGATAATGGTGGACCGCAGTGTTGGTCAAGGGCCACAGTATGCCTAACGGGGTGACCCTTCGTCGGAAAGAGCCCTAGCCGACCAGGGTTCTGTTTTATAAACAGGTAAAGGAACATGAACCCAAATGTCAAGGAGGCTCTCATGTTGACCGGGCCTGCTGATAATGAAAGGGTATAGGATAAACGGCAATAAAAGGACCCATAATGAGACAGAGTGAAGAGGCCCTGTGTCAGACACGAGCCCACTAACGAACATGGCCCTGGACGTACACCCCATTTCGGTCCGTGGCCCGATAAACCGAACTAGAGTCATCTGCCAATTATTGGACGCCCTGTGTCGGTGTGCAATTTTTTTGGCTTTACTTAGCCATCCTGCGTGGATCACGGATCAGCTGCTCCTGTCTGAGGGCCTTACGCGTCAGGGAGGGGACCGATGCATGGTGCATCTCTCTGCGGCGTTCGTGTCCGACATGTGAGCTCTGGTCACCGTGTCTCCAGGATAGTAGTCATCAAGCACCAGGGGAGGCGGGTTGTTACAAAAATCCTCTTCATCCCCTGACCGGGAAAGGCAATGTTGTCCCCTAGTGTTCTACTCACCGGGCTCCCTGTCGCGGAAGGTAACGGGTCTCGTATGTGTTCAATCCACTGTGCCCCTCAACGAACCCAATTGTCGACATGATGATGCCGAATGAAAAAGCTGGGGCCCTCGAAAGTTAATGAGCCAAAATGTGGCGATTTTTGGGGGTGTTATTTTACTAGGAGCCCCTTATCATGCTCCTTATTGCCAAAATTTGTTGACCTCTTCCCTGGTATAAGATGGAGTTTGTGGGATCTGAGTTAGGCTCTCCTTGGGCTTAAGTGTTCAGATGGGCCTCTCCGGACCGGAGAGGCCCACTTTTCAGTCTACAGTGTGTCATTTCATGATTAAAGAAGGATCCTTTTTGAGTCTTTGATGGGTTTTATCCAAACGTGAGAAACTTTTTTGGGTTCACGATGAACCTCACCCAGACCTGAGACGGACCTCTTCTGAGTTTGCGATGGGCCTGTCCTGATCAGAAACGGGCCCTTTTGGGCCTGCAATGAGGCCTTTCCAGACCGGGAGAGAGCACTTCTCGTGCCTAAAACTACTATAAGGGTTTTCTGCATTGAAATTGACCTTTTCCGGACTTGAGATTGGCTTTCTAAGCATACTTCGATGACACACAATAAACAAATGTCTTGCACAAATCCGCCGGGGACCCATTCGCGCCACCTGAAATATGAGGGAAAATATAGTTTTGGCCGTTACCTGACAAATGGGGAACAGCTTGCCCTACGAGTACGCCGCCACTGGCTTTCGGAGCCTACGATGGGCCCATTGCAGACCAGAAATGGCCCCTTCTCAGGCCCAAAAATTGAGATAGGACTTTTACGAGCCTTAAGCCCTTCACTCATACATCACTCATACATATAGACAATTTGAAAGGGAATGTTCCACATTTGTATGGCGTTTTGAACGGAAATAGCCATCTTGAGGGCTTTTTCATGCAGTTCACGGTCATTTCCTTTTAAAGACCCAAAACGATCTGTCTCCTTAGTTACACGCCCGCAAAAATGCAAAAAGATTTATTTGGAGCCTACGTCAAAGTTGCCTTGGCATTAATGACGTCATAGAACCGTCATGTGATCGCGGTCATACTACAGGCTGTTTTCTGCTTGTGGTCAAAACAGCATGGCCGCTGTTACTTTCGCAAAAGCGATGATGCGGCACGTATGATACAATGTGCGGAAGATGATTGGCTGTTAGCAAGATTTCGCTGCTGAATGCGTGTCGCGAATGTAAGCGCGAGCACATTCGGGTTGTGCGGCACTCGTCGTGAACGGGTCATTTTCCTTATTTCTAGGCCACAGGTTTATGTTATAAAAAGAAAGCCCCCGCCTGCAAAAGTACGGCGTCCCAATAATGGACACTCTCCCGAAAGTTATAAAAAGGAGACGCGACGGCGAATCTGTCTTTTCTCCCTTGCTGGCGTTTTCTTCTTCTGCTGACGTATCTCTTGCAGACAGCTCGTTGGTGCGTTGTGTACCGGAGCACAGAACCTTGCACGTGTTTTCGGGTTAGGAAAGCATCATAAAGTTAGGGAAATTGACAGTAATCTTAGATGCAGACTTCACTAAATATTTAACACCTATTGTACTACAAATTGAAATCTTGAACAAAAAATTATGTTTTACAAGTATAACCTCTTGACCGTATCTACATGAACCCCCGTTGGGACTTTGTTTTGAAGAGAGGTCACGATGAAATGCGGTGTTATGAGTGAAAATATGTGCGCAAATTGCAAGAAACCTGCGGTTTGATAGTACCGCGAGCTGTGCAAGTGTTAGATCACACTTACTTGACAAATGGGTGTGAATCAGGGGCTTGAAATGTGTATGATCACTGGTGGTGTGGACCAGTGGTTTGCATCGATCTTGATGTGATGGGGAGTGTGCGTGCGAGGTTTGCACTTGTGAGAGAGAACATCGTTACGTTCCATGAGCGGACATCACTACTAGTGGCGCCGCGGCCGACCCTGGTGGCAGGATATTGAACTAGTGTGTTTACCGCAGTGTTGTCTCAGGAGTAAAATTTTGTGTTTGCGCGTGCGCCGTTTGCCATGGAGTCATAAATCATCATTTGCTAGACCATATTTTGGTGCAGAATTGAATTATTTACATGACAGTATTAAAAATGGTTGCTAAGCTTTGAGCATGTCGTCGCCAAAGTAATTAAATCAGAGCAATGTCAAGAGGGTTGCCACGTGTAAACTCAATTGTCGCGCGAAGCGCCCACGCGGAACATTCAAATGATGCAGCACCAGGTCGTTGAAATATCATATCATTTCATTGCTAGGGCGGATAATGATAGATAATTTAATTCCCCGTTTGATGGTGTTACACATTTCCTGGTGTGATTTAGTATGTCGTCGCGAATTTCAGTTAAACTAATGGATGTCACGGGTGTCACCTGCGCGCAGGACGTCCGTGATATGGCATGCGCGTATTCTGTCCTTATCAGTGACGGGACAATCGTGCGCAGGTCGACGCTTGTCTACAAGTTTTAACATTCATGCATAAATGTAGAAATGTATCTGCGTGAATGGTTTCACGCATAAACATAAAAACGTTCAAGTGCAAATGTGTTTGCGCATAAACGTATGTATTGATGTGAGCTGCTTCACTACAAGGATAACGGAGCCCTGGTATCAGCAGCTGATTCAGCAGAACCAGAGAACCCCAAAATTAAAATATGTACGGCATATTCACTGCACTTTGCTGCCCCCCCCCCCCCCCCCCCACCCCTTTGCACGCCGTGTCCGAATCTGGTCACGGCGCCGCGTCTGTCTGCGCAGCAAATTGAAGGTCTTTTTTCATCAATGCGGCGCTTAGAATACAGCAAGTGTAACTCAGCACAACCGTAGAATCAACAGACATAGCAAAAATCCAAGTTCTGAACGAAAACCAGTAAAAATAACGAGGTTTCTTTATTGCACACAAATTTGAAGGCCATCCATAACAATAGGCGGCGGTGCCGCCGACACCACGACGACCCGCCTACACGCGAGGGCGACACCACGGCTTCGGTGGCTGTCCAGCCCGGTCGCACCATCTTCCATGCGGCTGGGTCACTGGCCACGTCTCCGTAGAGGCAGCGCTTCCTCGCAGCGTTCTAGAAAGTCTGCCTGCGATGTGCAGCCGCCACGGCACACTCATGCATTGGACGCGCCCTTCTTTGACCCACAGAGCAGGTGATTCAGGACCCTTGCTCGCCTCAGAAGGATCTGCTTTGGGGCCTGTTCGAAGTTTGTTGCACTGAAGTATGTTGAGGTCACGAAATGAGTTGGGTTTTATTCATTTTGTGGTTCAAAGACACCTAGGCGACCCACTCGTGAAATAATTTCACGGCAGTGGTGGCCAAGAATATGGAGATAGGGCGTAAGGGCTCCAGTTCTGCGCTTACGCCACATGGTCACTACCAGCTCATACCCATGTTCTCTCTCCTTTTCTTTCATCACGTCACCCTCCATCACATACTCCTTGTCCTTTCTCATCCTCCTCACCGCTACAGTGCACTCAGAAGGCACTACTTCACTGGCATCTCCCACTGCACTAACACAACGCACACGCCATCCTTGCTGGTGTGTCTCACTATTCTTTAGGATAGTGTCCACACTTTTGCCCACAAAGTAGTGAAGGTCTTTAAACAGAACTGGCACACTGACAGTACACCTTGCTTTTTGCCGAACAGGAAAACGAAGAGCCTTGAAAATTTTGGTGTTTAAAGACTGGGCAACAAGAGCAAGAGATGATTTGATAACTGTATTCTGGGTTGTCCCATAGAACTTCTGGGTGCTGATACTCTTCATCTGAAAAGGATGGTAAATGGTTCAGGAAAAAACAAGCATTAAATGAACATCACCCAGTCACTCTGTACCACATGAGCTGTGAGATGAAAATGGTAGTCATGTTTATGGTCATGCAGGAGAGCAACTGAAATACAGTGGAACATGCAATTGAATTGGCATTATGCTCTGTCCATTACAACATCATTGAAAAGAATGAAATTAATAAAATTGAAGGAATTAAAAAATGAATAGTGTTTGTGATCGATCAAATCCAACAGTGAATACTGGAAATGTCACAACACACGGTAGTACTTTTGCCATGATACAAATGATACCTGCTTTTAATTTTGTCTTTAAAAAACTGGGAAGTTCCCATGGATAATCAAACACCAACATAGGTTTGTGTACTGGCCAGAAGAAATGTAGCATTCGGTTGGGTTGGGAAATGCAAGCCTGACACAAGGCTCGGAAACATGATCATTACAAGGACATTCAGTGGGCAATACTCCCTGGAAAGAGACCAAATTCATCCTACTGCAATGTGGCATGCAGCCAAATGTCAACATACATTGTACAACGGTACCAAAGGTGCTCAAATGAATAAGGCCTCGTCAAGCAACTGAATGAGGTCAACAATGCAGTCAGCAAAAGGCATCCGCTGAATGGCATGGAAGTAAGATCAATGTGCAGACTGTTTGGTGCATGGGTGTGCCAGCATAGCCCAGACCACGCTGGGCTGAAGTTCCTGATGTTTTGTTTGCATATAATCACCATCACAGCATTATGACTTCTTCAGTATTTCTATCAGACTTACTTACTTCCCTCATGGCGAGGTCAGAATTCTGAGGGCTTTTGTAGGTGTTGATACCATGGGAAACTTGTGCTAGAAACCTTAGGCTGCATAGTATTGATACTTTTGTCAAACCTGTTAAAAGCACTTCCATGCAGTGTGCCAAATTATAATTAATGAACATTCATTGCTTGATGGAGGCCATTAACAATGAACAGGCAACAGCTGAATCCCAGTCATTGCTCCTGCATATAAGTGCGCTGCTTCTGAAGCCAGAAATCAGGCTCAAAGGATTCAGATGTGTAGACCCCTAGAACAATATACAAGATCAATTTAGTTTTAGATGTGGACTTGACCAGAAAGTGCTGGAATGTAGATTGTTGCCATGTGTGTTGGTATTATGATCAGGTGATGTATGTTGTGAATCAGACATTGCTAGCCTTTATGGTGTAAGCGAATGAACCACTCTCAATGTATGCACGTGTTTGTTAATGCAGGCATACAGATATGCTTTTAGGTGTGAGATCCAATTGATGTTAAAAAGAAATTCTCAATTCTGTTTTGCTCGCAAAGACCTCGGTTCATCAAACTAACTGATCTAACCTCATGCAATTCCACGGTAAGTATACCATGCTTTCACTCGTGAAAAAAATGACGAGGAAGATTGGATGATGCATCAGGGTATCGAAGCAGCATTCATGTGTGAAACAATACGCACCTTTCACCCATCTTCGCCAGACACGTCCTTCCTTGCCTCTGAAAATCCATGTCCACATCTCCCACGCGCGAAGCCGGAGCGGCGGCAACGTTATACAAGACGCACAAAGCACCCGCCGTTTCAGCGCCAATTGTTAGCAACGTCTGTCGCAGGCGCGCCATACGCGTATTAAATGCTGGGAATTTATTAACGTCTTGATAATCGTTTTCTTTCCTTGTACGCCCCAATGTCCGCAGGTACACAGCGTTTGAACCGTAACGTTGTTTTGATATTCTTTAAGTCTACTGACTCCCAATAAAATGTGATATATTGATGCCTGCCCCTACCTTTATGTTTGTGTTTGAACAAGACAAAGGAACACTGGCAAACTAATAGAAACACCAGCACTTATGTTGCAGAGGTGTACAAAGTCAAGGTGGTACTTTATCATGATCTTGTCAACATTTTAAACCTATTGAGATATTACAGCATTAATTAATCCATTGCGTGTCATACTATCAGCAATTCATTTTGGCAGTACGGGGTGGTGCGTGCAGCTCATTAATGCACATGCTCAGTATAGGCCCACATTCTATGGCTTTGCAAAATTATCTTTCTCTAAAGAAATCTGAAAACATAAGGTTGTGTTACTACTGATGCACATGGTACTGTCTTCACAAATTTTGTATGCAGGCAAGCATTGTTCGTGAGTCATCAATGTCATAGACGCTGCAACCTGCGTGAGATGCTGGGTGCTGATAAAGCTGGAGAAGTATTGCTGTTGGTGTCTTGGATAGCACTTACTATTTTTATCACGAGCCTTGTGTGCACTGGCAGCTTGATCACTGTCTTACATTTTGTCCATGCAACCATAACCACATGCGCTTGACATGTTTCCAGCCTTGTGCAAGGTCACCATGTTTCCTGTGTCATTTCACCACATGTAAAATTTCACTGTTAGTTTTTAGCAAAGCACCCTGATGGCTGCAGCATGTTTAATGATTGTGGAAGTGGTAGATGTGTTTGCATCGTTCTCATCTACGTTTGCTAGATTCCGAAAACAGGCTGAACAAGTGATGCCACTTATTGGTTGTCTGCTTTGCTGAAAGTGATTTATGTAATGCATCATGTGTTTTTGGTCAGTCATATGTCAAATGCGGAATCAATATAAGAGTGCGTGCTTGACCCATCTTTCATGATGTAATTTATTATGAAAGCAGCATGAATTGCAATACAAAAACCATGTGATTGATCGTTATGTTGTGCCACAGTACAGCACTGATATATTGCCACAGCTGTTGACCCGTGCCATTACGCAATGTACTACATTGGTTGACTACTCTATGGCAAGCCTATAAGGCAGCAGCTTATAATTTATGAACGACTGGTAACAACTGAACTAACAATGCCAA
The DNA here is from genome assembly GCF_011947565.3 of Pollicipes pollicipes. Taxonomy (NCBI): domain Eukaryota; kingdom Metazoa; phylum Arthropoda; class Thecostraca; order Pollicipedomorpha; family Pollicipedidae; genus Pollicipes; species Pollicipes pollicipes. The sequence continues at coordinate 19,594,398 of NW_023596805.1, read as the reverse complement.
GGATTATAAACAGCAAGAATGTCATTGCACCACAATGCCACAATGGTTATATCAGGGTTAACTATTAAATGCATAGATAATCCTCAGCAAAAACAAAAATGCATGGTAGCTCAGCCATACCGTCTTTACCATAGCAACAACAATGCTTTGGCAATCCATTCATAGCAACATTACAACTTTACTAATTTTCGCATGACACTGCATTTCCAGCCACAAACAGTAAAGAAAGTAACTGCTGTACACATCACACGACATCAATGTAAGGACTACAGCACTGCAGGCAACGATGGGTGGACAAGAAAGTATGGACAAAATCATCAACAGTATAGCAGCAACAGCGGCAGCACAGCATACCGTGCTTTGATATTAATAATCTACCATTTAAGCTGACGATCGCTACATTGCAGGCGTCATTGCGGGCGTCACCAAAGCTTTTGGACGGCCAGCACTAAGACAAAAATCCACAAACAAACCACCCACTAACTCGCCACCCGACACAGGCCCCGCGACGAGAATGGCTGCTTGGCGTCAGCTTTCGTGTGTTTCGAGGCTTTCTTTAGGTCTGGCTGCCAGATGCTGCCAGGTTTTGCTGTCGTTTCAGAACCATTCCATGACGCCATCAAACAATGACGTAATGGGGCGCATTTTGACAAACTTTGAACTCTTGTTACTTAGCGTCGTTTTCGACCCTTGGAAGCTTACTAATAATTACAAGTAAGCTTTTCCCATAATATATAATGCCTACCTCAATATCTTCCAATGTGGACCATTCCCTTTAAGCTAGCACGCATCACACATCGAGGCACCTATCATGTTCGACAAGTCGGCGATCGCCACTTTTTGTAAAAGAAGATTCACTTATCTTCCTGTCTGGCTGGTCCTGTTCTCCGCAAATGACTTTTAGCTCTAAAAGGAATTTTCCCTGTTTTGTTTTCGCAATTTAGTTTACAAAAAACACAGACAGGGAAATAACAGGGAATAAACAGAACAGGAAATACCCTTTTCGATGGCAATTTTTTTGGCAAAACACATCCAGGCTGAAATCCAGTGAGGTTATGAACCCTATGCCCCTTTGAGACCTCTAAGTCATCTTCAGAGCAGAGTGCTATCCATACAAGAAAATAAGCAAACCTAGTCTTATAAGAAGTCGGCGATCAAACCTGAACGTACTTGGCTCGTCATGGCCGATTATGGAAATGCACTACTGCCTTGATACGTGATGCGTGCTAGCTTAGAATCGTTTACACGCATGAGTGATGTCTGAAGCATGGTGCGCGATGCCTTACTAATTCAAATCTTTTGCATGTATACTTGATGCGTGATGTGTGAAGGCTGTTTACTTGAAGTCGTTTGCATGTTTGTATGAAGCGTGATGCCTGCTTGTTTGGGTTCGTTTGCATCTGCACGTATTTTTCGCGTACTTTAGTTCTTAGTTAGATATGCGCTGAATCATGGTTCTGGCTGGTAGTTGCCCCTTGTTTAAGTTCCTGAGCGTTGGTCACCTGTAAAAACTGTGGCTGGCTTTTTCAACAGAGAAAAATCGAGTGGCATCATTGGCAGACAATGTTGAATTTACTCCTGCTATTCATTTCGGTAGGGGCGCGTCGCACAAATCTCAATGCATCTATATTGCCATTTTCCTGGTTCTTCTACGAGAAAAAAGACTATTGCTGTTGTCTTATCTATGTGCATAATGTTCCTCGCAAATGGATTTAACGACTTACGCAAAACCAAAAGTATTGCAATCTTCGGTTTTAAACCATCATTTGCGGGTCATGCAGAGTGGGTGATGGTGAACGCGCCATGAAATGTCGCTCATGTTTCACTTGTGGCACATATAGGTCAGGACTGCCACCACAGTGTCCCGTTGATTGTTGCTCGACAGGGATCGGATCTGACGGACAGAGATCGGGTCTGTCAGACAGAGATAGGACCTGTCGGACAGAGATCGGATCTGTCGGACAGAGATCGGATCTGTCGGGCAGAGTTCGGATATGTCGGACAGGGATCGGATCTGTCGGACAGAGATCGGATCCCGTCCGAGTTCATTTGAGAGTTCCTTTCCGAGTTCCGAGTACTTTAAAGTGCGCACTTGTCATGCATTTGTCCTCTCAGAGTTTCGTCTTGCTCGAAAAAAAATGCACGCTGCTGCCGCGCGGTTGGAGAACGGCCGTCGTAAACGGCCGGAGGAAAGCCGGCGGCTGAAGCGCGCCCGCCACCGACGCTGGGAGACGGCAGTACGTCTGGTAAACCGGGCTCATGGAGCCCATGGGTCGTGTAGAGATCTCAAGACGCCGATACAGTTGCGAGAAGTGAGCAGGCCCTGTACGCAGCGCCGCCTGAGCTCCTCAAGGTGGAGGGGTGTGGTCGTGACGGAGGGCTCCCGAGACAGGTCCAGCCGAAGCTTGGTCACCCTGAGCGGAGGGCCGACTTGGTACGTGGCAGATATGTTGTACGGGACGTAAATTCTATGACCGGGCCGTATGTGAGCAAACACTCAGGTGGTAAAAATACCCAATTCATCTGAACGACACAGCTTCGGTAATAGGTTGAGGGCTTAGCTCATCAGCTCTGTTTGGCAGGCACACTACACTCGTGTGTGCTTTCGGCAACTGGCACAACAACAAGCCGGTAAAACCCTAGTGCAAAATGACTATGAAAATACGACAGTGGATGAAGTTCGGAATCGAGAACAAAACACTCAGCCCACGCCATCCGATTAAAGTTGTCCTTATGCACTATACCTTGGCGATGGTGTCGTCACCTACCGGCGAGGAAATCAGCTGAAAAGTTGAGGGGGCATGGCCTGCTTTTGGGCACTGTGCTCGGCTGCAGGGTGATATAAGCAGGAATAATTTACAAGGGGCTGTATCGATTCGGCTCAATATTGCAGTTCGTTAGTAAAAGGGGACTAAGGAAAACATATGAAAGTGTGACGTTTTGTAACATTGTTGGCGGGTCAGATAGCTTTGAGATCACTTCTTTCCATGCATCACCATAGTTATGTTGTTAAAGTTATAGAATTCATCGCACTGTATCACCCAAGGTGTACAAAACCATAAATATATCACGTACTCGTGCAGGGCTATAGCACCCCAAATATATCTTTTGTGACGGACTTACGTTCTACCGGTCTCGCAATGTCCTGGATTGATTAGCATTTGCATTGAGTCGCCTTCATTGTTCCGACCACGTTCTAGGACTGGGCGAGAACCTGGATGCAAGTCTCGAAATGTCCTGGATGAATATTTGTATCGAGACGCCTTCACTCTCCATACCACGTTCTAAGATTGCGCGAGAACCTCATCATCTCGTCCTGTCAGATGGAAGAGGCAGTATGTAGGCGAGGTGATAATGCGTGTCACCGATGGCACGGTAAGGAAGAAGATGCAGATGACATATCGAAGGGCACAATAAAGGGCGAGGTGCTATCTTGCCCAGCATTGTCGAGGCAGTCGATTTACTGTGTCGCGAGAAGAAGACAACAGATTATGCGGCAGTTGTTCGCAGAGTCAGTTGTTAGCAGAGTCAGTTGTAAAGAAAGTTAGTTGTCAGCAGAGTCAGGTGGTCATTTATTCCCCGTCCATTTTTTGCCGCAGCCGAGAAAGCTGAGTAGCGAGTAACACAGATGTGGCTGGCCAGACGCCATGTTGTCATGATGACTTCATAAACTTAATCCTGGTATTTTGGTTGCAAAGATTTCTTACATGACGCGCACGCTAAGCCGACTGGTTTCGTGAGCCCTGCCCAGATCCTCCGGTCGGGAAATTCCAATTCAACAGCATAATTTTGCGGCGTATGTTTAACATGGAACAAGGTTCGGCGCGATCTACTTGGGCCTGGTTTGACGGTATTTTGACGTCCTGAAAGATATCACCTGCATCAGCGCTGAAGATTTATAGCCAGGGAAGCGAGTTGCTGTAATACCTTAGCCCTGTGGAGAATGCATTGCACGCTGCAGCGCAAAATCTAACAGGCCGGCTCCGCTGACGGTTCAGCGGCCGGCCGGCCCACTGACGACGAATTGACGCCGCTCGGCTGATCCGGCACCTGCAGCGCCTCACGGCCGCTCATCGCCTTGCGCTGCAGCGGAACACACTGGCCGGATTCCAACGACGGCCACTACTGTGCTGGCCATTTCACAGGCATTTGTTGGCAATGGAATGACATTTCTTTCTTCGGTAATGGGTTAAGGGCTTACCTTGTCAGCTCTGTTTGACGGGCACACTAAACCCGTGTGTACTTTCGGCAACTGGCACAACAAGCTGGCAAAACCCTTGTGCATAATGCCTACGGAAATACGGCAGTGGATGCATTTCGGAATCGAGCACAAAACATTCCGACCACGCCATCCCATTAAAGTTGTCCTTATTCACTATACCTTGGCGATAGTGTCGTCACCTGCCGGCGAGGAAATGAGCGAAAAAGCTGAGGGGGCATGGCCTGCTTTCTTGCACTGTGCTCGGCTGTGAGATGATATCAGCAGGAATAGTTCAAAAAGGGCTGAATCGATTCTGCTCAATGTTACAGTACGTTGGTAAAGGGGGACTAAGGAAAACATACGTAACGGTGACGTTTCGTAACATTACTGGCGGATCAGATAGCTTTGAGAATGCTTTTTCCATGCATCACCACAGTCATGTTGTTAAAGTTGTAGAATTAATTGCACTCTATACCCCAAGGCGTACAAAGCCATTAGTATTTTACGTACTCGCGCAGGGCTATAGCACGCCAAATATATTTTTTGTGCCAGACTTACGTTTTACCGGTCTCGAAATGTCCTGGATTGATTAGCATTTGCATCGAGTCGCCTTCACTCTTCAGACCACGTTCTAGAACTGCGCGAGAACCTGGATCCAAGTCTCGAAATGCCCTTTATTAATATTTGTATCGAGACGCCTTCACTCTCCATACCACGTTCTAAGATTGCGCGAGAACCTCATCATCTCGTCCTGTCAGATGGAAGAGGCAGTATGTAGGCGAGGTGATAATGCGTGTCATCGATGACACGATAAGGAAGAAAATGCAGATGTCATATCGAAGGGCACAATAAACGGCGAGGTGCTGTCTTGCCCAGCTTCGTCGAGTCAGGTCGATTTACTGTGTCGCGAGAAAGAAGACAACAACAACAGATTATGCGGCAATTGCTCGCAGAGTCAGTTGTTAGCCTTGCCAGTTGTTAGCAGAGTCAGTTGTTAGTATTATGGGTTGTTAACAGAGTCAGTTGTGAAGAAAGTTAGTTGCCAGCAGAGTCAGGTGGTCATTCATGCCTGCTCCATTTTTATGCCGCAGCCGAGAAAGCTGAGTAGCGAGTAACACAGATGTGGCTGGCCAGACGCCATGTCGCCATGATAACACTTCATTAACTGAATCCTGGTATATTGGCTGCAGGGGTTTCTTATATGACGTGCACGCTAAGCCGACTGGTTTCGTGAGCCCTGCCCAGGGCCTCCGGTCGGGAAAGTCCAATTCAACAGCATAATTTTGTGGCGAATGTTTTACATGGAACAAAGCTCGGCGCGATCTACTTGGGCCTGGCTTGACGGTATTTTGACGTCCGGAAAGATTTCACCTACATCAGCGCTGAAGATTTACGGCCAGAAGTGCACGTGGCTGTGATAGCCGAGCCCTGTGGTCAATGCATTGCACGCTTCAACGCACAGTCTGACAGGGCCACATGCTTGTTCAGTGAGCTCCAGGCAATATCCAGCGATTATGGCGTAGACGGACTGCTCTTGGGCGTGACCCCACCGCGGAGAACACTGGGCGCTCTGTCGGCATCTGTCGGCTGCTTGAACTGGCCAACAACAAACTGGCCCGCTGGTCCATCTGTCAGCTTTACGCGAACGAACTTAATCTGCGGCAGCTGTTCACGGAGCTCGAGGTCTGACAACAGGACGGACGTCGGTCGTGGGACCACTTGGCAAAGCGACTGCAGAAGTTTCTTGTCGTCCAGCACCGTCCTGTCAGTGGCAGATTACCTATGGTCACTCATTCCCTTGACACAGTGCAAATTACTACACATCCAGGTTTGGTCATTGGTCTTTGAGCAATCGGTGAACGCAAAACTGCTATTTCGATTGTTAGCAAATAGACGATTAAATGTGTGTTAAACATAACTTGTGGTGAAAAAACGTTTGAGACCATCAAAAAGAAACCAAACTTTCCGAGGGGTTAACTGCCATGTGGCAGGTGGCACGGAAGAAGGCGATAAAAAAAGCTGGAGAGTGGTACAGTAGGCACTGGTTCGAGATGCTATTGGAAAGTCTGACCGACGCCCTACCGACCCTACGTAGGTATTGCGAATGTAAGGTAAGAGATGCATAGATTCAAATGCTGGGTGATTGGGATCGTGTCGCAGTTCTGATATGTATCTCAATGTGTGCGCCATTCGTCGAAGGGCAAGGGGCATGACGTGAGCGTCGACTTCAAGCGATGAAGTCGGAGAGGTATCCAGGACTTCCTGGGCAATTCGCAAGAACATCTTTTGAATGGTGGATGGCGGTTGAAGAGCGTGTTGGCTGCCTACTACATGCACCACGGAACGACAGAGTGCTGTCTTCATGTTCACATCGTCTACGAAAACACTGCTCTATCTCGCGGGAACGTTTCATAGTATGCATTCATTTAAACGGTATATAAGTTACGCATTCACCAAGCGCCCATGCATCGACACGCCAAACAGCAGCACATGTGCAGACGAGGAAGAATCTCCCGATGTTGAACACGAGAGTGACCAACCACTGCCTCACCCTTCAAGCCGCACCCACCCTGATAGAGGCACCGCGCATGGGAACGTACCTCTCTGGTGCACCCGTCCCCCGCCCCCGGCGTAAGCCACCCCCACCTGCACGCCGGACGACCCACGCACGGACGCAGCACGACCCATAACAGAAGACACAGTACACACGCGGTATAACAATGTCACCCCCAGGCGTCCCGTCCCAGCAGCGTTGGAGAGTCGCTCTCGGGCACGGACCCCATCACCACGGAGCCGCAGCGCCGACACAGGCGCTGGGGTTCCGTGCGCGGTCCGACCTGGCGCCGCCGGCACCGCCGCCGATCCGGAGCAGGAACGGCAGCCGACCGACGGCGCGCGTCGATAAAAATCGGGCATCCAGTTTAGCTGGACGCGTGTATTTGAGCTAACGGACCGTTGCATACTCGGGAATGATAACAAATTAACGTCTGTAACCGATCTTAAGTCTTTGGACACGAGCTGCCGGTACGCTGGAGTGAAAGGGATGTCGCTAGATACGCGGTAAATGCTCCAGTTATCGAAGACAAAAAGGCAATAGCATAAGACGTTTGGAAACTTTAAAGGAGAAAGTTGATTTAACGACTTGTTTAGAGAAATACCGCTGTCTAGCTTAAAAGTATCGAGTAGTACAATGCGTTTAGTGATCACTTCAACACCGTAGCATGAAGCAGATCACCAAACCTTTCACAGAAACATTACCAGCTCATAAGAGGCGCGCGATGCCAAAACGTGGTACGTCTCCAACAAGAAACACAGCTAAACGGCAGACGGCTGCCCATCCCCCTACGCTGACCGTCCCAACACGTGGAACGCCGGAGGCAATAACCGCGCGGACCGCCGCCAGTACCGCTGTCCCCGTGCCCCGCTCAGCATGTCCGATCCCTTCCAGTCGCACGCGGCGCGCACGAGCTCAGCGATCAGCGCACAGGTCACCAGCAGCAGGAACGGCTGAGCAGCGACGACACGCCGCGTTCGTTTGGTGAACGCGAGACGAAGAGACCGCCCCACCGCACGGACAGGGCGAGGTCAGTAATCCCCCGTCCGAACGCTACGGTTCGCGGCAAGGCCGCACACGCGGGTCACTGAAAAGGTACAGCACTGTACCGCGGGTCACTGGAGGGGTACAGCACTGTACTGCGGGTCACGGAAGAGGTGCAGCATTGCACCACGGGTCACTGGAGGGGTACAGCACTGTACCGCGGGTCACGGAAGGGGTGCAGCACTGCACCACGGGTCACTGGAGGGGTACAACACTGTACCGCGGGTCACGGAAGAGGTGCAGCACTGCACCACGGGTCACTGGAGGGGTACAGCACTGTACCGCGGGTCACGGAAGGGGTGCAACACTGTACCGCCGGCCACCGGAGGGGTACAGCACTGCACCGCGGATCACGGAAGGGGTACAGCACTGCACCGCCGGCCGCCGGAGGGGTACAGCACTGCACTGCGGATCACCAGAGAGGTGCAGCACCGCACCACAGGATGGCGATTTTCTATGAGGCATCAATGCCCCACGTGCTGCGGCGACTGACGTACGTTCTCACACTGCATGGCAACGGTATTTAACTAAGAGGGCACACAATGATATGCATATGCCACATATTATGATGCAACGCACAACAGAGTACACCATTCTCAATTCAGTGAAGTAAAGTGGTTGAGATGCCCACATAACATGAAATTCCCTGAACTAATACCGATCAGGCCAGAGGAGAAAAGTTTCGCTTCCACGGAGTCAGTTTCTAATCCACTGTACAGATCGGCGATATCAGACCGCCAAACACGAGACACCTGTCGCGTGCCCTCGTCCTCGACTGGATACTACGGCCATCACCCTCTGCCCGCTGTGGAGAGCCAGAGCCTCGGGCGCAGACATCGAGCATGCCCATCCCCGGCGGCCGCCACAACTCTAAAAGCGAACCTCGGCGCGGCAGACGGCCGGTGTGCATGAGCGCGCGTCCGTGCCGCGGCACCTCTCCCTGCCGCCGGGCCGGAGCCGCCCGTCGGGACCGCAGTCGGAGCCGAAGCTGTCGGCGGCGGTGAAAAACCCAGCGGCGGCCGGCCGCGGCACAAAACGATTTCAGGTCGACGCGGCGGCTTAGCATAGTCGCCGGGTAAACAGCGGCCGGCGACGGCGGCTCGCTCTGACAGGCGGCGCGGCGTCCGTCGTCGGCCGGCCGCCGGCTCCGCTGGCGGCTCAGCGGCCGGCCGGCCAAACGGCCGGCTGACGTCAGCGGCCGGCCGGCCGCTGACGTCAGCCGGCCGTTTGGCTGATCCGGCACCTGCACCGCCTGCCGATCGCTCATCGCCTTGCGCTGCACCGGAACACACTGGCCGGATTCCAACGACGGCCGCTGCTGTGCCGGGCATTTCACAGGCATTTGTTGGCAATGAAATGGCATTTCTTGCGAAGCGGCCATTGCCAATGGTGGATGGCAGCGGTGATGGGTCCCATGCTGTTTTCTCAGCGATGCCATTTGCGCTACCCGGACGCCTGGGCGATTCCATCCGCATGGAATTCCTGACCAATCATCCGCCTCTTTTTTGAAAACCTCCCGCATTCGCTGGCCGAAACTAGTGCTTTGGGCACGACGCGTGCTAGGTTGGGCGATACAACCATTTCTCACGTTCTTGGGCAGCGCATGGTGATCGCGGCGGATCTGAAATTCCACATGACGTTACTGAGTGAGTGCCGGTTGAGTTGATATCCGGCCAAAATTTCGTCCGTGGGTGAGCAGTTTCAGCGAATTATCGGCGTCCTGAGCCATCTAATACATCCGGAGTGGACAACTGTCAGGCACTCATGAGAAACACGGTGGTTAAACGGCACGTTTACACACCTGCCCTGCCCAACGCAGCACTGGATCAAAGCAAACGAGCTCTCCGAGGACCGACACAGAGGCATGAGTCATACTATGGCCAGCCCAAACGCCAGCACCGAAACGGCGGCGGACAGCCCGACACCCGGTAAGGAACACAGCTGGTACCAGCTCAGCACAGAGCATGAGATGCCCGAAACAGTCACACAAACAAGAACGAGGCGCAGCGAGAATCTGTCCGACATGAAACAGATACGACAGCAGTGATTGGTCCAACACAAAGCATTAAAGCGAGCGGCGACATATCCGACATAAAGCACGGAAGCCTGCAACGACCAGTTGGACATTCGGCGCTAACGGCGCAGGCCCGGGCGACATTCGCATCCGATGAAGGGGCATGGCTTGCCGAAGGTCCGGCCGGCGGAAAAAAAGCTGGTTTGGCTAGGATAATTAATGGCACGAGGCACGTGTCCCGAGCCTCAGCAGCGCCGGCCCTTTGCATGCACAGCGCGCGTTGCGGACCCAGCCGGCCCCGATGAAGGCCGCGCCCTCTAGCGACGGCAGCTGTCATCGCTGCAGAGGCGGCGGGACGCGTCGTCGCCTCCTTCGCGTCCAACAGCGGCCACCCCAGAAAGCAGACAGACCATCCCCGCCGCGTCAGTCCGGACCCCCGGCGCGGGCGCGGGCTGATCGCTGATCCCCAGGCCCGGTCTGCCGGCCCAACAGACCAGGTCCCGGACTACCGACGCCCCATCACCACTGACAGGTGATCGGAACGAGAGCAGAACGGCACAGACGTGGGCCCCGGCGACTTTCTGACGTCATCTCGCTACATGTAATATTTTCTTGTTATACAAGTGTTGTTACTTGTGTGAACAATATCTTTGAGTGGAGCCGCCTGATGGCTGCAACATTTTGCATGGCTGCGGAAGCAGAAGACGTGTTTGCATATTTGTCACCTATGCTTTATGCATTCCCAAAACAGGCTAAGCAATTGATGTCACTTATTGGTTGTGTGCTTTGCTGAAAACGATTCGTGTATTTCATCATGCGTTTTTGATCAGTGACATGCCAATTGCGGATGCAAAACAAAAATGCATGCTTGACCCATCTTTTCATGGTGGAATTTACTACGGCAGCAGCATGGATTGCGGTTCAGAAGCCACATCATTGTTCCTACGCCATGCCACAGTACAGCACTGAGGTGGTGCCACGATGACACTGTTGACCCGTGCCATTGCACGATGTGCCACCTTGCTCGACTATTCTCTGTCAAGCATATGAGATAACAGCTTGTAATCTATGAATGACTGGTAGCAAGTGACTTAACCACGCCAAAGCACTATCACCAGGGAGAATGATGTTCCACCGCAATGGGTATATCGGAATTAGCTAGTAATCGCATAAATAATTCCAAGCAAGAAAAACATTTTTGGTCGCTCAACCTTACCATCTTTACCATAGCAATAGCAATGCTTTGACAACCAATTCATAGCAATGTTACACATTTGTTAGCTTTTGTATTCAACTGCACTTCCAGTCACAAATAAAAGATAGGTCGACGATACCATGTTGACATCTTCAACAGTCCTTGGGAGGTTTCGGTAAGAGATTCATGACGCTATATGACGGTCTTCACAGCAAATCGTGCTTTGATATTAGTAATCTGCCCTGAAAGCTGGCGATCGCTACGTTGCGTATGTTAAACAGGCCACCAAAGCTTCCCTTACGACCAGTACCAGGACACAGGATCCGCAAACAAGCCAATCAATATTCCGCCACCCAACGCCGCGCCCGTGACGAGAATGGCCGCTTGGCGTCAGCTGTCGTGCGTTTCCAGGTATTATTTAGTATAATATCTTCAAATGTGGAACATTCCCTTTAATGCTGAAACATTGGAGGATCAGCTCAACAGCAGTGCGTCACGTTCATCGCCTAAGCCTGGATCGAGTGAATTTATCTCATGCCGCAGTCGCTTTTGCCAGTCTAAATGCATCGCGTTTTAGCAGTCAGGGGTCGTCTGACTGTGCTTGGGGACGCATCATAAACGATGTTGGTGCAAACCTGGAAGGAGTATCTGAGCTCTGTGATCCTCAAACATTGCACCGTTTGAATGCTCTTCTTGCCACCGTAATCAATAATAGCTGGATTCGCTCTGTTATCACTTCTTCGTAAGCCACCACAATATCTTGGAATCAGGCGTCTAAGCCACACTTGCGGGGTAAATATACATGAAATGGCACCCTATGAAGCTTTTGTTACTATACGTGACCCGTTCATACACTTAAATATTGTGTGACGACTGGTCTAAATGATTATGGGCCTGTAGTGAGGAGAAGGTAGTCAACTGCAGTAGCCAAATATCCGCCGACATGGTGAAACGGACCCGATTCCACGTTGGGAGTGAGAGGGGATGCTAGCCGCTTGGATTATTCCTATCCAGTCGATGCCCACAGGCCCAATGCTTCATTTTCAGCAAGTTATGAGTTTCAGCCTCTGCCCCCGGTCCACGGGTCTCCATCCCTTATGGCGGTGCAGCGCAAGGCACATGAGGAATTTACATACCAATAATCAGTAACGAGAATGCCAGTTATCAAACAAGTGAATCCTCACCCATTTCAAGTCAAGTGATGTGGTGATTGTCTTACGAACTCGCTTTCCCCTTCGCCCTCCTCCCCCTCCCCCCCCCCAACCCGTTATCAAGAGTTGGTGTCGCCGCGCTCGTCATTGACCTGGATTTTGACCGGAGCTCTCTCTGGTGGTGTGAAAAGTAAGCCAGCATTTCCCGAGCTTTTTTCGTGATTTCATTTGATCGAGAGAACCTACCCGTGCAACCCATACCTGAAATGGCCTGATCCCTTTTTCTTGAGTTGTCCAGGGCATTTGCGAGGAACGTTATTCACATAGATAAGACAATAGTGATAGCCTTATTCGTCGAGAAAAACCAGGAGAATGGAGATACAGATGGATATTTTCAACGTAGAGCTTTTGGCGTGACCAGTCTGTCGACTTGATCCGTCATACCCAAACTTTCTTTTTATGAGCGGTGCTCTGTTAGTAAACCGGACTACTTACGGCCATGGCATCCCCCACAGCTTAATTGCACGCCACCTCTATCTAGAATGTATTTCGGTCTTTCAGTTCAACCTTTCTGAACCGCCCACGACTCGAAACTGTATTGTCAAATAAATGAAAGTCGAGCGCGGAAATTGTTCTCGGACAGCACGTTCTCGTAGGCAGCGCGCAGCCAGTCGGCGAAACAAGGTGTTTGTCAAAAACAAAATTAGTCAGACCCTTTCAGGTACGCGTTGCACGAATACAACAAAGCATTGGACGGCAGTCTTCATTTTGTGCCTTCAGTATATTTGGCGTGGGCACAGCATTTCAGGAACAACTCCATTTACTGAGTTCAAAAGCTCTCTCGCACTGGGATACCACCATGAACAGTTTTCACGCAGTTCAGTGTACTGGAGACGCCGGTATCACCACCCCATGTCGTGAACTTGCGCAGAAGACCCAGTCGGGAGAGGCAATGGGTGCAGTCGCTCCCAGCGGGTCCACGGCCGTCATTTAGTAGCAGGACCAGCGAATCGTTGAATGGAAAGATACGGTACGCAGCTGAAACAACTGGTTAAGGCACTAGGACAAACCAGCATCGATAGCTCTTTTGTACGCTACTGTGCCTATTGTGGGGTCTATTAGTGTGTTCGTAGTGTGTGGGCACTGTCGATGGGCCTGGGACTCGTTCATAAAAGTTCCCTTTCGTCCCAAATCATGGCAGCCTCATCTCCGTCGTCAGTTCTGGCTGCGCCCCTGTATCTACACACCCGTAATGGGCAAAGGACCATAGATCCAGATCACAGGGCATATGAGGAAACCCATTTTAATGAAAATAAAGCTGACATCATTGAGCTAAGCAGCAATGTTGGATGCTTGCAAATCCACAGACCGGCACCGGTCGCGCATGCGTAGCAGCGAAACTCATCTCACCTGTCGTAGCTTCCCCGTCGACTCACAATGCTCTAGCGTCAGTGAATGAGGGTAGACCACATCGCTACCACAATTCGAATTGATCATTACGGTGGCCGAACGAAATTAAATCATATGTGACTGGAGAGTCATGTCTTCAACATTGGAACAATGCAATTGTTATGTTTTTATCGCAAAAATGGTCGTTGTGGTTTACGTCTAAAGAACAATACTTCGGTGCATTTTGCTGGGAGAAGGAACAAAATGTCATGCAATATAGGTCCTTTGAACTAAAGCAAACTGAATATTTTTCTACAAAACAGCATAATGAAACAAGAGGAAAACGCCTCCACACATTTTCACATTACCTTGGTGTTTATCACACAAGCCTGAACGATTGGAGCACTCACAACAATCCACTCTGCAGCGAGCGGTGTTATATGCATATACTTGTAAACGTATTTCGCCACTCAACGGAATTGTGGCGTTGTCATGTATCAGATTTAGCGCCAATAATTAGTCTAGTACCGATCTAACATAAAGAACATCATAGGTCTTGTCAATGTGTTCTGTTATATAAAATTAGATGCAGTATGCGCGTCTCTGTTAGCTAACTTAAACCCCATGGTAGGCCGTTGCCAATATGGAAAGTGTTTACCTATCAAGAATGATGATAGCCCAAGTGCCTTGTGACGTATAATCCTTAGATGCATTGTGTACACTCGAGAAATTTTCCCTGATCCATGTCTCGGTGAAGGTGACAACAGTTGTGCAACTATTTGCTTCTTGTTAAGGTGCTCTGGCCTCCGTAATATCTGGCTGAATTACGAACGCAGTTATATGACGGAAAGCATATGCAGCCAAAAATTACATAAATTATTTCCTTGCTGTATATTGCATCCTTCATTCCGTCTATGAACTGACACATCATATCCATATATGAACTGACATATCATGTCCATCTATGAACTGACATGTTATATCCATCTATGAACTGACATCATATCCATCTATGAACTGACAACACCTGGATGCACACCAAATATGCTAGGGGAGGGTGGCGAAATGACCCAATACATCTGTATAAGATATTGCAGTTGGGGAATTTCGCAGATATATTGGGTAACAATTAAGACCATTGATGGCATCACAAAAACTGTTAGAAAAGAAGGAACAATGAATTTGTATCACGTATGTATGAGACAAAGAAAAACAAGCGTAATTGAATAACCATAAAGTCTCAAGGTTTTCATCTAAAATAAGTTTTATCGTAGCATTTTTTAAACAAGTAACCTCGCACGAAATCGGTAAAAATGACAGCTGAAAGGTAACATTTAACTTTTAATTTCATCAAAAAGGGAGTTCTAGAATTTTCAATCCTACATTTCGAGAGTGATACAAGTCAGTGGTCAAGTTTCTTCGAAAAAAGAAATACATAGAGAAGCATTCTCTACCACGCTTTGCTGTTGTTTGGACCAGGAGTTCCTTTCCTTGTGTGGTGCTTGCGTGGTGTGTCCAAAAAACTGGGGGTGCGCGAAAGCCGTGTGTTTGGGACGCAGCTGCACGTTGTGATGCATTTTGCAAACAAACAACAATTGATAAGTGCAGGCGGCTGAAATGACTGGGGCTTTCGGACTTAATGTCCCTACTCTGTGCAAACATAGGCATGATTCAGATGCAGGAGAGGCAGGATATAGCCAGAGGTGTTCAAATACTGTGGAGCTTTATTCATGTTTGGTGGTTTCAAATGAACCCGAACAAAATGACATCTTCAAACCTCTGAAAGGGAAATATGGGTTTAGTGTGTATGGTTAAATAGCATCAGGTAGGAGTGCAAAATGCATATAAAATGTGAGGAAAAGGTGTGAAAACTCTCTCTCATAGCGTGTTGCCTTACACACAAAGTCAGCAATCCTAGGATAATGAAGATCAGGAGCTTTAGAGACTGGATGTGTTCATTCACCCACAAATGTATGCACCGTTTTGCCTGCCGTGGAGTCACCGCAAAAAGTACTGGTGCACAAACACTTAGCTAAGCCCCGAACCTGGGCGCTTGGCTCTTTTACCGTCACGTATGTCCGCAGCGATCGTGCGTGGAGGATGGGTCACCTGCAAGGTGCATGGCACGCTACCGTAGGTGCACAAACAATTTCAGACATTTATGCATCGACAGAGGTGCTGGTAGGTGTCAATGGAAGGGTGACCATAAGTAATCTGTCACTGACAGGACGGCACTGGACGACAAGAAACTTCTGCAGTCACTTTGCCAAGTGGTCCCACGAACGACGACCGTCCTGTTGTCAGACCTCGAGCTCCGTGAACAGCTGCCGCAGATTAAGTTCGTTCGCGTAAAGCTGACAGATGGACCAGCGGGCCAGTTTTTTGTTGACCAGTTCAAGCAGCGGACAGATGCCGCCAGAGCGCCCAGTGTTCTCCGCGGTGCCGTCACGTCCAAGAGCAGTCCGTCTGTGCCATAATCGCTGCACATTGCCTGGAGCTCACTGAACAAGCATGTGGCCCTGTCAGACTGTGCGTTGAAGCGTGCAATGCATTGACCACAGGGCTCGGCTATCATAGCCACGTGCTCTTCTGGCCGCAAATCTTCAGCGCTGATGTAGGTGAAATCTTTCCGGACGTCAAAATACCGTCAAGCCAGGCCCAAGTAGATCGCGCCGAGCTTCGTTCCGTGTAAAACATTCGCCGCAAATTATGCTGCTGAATTGGAATTTCCCGACCGGAGGCCCTGGGCAGGGCTCACGAAACCAGCCCGCTTAACGTGTGCCCTATATAAGACATTCTTGCGACCACAATGCCACGATCAAGTTTATCAAATGTTATCATCAGAACATGGCGTCTGGCCAGCTACATTTGTGGTAGCCGCTACTGTACTTTCGGCAGCTGTGGCATAAAAATGGAGCGGGCATAAATGATCACCTGACTCCGCTGGCAACTAACTTTCGTAACAACTGACGCTGCTAACAACTCACCATGCCAACAACTGACTCTGCTAACAACTGACTCTCCTAACAACTGACTTTGCAAACACTTGCCGCGCGATCTATTGCTGTCTTCTTCTTTCTCGCGACACAGTAAACCATTTCAGACTTGAACAGGGCCGGACATTTCGAGACTTGTATCCAGGCTTTCGCCCAATCCTAGAACGGGGTCTGAAAAGCGAAGGCGACTCGATGCAAATGCTAAGCAATCCAGGACATTTCGAGACCGGTAGAACGTAAGTCTGTCGAAAAAAATATATTTGGTATGCTATAACTCTGCACGAGTACGTAATATACTAATGGTTTTGTATGCCTTGGGGTATAGAGTGCGATTTATTCTACAATTTTAACAACATGACTATGGTGATGCATGAAAAAAACGATCTCAAAGCTATCTGACCCGCCAATATTCTCACCAAACGTCACCCTTACATATGTTTTTCTTAGTTCCCCCTTTACTAGCGTCCTGTAATAGTGAGCAGAATCGATACAGCCCTTTGTGAATTATTCCTGCTGATATCATCTCGCAGCCGAGATGATACAGTGCACAGTACATTTCGAGCACAGCGCACGAAAGCAGGCCATACCCCCTCAGCTTTTCAGCACATTTCCTCGCCGGTAGGTGACAACACTATCGCCAAGGTATAGTGAATAAGGACAACTTTAATGGGATGGCGTGGTCGGAATGTTTTGTTCTCGATTCCGAAATGCATCCACTGTCGCATTTTCATAGTCATTGTGCACCAGTGTTTTACCAGCTTGTTGTTGTGCCAGTTGCCGAAAGCACGCACGAGTGTGGTGTGCCTGCCAAACAGAGTTGATGAAGAAAGCCCTTAACCCATTACCGAAGATGTGTCGTTCAGATCAATTGAGTATTTTTACCACCTGAGTGTTTCCCCCACATACGGCCCGGAGGGAGAATTTACGTCCAGTACAGCATATCTGCCACGTGCCAAGTCGGCCCTCCGCTCAAGGCGACCAAGCTTCGGCTGGACCTGTCTCGGGAGCCCTCCGTCACGACCACATCCCCTCCACCTTGAGGAGCTCAGGCGGCGCTGCGTACAAGGCCTGCTCACTTTTCGGAACTGTATCGGCGTCTTGAGATCTCTACACGACCCATGGACTCCATGAGCCCGGTTTACGAGACGTACTGCCGTCTCTCAACGTCGGTGGCGGGCGCGCTGGAGTCGCCGGCTTTCCGTTATACGCCGGCCGTTCTCGTGCCGCACGGCAGCGGCGTGCATTCATTTTCGAACGAGACGAAGCTTTGAGAGGACAAACGCATGACAAGTGCGCACTTAAAAGAACTCGGAATTCGGAAATGGAGTCTTTCAAATGAACTCGGACGGCATCCGATCTCTGTCCGACAGATCCGATCCCTCCCCGACAGATCCGGTCAGTGTCCGACTGATCCGATCCCTGTCGAGCAACAATCAACGGGACACTGCGTTGGCAGTCCTGACCTATATATGCCACAAATGAAGCATGAGCGACATTTCAGGGCGCCGCCCAGATGGCAGACAGACCGCTCCCCGCCGCGCCGTCCGGACCAAGGGTCTGGACCGCCGGCACGGGCGCGGGCTGATCGCTGATCACCGGGGCCCGGTCTGCCGGCCCGACAGGCCGGGTCCCGGACTACCGACGTCCCATCACCGCTCCCTGTCCGCGCAGCCTAGCGGCGGCATTTCAACTGATGCCCTCGCCCGACAGGTGTCGCCACAAGTCTGAATCCGGTGGCTGTCCTGCGTCCATGCCTGCTGGCAGTGTTAGCCACAGGTCCAGCATTTGTGCTAAGCGATGCTGCTTTCTATGATACATTTCCAGTGGCGAGCGCCGACGGTAAAGCGTTCACCGCGTTCCCTGCTTCCCATGGCTCTGGTGTCTTGACGTGTTTGGTAGCGCAGGGGAGCCGGGTGGGGGTGATGGTGGTGGCGGGATGTGGACGGCGCCAGGGGAACACCCCGAAGCTGGATGTCTCCCGGCCGGCGTGCGGTGACAGTGTTTGGTCTCGTGTTTCAGTCCGCCGGCCTGCCGCGCCGCCTGCCGGGCGGGCGCCGCTCCCCTCCAGAATTCCGCGCCCCGTGCCGGCCCGGCCGACTGCCGCCGATACTGGGCCGTATCGGCCGGCGTGTCGGCCCCGCCCCCCCCCCCCCCCTCGGCTGCGGCCGCCGCGGCCCGTCAGCTACGCGCGCCGCTCTGTTTCGCCACCACACCGCCAGGTGGCACGCCGGCCGCCGCGGTCAGTAGGGAGATGTGCGGTGGCGCAGGCCAGCCTGGTCCGACGGACCGGGCTCGGCCCGGGCTCTATCTCTCTCTGTCTGTCTGCCTTCCCTCCTCCCCTCTGCCTGCGTGTGATGAGCTGGTGGCGTGTCGGTGGGGTGACGCGTGATGGCGTGTGGGACGAGCTCTGACGTATGCCGCATGCAGCGCTGCTGGCGCTCACTCACAAACTCTTCCGCTTGGCTGCGAGTGGTAACTATGCCGGCGCATGGCCGTGGCAGCACCACGGGGACCAGCCGGCCGCCGCCAGTCCCGTCGTGCCGTGCCGGCCGTGTCTCGGAGCACCGGCCCGCCTCTCGTGGCGTCGCACCGCAGCACACTGGCTCGGCTCTGACGCCTTTGAACGCCTGCCTGCTGTACAAACGACGCCGGCAGAGTCCGGCCGGAGCACGGCGTGCCTGGCGGCGCTGTGGTGCATGGAACGTTGGCCCTACGAATTGGTAGCGTTTGTGTCATCCTCTCACTGCTGTCATTCTCGCCACATTTGTTTCTGAGAAGAACGCTTTGTTCATTGACCAGTGTTGTTCGGCGTCACGCTTCAATTTGCATCTAAGTTGTTCTCATTGCACGCTCTCCTTGGAGGCTTCCGTGAGTCCCGAGCTATGACTCCGTCTGTGCCGAAAGTTGTGCCACGCCACGACTGTGTATCAAGTGGCGCTGGTGCTATGTTCAAAGGCGTCCAATCGTCGGAGTCACCACAAATGTTTTCAGAGTATGTAGAGGGAGTCTCAGGCCATGGACCAACACTCAGAAGGTGAGCATCCTCCGACCGCAGTGCTCCTCCTCCCCATTCGTCGTCCTGCTCCACCTCCTCAGTCTTCCTCCCGCTTCTGAGTCCTTCTTTCGCGTCTCAGTCCTGCTCCTTAGTCTCAGCCCTCCCTCCGGCTGCATTCGTCTGGTCCTTGTTTTCGTCGCAATCCGAGAACAGGTGCTGCTGGCTGTGCCGGAATCTTAAATATGAATAAAAAAGTCCGTCAATAGCATTGTGCTCAAAACATCTGAACAGATGCGCAAAATGATGTGTGGTATAAATGTTCCAAAAGAAATGTAGTGTGTTCGTAATTATAAATAGTTTATATTTTAGGTTACTTCACTCATACACAATGTTCCATGTTTCATGGAGGGCTGCGATTAATGCTGTAAAAACACATCCCTTATTAATAATGTTTGCTTTTTGGATGATTCTGATCAGCATTGTGAAAACAGCAGTGTGTGGTGCCTGTGATAAGTATGGTGAAGAATACCATTGGGGATATTCTTTGATAGCATTTACTCATGATGCGTGAGGCAAGGAATGCGAAAAATAAGTAAACAGTGCCTGTCGAATCTGCGCGCGCCCTCGTCAGAATATGTAAGCAGTGGCTGTCGAATCTGCGCGCGCCCTCGTCAGAATATGTGAACAGTGGCTGTCGAATCTGCGCGCGCTCTCGTCAGAATATGTAATCAGTGGCTGTCGAATCTGCGCGCGCCCTCGTCAGAATATGTAGACAGTGGTTGTCGAATCTGCGCGCGCCCTCGTCAAAATATGCAAACAGTGGCTGTCGAATTTGCGCGCGCCCTCGTCAGAATCTGAGAAGGGAACCACGAGAACCGCAGCAACTGTGACCCTTCTACGTGTTATTGGAACGGATTGATGTTGCACGCGACTCGCTATCAATGCCATGCCACAACGGCTCTTACAATAGCTCACACCGGATATATAGCCTCCGGTTAGGTATTTTTACGCTCTCTTTACCTTACATTTAATGACCAATGCTATTCGATGTTTTCATTTGAAATGACGTTCAGAATCGCACTTTATGGAATTAAATCCAGAGAACGCTTAATTGGTTTTAAATGTGAAAAAGAAGCGTGGCCGTGCGCCTGTCTGTCCGCTAGTCTCCTACAACACACGACCGAAAGCCGGGTTGTGGTCCTTACGCCTGTCCTGTTCGTGTCGGTGCCCGAGTTGGGCCTTGGCGCCTGTCCTGTCCCGTGTCCGTGTCAAGTTAGCCGTGCGCCTGTCTGTCCGTGTCGGTGCCCGAGTGGCCTTGCGCATGTCTGTCCCGTGTCCGTGTCCGAGTGGCCGTGCGCCTGTCTTCCGTGTCCGTGTCCGAGAGACCGCGCGTCTGTCCGTCTGTGTCCGTGTCCAAGTGGCCGTGCGCTTGTCTGCCTGCGCCACCTGTGTCCGTGCCGGGGCGGCAGCTGACGCCGGCCTAGCCTCTCCGTTCCGGCAGAATGATCCGCACCGAGACCCGCACGATGACGACGTTCGATGACGAGGGCCGACCGGTGACGCGTACGATGACGGAGTGCATCACCACCGAGGCCGACGGCACCGAGAGTCGCCAGCTGGTGGAGACCGAGGACTGAGCGGCAGCCGAGCGACCTGGCCGGCGCCGACGAGCGCGCTAGGCGGGCGGCGGCTCGCCATCAGCACTGGTGCGCGCTGGACAGACTGCCGCCGGCGAACCGAGATGTGTCCACGGAGAGGATGGACTTGTGCTGTTTGTTACACTCACGCCGTGTTGCCTTCTGTTTATGAGAAACGGCTACTGCTGTGGGGCGGGGCGCGACGCCGGTCGCGCGCGTCTGGGACCGGCCACCCGACGCCTGGCCAGCAAATTGCCTCTTGCTGGCTGGGAGGCGGCGTCGGTCCTGGCGGACGGCGGCGTCCCCGGCCCGGACTTTGCTTGGGTACAGGGCTTATAGGCGACCCACTGAGCACCGGCTTCAGTTGGAGTTCAAAAACACTACCGTTTGGTTTGTCTATCGAAAGAGACGTTCTGTCTGAATGCTACATTGTCTAGTCAAAGGTAGCCCACTGAATGGTTGATGAAACTGTGCGGAAAATCGTTTTCTTTGTGATTTTTCATGAAGGATCGTGTTTTTGAATGGTGGTGGTCATTGGAAGGACGCTAAATCTGTAACGTGAACACTTTGTGCTAAGAAGGGCCACTTTGGCGTGCCCTGATCATGCAAGCCGCTTTGGGCTTTGAGTATCCGTGTGTCTGTTGTTATATTGCACGCGGGTGCGCGCGCGACGCCGGGCGGGCGTGGCCTCTCTCCAATCTCGGCGCCGCCCCTGCGGCAGGCCCGACCCGCTCGGCACGCTGTAGATAATGTACCGGCGCGGGCGTGTGTGTGGGTATGCGCGATTGCTTGTGCTATTTGGCTTCAAATACTAGTGTGCGTCCCGTATTCGCGGCAGCTTGTCAAGGCAGGTCGTGGGTGGCCGGCGGGCCTCACGGGGCCTCGGGACCGGCCAGCCACCCCTTCGCCGCTGGGGACGCCGACCTCCGCGGTGCGTGCGACATATGCCAATAAAATAAATAAAAAATAAACGCGGTGTTTAGCAGTCGGCGGCCGAGCGAGGCATGGGGCGAGGTGTGGCTTAAAGGGAACCGAGGACAGACAGCGGATTGAGTGGGACTACGGGCGTGCGCATTCGTGACCACGCTGGCGACACTGTGACGTCACGAACGCGCTGGCGATGCAGTGACGTCACGACCCGCGCTGATGATGAAGTGACGCCACGACCGCGAAAGAAAGCATGCCGCACTTCATCAGGGATCATGAGTACGCTGGGCATTCATGGGTAAAAAGCAGACATCGGGTTAGACAGAAGCATTTATTTTCAAAACGAAGTTAGAGCCAAGTGACGGGGAACGAAACTACATCACGTGAGCTTGCGATCGCCCCTGTTCAACATGGAGGCTTTGCTCATGTAACCGCACTTGACGGCGAACAAGCCGAAGGCCGCGCTGGTACGTCCGTCATGGCGATCTCGCAACATCGGGAGGGCATCCACCCCAACCCGCGTCACAGCGTCGTCTGTTAACTTCCTTAGAACTTCTGGGCATCTTGGAATGTCCGGGGAGTCCACGTCAGCGACACTCGTGGTGGCACGGGCCATTGCAGCAGGTGCTCTTGTACACTTTGAAACAGTCTTCGTCGCTGAAGCACTCGTGAGGCGGCGGGTACTGCTGGGTGCAGACACGCGGGTAGTTGCCATAGCATTCGGGGAGATCCTCTGACTACTGGCCGTTGACCGTCGCAGAGACAGAAAACAGGAGCAGACTCACGAGCACGAGAAACTTCATGGCTGGTTTGTGATGCCTCTGGGCCGGATACATCTTTTATACCAAACAAGCGCTTTTTACTGGCAGTTCTGCTAACCGCAAGGTGGTGAAGACAGCAGGGAGCCATGATAAACTAAGGCGATTAATGACGCTGCACACCAGCCCTTTCACGTCAGTGCAATAACCAGCCAGTAAAATTCTGCATTGCCACGCCCGTATTCATCGTCGTGCATGTCACATCATGAGCATGTTTGCAGCTGCACCCTTGTCGCAAGAGCACCCGTCCGTACATTGCACACGACTCGTTTAATGATTTCAGGGCGTGTTGAGCCCTAGCGTGGCAGCGGCATCGGCTATAAATTTCAGCAGTGGTTGTTTGGCTGTTTGGTAACGCGTGTCACCTTTTGAGATGATCAGCGTCAACGTTTTAATTGCTCATTTCTGTGCAAAATGATTCGTTGAGTTTCCACAGTTAACACGCGCCCGGGTGGCCTCCTAGATACCCTTCGCTCGGGTGGGGGGTGAATTTGATCCCCTTGAGATCTCGGGAAGTAAGAAAGCTAGAGACACCAAATTTACCGAGTGTGCTGACCTGGGCGTGAAGCCCCTTATATCAAAGTTTGAGGTTGCTAGGTGATTAACTTCAGGTCAAATAAGGTCAAGCAAGGTAATTTTTCAGGTTGGTCTCCAAGGTGCCCCAGAACCTAGGCAACTGTCTCTAAGCAAAAGGCCACAAGGTCATTTGAGATCAGTGGCCTTGTTTGACGTTTTCAAGGTCATGTTGACCGAAATCCTACAAGACTGCTCTGAGTTTTGCAATTAGATAAGCCACAAAGATCACGCTAAGGCGCATGTTCCTAAAACAAAATGTCGGACCCGGGTCATCTTAGGTTCATCACCTGCTCTGACCTCTAAGAAGTCAGTGAAAGGTCTATAACGCGGTTCCTGACGTCAACAAATTCGAACAGAGCACCAGAAACTATCCCATACTGCAAGCCCTAAAGTAATAAATGACGTTGGAGTTGACCTAGGGCAACGTACTTGACCTGACCTTAGGTCAACGTGATATGCTCATTCAATATTTTTGGTGCCTAAAAAAGCATCTCAGAGATGTATGGCTTCGTCAAACACTCCGTTGTTGTATCAGACTGAAAGATTCCCTTGATATTGCGTTAGCTGTACCATGGCGTGACTTTGACCTGCCGTAGGTCAGGGACCTTTCAAGGAACATCTAATTTTTTCCTTACACGATCCGCTATTAAATTTTCTCCAGCTATGCAAAGGTTTACGCGGATATGCTGCGCCGTTCGGAAACCATTCTGCAAAAACCTTTGGAGGGGGGGGACATTTGACCCCCACCCGAGCGCGTGTTAAGCATGCGCAATATAACTATCGTTACGATAACTGGGAACAGGAGCGGCGTATCCATATTTTGAATGGGGGGGGGGGGGGGGGGGCGTCAAAGACATAACGAGTGGCCTTCCAAATGTCAGAATATTCACCACAGAAAAATCTAGCGTCCGTCAAAAAGTACTCACCTCTCAATGCCTCTGTTCAAGGTCAAACGCGGACTCAAAGGACCGGCAACTCCATATCACTCAAAAATTACCAGTCAATATTCAACTTACAAATGTGAGAATAGAATATTCACCACAGAAAGAACTAGCGCCCCTAAAAATCCTGACCTCTCAAGTTCATTCTTCAAGGTCAAAAGCGGACTCAAAGGACGGGGGACCATATCGCACAAAAATTACTGGCCGATTTAAACTCGCAAGCATCAGAATATTTGACTAAATATTGACCTGGAAGGAATATTAGAATATTGACCTCGAGGGGTGAACTTGAGAGGCCAGGGCTCTTTGACGGACGCTAGTTCTCTGTGGTGAATATTCTGATGTTTGTAAGTTGAAAATCAGCCGGTAACTTATTGGCGATATCGAGTTCCCCGTCTTTTGAGAGAGTGACCTTGAAAGGCCAAAACTTTCTGACGGGCGCTAGTTTCTTCTGTGGTGAATATTCTGACATTTGCAAGTTGAAAATCGGCCGAGTTCTTCTTATGCCACAAATGAGCTTCAGACCTTTTTCAGACAAATCGGAACTCGTCGCTGAATAAATCGCTGAATAAATCGCCAGCTTTACGGCCATTGACACTATACTCTTATAACCCGCGCAACCTTGACGCTATGTACATATTTAAGGACAACAGGAGACAGGAGACAGTTTCCACTATCTTGTGCACGCAGGTCTGCGTTATAAAGTATTTTTACCATCGAAGAGTCCTGGGCGCATCGCGACATCGATACTGCGGAGGAGAGAGAGAGAGAGAGAGAGAGAGAGAGAAGGAGAGAGGCGTGAGAGAGAGCGAGGAGAGAGAGAGAGAGAGAGAGAAGAGATAGAGAGAGAGGAGAGAGAGAAGAGGAGATAGAGAGAGAGAGAGAGAGAGAGAGAGAAGAGAGAGAGAGAGAGGAGAGGAGAGAGAGAAGAGAGATAGAGAGAGAGAGAGAGAGAGGAGAAGAGAGAGAGAGAGAAGAGAGAGAGAGAGAGAGAGAGGAGAGAGAGAAGAGAGAGAGAGAGAGAAGAGAGAGAAGAGAGAGAGAGAGAGAGAGAGAGAGAGAGAGAGAGATAGAGAGAGAGAGAGAGAGAGGAGAGAGAGAGAGAGAGAGAGGAGAGAGGAGAGAGAGAGAGAGAGAGAGAGAGAGAGAGAGAGAGAGAGAAGAGAGAGAGCAGAAGAGAGAGAGAGAGAGAGCCGAGAGTGAGAGAGGAATGTGGGAGGTTTTTACGCCTGTGGTTTTCTTATAACCGTCACAAATAGAAAGGCAGCAAGTAGGGCTTCCTTCACTTCTTGAAGAAAGGTGTCCGCAACCGCCGGTGGCATATGTTATTCTCAGCGCGTTTTCTTAAATGTATCTATGACATAAACTGGTGAATGCTATGCGGATGCAGTTGGTCTGATTTGCGTTGGGATGATCGGCTGATTGATCATACTGATCAAAGTGGTAGTTCTCTATACACCTGGACCTGCGAGCTCAGACCTGGACCTGAACCTTTGGCATTTCCAAACCATCGATCAAAGTACAGAGATGCCCAAGCCTTTTTATTGTTGCGGTCACATTTTCGTACCTCTTTCATGAGGCTGTACCCCTCCCCCTCCCATGTTAATGCTCTCTCTCTAAATAACACGACAAACTCAATGCCGAAGACATTGAAGAACCGCTGAGGATGAATCCTTAGGAGCCTCTTCCAATGGTTCGTCCTGGCTTTCAGATATAATGAGGCTTTCGTAACCTCAGTCGCCTTTCCTTTTTACAGCACCCTTGCCAGGGAGCACCCTGGTGATACTTCGTTGGTATGTTCCTGTCCAGCTGATCCCACTGGAATCCCGCTTGGAACAATACACCCGTCAACATTAGAACACCCCACCGGAAAAAAACGTGTTTGTTTTCACTGCCATTTACGAAACACGGCAATGGCGGGGACACAAGGGTGGGAGTAATACACTTCGGAGCAAAATATCTTCAACGTTTGGGAGGCATGTGAGACCTAGGTAGGCTCCCGGAGTACGGAGCCCACCTAGGTTGCCCATGGGTCATCCCGCCACCGTCCCCAACAACCGGAAATATGTGTCGACGCTCATGGTCAGAAGCCATAAGTTTGAAAAGTACTAATAAGGCCAAAAATGAACGAATGCATCTGTTAAAACGGCGGGTCCCTTATGGCAAGGCATGAAATGAAATCTGGGGACTTTCAAGTTTGATGACATTGCTTGAAGTAAAGTATCATTTCTTCGCCAATACTTTAAGATGGCATTGAAGGGCTAAAGCTTGTTAACGCAATTACGATGGAAAGAGTGTGCAGGGTTTCCCACCGGGATGAGGAGGCACAACTGAATTTTTTTGTTGAAAACCGGATATAGTGCGCCATTGGCGCACACAGTTTTTACGGGTCGTTTTCTTATTTTAAGGCGTCTATCTGACATTTTTGACTGCCAGTATTGCTAGCCTATGTTGTACAAATCTTTACACATATTCGTAATTATCTCCACACATATGTGTGCATACTTTACATACACATGCAAGAATACATACATACATACATCATACGCATAGACATAACTTTTCATGCCATAATTGGGTAAGAACGGACACGTGCACCCGTGTGTTACTGTGCTCGTGCGCTCCTGCTTGTGATACAGTCATGTAGTTTGATTATTTTTGTTGAAACTAACCCACGCAACGTACCCAAGAATCCGCCCGGGAGGTGCTAGGAAGCAGCCAAATCAAACACGCGCGTCATCATGAAACATGTCAGGATCCACCATTATTCCCCATAGCTTATATATTTAAGCCCTCACACTAAGAAGCCCACGCCCATCACCTGTAAAAAGCTAACCGCTCCAAATACAGTTAAAAATTTGGCGAAAAGCTAAGATTTAAAAAAAAAATTAAAGGATCCACCACCTCACCAGTTCCGTTTGTCAGGCACTTGTGTGCGTTATCACTTTATCACGTTTTTCACTTGTGTGCGTAATCACTTTATCACGTTTTTCACTTGTGTGCGTTATCGGCTATTGTCACAACACCAAGCCGGTAAAACCCTGGTACACTACTACATCTGAATCATGCCTATGTATGCACAGAGCAAGGACACTCGTAAAGTCCGAAAGCCCCAGTCATTTCAGCCGCCTGCACTCATCAATTGTTTGTTTGCAAAATGCATGACAACGTGCAGCTGCGTCCCAAACACAAGGCTTTCGCGCATCCCCAATTTTTTGGACACACCACGCAAGCACCACACAAGGAAAGGAAATCCTGGTACAAACAACAGTAAAGCGTGGTAGATAATTTTTCCTCTGCGCATTTTTTTTCTCAAAGAAACTTGACCACTAACTTGTGCAACTCTCGAAATGTAGGATTGAAAATTCTAGAACGGCCTTTTAAATGAAATTAAAAGCTAAATGTTACCAATCAGCTGTCATTTTAACCGATTTTGAGCGAGATTACTTGTTTAAAGAACTTCACGATTACACGTATTTTACGATTAAACCTAAAGTCTAAAGTCTTCATGGTTATTCAATTACGCTTGTTTTTCTTCGTCTCATACAGACGTGATACAACTTTATTGTTCCTTCCTTCTTAGATGTTTTTTATGATACAATCCATGGTCTTAGTTGTTACCCAATATCTCTGCAAAATTTCCCAACTGCAAACTTGCGCATATCTTATATAGATGTATTGGATTATTTCGCCAGCCGCCCAAGCATATTTGGTGTGCACCCAGGGGGTTGTCAGTTCATAGATGGATATGATATGTCACAGATGGAATGAAGGATACGATATACAGCAAGGAAAGAATTTATGCCGCCATTTTTGCCTCGTGAAGCTCCTGGTCAGTTGTTTTTGTTTTGTCTGTTCTTTTTTGTTGATGGTCTGGCTAAACGTCGACAAATCTATGTTATTCCGTTTCGCTATCTTACCACCTTAAATTACCCTGCTGAACATAGCATTGGAAAAGACCCAGTGCAGCTACAACAGAAGCCTTAGGTCGTGAAACTTCGCCCTCAAGAGCTGTTGTCTCATATCTTAAGTGCAGAACTCCTCTTACTTATGTCACATTAAAATCTTGTAGGTTGGTTTGAAGACATGCATTAACTAAGTTTGTCCAACACTCTTGATCATTTGTCCCAAATTTGTTGAAGTGGTCCTCATGTCTCCTTCAGGAAGACGTTGTACATAGGTGTCAAAGTTTGCTGACCGGAAAATGACTGTTCTCAAGATATGCACTATTTGTTTTAACACAGGAATACTCAAAGATGCATAGCAAGTGACCATGAACTAGATATAGGTGTTTAACAAATAGTCAGATCAGCCCATTTTTAATGCGAAGCGAACATCTCCAACTTTTTCCTCCTCCGGTAATTGCAGAGGAAACACTAGGCCCACAGGATCATGCTTGAACTTATCGACATGTCCGGAGCCAGAAGCCGACATGGGCGACTCGACTCAGTCACCAACCGTTTGCAACGACCTTCAGCATGTGGAGAGTTTTTCTCCATTAATAGCTTTTGGATCGTGTGATTGGCTAATCGGCTTTTGAAAGTATTAGGTTAAGCGCTGCATCTGCTCGATGTAAAAATCATTCAACCAGCGCCTCCCAAGTCTACGCTGACAATGGCTGTCTAATCTTGTCGTCGCTCACAATTTAGATGTGACAGTAGTTGATTTACGAACTAACCTAGATACTTGCATGCAGCAGCATTTGCAAGCCAGGAAAATATTCGGATACCACATTGTAATGCAACTGTCAACCTTTGCCTAATTCGCCGTTTTTCGTGAAAATGGGGGAGCTCACGAGTGACACCTTCCGTAACCATCCTCAGAAAGAGTCCCGCGGAAAATCGAAAAAATTGATATGATCGAGATCTTTTGATAGTTATCCATCTTGATGTCTCTGTGTCCATATTGCACACCACTCGAGCACCTCAAGGGTTAGATTTTCCGGGAGACGAGCTTTTTCAGCTATGCAAGCCTGCCTTTAGGCAACAACGCAGTTTTACAGCACGCAGCTCGCACGAACGTGTCTCTTCTTGAATTCTGAGTACGATCACACATACATGGCGTTAGAATCAGGTACCAGCCTCGCTGCCAAAACAGAAGTATAGACTATACCCCAAAACCCTCGAGCCGTCTACAGAAGCGATTTTCTGGTAGCCAGAAATACTGCAGTCGCATAAGGGCTGATTTAGTTACTTAGGATCCGTCTTGCTTTTCGTAGCTCATGCTCTTCACTATGGGGACATCGATATATACAGGGGCTTGTTGGCTGTTCGAGGTTCAATTGATTGCTCAGGGATCTCTGTGTGCGCAGGGATCCTCTGGCTGCTCATGGGCTGTTTAAGCTGCTCATGGACTCTTCTGCCCACTGAGAAGCCATTGGCCAATGTGGGGTCGCTGCTGTGCCCACTGACTTCATTCACGCGTTCTCACACAGGGAGTCTCGTTTCGGCAAGGGGAATGTAGACAAATGAAATGATAATTTCCATATCTGCATTCATCGTATATGGTGGGATAAGATGCTACTATTTAACATACAAGACAGCCTTGTCCAGCGCGAATCATTGGCTGGTGAAATGGGTGAATGAGCATACATTTTTACAGTGGCACAAAAGTAAGCCAAACGCCACTGATCGGAAAACTGGGCTTTTTATTGGTGAGACCAAGTAACATTCCTGGCCCTTCACCTCTAACAGTGGCAAGCATGACCCACTGGGCCATTCCTCCTCCCCTGCTTCTGCAGCCTGAGTGCATCGACAGGAATGCTAAACAATCGTATACATTGTGATGCGTCTTAAGACACCATTCGGCCCTCCAGGTTGAAAACCTTCCTTCCAGAACTTGTAGAAGACAATTATTTGGCTGCGAGAACGCATGTTTGAGCCCTTTTCTTGTTTTAAAAATGAGGAAAAGTGGCGTCATGAAGGGTGAGCTTTATGCCAGCTATGTGTTTCAAATCTCTCAGAAGTCGCAGGTCTCGAGTATTTAGCGTGACTCTTTAACCACGCTATCCTCTATATTAACCTTATACGGTAATGAAACTCACAGTTGCGAGCGAGCCATCCTCAGACAGTCGTGCGGCTGCAATATGTGGCGCCGAATAATGCCAGCTAACGCCGTGCAGTGGCGTCCCCGTACCAACTCAGCATATGGCTCATGGCTTAGGTACGAGATTCACACGGCCACTGGTCACCAATCAAGTATCAGTTGCTGTAACCCGTTCAACGTAAGAACTTGGGCCAATGCTGTGTTATTCAGTAGCTCCATCTTCTTCCTCCCCCTCCCCCGGCCCCACCCCAACAGCCCCAGCCCCCGCTCTTTCCTTCCCCTTAGTGCGCCCCTTCCACCGTCGGCTGGCAGCACGCAACATGCAGGCGCAGCGATAGTCCCGTCTGGTCACCAACTGCCTATGGTGGCGCAGTCGTACTCGGCTTCCGCTCGAGTGTGTTGTAGTGGTGAATTAGTGACGTGATCTTGGCCGATTATTGGTGAAATCTGCGTGACTGCGGGGAGACGTCATGGACCCTTTGTGTGCCTTATTCTATTTCTGAAAGCCTATCCGTCCAACGCATGGATATTGACTGGGTGCTTTTGATCAGCTAGGAGCTGAACATTGTAGATCGAAGGCCGCCGGGCACTGCGGGATATGCCGTGGCCCATGTCACCATCGCGCTGCAATCCATGCAGTCTGAAGCAGTACTCGGCGCACTTCGTACTGCTGGCCGCCTGGCTGACACTGACCTGCTGGAAGATCCTGCAGGTCGTTCAAGAGCCGACATTCACCACGACCGTCTGGGATTCGGAGTTTCAGCGGCCTGCCGTTTCCGTCTGTCCCGCCAGCACCATCAACAAAAGCGTCAATATTGTTATGTTTAGTGGGTCGCAGGACGAGAAGAGACGCCTGTTCGACAACCGATCGCTGACCGATGTGTTTTTTGCACACGGTCTGCCGATGGTAGACATGATTGGGAGTCTGAGTGGGACGAAAGTGTACCTCGCCAACGCCAGCACCGATACCTTCACCGTCAGATACGGCACGTGGAGGCGCAGCGTCAACTACGTGTCCGGTGGAATGTGTGCGACGCTCACGCTTTCAGGCACGCGCCGCCTCGGCACTCTTCTGGAGCTGCAACGCCAGCCTGACTTCGAGGTCCAGTGGGCCAATGAAAACCAAGGCCCCGCGTACAGCTACAATATTCACATCCACGCCAACGACGAGTTCTGGGGCGTCCGTTTGAGACAACACGACGTGTTTGTCGTCAACAGCGACTCTACTCGACAGCAGCTGTTCGTGACTACCGATCGCGAGGTGCGACCAAACCTCCGACGAGCACCGTGCGAGGAGGATCCGGGCTACAGCGATGCTGTCTGCCTTCGCACGTTCTTGCTCCACTTACTCAATTGCAGCTTCGAGGATGACAGTCTTGGAAGTGACACACCGCGCTGCATGGCGTCTGACATGACTTGGTACGCGTACGCAACCATTGGCATCGTAATCAAGCTGATGCAGGACAAGAACAAGTTATGCCCCTGCCTGGCACCGTGTGTGCGAGACCGCATCAGCTTGCAATTTCGGCCATCCATTCGTCCGGGCGACGACAACGCCATCTGGCTAGAATTGAGCTTCGGCGACATCCGGCGCACAATGCGCATCTACGTCACCTACACGGCCACTGACTTGCTGGCCGACGTGGGCGGCTTTCTCGGCCTGTTGCTCGGCTCGTCGCTGCTCTCCGTGTTTCTCTCCACGCAGGGGGTGCTCCGCAAGGCTTGCGGCGGAACCTATGGGAGAGGCATGGACGTACGCATCAGAAGGGATGCTGACCACGAGCAGACCCCCGGAGAACGCGTCACGGCGGCTCCTGACAGGACCTCTCTTGGGCGGTCCTCGAGAAGCTAAGAGTCATAGGCTCTGATAACGTCTTTCTGACCTGTCCTGTGGTTTCCTTGCGTTGCTGTGTTCTGGTGCTTAGCAGCAATCAGTGTGAAATATGTGGCATTTGATTTGCTATCGCTTCGTGCCCCCCTCCCCCCCCCGTCTCTCTTTTTTCGACATTTGTGACTCTGTAATCTCCGAGAATTGGGGCGCACACCTGATGCTTACCCCTGAGTGTGTTTCTGGGCAGAGGGTAGGCTAAGAACCGGCCATAGCAAGAGGCTGAATGGAAGGATGTGATGAAGGTGAAATTCAGCCACCAGATTGCAGCTCCACTTAGCAGGACATTACGAGCCAATCCGTTCTTTTCATCAGTCTAAACATTGCACGCGTGAAATATGCTTTCAGACTGCGTTCTAAATACCAGATCGGATGTATGAAGCGTCCAAGGGATGCTTCCTCAGAAGCGTCGTCATTTTCGTCCACACGTTGGGCACAACTCACTATTAGCTGCTAGGATGCTGCTGCTCGGCCACCGTAGCCTGCAACGCCTGTGTTCGAGGCTTGTGTTTCTAATATTTTCGAGTGCGCATGCTCAAAATTGCGCCACATAACCTGTATAACTAGTTGATTTAAGTGATTAAAGGCAATCATTTCAAAAGTGTCATCATTTTCGTCCACCAGTGGGCCACGGCTAGATGTTAACTACTGAACAAACGCTCCGCAGACTATGGAGACTGCAACGCCTGGAGCCGAGGTTTTTGTTGCTAAGATTTGCGAGCGAGCATGTTAAAAAACACGTTACATAAATTTTATCATTAATCGACTCTGAATGGTAAACTTTTTCAGACAAACATGGCTCGGCCATGTTAATACACATTGTTGACCACTCGATTTGCAATCAAATTTTCGTCTTCAAATTTGGATCAAACATATCGATCTACAATCTACCTTTGCGATGTTCTCAATGTCTGTAGAACACAGATAAAAAACTGACAAAGCTTCTGAATTACATCGGTTTAGAAAGAGTCAGCTAACTGTTGTCATTTAAGAGCGCCGGTGATTTATTCAATGGAGTCGTTCAATGCCTGATTTCTGCAGCTTATTGACCTCAAAATGAAAACGGAATTGAGCTCACGGCAGCACCTGGTTTCTGTTCTGATACAAGGTAAAAATGACACTGAAACGACGAAAACCGTGCAACTTGTTAGCAAGTAAGCTATATCCGGGGATTTTTTTTTTGGGGGGGGGGGATCATCATAAGATAGGCTTTTGTCAGCCTTGGCAAGGCTCTGGCTACGCCCCTGCCTACACACAAAAGCAAATCAAGTCGTATACGGCGCATGATTGGCAGTGTAGGGACAGTTGGGCCAATTCATTCCTGAGGCAGAGATCTTCGCGGAGGCTATTTTTCTGCGATGGTGTGGTGTGAGTGAAGATTATTCGGAGAGGACGCTGTTGCAGGTGTCCAGCACATGTTTCATACACTATGTAGTAGTAACGCTGATCCAAAAGTAGGTAACAAAGCAGCCATGCGATCAGTTCGCAGTCGGTCATGCAGGAGGCATCCGAGCAAGGACAGTGGCCACCGACGGCGGACAGGAGCAGGGCCCGGATAAGGAACATATGACAGATGGGCATTATTATGTATCGTGATTCTTAAAAAGGAACTTCCAGTATTATCGCTTTTGTTATTGTTTCTAGCAGTTTCAAGCTCCAGAATTTGTTTCCGCCTAGAATATTGCAACAAGTCTTATCTTTTGAAAACCAGCCAGCGAAAAGAATGCGCATGAAAAATCCGTCGCACTGTGAGCCATCGATCCACTTTCAAAATTTTCACCAGCATATATGTAGGCCTTATTTTGGCATCTACACTGTGGAGGTAGATGGTTCTTCAATGACCCCAAAATGCCTACCGGCTCATGGAATTTCGTCTCCCCAAGAAAGACAATGTTAAAATGGACGAATAGTCTAGGAAAGTTGGATAGCCTTATTTGCCAGATGACAGGATGAGTCGAATAGGCAAGACTGTGCACCGATGAGAAACAGCTCTAAATGTATATCTAGCATAGCAGCCATGACATTTGAATAAAAAGCGTCTTATCTAGGCCCTGCTCCTGTCCGCCGTCGGTGGGCAGTGCCCTGGCCCGGATGTCTCCCTCATGACAGACTGCGAACTGATCATATGGCTGCTTTGTTGCGTACTTTTGGACCAGCGTTACTACTACATGGTGTATGAAACACGTGTTGGACACCTGCAACAGTATCCTTTTCCGAACTATTTTCTCTTACACCACGCCATCGGAGAAAAATAACCTCCGGGAAGCTGTCTCTCTCAGGAATGAATTGGCCCAACGCATGCTTCATTGCCCATCATGCAACGTATACGACTTGATCTGCTTTTGTGTGTAGGCAGGGGCGTAGCCAAAATATTTTCGAGGGGGAACGCAAGGTTGACAAAAGTCCATCATATGGTGATCCCCCAAAATCCCAGGATATGGCTTACTTGTTAACAAGTGACACAGTTTTTTCGCTTTATTGCTATTTTTACCTTGTAACCAGAACAGAAACCAGGAGCTACTGTGAGCTCAATTCTGTTTGTATTTTGACGTCAATAAACTGCGGAAATCAGACGTTGAACGACTGCATCGAATAAATCACTGGCGCTCTTAATTTACAATAGTTAGTTGACCACTTCTAAACCAATGAATTGAGAAGCTGTGTCAATTTTTTTTATCTGGGTTCTAAAGACATTGAGGACATCGCGAAGGGAGATTGTAGATCAGTATGTTTGATCCAATTTTGGAGATGCAAAGTTGATTGCAGATCGAGTGGTCAACAATGTGTATTAACATGGCCAAGCCATGTTTGCTTGAAAATGTTCACCACTCAGTCAGAATAGATTAGTGATGCAATTTATGTGACGTGTTTTTTTATATGCGCGGTCGCAAATCTTAGCAACAAAAACCTCGGCACCAGGCGTTGTAGTCTCCGTAGTCCGCCAAGCGTTCGCTGCGTAGCTAATATTTAGCCGTGTCCCACCGGTGGACGAAAATGCTAACGCTTCTGAAATGATGACTTTTAAGCAATTAATTGAACTAGCAATGCAAGTTATGTGGCGTAATTTTGAGCATGCGCACCCGAAAGTTTTAGAAACACAAGCCTCGACCCAAGCGTCTTTGTAGGCGTCAGTCTTTGTGGGCTTTGCAGATCTTACATTTAGAAGGCAGTCTGAGCGCATATTTCACGTGTGTAATTTTTAGGCTGATGCAAAGAACGGGTTGGCCCTTAAAACACCGCAAAGTTGGACTCGAATCTGGTGGTCGAACTGGAAGAGTTAAGGTGAAATATCTATTTTTCGTGTTGTTGCAGCTATTTATCTATCCAGAAGACAGATTAACACGGCGCCCGCCGTCTGGTGGCACTTGCAGTGGCTGAAGCGGGTTGGTTTTACGGAAGCTGTAGACCATGCCATCCTTGTCTTTGCTCTCGAGGTTTTGGGCGGGCATGTTGAAACCTTTTTATATAATTTGTTTCACTAATCCATTCTAAAAAATGAACGTTTTCAGGCAAACACGGCATGACCTTGTTGATTTTTAAAAATTATTTCTACCTACGCTATTCAACAATAATGAGACCCCTTCTCTACTCAACAATAATAAGACCCTTAGTTAATTCCGGGAAACGGGTCCCTTGAGCAGAACACCAGGGGTACGTTACCATCGCCGGTCAAGGGCCGAAAGGCCATTCCGTCCCATCGCAAAGTGTCTTCTGGCTATTATTCTGGTGGCACAGGGCGGGATCTCCTGGTCGATCCGGAGGCCATTAGCAGGGTATATCATATCACATTGTTCCCATTCCCGACACGGGAAGCCTGCTGACCCGCACAGATAGCCCAGGATCAGCACAGGAACTCTCATTGACGCAACAACATCCTTGATCACCGCAGGTAGTCCGGTAGTTGTCACACAGATTCCAGTTCGGTGTTTTTCTGTGTTATTCAGAGACATTGAGTTCTCCCTGACTGTAGATTGCAGATGACATGAGGTTTTTTGTGTTAACATGGGTGACCCATATTCGTCTTAAAATGCTCAAGATCCTGTCAGAGGTGGTTACTGATAAGCAAACTACGTAATATGGTGTTGAACATGCGTGCTCGCAAGTCATAGCAATAACAGCCTCGACACCCGGCGTTACAGTCTCCAGGCCGTGCGGCTTGGGCCTTGGGCTGTAACACGAAGC
The DNA here is from genome assembly GCF_011947565.3 of Pollicipes pollicipes. Taxonomy (NCBI): domain Eukaryota; kingdom Metazoa; phylum Arthropoda; class Thecostraca; order Pollicipedomorpha; family Pollicipedidae; genus Pollicipes; species Pollicipes pollicipes. The sequence continues at coordinate 19,557,845 of NW_023596805.1, read as the reverse complement.
GATGGCCAATGAGCAAACGAAAAAGATGACGCATCTTAAGAGAGATGGCTCGTGAACTTTATAAATCGGCATGCATGTTTAATGCAGTGCAAAGGTAAGCCAAAATGCAACCTTAATCTGAAGAGTGGAGGTGCCAATTAACATTGATGCCTCCCTACCTTGAAAAGTGGGGGGAGGCCATGCCCCCCCCCTGGCCCCCCTTTTCCTACACCCATGCTCCCGAGGCAAAGAGGGGCGTCTTAATCCTGAACAGGACGCATACCATTCAAGAAGGGGACGTCAAATCTAGCCGATGGGCCTCGGTATTTCAAAACAGTTGACGCTGATCCAGAACTGCGGCCATCTGATGCATGGAAAGGGCCTCCTTGCTCAGAAATGAGGCCTCCTGAATATGGAGGGTGCATCCTAAACCAGAACAGGGGCCTTATAGTTTGTAACGAGGGCCGCCAGACCCACCAAATGGGCCTCCTTGACAAAACGTTGGGCCGCCTGATCCAGAACATTGGCTACCAAATTCATAAAGGTGAACGCAGGATCAAAAAACGGTTCTCTTTATGCAGCAGTGGGCCTTCTGAGATTGATTTCCTCTAACTCTTGCTAACTCCCTAACTCAGCTTATGCGGCCTTCACGATGTGAATTCTGGCTCTATACGTGTATGCCTCCTCTGCCCCCCCCCCCCCCTTGCTGTGCTGCCATTGCTGTCTTACGATGCATGCTGACTTTGAAGCACGTGGTCATCCCTGGCCTTACGCTTTTATAACTAACTCCTGCTACGAACAAAATAAAAGGGATCTGAAACGTGGCTGATGCAGGAGAAAGAAAACAAGATGCTTGCGATTTTCACCTATCACAAAAGGTCCGATTTAGCTTTTTTGTTTTAAGAAAGGAGGCCTTCTACTTTTGCTATTCTTCCACTTTTCTCGCATATCATTTTGGGGTTCTTGTATTACTCCACCGTCACTCAGCATGCCAGTAGGGTTTATGTTAATGTGTGACGTCAAGGTGTTTTATGTTGCTAGATATCGTGATCCATCAAACATGTGGATATATCATGCATGTAGGCATAGGCATACGAACGTTTCAAAAAGTGGGGGAGGGGCAAGCTCAGGGTGTACTTAAGGAACTTTTTCTGGAAAGCGAGCCCGATAACCGCGGGGGGTTAGGGGTGGAGGTTGTTATCACTTTTTGTTCAAGTGTATAATAACGCCACATAATAAGGCCCATCTGTCATATGTTCCTTATCTAGGCCCTGCACCTATCCGCCTTCGGTGGCCAGTGCCCTGGCCCGGATGCTCCTGCATGACTGACTGCGAACTGATCGCATGGCTGCTTTGTTACCTACTTTTGTATCAGCGTTACTACTACATAGTGTATGGAACATGTGCTGGACACTTGCAACAGCATCTTTTTCCAAATTATCTTCCCTCACACCACACCATCGCAGAAAAATGGCCTTCGGGAAGCTGTCTGCCTTAGAAATGAATTGGCCCAACTGTCCCTACACTGCCAATCATGCGCCGTATACGACTTGATCTGCTTTTGTGTGTAGGCAGGGGCGTAGCCAGAGCCTTGCCAAGGCTGACAAAATTCCATCTTATGATGATCCCCCCCAAAAAAATTCCGGATATAGCTTACTTGCTAACAAGTTGCACGGTTTTCTTCGTTTCATTGGTATTTTTACCTTGTAACAGAACAGAAACCAGGTGCTACCGTGAGCTCAATTATGTTTTCATTTTGAGGTCAATAAGCTGCAGAAATCGGGCGTTGAACGAATGCGTGGAATAAATTACCGGTGCTCCTAATTTACAATGATTAGCTGACTCTTTCTAAACCGATATAATTTGGAAGCTTCGTCAGTTTTTTATCTGTGTTCTACAGACATTGAGGACATCGCGAAGGTAGATTGTAGATCGATATACTTGATCCAAATTTGAGGACGAAAATTTGATTGCAAATCAAGCGGTCAACAATGCGTATTAACATGGCCAAGTCATGTTTGTCTGAAAAGTTTGCCTTTCGGCCATAGTCGACTAGTAATACAATTCATTTAACGTGTTTTTTAAAATGCTCGCTCGCAAATCTTAGCAACAAAAACCTCGGCCCCAGGCGTTACAGTCTCCGTAGTCTGCGGAGCTTTGGTCCAATAGTTAACATATAGCCGTGGCCCACCGGTGGATGAAAATGATGACGCTTCTGAAGTGATTACCTTTAAACACTTAAATCGACCAGTTATACCAATTGTGTGGCGCTATTTTGAGCATGCGCACTCGAAAATTTTAGAAACACAAGCCTCGAACCCAGGCGTTGCAGGCTCCGGTGGCCGCGCAGCATTAGCCTAGCAGCTAGTAGTGAGTTGTGCCCAACGGGTGGACGAAAATGGCGACGCTTCTGAGGAAGCATCCCTTGGACGCTTCATGACATCAGATCTTGTATTTTTACAACGCTGTCTGAAGGCATATTTCACGCGTGCAATGTTTAGACTGATGAAAAGAACGGATTGGCTCGTAATGTCCTGCTAAGTGGAGCTGCAATCTGGTGGCTGAATTTCACCTTCATCACATCCTTCCATTCAGCCTCTTGCTATGGCCGGTTCTTAGCCTACCCTCTGCCCAGAAACACACTCAGGGGTAAGCATCAGGTGTGCGCCCCAATTCTCGGAGATTACAGAGTCACAAATGTCGAAAAAAGAGAGACGGGGGGGGGAGGGGGGCACGAAGCGATAGCAAATCAAATGCCACATATTTCACACTGATTGCTGCTAAGCACCAGAACACAGCAACGCAAGGAAACCACAGGACAGGTCAGAAAGACGTTATCAGAGCCTATGACTCTTAGCTTCTCGAGGACCGCCCAAGAGAGGTCCTGTCAGGAGCCGCCGTGACGCGTTCTCCGGGGGTCTGCTCGTGGTCAGCATCCCTTCTGATGCGTACGTCCATGCCTCTCCCATAGGTTCCGCCACAAGCCTTGCGGAGCACCCCCTGCGTGGAGAGAAACACGGAGAGCAGCGACGAGCCGAGCAACAGGCCGAGAAAGCCGCCCACGTCGGCCAGCAAGTCAGTGGCCGTGTAGGTGACGTAGATGAGCATTGTGCGCCGGATGTCGCCGAAGCTCAATTCTAGCCAGATGGCGTTGTCGTCACCCGGACGAATGGATGGCCGAAATTGCAAGCTGATGCGGTCCCGCACACACGGCGCCAGACAGGGACATAATTGTTCTTGTCCTGCATCAGTTTGAGTACGATGTCAATGGTTGCGTACGCGTACCAAGTCATGTCAGACGCCATGCAGCGCGGCTTGTCACTTCCGAGACTGCCATCCTCGAAGCTGCAGCTGAGCATGCGGAGCAAGCACGTGCGAAGACAGACAGCTTCGTTGTCGCCCGGGTCTTCCTGGCACGGTGCTCGTCGGAGGTTTGGTCGCACCTCGCGATCGGTAGTCACCAGCAGCTGCTGTCAAGTAGAGTCGCTGGTGACGACAAACACGTCGTGTTGTCTCAAACGGACGCCCCAGAACTCGTCGTTGGCGTGGATGTGAATATTGTAGCTGTACGCGGGGCCTTGGTTTTCATTGGCCCACTGGACCTCGAAGTCAGGCTGGCGTCGCAGCTCCAGAAGAGTGCCGAGGCGGCGCGTGCCTGAAAGCGTGAGCGTCGCACACATTCCACCGGACACGTAGTTGACGCTGCGCCTCCACGTGCCGTATCTGACGGTGAAGGTATCGGTGCTGGCGTTGGCGAGGTACACTTTCGTCCCACTCAGACTCCCAATCATGTCTACCATCGGCAGACCGTGTGCAAAAAACACATCGGTCAGCGATCGGTTGTCGAACAGGCGTCTCTTCTCGTCCTGCGACCCACTAAACATAACAATCTTGACGCTTTTGTTGATGGTGCTGGCGGGACAGACGGAAACGGCAGGCCGCTGAAACTCCGAATCCCAGACGGTCGTGGTGAATATCGGCTCTTGAAACGACCTGCAGGATCTTCCAGCAGGTCAGTGTCAGCCAGGCGGCCAGCAGTACGAAGTGCGCCGAGTACTGCTTCAGACTGCATGGATTGCAGCGCGATGGTGACATGGGCCACGGCATATCCCGCAGTGCCCGGCGGCCTTCGATCTACAATGTTCAGCTCCTAGCTGATCAAAAGCACCCAGTCAATATCCATGTGATGGACGGATAGGCATTCAGAAATAGAATAAGGCACATAGAGGGTCCATGACGTCTCCCCGCAGTCACGCAGATTTCACCAATAAACGGCCAAGATCACGTCACTAATTCACCACTACAACACACTCGAGCGGAAGCCGAGTACGACTGCGCCACCATAGGCAGTTGGTGACCAGACGGGACTATCGCTGCGCCTGCATGTTGCGTGCTGCCAGCCGACGGTGGAAGGGGCGCACTAAGGGGAAGGAAAGAGCGGGGGCTGGGGCTGTTGGGGTGGGGCCGGGGGAGGGGGAGGAAGAAGATGGAGCTACTGAATAACACAGCATTGACCCAAGTTCTTACGTTGAACGGGTTACAGCAACTGATGCTTGATTGGTGACCAGTGGCCGTGTGAATCTCGTACCTACGCCATGAGCCATATGCTGAGTTGGTACGAGGACGCCCCTGCACAGCGTTAGCTGGCTTTAGTCGGCGCCACATATTGCAGCCGCACGACTGTCTGAGGATGGCTCGCTCGCAACTGTGAGTTTCATTACCGTATAAGGTTAATATAGAGGATAGCGTGGTTAAAGAGTCACGCTAAATACTCGAGACCTGCGACTTCTGAGAGATTTGAAACACATAGCTGGCATAAAGCTCAGCCTTCATGACGCCACTTTTCCTCATTTTTAAAACAAGAAAAGGGCTCAAACATGCGTTCTCGCAGCCAAATAATTGTCTTCTACAAGTTCTGGAAGGAAGGTTTTCAACCTGGAGGGCCGAATGGTGTCTTAAGACGCATCACAATGTATACGATTGTTTAGCATTCCTGTCGATGCACTCAGGCTGCAGAAGCAGGGGAGGAGGAATGGCCCAGTGGGTCATGCTTGCCACTGTTAGAGGTGAAGGGCCAGGAATGTTACTTGGTCTCACCAATAAAAAGCCCAGTTTTCCGATCAGTGGCGTTTGGTTTACTTTTGTGCCACCGTAAAAATGTATGCTCATTCACCCATTTCACCAGCCATTGAATCGCGCTGGACAAGGCTGTCTTGTATGTTA